>NC_143401.1:34512578-35168138 GCF_052110815.1 Crocodylus siamensis | reverse complement strand
CTAATAGTTGATTACTAATACCTATATATGGTATCTTCTGTGATGTGCTATTAATGTGAATGTGTGACTACTACTGTACTTCTTGTTCTTCTTCTGTATTGTAATGTCTATTTAAAATTATGTATCTCCTGAGTTCTGTGTTAGTCTCAATCTGAATCTCTATCTGACTTCTGTGCTGTCTTCAGTCTGTATGTAAATTAAGCATCATAATATTAACAACTAATAACTATATATAACCTGATTCTGAATCTATTCTTGTATGAATATCTGACTTCTTCTATATGTGTGTGAGTGTGTTTGTGGAATATGTGCTTCCCTGCACAATGATGGATCCCACGGCCAGAGAAAACACTGAGCTTTCTTTTTTAACAATATTGCAAAAAAAAAAAGAAGAAAAAAGGAAAAAAAGAAAACAAATATGAATTGAAAGTAATGAATTGGATAAGTATTAAGTAGAGAGATTCTAAGCTAAACTAAGTTAAGCTAATCTATATCCTATCCAATCCTTTCTAACAGCAAAAAGTAGCAGGCCACTGAGTAGGAAGCAACCCAGTAGCCACAGTACCTTTAAGATGCTGTTGCTCAGGGAGAAACAGCTCAGGAAAGGGATAGAAAAGGCTGCAGACAGAGTCTTTTAAGCTGTTTCTATGTCCCTCCCCCCAGACACTGTGATTGAAAGGGCAGTCAGAGAGAAGTCAGAGTCACTGGCCAGCTAGAGATGTCAGTCCTTCCCCACCTGCTCCCCTTCCCTCTTCTAAGTTTCTGTGTCCCCATAAAGACTGCTCTGTGAATCTCCAAATCTCTGAATCTTTTCTGAATCAATTTGGAGGCTCTGAATCTATTCAGAAAGTTTTAAGTTTCTTGCGATTTGATTCTGATTTGGAGATTTGGCCTCCAAATTGATCCAAATCTTCTCCAAATTGAATCGTAATCTGAAGCTTCACACAACCCTAGACCTCAGTAAGGTTTATTAAAAATACAACCCACTTTCCCCCTCACGCTGGCCTCACCAGGGATCCTGCCCACCAGCTCCCTGAATGAGTCCAAGTCTGCTTTTCTGAAGTCCGGGTTCCTTATTCTGTTGCTTTCCTTCCTTCTTTTCCTCAGGATCTTGAACTCAATCAACTCATGGTCACTGCTGCACAAGTTACCATCCACTATTACATTCCCCACTAATTCTTCCCTGTTTGTGAGCAGTAGGTGAAGAATGAAACTGCCCCCAGTTGGCCTCTCCAACACTTGCACCAGGAAGTTGTCTCCAACAGTCCCCAAAAACTTCCTGGATTGCCTGTGCACTGCTGTATCTTCCAGCAGATGTCAGGGTGATTGAAGTCCCTCATGCGAACCAGGGCCTGTGATCAGGAAACTTGCACTAGCTGTTTGAAGAAAGACTTATCTACCTCATCCTCCTGGTCTTGTGGTTTATAGCACACACCCACCATGACATCACCCTTGTTGCTCTCCCCTCCAACCATAAACCTTTATGGGCCTATCTTCAGTTAATAATAAGGTATATCAAACACAGAGTTAATCTTAAGTAACCTAATATACTCATAGAAAATATAGTTCACAAATTAGTTTATTGTCACCTTACAATAAATGGGAGTATCAGTTTCTTTTAACAATTCATCATGGACAGCAGATGGTTTCAATTGGTCTTGAAATGTTGGTGACAATGAGGGCAGAATACAAAAAAGGAAATTGTCATTGTTCATAAAATACATGGAAAAACAATTTGATGTAAACCTAAAATACTTATGAACGTATACAAGCCGGGAGATAAGTCTGTATTAGACTTGCTAAGATACGTGTTGAGTCACTAATATAACACAATGTCCAAAGTACAGTATATACATGTACTAAGTGACAAAAAGTAACCCCAAGGAGGTTAGTATTTACAAATTACTAAAAAAATTATCTATAGTATTAGTCCTTTACTTGCTACTGGAATACATTTTCTATGGTCCTTTCTGGCAACATCATTTGGTTCTATAAATACCCAATTTCTGTATTCTTTTGCTTTATTATTTATATCCTGAAATGCAAGTTCTCTCTCTCCTTTATTTCAAGGAACTGACTTTTGTTATGTTCCGTTACTATTTTCATGTCACTGTTCTCCACAGGATTACTAAGAGAAGACAGGAACTTCCAACAAAAATCATGCCACTTGGGAAAAGAAGTGGTGGGAGGACAAAGAAGCACAGGTCATCCAAATCCCTTTCTTTAATCAACATATATCAGGGTAGGTAGTGGCTTCTAGGTGGTTGCAATGTGATGGACTGGGTTTTTTTTTCCTGATTAGCCAAAATGGCAGCATTATGCTCATTTTGCTAATTATCTCTGATGTCTGGTCAACTAGATTCTATTAGCTACAAATTAGAGGTTGAAAAGGGCTTTAGTTTCTTTTTTTGAGAGAATTACAGATATGGAAAAGAGATTCCAAAGGGGATAACTCCAGGAATAACCATGGTTTATGTTGCATTATTGTTGTTTAATGCTGGATCTTGATTTTGAGCATAGCCTTGAAGATGGGGTGTGCAAAGTGAGCTTTCTAGAAGTAGGCCTAGGGAATACTGTGATTCAAACTGGCTTATTCCTGAGGTACAGTGATTTACTCCTGGCCTATGCTATCTGTACATCATCACCCACCTTGCATTGGCTTGGTTACTCTGACTAGTTAGAAGTATGAGGCAGAGCTGCCCTTTCTCCCACCCATTCTCATTTTCTTCCTGCCCTGAAGCTTTTCAGTGAGACACTCTTGTTTGGGTGCATAGCTTGAGTTAAAATACTGGCCTATATTAATAATGAAGGACAACTGCCAGACAAGGATACCTTTGGAACTTTTTCAGCACTATGCTGTACATAAAGTTACCCGGGGTTTTGTCCTGCTCAGCAACACTAACTACAAACAATGAAAAAGCACATTTTAAAAAATCCTTAAGTAATAATTGAGAGAAAGGTCAAGGGAGAGAGAATTTCCCCTCCACCTTGTAGTAAACACATTTATCCAGAAGGCTGGACCTGTGGATTCCAGTCTTACTTCCAATGAACATTTAATTATGTATACAATATAGTACATCATCATCCACAGAGAATGAGGATTGTCTCACTGATAAAATACCACCTAATGACATGAATGGTACCATGGATGGATGGTGACTAACAGGAATTCCAATGATGTCATTTAGATGACATAGGTGCTTTAACCACTAAACAAATGGGGAACTCCTACCCCTTTTATAACCATGCCTTTTCATTTCCTTCCTTTTAACTCATACCTAAGCCTTTTCTGAATTACATTTTCACTTAAATGTTAAATCCATTTTTGTGGGGGAGGAAGGGGGAGATGTTTGGCAAGTGTATTATTTCAATTAATTATATGAAAAATAGAGAAATATAATCTTTAGAATGAATGAAGCATAAAAGGCCAGACAAAGTTTGACAAAACTATTTATTACATAATATAGCCTACTGGACAGTGACTGAACAACTTATAGAGAATGGAAATCTGTGAAGCATTTGGAAAGTGCCCAAGAGAAACAAGAGAGCAACTACCCTTCAATTAACCCTGAAACAAGTTGATATCATGTGAGATCACTGTGTGGTATCCCAGAGTTGCTAACCAGTTATTTGGACCAGCTATATAAAACAGGTTTGCATTTCTCCCAGGATTGCAAAGGAGATGAAGTGAAGCAATTTCATTTCAAAGATTTTATTTCTCTTTGGACTCTTTAATGTGGATAACTGAAAATTATCTTGATGAGTCTACTTTCTTTCTAAGGAGATCTCAAATAACCATATTTTACATTTTAATTAAATATTTTAATGCATATTTCTAATTCATAAACTGTAAAGTCTACCATAAGAAGAAAATTAGGCAGTATTAGTACTAAAACTGTTCTTGCTCTTCTAAATGAATCCCTTTTATTACAAAACATTCAAATAATGAATATTTGTAAATTGTCTTAATATGGACCATCAAACAACTGTGGTTAAGACACACCAGTTTCTGTGATAAAGACCACATTAGGAAGTGATACAGCTAGCATTATGTCTGGCCCCCTGTGTTTCCTCTACCCAAACAAACAGGTCACCATTGACAGGTGGATCAACCTGAAGTGGTCTTTGCTGCAAGGTTCAAGTTCAACCTTCTGAATTCATAAAAAAACCTCTTTAGTTGTCTTTCCACAAAAGAACTGAACAATGTTTAGGGAAAGTGCAGGTCCATCAATGCTTTTAGGTAGAGAAGCACAAACTTCATAATCAAATTTAAGGTCTTTGGTAGCATGTCTTCTTTTACATTTGGACAGCACCTACCAAAACTGAAGCCTGAGACAGGTATCAAAGCAATTCAAATAAGAAATAGGAAAGCAAAACATTGTCAAGCATGAACATATGGCATACAGCTGGCTTCTTGCAGCTGATGAGGGCAAGTTGCGTGCATGCAGTAGGTTTAAAACTCACAAATGATTAACCGAGTCTCTCTACAGCTTCTGTCATTCCACTTGCCATCTGCAAAGACTTCCACACAATCCTCAATGCCTTTATCATTGTTTGGTTCTCCAGGTAGCCAGTTGGAGTAAGTAATGGCTTGTCCATTTAGGTACTGGAACTGCCCCTCTGTCCGTATATCATTTATCCCAAGAAATACCGCTTTATCGTGCAAAGCAACAATTTGTTGGATGGCAGAGTTTTCTGCTGAATTCCGAGGGGAAGCAAGCTGGCCCCCAGCTTGAAAACACCTTTGTTTCAGATTTTCAAAACTGCTTTCATAGCCATTGGCCATGAATACCTTTTCACCCACAATTCTGCCATTTGGGAACATTATAACTAGAAAACAAGGAGATAAATCAGTGGTAGGCATCTAGCTAAGAATAACTCTGTAAAATTAAGATAGATCAGATAGTAAAAATAAATAAAACACCACTGACTTCCATCAAAGATATTTGAAAAGACTGGCTAAGGCTTTGGAATTCCCACTAGACAACTCAGCATGAAGTAGGTCTGATCTTTTTTTCTTTAGTGTGCTGCAAAGCGTATCTCTATCCAGATTAGGGGCAGCAGGACTTACTGCATAACATAGCCTTAACACCATCCTCTCTTTGATTTACACTCTGAATCTTCATATCACATGTCAAGGGTAAGATTCTATTCCGCACCTCTGAGGATATTTGTGAAAGAAAACGTACTGCACTGAAAAAAGAATGTAAGTCCATGTGGTCAGTGCATAAAAACTGCCATGCATACTGCTGTCCCTATTGCTTCAGAAGAGAGGATAAAGGCATTGAAAATGTTATACAGCAATAATTTAGCAAAGCTGAAATTACATTAACATTCATCAGGCCCCTGTAAGTGCTCTGAGTTATGCATGCACTTGTAGATGCATAGCCTGAGACATCCATCTAAAATCAAGCCTAAAGTATGTCAGAGATCTCAAACTGCTTTAATTTGCATTGGATGGTGTTTCCACATTTGGTTTTCATTTATTAAAGGTAGCATCTTGATTGATCTTGCTGTTATAGAGTAGCATTGCCACAAAACAAGACAATACAATACAACATACCATTCCAGGCAAACACGTCTGGATGCTATCACGCACATCCTAAAGAGCTTCCCCTAATTCCCACCCATAAAATAGATCAACCCTGGCTCATGTAATTAGCGAAGGAATCCTATTTAAGGCATGATTAGTACAGGATTCTTGCTGGTGGAGTTAGTCATCTTCATGTTATTCCCGGTCTACAAATGAAAAGTGCACCCATTTATTTAAAGGTGTATTTTTAAATCACTTGGTTTATATCACGGAAAGCCACATATGGGCACTGCTTATTTGATTTAAATCTGGTTGACATGCATTGATCTAAATGTGGTTCCTTGGGTGACTTATGATAACCTAGTATCAGCCAAGGTTAAATTGATTTGAGAGTATTCACATGGGACATTGGAGCTTTCACCAGTTTCACAATGATATTTAAAGCAGTGCAACTTCTCTTACCTGCTTATGCCCTGATCTTGCGAGTACTTATTTTGAGGAACCTCTGAGATACTCAGTATACAGCTGGACTCAGTGGGAAATGAGAATACTTAGCATCATTCCTCAGGAGTAATTAATCCTTTTTTGGGATCAGGCCTTTATTATGTAAACTATTTGGGGTAGAGAAAATACTTTGCCCCCTGCTTTAAAGCATCACCTATACTTGAAGTATGTATAATTCATTCATTATAAAAATGAATCTAATTATTGTCTAATCATTATAAGACCCTAATGCATCAAACTGGAATTCAGAACACTTAAACTGATCAGAGATAGAGGATTATTGAAGAATAGGTTGCTGCTACAGAATCATTTACCTTTCTTGTATTTGGAGAAGCTGTTTTGCAGTGTGTCCAGCTTCCTTTCCAAAATGCTCACTTGAGTTTTTAAGAGGTTGATTTCTGGGGGGGGAAAAAAAAAAAATGGCATTATCTTCACTAATACCTTAAAGGATAATATGGACAAAGAACAGCAGACTTAAATGGTTTGGTTTGCATGGGAATGTACTTTCTATAAACTAGGGCTGTGCAAAATTTGCCAGCTGTTTTGTTTCAATGCTGTTTCAACTTGTTTCAAGCTCAAAACAGCAAAATTGAAATGAAATGGGCTTCAAAACAACCTTGAAATTAAACGACGGCAGTCGAAACATTAAAAAAAAAAAATTTGAAACATTTCAAGTTTTGAAGCTGAAGCTGGGCTTGCCTGCAGGGAAACAGAAAGTAAGGAGAGGGAGGGGGACAAGGGGGGGGGAAGAACTGTTCTGATATTGACTGTGTAGTTAGCCAGTAACTGTGTCATTTAGAGGCCCCAGCGCCAGTGAGGGTGTGTCTTAACACACACACACACACACACACACACACACACACACACCCACACACAGTCACACGTCATGAGTCTTGCTTGTCAGCAGCCTGAGGTACAGTTTCCCAGAAACCCCTACACCTATCTCCTTGAAAGCTGGCAGGCTTTGTGGTCGCAGCAGGGGCTACTGTTTCTGCAATTTTCACCCTGGTGTGCCTTAATACACGCGACATGAGTTTTGTTTTCAAGAATTTGAGGTGCAGTTTCCCAAGAATCCCTGCACCTCTCTCTTTGAAACCCAGTAGGCTTCATGCTCTCAGAAGGAGCTACCATCGCTACAAGTTTCATCCGTATCGGGCAAGAAATGACAAAGTTATAGGCAGTTTCATGTTTTCCCATTATAGCCTATGGGCAAAATGTCGAAACAACAAAACAGGTTTGACGAAATGAAATGGAACAGCAGTTTCAAAATGAAATGAAACTCAAAAGGAGACACTGGCCTGTTGAAATTGTGAAAAAGAAGTTGAAATGAAATGGTGGTATTTCACACATCCCTACTATAAACTAGTATCTCCTCTGAGTGTCTTGATTATGATCTAAAACTGGACTGATCAGCTTTGTTATGTGATAAAAATTGTGCGGGATATTCAGCTGTGCCTGTTCATACCCTGAAGAAAGACTTGCATCAGTTCTATGTACTCTACCTTTTAGGGAAAATTCTAGGATAAGTAACATTACACTTCACATATGTGGTACTCATGAACTTAAGTTTCTATGACTGCATTTGTGTAGTGCCCATTTCCGTCCACTTTATATAATGCTAATCATCTCTTCCCCCTTCCTCGCTCTCACAAATTCCAGAAAGACACAAAAGCATGTGGCAGGACACTTTAACCCTGGGCAGTCCATCATGGACCTTAGAGTAGTGATTTCTTAAACAACAAAACTTTAAAAGCCAACTTGAACATTAAGTTGTGTAACAAACCATCATTCACAGACTACATTGTGTTAAGTATGGTCTCAACAGACACTGAATGTTCATTACTTGGGCTATCCCTCAATGGTACATCATTTTTTTAAATACCTTTTGATCTCTTCAACCAACCTTTGCTACTGCTGGCAGTGCTCCCCTACTCCCAGCCCCCCCCCCCCACCATCCACCACGTGACTCTCTGTTTTGAACTTACTGAATTCCTTTTTATTTATTATCTATACTTTCTGCAAGTCCATTCATAGCATGATGAAGTAGGCAGTCGCCTATGAAAATGTATGCCTTTCCAAATGAGTTAGTCTTTCAGCTGCCACCCTGCCCTAGCTTATGCCATAATTGATCTGTTACTGACTGAGGTATGTCCCATTTTTTATTCTGTAACAGGGTAAGGATAAACAATTTGCCTAATGGGAGGAGGTTAAGTTTGAAGTTTAGACTTGGGAGTCATTGCTAAAGAGTACCTAGTGGGTTAGTTCACAAGTGGTTGAAGACTTGACATCCTGATTTGTTTTTCTATATTGTATGATGATGTAACCTACTATGTAGATATACAAGGCTAAAGCTATGTGCATCAGAGACATATACATATATTCACTTACGCTGTATTAAACAATCTGTATACTGAGATGATAAAAGTATCTTGATTCAAACAATGCAAACTGAAACCTGAGTATTTTTTGAGTTAATAGGGTAGTATAAGATAGGTGGTTCAAAACTGGGTGAAGTGGGCAAAATGTCTCATCATTTGTTCCAAAATAAGATAACTTGTTGCATTGCTGGGATGAAAATACTCCATAGCAATGTATACTCATAAATGTACTGGATCAGTGTGTTGGATCTCTTATTAAAATTTCTCTTTAAAAATGCCATAAAACTTGACAAAGATGGCAATATAATTTTTTTAATGCTTCCAATAAAATGTGTTTTGCTACTATCTTTACAGTTTTAAGCAGTTATATATATATATGGCAGCTATTCTCAGGTAAACTAAATATACATTGAAAGGGAAAAAATCACATTGTACAATTTCTTGGCGGGGGGAGGGTATCACCTACACCTAAACCTGTTTGTGGGTATCAGCATAAAGTCACCTAAAATTCTTTAGTACACATTAAAAGGGAAAGCATATTAAATCCTTTCCACCCCAAAATATTGCTCCACTTACCAGAGAGTCCACTGTCTCCCTTTGTTCCTTTTTCACCTTGTGAGCCTTTATCTCCCTTTGGCCCAGAAGACCCAGTTCTACCTGTGGGACCCTGTGAACCTATAGCTCCTTGTAACCCTATCAGTGGATCATATGGAACAGACACAAAAAGAACAAGATAAATTGAAGATATTTTTCCTCTCTGAATATAAAACAATCAGATACCAGAGTGTTTTATAAATATTAATCACTGAAGCCTTCCTATCCTTCTTGTACTAAACAGTAGATTATTACACGTTTTGCAGATCAAAGAACTGAGGTTTGGAGAAGTCAACCAGACAGACTAGTGGCACTTAGCAAAACAGTAGTAAGGCTAAGAAAGTGACTCAGTGTTTGTGGTGCCCTGCTACACTAAGGCCCCACACAGTTTTTAAAATTAAAGGCACAATGGGAATACAATCCTAACAAATGCATTTCTTGGCCTTCAAAATGTGCATGGCAGGAGGTACAATTGTGGAGACTGAGCATCAGATACCATTATACCATGTTGCTGGTGCAAGGGGGGGTGGGGAAGAAGAGGGGGCTGGGCTGGGCTCTGCCTGCACCAGCATTAGCTCTCTGTGCTCCCCTGGGTGGGAGAGTGTCAGCTGATTAAGGCTTCCAGCCAGGGGCTCTCCTGGCTGGAAGCCTTGGCCAGCAGATCCAAGCTCTCTGGACCAGGAGCGTATCATGCGCTTCCTGAGCTAGGCGCCCTGATTAGCTGATCTGAGCCCCCAGCAACAGAAGTGCACCATGCATTCCCCTGGCTGGGAGCCCTGGTCAGCAGATCTGAGCTCCCCTGGCTGGAAGCCCTGAACAGATGACTGGAGCCCACAGGAGTCTTGCAGGGCTCCGGTGTGCTCTGGAGGCTTGGAGCACTATTCACACATTCCATTAATGGTGTTATAGAAACCACCCACAAAGTTATTACACATAGTTCATGTAATAACTTTGCAACTTATTGCTTGGTTTATCATGCCACTAACTGATTAAATGTGTGGCCAGGATACTTCTTAAGATATGATTAACCAGTTAATCATGTCCTAAGTATAATGTATGTAAGCGGCCCAAATGAACAAGAAATGCTCTTACACTTCTACTCACTTTGATGTAGGATTGAGAGTCAGGAACCTTGATTGTTAATCAAACCTTTGATGGAAGCTGTTGCTGATTTTAGACAAAGCACAACTGCCATAGGCTAAATCCTAATTTCTCCATTTGTAAAATATGGATACTATTTAGCTCCCTACCCCATAGGCTTGCCTTCAGAATTGATACATATTTATACAGCACTACATAAAGATGAAGTATGAGATGACATTTATATGGCTTTTACTATTTGCTTATTGATTTTGTGGTTGAGCAACAATTGTTCAGCAAAATGCTAGCACTTATAATCTTGGATGTAAATCCATCATATGATAATGTCTGTTGAATTTCAACCATGAACATTAGATTTAGGAGTGTTAGCTACTCTTATCAAGACAGACAATTCAGTTTATATTTAACTTACTTAAACCACTTTCTTATCATATAGATGCTGCTGATGGACAAAACTAAACCAGCTCTATAAAGATTAACATGCCAGAGCATTCTGTAATGTGAATTAAATAAAGACAGCAACTCTGGTTGAGGGGAGAAAAAAAGATTCTCTCATGTAATTCAAACTAAAGATCAGGGAAGTCAGTTTAACTTCCTATAGATAATTATTGTTGCACTTTTACCCACCAATCAGTGCTCTTAGACTTGACAGCATTAAATTTCTACCATATGTATAAATTCTAAAAGCTATATAGCCAAAGTTTCCAGTTAGGTAAATAAAATACCCAGTACATTGATACAGACATAGACATATATGGATTGTTTTCTATCTGGTTAAAATTCAGAAAGATCAGAATTTTTAAAAAATGCTTCCAATAAAATATATATTGGAAATGTTATTTCCAAGGACTGACCCGTGATTTTTTGAATAAAAGCAGTTAAGTTTCAGATAAGCATCTGGACTTTGGGTTTTTAGTTAACGAACTGGAAACTCTGGCCTTTTCAGTGTGTGGGCTTTACAACATTTTACGTATATGACTCAAATTCCCTGCAGATGTGAATGGGCACTCCACTGAAGTCAACAGAGCTATGGCAATTTATTACAGCAATGAATTTGTTCTGTAATTTCAAACTATACTACATCTTTTTAAGAGGTAGTATAAGTGTGGTCTAAGTTGCTTACCTCTGTCTCCTTTGTCTCCCTTTCCTCCCTTTTCACCGACTGGGCCTTTGTCCCCTTTTGGCCCAGGGGAACCAGGATTTCCTGGCAGACCTTGCTGACCTGCGGTTCCTGGCAATCCTAGCATATGAACAAGGGAGTGAGACAGGCAAAAAAAAGCAGTTACATTTTGTAGGTGTTTATTTTTACTTTACATGTCTTTTGATTACAGTAAACGTGAGCTTTTGCTTGATGATCTACTGACTGACTGAAGAATGTGTGGGGAGACTGGAGGAGTGTGCATGATTTCAAATTTAGCAGCAACATATAATGGAAAGTAAATTTCAGCTGGAAAATTCCTGTTGCTTTTTGTTCTGAAGCTATTTGTTGTCAAACTCTACCAGGAAAGGAAGACAATTCAAATGAAACTGGAATATTTCCAGCACTATATGGACAATTACAGAAATGAAAAGAAAATTAAATGCTCAGCTGCAGAGTATTCATCAATGACCTATTTCCTAATACAGCATCATTAGATCAGAAGCAGCTGCAAATCAGGTTAAAGAAAACTACTTACCTATTTCTCCCTTTGCTCCTTTTTCACCTGATAAACCTTTATCCCCTTTTGCCCCTGCAGGACCTTCAGCTCCCCTGTCACCCTTCAAACCTGGGACTCCTTGCAATCCTGACAAATGAAAGAAAAGGACCATTTATTTACATCCTTAATACAGTTTATTTATTTTATACTCCTGTCAAAAGTAATACTGCTACTTGTCAAGGTCTGCTTTTGATTATAACTTTTGACTGGTTGCAACCTGTATGCATGTGCAAATTGCTAGGAAAAACCTGAGAACTGTTGAATTGGAATGCCATAAGATAAAGTCAATAGTCAATGTAATATGAAAATAATATGATATTCATATTTCTATTTAGCTAATTAAACAAAGTTAAAGTTCCATATTAAAAAAAAATCATGCTTACTTAAATTCAGCAATGTGTAAGCACTTTAAAAAAATAAAGTGCTAGAAACTAGAAATGGGAGGACAGAAATATTTGGAACTGAACAACAAAAACTCAAACTCATTAAATATTGTCTGTAAAGATGAATACAAATCTTAAATCAGGGGAAAGGAAAAATTCACCAAATATTAAGGATACCTGATAAGCAAGAAGTGAACATGTTGTAGTTGTTTATGATTTTGCAGAAACAACATACGAAGTTTACTACTAAACTGAATGAAATTCTAGGTAAAACTTAAGGGATGACAACCTAGCTAGTCTGAATCAAGACTGAATAAAATCTTTTTCTGAACTATATTAAGTCAAACCACTGACTTTTAGAAAAGTCCACTAACAGAAACAAGCTAAAATCTTCATCCAAACTTCAAGGCTTAGGCTGGTCTCTACTATAAGAATATTTATGCTTTCCCTTAGCACAATATCGAATTGTTTCATTATAGTATGTTTGCTACGGCTGTCTTTTGACTTTTCTGAGTTTGGATTTCAGCTATTTTCCTTAAGAGATTATTCACACTATTTCCACAGGCAAAACTCATTAGTAGAATTTTTTCTAGATATTCATCCTAAATCATCTTCCATCCAGTTCTCATCACAGTACTCTGAGTTATGAAACTTTCAATCAGCTCTTTATCTTATGTAGTTAAAAAGATCACATTTAAAATATATTTTTTTTTCCTTTCATATTTGGCATGGTTCATAGCTTGTTTCCTTCCCAACCAAAACACTTACCTCCACCTCCAACATCTCCTTTTGAACCCTTTTCTCCTTGTGAACCCTTTGCTCCTTCTGGACCAGCAGGACCCATCTTTCCTGGAGGACCCTGTGACCCTTTTAATCCTTGTAATCCTAGTATTTGAACAACAATTTTTTTTTAAGAGAAAAAAAGAATAAAAAAGATGAGTAACAAAAAGTTTGTAAATGTATAAGATGAGATGTAATAAACTGGATCAAAATTACCTCGTAGCATACCCTTTCAACTCCACTGGGTAAAAATCAAGTGAGAATTTGACCCTTGTAATATAATGGAATCCAGAAATTGTAAAAAGGTAGAAAAATAAGGATGGAAGGGACACCTGGAGCTTATCTACTCCATCACTGTCTATGCTGGAGGGGGAGGGGTACCTTTTTAGCAGGTGTGCCACATGTTAGCCTGTATCCTCCCTCACCGCCACACTGATCCTCTTCCTCTGACTAATCTGCTTCCTACCCTTTGCTCCCTGCCTGATCTGATCTTTCCACTTCCTGTTGTGTTGCGTTGCCTGTCCCCTCACTGATGTGCTACATGCTATACATGTGCCACCTGTGGTACCAGTGCTGCAGTTTAGCTGCCCTGGGTCTAAATCATCTGAGACAAATGTTTGTGTAATCTACAATTAATAGTTTGATGCAGGAATTTCTACAGCTTCACTGGGTAAACTGTTCTGGTGTTTTTTGTTTGTTTTCTATGGTAGCGGTAACAATTTTAGTGGCAGCTCTTCACTATGCACCCCTTCCTAGATAGGATAGTTTAATTAAAATTAAAAGAATTCTGGTAGAAAACAAAGCACACTTTGCATAGGGTAGCAATTCGTGTTCTGATTCCAGTTGCAATGTTCTCTTTGATGATTTCACTGCTATAAGTAGCATATAGAGCAAGGAATAAGCAATGGAAATCGATATTATGTGGACCAGAAAGGAGAATATTCCCATGTATGTTTAACTAAACTGTTTAGAATAATTAGTTTCTAGTAATTCTAGCAAGGAACAAGACAAAACCATGTGACATAAATGATCAGAAACAGATAGCAAATGTTCATAGATAAGCCTGTAAATAGTTTACCAGAAAGTACCTAATTGCAGAAGCAGTTTGAGAAACAAATCACAATGAATGGCCAAATATTTAAAAAAACAATTTTTTGCAAAAACAGACATAAGACATAATAGTTTGACTAAACTTCACAACAAATCCCGGTAATGTTACCAGTTCTTTTATGTGTTGTAACTACAGTAAATTCCCTTTCCATAACTATCAAACAAACATACTGATGGCGTGTGCAGATGAAACGGGGGCTCTAAATTGAAGCAGTGGGTTTTTAAAAATACTGCTTCAATTTAGGACCCTTTAAATCTCTGTGTCGTTCACACACCCAAACTCATCTGCCTCTCCAGCAGTGGGGAGGGGAGGGAGAGCTGCCAGCTGGTGGAGCGGTCCCTGGGCTGTGCGGGGGGAGAGAGGCTGGTGCTTCCCTCTGTGGGAGCAGTGGCCCCTCCTGACAGCACCCACCCATAGGCACCCGGCTCGGGCACTCCTGGGGGGCATCACAACTATGGGGGGAAGCATTGGGCCCCTGCATAGCTCAGGCAGGCAGGCTCCAGGGGGAAAAAAATAAAGATCTTGGGCAGAGCCTGCCTCCCCCGGGCTGCTGCAAAGCTGCCTGCAGAGCCCCTGAGCTGCACAGAGCCCAGTGCTTCGCTCCACAGCTGTAGGGGCACCAAACTAAAACTCCTCAGAGCAGTTTTGGTTTACTGCACCCCAAGTCATTTAAGGTGTATTACACCGCTGAGTTTGCTATAGTGCTTGGAATTACTGCACAATATGCAGCCAATGTGTGCAAACACCAACACCATTAAGTGGTGCAAAAGCATTTAACCCACTTTAAAGTGTCATGCACACCTGCCCCTCATTTCATCTACACACAGCCCTACAGTTCTTACCCCTCTTTCTTCCTCTTTCCCAGCCCTCTGGCACTTGACAGCATCTCTGCTCGGGGCTCTGAAATTGATGTATGTGCCTTTGGTTGTAGGATCAAATGTTTCCTCCAGTATGTATTCTGGAACTTGGAATTAGATAGTTCTCTATCACTGCAAACAACACAGCAATATCCTACAATATGCACTAAACAGAATTGATACAAGTTAAGGCACAGGGAAATATTTTTATACAAAGAAGAATTTGGAATATTTTAAGATACATGGATTTGGAATATTTAAGGTACATGGATCCCCTCATTTCATAAATGCTGGACCCACTCTGCTGGGTTTTACTGTGGAACTCACTTTAGTATTGTGTAAAAAGCATTAACCAAAATTAGTGCTTACAAGCTAAGCATTCACATTTCCCTTTTAATGACCTTTTCACCTCTTTTTACATCTGAGTGTTTCAGGAGAAAAAATGTAGGCAACTTTCATAATGTTCTGTCGATGATAAAATATGTAGCTTAGCTACATTTTTGTATTTTTATATTTGACTTTTTTAAAAAGAGGGACAAATGTGTTCTTTTAAAAAGAAATGAAAAAAAAAGGAAGGCACTTCCTCTACCTTGCTCTACCAATAACAAGTTTCTCTCATGACCAATCTGGGTCATGTTTCTAAGTGGTGATCTAGAGGTGAAAGATTTTACACTGTAACACCTATCTTTAAAGGGCATGTGTAGACAAAATAGGGGCCCTAAATTGAAGCGGTGAGTTTTAAAAAACACCACTTCAATTTACGGCTGATTAAACCCCTGTATCATGCACACACCCTGCTGACTTACCTGCCTCTCCGGTAGGGAGGGTAAGCTGCTGGCAGGCGGAGTGGTCCCTGGGCTGCAGGGGAGCTGGTACTTCCCTCCACAGCAGCAGCAGCCCTCCCCTCCCCACGGTGGCACCCACCCGCAGGGACCTGGCTCAGGTGGTCCTGGGGGGCACCCTAGCTGTGGAGGGGAGCACCAGGTCTCTGCAAAGCTCAGGAAGGCAGGCAGGCTCCAGGGAACAAAAAAAAAAAAAAAAAAAAGATCAGGCTCATCACTTTTCTTGGGTGGAGCTGTCTTCCCAGGCTGCTGCCAGGTTGCCTGCAGGGCTTTCTGCAGAGGCATGGAGCTATACAGAACCCAAGGAGTTTTAGTTTGCCATTTAAGGTGCATTACACAGCTGAATTCCCTACAGCAGCTGGAATTAATGCGCAAATCATTGCTAACGTGTGCAAACACTGACACCACTAAAACTGTGCAAAAGCATTTAGCCCACTTTAAAGTGTCATGCACACACACCTCATTTCATCTACACATGGCCTGAGACACTAGTCCTAGACAGTAACAAGTTTTATTTTTACTTTAAATTGTATTGTCAACTTAGACCCAACCCTTAATATTTAGCAGTAGGAATTTAAGGACCGTCAGATTTTACATGCTTTATGATCATCTACATTCAGAAACCTTTTGGTACATATTCTACAGATGTATATAATTTGCCATAAGCTTTCCATTAATTAAAAAGTTAAAATAATTAGCAATGAGATGTGTGTGTGTGAACAGTAAGTACGGCACTGGGAAACAAATAGTTCTATACCTGGATTTCCCTTTTCCCCCTTAGGACCTTCCTTCCCATCTCTTCCATCTCTGCCTGGTAATCCACTCTGAGCAGGCCCACATACCACTATTGTACATATGTTTGGCTCTGATTTTTGAACAACCTGATCTGGATTTGCAGTGGATATTGTCACCACAATGAAAGCACTCAAAATTGAAAGCAGCAGCATCGTTCAGCTTTCTGACCTGTAAAATAATATTGATAGCATTACTTCAAAAGTCTTTGGACTCCATATAAAATTTTGTATTTCTTAGTGCAAACTGATTAAAGATATCAATGTAAATTATTTTTAAACAGCATGAGTGTTCATGAATGACAGATTATGAAGCTATTTTTTAAAGTTTTTCTTCCCTAAGCTACTGACATCTTGAAATAACAAAGCAGCTGAATTGACGCTCCATTATGCTGCCCACTGTCAAGATAGTTGCACAAACTCTGTCCTGGATCCTGTTTTTTGTTCTATGCTAGTGAACCACACAAACGATATCCTACTGTGGGAAATCAAGGTCTTGATCAGCCAATGGAGTATTTCAGTTGTGCTCTTTGTCTTGTGAGATATAAATACCCAATTTGCATCTCAGCTCACAAGTTCCTCTTGGCTCAGTACTAGTTTATTCATAATATACTGCAGGTGGAGTCAATTTGCAAAGTCCCTGTATTTTAGGAATGGGCAGCCAAGAAACTAACAAACATACCAGAGATTGTATCTATTGTATTTGCATGTACCCAACCATGGAAAAGATTAGTTAAACATTGACAGGTTACTTTAAAGGGACAATACCAAATAAAAATCAGCTCCAATGTTATGAAACCTATTTAATGAACACTGGGTGTGTGCACTTGTACCTTGAGTAAAAACAGGGCTACAAAAGTCATTCCTCAGATCTGTTCAATGCGATACTACGTGCTCTATCAGACTTAATATCTGAATATTGTCAGTGAGCATAGTGTCACATAATAATATTTAGGTATTATATCTACTCTTACACACACATAAAGTAAATTCCAAATGTAAGTCTTTGGAAAAGGTGTATAAGAGTGCAGATTCATTATTAAAGGAAAGAAAAAAAAGCATGATACTATAGATAGTATCCAGTTACTTACTCTGTAATTTCTGGTGCTTTGTTGAAGCCCTAATAGGAATAAAAGAGAAAGTATTCAGGCTTCCTTTTATAGTGTAGGCATTAGGCAACATGAGCTCTCATTTGTCAATTTAGGTTACTGAAGGACATTTTACCACTGCAGTGTATCTTGAAACACTGATGGGAAGGAGGGCATAGTACAAAGAAGGTAAATTTCCCTGTTCACAAAACAACAGGAACTGTAATGGCTTAAAATTACACAGCAGAAGTCAACCATATTGCCTAGTTTGACTTCTGGAATATTTGGCAATACTGGAAAAAATGGATGGGTAAATAATTGCCCAGTACAAATTGCATTTACTGGGCCTTACTAAAGACTAGTGAAATCAATGGAAAGATTCAGTGGGTTTTACATCAGGCCCACAGCAGAGAGAAATCGGATCCCACTGAACTTAGCAGTCAAGCAAACAGCTAAAATTAGTAATGGCTCAGTACAGTTTCTGAAATACACAGAGTGCAATTTCTGTTTTTTCCTTAAATGCTGTGTATCATAGCTCTTCTCTTATAAAACAATTTTGTCTCAAAAAAATTAGACCATGCAAATATATTTTTTTCTGTAGTATGCTCATTAATCAATGCCTTTCTTATTTCCAGGAAAGTCTGAACCAACTGAAAAGATATTAAAACTCTCTGGGAACTCCAGCAGTTTCTGGAACCAAAGTGCAAACCAAAGATTGTTTTAAGATTTAGAAAGGTTTCAGTAGGTTTTTATTGCTTCCAATTTCTGGTCAGGACCACACTCAGAATGTACCAGAAAATACATCCCTGGTATTGAGGAATGAATACAGATTAAGAGGTTTGTATGTCTTAGGTAAGCATCCAGTTTTGTGTGCTTCCTAAAATATAGCCTTTCTTCAAGGTTTACTCATTACTACCTATTAAATTGTGCATAGCCAGGGATGCAGAATAACATGTACTCCCTGTGGAAGGGGGTCTATTTCGATGTCAGTATTGTAGAGCAAAACTGGAAGAAAACCAGTGAAACTTGCTTATTTGTTATTGTTGTTAATTTCACACACATTTTTCTATGGCTAGGGACAGACATTACACATAAACTGGTTTAAGTGATCAGAAACTGGTTTAAACCTGTAACAGAGCAGCTGTTCAGTGCACATAAACCAGTTTGAAAGTGGCTGAAGCCAGTTTGAGATAAACCTGGTTAAATGTAGTATCAGACTTAACTGATATGAGTCATACTGGTTTATAAAATGTCTGTCGCAAACCCCTTGATGATTTAAGTTCAAGCAGAGTCCCCCAGCACCCTGGCATGCTCTCTGGGCTGGGTGGGGCTCTCTGCTCCACAGCAGGGCTGGCCCCTCCCCTCTGCCCCTTGCTGGATCTCAGCACACGTTTACAGGGTCAGCAGGGTCTGCTGGCCCTGTGCCCCCCCTCACCACTTACTGCTTGAGCAGAGATCCCTTCCTTCTCTCTGCCCGATTGGGGACCGTAGCCAGTATGTGGTATGCTAGCTAATGCCAAGAAGTGTCTGCGCATGTCTCTGTCTTCAAGTTCACTTGGACAGACAGACAGATCAGTGACTGCTTAGGACTTTTGGAGCTAATCAACAGGTCAGCCAGTAAGCTAAGAAGTTTGAAGTAATGTAGAGAAAGGCTATTGTTTTGTTAATGGAGTGGTAAAAACTGTTATCAGCCTCCTGCTGAGCTGGATTGCTTGCCTGTCAGTTTGCTGGAGACAGTATGATGAAGCAGGGAGAGAGATTGAAAAGCTTTGTATCATCAACAGGTGCATGCACTGTATGCCCCCACTTGCCTCAGAGTGTTAGCCTGAGGCTGTGGGCTGGCAACACTCTTGCCCCTTGAGCAGCCAGCAGGAAAAAGCCTGGGACTCTGCAGGCAGACATCCCTAATGAGAGAGTTCTGCTGAGCCTGGCCACGCCCCCCACAGCTCAGCACTGCAAGGAGGACACCCCCGGCTTCTAGCTTGAGCCACTGCAGGCATGTGCCTGGATTTTCTCAGTCCAGAGAGAATGTCTGTCCATCTTCAAACCAATTCAGCCTATCTTGGTTAGACTAACCTGCAAAGATTGAATCAATTCAGGCTCAGGCTTTTTGAATGTCTGTCCCTAGCCCATGTTACTGTAGCAGGTTTGGGTTCCAGGGGTAGCCATGATGTCCCATGGTGGTCACACAATCCTTGCCTGACTCCAGTTCTAGGATGCCTTCCCCTTCTTATCCATCTGCCTCACCTTTAATGGAAATGTGTTACTGGAAGGGAGGCTGCCTCAGGGTCCTAGAGTGAGCCCCAGTCCTTCTAGCTGCCAGTATGTCCCTCCCAGGCCATGTTGCAGTCTCAGTTTTGCCCCTTTTGGGTAGAGTGGGTCCTTCTAACCACTTGTGCCAAGACAGGGCATTTGTAGCCTTAAAGTCTGTTATGTGGCTCCATCTGCTCCTTTATATCACACCCATGCCTCTCAGGTGTACTTTCTAATCACTTCAGTGCTGGGCCTTCTCAGCCTCTCCCCCTTTCCTCTGGCTGGGTCTTCTAGCCTGGGCCCACTGTGCTGGACCTAGATTCAAAGCACTAGCTCTTGCCTAGATTACTTTAGTTATGGCCTCCCTGGCCCTGTCTGAGCCCTTCTCTGGGTCCATTGGCCCCAAGCCCTTCCCTGCTCTGGGCCTGCTGGCCCCAGTGTACATCTTGGACCTGACCCCAGGCAGGGCCCAAGGCAGTCACATGCCCCTTGGCCACTAATGGAATGTCTGAACCACCCTTCAGTTCCTTCCACAAACCACCAATATAAGCTATAGCAAAGGAATATGCCCATCTGGCTACCTTTCTCTACAACAAGGTCAAATTCTTTTGCAGGGCAGCAGCATTCTTTTTGCCTTCCCCAAGGCAACACTGGTGCCATCTAAGAGCTCTCCTGGGCCTGCTGCTATGGAGCTCCTTCCACTTCATCCCCCAAGGCCAGATTGCCTTCCCTGGCCTTGGCCCTGGCTCATATCTCTCCCTGCCTCTGCCCTATTCTGGTCAGATGACTCCACAAGGTTCACTACAGGTACCCTCTACTTAGGCTCACTAAACAGTCTCCATGGCAGACAAACTGCAGGAGTGCCCTGTCTCTCCTGCAGAGCTCCAGCTTACAGTCCTACTGCTCATGCAAACATTGTCCTATTGTTCTACTGCAGAGCTACTAACTGTGTAGTAAACACCCATAGTCCCTGCTTTCTTGGGCCAGGTCTCCTGCAGCTTCTCCCTGGCAGTCTTCCCCACTTGAGTCTCTCTCAGGGCTCTTTCTCCCTCAAAGTAACAGAGTTTCTGAGACTTTCTGTTGCGGTTACCCGCTAAAACAAAAAAAAGACAATTTTTCATGATCTGAAAAAAGCGTTATAGCCAAACAACTGAATCAACATTAATATTTCACAGCTTAACCCAATACTGGTAGAAATTATTGAACTTTCTGTAGTCTTCAAACCAAAAATTTCTAGATTCTTTACAAGCATGTCAGTATTCACAATAATCCAGTGATGTGTTCTCTCTCTTTTATAAGAGGCTTAGGTCAAGATTTGCAAGCATAGCTTTAAGTTAAGGGCACATTTTCAGAAGTACTAGTTTCTTGGCCAGTATCTGGGGTATGGAGGGACTACTGCCACTGCTGGCCCACTGAGCGACCCTTGCAAAGCCAGCAGACCAAGGCACTGGCTTTGTGCCCACCTCTGCCTCAGCCCTGGCACAATCTGTGGGCAAGGCAAGAGCCCCTAAGGGCACACTTGCCTGCCTGTACACTAATGCCAGGAGCCTGGGTAACAAGCAGGATGAGCTCGTCCTCCTACTCAGTGCAAAGAATCATGACATCATTGGGATAACGGAGACCTGGTGGGACTCCATCCATGACTGGACCACGGGTATAGAGTGCTATACCCTGTACAGGAGGGATCGTGTTGACAAAAGGGGTGGGGGTGTAGCTCTCTATGTGAAGGAAAGCTACATGTCCCTGCAAGTTGATGTTGGCGACCAGCATGAACAGCTAAAGACCCTCTGGGTAAAAATTCATGGGGAATTCAGCACAGGGGACACAACGGTGGGAGTCTACTACAGACCTCCCACTCAAAGTCCCAAGCTTGACCAGGAGTTCACCCGGGAACTGACTGAGGCTGCTTGCTCCAGGACCTTGGTTGTCATGGGTGACTTCAATTACCCGGACATCTCGTGGGAAGATCACTCAGCAAAATCCGAGCAGTCGCAAGGCTTCGTCTCATGCGTGGATGACCTCTACCTGACTCAAGAAGTCTATGGGCCAACGAGAGGCAAAGCGCTGCTCGACCTGGTACTGGCTATGGGGGACGACCTAATCGGCGACCTAGTGATCGATGGGAAGCTGGGTGACAGTGACCATGAGCTGATCCCCTTCACCATCCGCCGTTAAGCTGGCAAGTCAGTCAGCAACACAGAAGTCCTTGACTTCAGAAAAGCCAACTTTGACAAGCTCAAGAGGCTTGTCAGTCAGGCCCTCAGGGACCATGACCCCAGGGAGATGGGAGTTCAAGAACAGTGGTTGCTTCTCAAGGAAGCGATCCTCAATGCACAAGCTAAATCTATTCCAACACAAAGGAAAGGCAGCAAGAAGGCACAGCAGCCCTCCTGGCTCTCCAGGGACCTAGCGGACCTCCTGCGGCTAAAAAGGAAAGCCTACAAAGGATGGAGGACAGGATTCACCTCCAAGGAGAATTATTCTGCACTGGTCCGGTCCTGCAGGGAGCAAACCAGGAAAGCCAAGGCTGCAACTGAACTCCAACTAGCTTCAGGCATCAAGGACAACAAAAAGTCCTTTTTCAGATATGTGGGGAGCCAGAGGAAAAGCAAGGGCAATGTTGGACCCCTGCTAAACCATATGGGGCAACTGACAACTGACGCCCAGGAAAAAGCCAACCTAATAAATAGGTACTTTGCGTCAGTCTTTCATCAGTCCCATGGGATGCCCATGCCTGCTATGGGACAGGGAGATCCGGGTGATGGGGATCCCCTACCCTCCATAAATGCTGACCTCGTGAAGGAACACCTTGAGAAGCTGGATACCTTCAAGTCAGCCGGCCCTGACAATCTGCACCCCAGGGTACTCAAGGAGCTGGCGAGCGTCATAGCCCAGCCCCTGGCATGGATCTTTGAAAACTCCTGGCGCTCTGGTGTAGAGCCTGAAGACTGGAAGAAGGCCAATGTGGTGCCGATCTTCAAGAAAGGAAGGAGAGTGGATCTGGCTAACTACAGGCCCATTAGCCTGACTTCTATCCTGGGGAAGATCTTAGAAAAGTTTATTAAGGAGGCCATCCTTGAGGGACTGGCCCAGGCTAACATTCTAAGGGATAGCCAGCACGGGTTTGTTGCGGGTAGGTCTTGTTTGACCAATCTCATTTCCTTCTATAACTGAGTGACCTATCATCTGGACAAGGGAGAAGAGATTGATGTCATATATCTTGACTTCAAAAAAGCCTTTGATCTGGTATCCCACGATCTCCTCTTGGCCAAACTGCCAAGTTGTGGCCTTGGCTCCACCACGATCCGCTGGCTGGGAAATTGGCTTCGTGGTCGGACCCAGAGGGTTGCAGTTGATGGCAGTCACTCATCATGGTGCCCTGTGACCAGTGGGGTCCCTCAAGGCTCTGTCCTGGGACCCATCCTGTTCAACATCTTCATTAATGATGTGGACATTGGAGTCAGGAGGGGACTGGCCAAGTTCGCCGATGACACCAAACTTTGGGGCAAAGCATCCACGCCAGAAGATAGGCGGGTGATCCAGGCTGACCTGGACAAGCTCAGCAAATGGGCAGACGAGAACCTCATGGTGTTTAACACCGAAAAATGCAAGGTGCTCCACCTTGGGAGGAAAAACCTGCAGCATCCCTATAGGCTTGGCAGTGCTACGTTGGATAGCACTACAGAAGAAAGAGACTTGGGGGTCATCATTGACCACAAGATGAACATGAGCCTGCAATGCGATGCTGTGGCTAGTAAAGCGACCAAAACGCTGGCTTGCATCCATAGATGCTTCTCGAGCAAATCCCGGGACGTCATTCTCCCCTCGTACTCAGCCTTGGTGAGGCCGCAGCTGGAGTACTGCGTCCAGTTTTGGGCTCCACAATTCAAAAAGGATGTGGAGAAGCTTGAGAGAGTCCAGAGAAGAGCCACGCGCATGATCAAAGGTCAGGAAAACAGATCTTATGATGACAGGCTGAGAGCCAAGGGACTCTTTAGCCTGGAAAAGTGTAGGCTCAGGGGTGATCTGATGGCCACCTATAAGTTTATCAGGGGTGACCACCAGGATCTGGGGGAACGTTTGTTCATCAGAGCGCCCCAAGGGATGACAAGGTCGAACGGTCACAAACTCCTGCAAGACCGTTTCAGGCTGGACATAAGGAAGAATTTCTTTACTGTCCGAGCCCCCAAGGTCTGGAACAGTCTGCCACCGGAGGGGTTCAAGCACCTACATTGAACACCTTCAAGAGTAAATTGGATGCTCATCTTGCTGGGATCCTATGACCCCAGCTGACTTCCTGCCCTTTGGGCAGGGGGCTGGACTCGATGATCTCCCGAGGTCCTTTCCAGCCCTAATATCTATGAAATCTATGAAAATAATTATTGATTTTGGGTGCTTTACTTGAGACACTTATTATGATCTGATTTTCATGGAGTAAGCAGCTCATTATGAAAGTCAGGTGCTTTGAATGTCCTCAGACTGAACACACAACCATCAAAAATAATTTGCAACTCAAAGTTTTTAGTGTTCTCAACAGCAGCTGCTGGGTACTAGAATGCTGAAAATAAGGCCATTTATGTGTGCTTAAATATGGATTTAGAAGTCTCACATTACAGTTCAGGTTTCTAAAAATCTTGGTTTAGATGACACGTTCAAATTCACACTTAAAGACAGTAGTAGACTCAGGAACAGATCCACAGATCTCAGCCTCTCAAGACCCTCTCCCTTACCTTACTAAAAACGTTGACACAAGCCTATCTTTTCTCTTATGAGAACAACTTTCCAATTAATTAAGTAGGACTTTCTAATCCTGTGTTTAATATCTACTTTGTCTAGCATAGAGATAATCTTGAGTAAATGGTGTGCCCATAAGAAATATGGTGCATGCATAAATTCATTGACTGTCTACTCAAAGTAGAAGGTAAATTCCATCTATGGCAAAACAGAAGCTAGGACAGTGGTCAAAAAACAATTGATTGTGGAGCCTCTGACAGTTGAACTCAGTCTGTCAGATGTTTCATGATCAGGAGTGGCAGGATGCACATGGCTGGGCTGAGCCACATGCCCTGCACCCCGGGTTGGGCTGGGTAATGGGGGGTCAGAGCCCAGGCAGCTTGTCTGGGACGGGGATGGCAGGGTGCTCTGGGGTGCCCAAAAGTGATCTTCACCATAAAAAGGTTGCAGACCACTGAGCTAGGAGAAACTGATCTGGACTGAAAGTGCAGAACAGAATCCAAACACTTACAATTATCTAACTTCTTAAATATTTGATGAAATTGGCAAAAGCACATATAATTTATAAGTAACAGTCAAAAGCAACAAACAATGCACGCACGGTGATTCTTTATTCCCTAAATAATTCCATTTTTCTTTCTTTGGAGATTCTGAGATCCAAATTCTGGTTGAAAACAGATTTAATGTTGTCACTTATTAGAAAACAGAAAAGAGAGTCACTAGCTAAGAGCATATGGGTACAACTAAGCAGGATAAACACAATGGCCCTATATGCTGGAGTAAAGTAAATAAGCCTACTTTGAGGAGGTTGATTCCTACAATATTTACTGTTAGTCTAGCTTCAGACTTATGTACCTGAATCAGCGCCAGTCCTACATGAGATTGTGACCATCTTGAAATATCTGACAAATGGTGATCTGCAATGGCTGTTTTCAGACACAGAAAAACTGTGGTGGGAAAAATGCCAGACATTTGTAGAGACATTTTGCATCACAGAGCTTCTGAAAATGAAACTCAGCTGCAGAACTCAGGACTGTGGTGAAGGGATGACCCTCTACTATGACTGCCACTTATGAACACTGGAACCATTGGATCCATATGAATGTGGCTCTGCAGCCCCTCTGTTGGTTTCCTCTATGACTCATCTTGCACATTCCCTCTGTCTGGATTGATATGAAACAAATGTTACAACTCCTGTAGGGTGTTCAGAAGTCCCTACGCGGCTGTTTTGCCAGATCATCCCCTGTGCAATCAATATATGGGGATTACATGATATGGGGAGAGACTTGCATTTGGGTTTCAGCTGGATGGGTAAATTTCACTCTAATACAAATAAAAATGGTTGTTTTGCCTGTAAAAATACCTTCAATGACAATAAAAACAAACAAACAAACCCCAACCGCAGTAACTCACACAAATAATTGAGAAAAAGCAATAATCTATTTTTTCTTATTCTGCCAACAAAAGTTTTCTTTTTCATAGTTGTAATAAATGGTTGCCTGTCATCATCATCACAATTTTGTTTATATAGTGTCAGGCACTATAAATAAGACAGTCACTCTCTGAAATTCGCCATGGTCAAGTGTTTCTGGCACAAGAGCCATATCCTGCAAACCAGCATATGGTAGAGGGGTAACCACATGGGTTGGCCAGGTCAGATCCAAGTAAAAGATTAGACTCAAGTATTGGA
Organism: Crocodylus siamensis; assembly: GCF_052110815.1. Classification (NCBI taxonomy): domain Eukaryota; kingdom Metazoa; phylum Chordata; order Crocodylia; family Crocodylidae; genus Crocodylus; species Crocodylus siamensis. Next base: position 35,141,802 of record NC_143401.1, on the reverse strand, counting down.
AATGATACAATGTGTAGGGGAAGGGTCAGAGAAGAGGAAAAATAAGAGTTATATGTACTAACTCAAATGGCTCCTTTTAATTTCATTGCATGTCTATTTGATTTCTTTTTCTAAATAAAATAAGTGATTTAATGGTTCCATTCACCAGCGAACAACTGTGATATAGTTAAAATTTTCCCTGGTGTTTAGCTGTGAATTTTGGGATCTTTCTCCACTGACGACAGTTGCTAAAATTGCCCCTGGATTTAAATTTAAAATTAATAAAACAGTGTCAGTCCATCAGACCCTGTGTGCTTCTCCACTACAAGTTCTTTAGTTATTCGTATTACCCAGTTCTTTGGGCTGTAGAAAAGTTGATACATTTCATTTCTTTGTCCTATGCACAGAGTAGGCTTGAAAACTCACGTTTATTTTCTCTGCAGTCAGATATCCTGGATGTATAATGGTGGCCTTATTACAGTGTATACATATTATAATGGAGATGTTAGCTTGTGAACAGCTCTTCTTTGATTGATGACTGAGAGGAAACATCTCCCTTCCAACCAAGAATGGTACAACATTCCTGTGGCAACCACAGCAATGACTTGCACAGGAAAGTAATATTAGGAAATTGCTTTTAGCTTTAGGTTGCAAGTCAGAATTATGCCAAGTCATTTCTTCTTGGACCACAGACCAACACTAATGAATGAGCTGACCTGGCTTTGTGCAATCCTATAAGATAAGCAGAAGCTGTACATCTATATACACAATTAGGTCCCAAATAACTTACTGAGCTCCCAAATTAATTTACTGACCATATTCAAAAAGACAGCTGCTTTATTAGGTTCTCGTGGTTTATCTAAATACAAGACAGGAACCCCTAGTAGAGGGCTTCAACTTTATCAGAATTATATTCAGTTGCTATAAACCATCACCACCTCCCCTAAATGACCCAAAATTAATGCCCTATTTGTACACCTGAAACTTGCACCTTGCAGAATCTGAGATGTGTGTATCCTAAATAGACATCAATGCAATGGAGTTTCTAGAGTTTTGGCTTTATGAGTAGGTTTCTATGTGGTAACCAGAGGTGAAAATTTGCACAATAATGTTCAGAAGGAGTTGCTAGCAATGATTCAGTTGTGGTAGCCTCTCTATATTGCAGCATACATACTTGTTATGGGTGATTTTAAACCGTGTGGAAATAGTGGGGTACATAATAGACTAAACCTTATATAATATTTTTGAAGGGAAAAAAAGTCAGTCAGGTTTACTTTACTATTGATACTTTTCCACTACTGGAGCTTTTCATATATACAGCACTACAGATTTTACAAAGGTGGGAAAGCATTAGACCCATTCTACAGATTGAGAAACTGAGATACAGGAAAGACAAATGATTTACCAACAAGTCACTGGCACAATCAAGATTGCATCCTTTTTAAACCTAGCCCCTCCTCTAACCTGTATACAACATTATCTCTCTACTATTCTAAGGCTGAATTTCTCATTTGCACTCACAGAAAGACAATACAACCTCTTCATTGACTTGCAGCCTAATCATAGTGTGACTTGCTCATATTTATTTTGTTATGAAAACTCATTACTCTGACTTTCTTTCTCTTGTATTTGAAACTTTTAAAATTACTATATTGACACCAAAGAGGCTTTCTGGCAATCCTCGGCAGCAAAAAGGAACCTTTCATAACATGCAAAGTGCATTACATGAAAACAAACTAATACAAATTCCCTGAAGACAATTTTTAGTGTAATCCATCACTGTCTCTCATTAAAAGTTTTCAGCTGGATAAAAAACATCCTTTATGTGATCCCCTCCTGAGAGACAGAAAACAATTGCAGGTAAATTCCTATCATTTCCGGAGCATCTCTATAGGAGATGTCATTTCAAACAACAATAGAGGCTGCCTGGGAATTTGATTTCTGTCTGGGAATCACATCTATCTTTCCCCACAACACATCTGACAATTGAAATCATTGGCACACTTCTCTTTCTCTTTCTCTCTCTCTTTCATTTTTTGAAGTTATTCATGCTGAGAAAATAATGCTCTTGGGAACTGATTTTGAGTTTAGACCCATATCTGAAGTCAGAATCAAGCCCTCAGCTCTGAGCACTCATACATCTGTTTAGGCAGCTATATCGTTTCAAAACTTGGTGAAATTGATCCACTATATGGTATCTAGTGACATGGATAAACTAGCAATACAGAAGTGCTTATGGATCTGTGCAGGGCATTAGAATTAAACTAACCTAACCAAAGTTATATTGATCTAAATGCCTGATCATACAGGTGTGCAGAAGGGTTAAATCATCCAAAAACGACACTCCCAATCTTAACTGGTTCACATGAATAGGTGCACTTACTTAGGTCGAGATTGGATTAACCTGATCTAAGAAAGGGTTAATCTGATCTTGTGACTACCTATATATTTTTGCAGCATGACCCTGAAGACTGAAAAGCCCAAACACACACCAGCCCCTGAGCTGTACTATTTCCCTTACTGTGACTAGATATTCCTCCTCCCCTGCCATGGACCTGCCAGCATCTGCCTAAACCCACCAACCCCCTCCCTCCCTATAAACCAGTTATGCCCCGCCCCGCCTCACCCAGAGTTACTGGCTATTCATGATTGAGAGAGGTCCCGGGTGATAGGAAAAAGACAAACATGGTGCTCATCTTTAAGAAACGGAAGAAGAATAATCCAGAGGGATACAGATTTGTCAGCCTCACCTCAGCCCCTGGAAAAATGATGGAGCAGGTCCTCAAGAAATCTGTTTCTAAGCACTTGGAAGCAAAGAAGGTAATTAGGAACAGTCAACATGGATTCATCAAGGGCAAGTCATGCCTGACCAACCTGATTGCCTTCTGTGATGAGCTGACTGGCTCTGTGGATGCAAGAAGAGCAGTGAACGTTATATACTTTGACTTTAGCAAGGCTTTTGATAGTCTCCCATGGCATTCTCTCAAGTATCAAGTGGAGTGACCCAGGGGTCAGTCCTGGGACTGGTTGTGTTCAATATCTTCATCAATAACCCAGAAGATAGGATGGAATGCACCCTCAGCAAGTTTGCCGATGACACCAAGGTAGGAAAAGTACTAGATATGCTGGAGGACAGGGCTAGGATTCAGAAGGACTTTGACAAATTGGAGGACTGGACCAGAAGAAATCTCAGGAGGTTCAAAAAAGACAAGTGCAAAGTCCTTCACTTAGGTGGGAACAATGCTCCAGCGCTGCTGGAGACTGATTGGCTAAGTAGGATCTCTGCAAAAAAGGACCTGTAGGGTACAGTCGACAATAAGCTGAATATGAGCCAAGTGTACCCTTGCTGTGAAGAAGACTAACGGCATCCCGGCCTGCAGTTGGAGCATTGCCAGCAGATTGAGGGAAGCAATTATTTTCCAGCTGTGTTTAATAAATAATGCCGTTGGTAGTCAAGTGCTGGTGAATAATATAATAATAATAATAATAAGCAATAATAATAATAATTTGTTAGTTAATATTAAATATTTAACATGACTGGGCTGTGTTGAGAAAACTCAGGAGCAGCATCCACATGGTCTGAGCCAATGAGAGCAGCTCAAACTGGTGGAAGTGAATTGTGCTGACCACTTCGAATGACCAGCAGTGGCTGGAGATGTTCTGAATGACCAGGGAGACGTTTTATCATAACATCTCAATGCTGGGGCCCCAGATTGTGAGGCAAGACACTAACATGCATCAGGCCATCCCACCGGACAAGACAGTGGCAATTGCCGTCATGAAATTGGTCACTCTGTCCAGAACCAGTTCGGTGTGGCCCCCTGCAGGGCTGGGGTGGCAAATCTTGAGGTATGTCAGCTGCTGCAGGACATCACTGCAAACAAATTTATCTGTCTGAGGAATCCACAGGAAGTCATAGATGGCTTCAATGATGGCCATAGATAGCCCCCTAACTGCATGAGGGCTTTAGACAGCATTCACATCCCAGTGCTGTGCCCTTTGGGGAGAGGGAGGTCTTTCACAAACAGGAAGGGATTTGCCTCCATGAGCAAAGCTGCGGTGGATCACTGGAGCTGGTTCATGAACGTTTTTACAGGTTAGGCTGACAGCGCATATTATGCATGAGTGTTCAGAAACTCTCCACTCCCTGGCCTCATGGAGAAAGGACATTATGGACCTGGAGTCCACGAGACAGTGATCTGCGGTGTTGCCATTCCCCCAGTTATATTAGTGGATGCTGCCTACCCCCTAAAGCCCTGGCTCATGAAGCCTTATGGAGGGAATGTTATGGCCCCACAGAAGCTGGTTTTTAATAACTGTCTGAGCAGTTGCAGGATGGCTGTTGAATATATGTTTGGCTGACTGAAAGGATGATAGACAGTGCTTATGTGCCAGTGCAAGCTGGAGCCAAAAAATATCACAGCCTTTGTAGTATCAGCCTGCATGCTGCACAACATCTGTGAGACCTGCAGAGAGGTTTTAAGCCAGGCGTGGGCTGAAGAAGCGCCACAGGTAGTGGCCAGACAGAAACATGGCTGGGCAGAAGCAGAGGGACCAAGAAGATACGCACAAAGAGAAGCTGGTTGGGCAGCCCTTGTGCAGGATTGTCTGGCAGCACATATTGCTGACAGCAACTAGCAGTGCTTGTTCTTTCTTTTTGATTACAATAAATTCTTTTACAATTTACAACATAAATGTCTGTGTCTGTCTGCAGAGGTGTGCAGTCTAGCGGATGGGGGGTGGAGTGGAGGATGAGCAGGGCGGGTGGGGGAGGTGGACTGGAAGGGGTACGTATACCTCTCACGGGCCGGCTGGCAGCAGGCAGGCAGATGGAGGGTGAGTGAACAACCTGAAGTCTGCCTTAGGAGTGTAACCGAGGGAGGAAATTAGCAGGAGACTCCTGGCAGGGTAGGGGGCAGGAGTCAGTGGGATGGGACTGTGGAGGCCTACTGTAATTCATTAGGAAAGACATTACTGCGGGTAGATTGGTATTTTGCTTCCCACTTCTGGAATATGTGGGAAATGACACACACAACTTAAATCTGTCAAAAGAATGTGGCATGCAAACACAAATGTGCCGCACCACAATAACCTGGTCTAAAATTTTTCAAGTGTGGTAAATTAACAAGGATCAAAAACTGTGTCAAGTACAAATGCCCTTAAAGAGCAGCCTTGAAGCATGCTTGAAAAAAGAGAGGCAGTGAGTCATGACATCTGCTACTTTGGCCTGAGGCAGCAGAATTAAGCATCAGTTAAAGAGTCCCTTTGCAAGAAAGTGGGGCAGGGCGAGAAAGCAGTCTAGTCTGGGATACTGGAGGACCTAGCCAAACACTATCACCCTGTGTATGACATGCCACACATTCCAATTAAAGCTTGATAGAAAACAGCTATAAATAAGTTGTACATTTTTCAAGTAGCAAATTTATGGCTCATTGCCATTTTTATCCTGTCATAATTAGATTGCATGTATCTGATGTCTAAATTTATTGTGCAATTAACCAGTTAATTGCACAATAGCTGTAAAATGGAGGCTGCATGTCAGAGAGGAACAGTGGTTATATGCAGTTAGCATCCACTCTGCCTCTGTGTGACACAGAATACTAGGTAAGATGTACTTATGGTCTGACCCAGTAAATGGCAACTCTTATGTTCTTATGTCAGGGGCCTTAGTGAGAAGAGATGCATATATAAGCTGAGGAAGGTTTCTGGAAACCAATGTATACTGCTATAGATAAAAAATAATTTTAACTAAATATCATGGGTGAGATATTCTTGGCTCCATTTATTCCAAGTGTTATTCATATTAAGCATATGGGACATTTTTCTGATCCTTCATAAGCAGTTGTCTCACCACCAAGGGGAGTTCCTCTGCAAATCAGAGATTTCTTCTAGTACTATAAGATTGGCATTAAGTGTAATAAAAAATAAATGAAAGCAAATGTTGAACTAAACCAAGCAATCTATTATCTTGTATTTGCAGGCTTCTCCTCTACTGCTTCCTTACCTTTTCCTTCAATTTCTTTTTCTTCTGTCTTGTTTCTATTTAAATATTATGATTCTTGGGGCAGAGCTTTTGTGTGTAAAGTGTCTGGTGCTTCTGCATGCTGAATAATTAGTATTAATAGCATGTACATTCACATTTAGCCCAAATTCAAGTGTCTAGCAGGACCAAGCCACAGGGTTAGCTGTGACACTCCTGGTGACCCCAAAACTCCTGCCCCATTCTTCTTTCTAGGTCTCTCCCTTCACTCCCATTCGTCATGTCTTGGTGTTCTGAGTTGTTTTGGAAAGGAGTCTTACTTTCACTCTCTTGCTGGGCTCCTAGTCCTGATCTTTGTCCCTCTTGGGCACAGGATTCTTTAGTCCTGATTGTACCCTGTTCAGGGCTCAACTGGGACCCAATAGTCCCAAAACCAAATCACTAGTCAAACTCAAACAGTATGTAACCACTCTGGCTATAACACAGTCTACCAAAATCTCCACATTCTGGGTCATAGTCCCCAACTGGCCCTCAACTTCAGGTTGTTCTTAAAGTTGGCAGGATATCTAAACCAACCAGCAACAGGACCAGTCTCACTGCCCTGGTTCAGGCCCTGGCTTATATGTCACTCAAGCCCTGCTTACTTCCAGTCAGGCAACTTGTTAACCCCAAAACATTTTCTTCTCTCTAATGGTAGTGAGTTGTTGCTACCATAGTTACTATAGCAGTGCCTCTGTTGCTTTAGCGATACTCTGTCCTATTGTGCTATTTCTGTACAACTAGCACAGCAATAGGCACTTTCAGCTTCTAGCCTCTGGCTGTTTATCCCTTTGTAGCTAGCCCTTATTTGCCTGCCCAAGAGCTTTTTCCTACTGTTTTTCCTTCCCTGCCATAGACTCCCTGTTACAGCTATTTGCTAAAAAATCACTCAAATGCTTCTAGAATTCTATCACTATCAACAACAACAATCTGATAACCAATTTGGAAACAAAAATTCTAGCCCTCTAAATGATTTTAGACAGGAATTAAGGGAAATCTGTATATGAATCAGTTCTCATAGAACCTGTAGGAGCTCAACACGATATCTGAATCAAAACTGCATGATTACTTTATTGAAAAACAGTTCCTCAGCTACAGTAGGAATTTTGCAGAGATACAGCATATATCCTTGATTACATCACAATACTCAGAATGAAAGATTATCGAACATTAATATTATAACAAAACTGAACGGTTATTTGCAACTCCCTCTGAGAAAAAAGAATAAGGACAGACGGCACTTTTACAGATGCTCCAATGTGCTGTGACTCCATTAATCAAGTCTGCTGCAGTGTCCTAATCAGAATATTTCCAGCATGCTGCAGCATCTCGTGTATTTAGCATCCTGCATTTCAAAATGGCAGTGAGGTCACTTTAACTAAAGCTTGAGTTTTAGTTAAAGTGCCCCCTCCACCATTTTGAAATACAGGACACTGAATACCTGAGAAGCTACAAGCTTTATAATTAGAGTGGCTCCCAATAGCCACTCTAATTAAAATGCTGCCCCCACCATCATGACCCTGGAGCATGTGTATAGGCAAGCAGAGAGATTAAAGCTAGAATTCACAAATTATTAACCGTTCTTCTTCACATGATCGGTCATTCCATCTACCATCTGTATACATTTCTACACAATCTTCTCCTCCTCCGGTATCATTTGGTTCTCCAGGAGCCCAGTTTGCATATCCTATTACTTCCATGCTTTGATACTTAAATATGCCTTCTGTTTCCATGTCATTTATATCAAGGTATGCTGCTTTGTTATAACGCTGTATTATCCGTTGTATGGCACCATTTTCAGATGAAGTCCTTGGAGAGGCAAGATGACCTCCAGCTCGAGAGCATGTGGCTTTTGAAGTTTTATAGTCACCAGCAGAACCATTGGCAGCAAATAATTTTTCACTGATTTGACTCCCATTTATGAAATCTTCAACTAGAATACAGAAATATAGTAAAGCCAAATTAAGGGCTTTTTTCACATGTTAATCTATCATCCTAGAGCAATGGGGTGGCAGGTCCTAGAACTCTCTAGCAAGATGAAGAGTCAGTTTTGGTTATTCACTCCAGGTGAAATCTGCACACATTAACCCAGGAGTTGTAATAGGACAGGTGCCGTTAAAGCTGGAGCAGATGCAGAAAGGTCTTTGGAAACCTCTATAAACTCAGAAAAAATATTAGAAGAGGGCCAGTGTGGTGCCTATCTTCAAGAAAGGGTGGAAGAAGGATCCAGGGAACTACAGGCCAATCAGTTTTACCTCAATGCCTGGAAAGACCTTGGACAAAATCATCAAAGAAACAATTATCAATAGGCTAATAGACAGTAACATTCAGAGCGATAGCCAACATGGCTTCGTTGCAGGTAGATCTTGTCTGACCAATCTCATTTCCATCTATGACCAGGTGACACATCACCTAGACATAGGGGAAGAGGCAAATATCATATTTTTGGACTTCAAGGAAACCTTTGACTTGGTGTCCCATGATATCCTTATGGAAAAATTGGGGAATTACGGCGTTGACAATTTCATGAGCTGATGGCTGGGGAACTGGCTCCATAGACAGACCCAGAGAACGATAGTTGATGGAACCAAATCAACATAGCACATGGTGACGAGTGGCATCCCCCAGGTCTCCATTCTTGGACCTGTACTCTTCAGTGTGTTTATAATTGATCTGGACTCTGGTGTTAGAAGTGGACTGACAAAGTTTCCTGATGACACCAAACTATGGGGAAGTGCAGTCACCCTAAGCTGGCGATCCAGGCTGACCTCAACAGTCTGACAAGGTGGGTGGATCAAAATCTGATGGCATTCAACACTGAGAAATGCAAGATACTCCACCTCAGGAGAAAAAAAACACACCACACTTATAGGCTTGGCAGTGCTACACTCGCTAGCATCACAACCAAAAGAGTCTTGGGGGTCCTGATTAACCACAAGATAAACATGAGCCACTGATGTGATGCTGCAGCCAGTAAAGCAAACAAAACTGTGGCTTGAATCTACCGATGCATCTCAAGCAAGACTCAGGAAGTCATCCCCCCACTTTCCTCAGCCTTGGTGAGACCACAGCTGCAATAATGTGTCCAGTTCTGCACTCCACAATTCAGAAAGGATGTGGAGAAGCTTGAAAGAGTCCAGAGGAGAGCCACATGAATGATTAGAGGACAAGAGGGCTGGCCTTTTGAAGAGAGGCTGAGAGACATGTGACAGTTCAGCCTAGAAAAGTGCAGGTTCAGGGGTGACTTATGGCAGCCTATATGTACATAAGGGGTGTGCACCAGGAACTGGGAGAACATCTGTTCACTGGGACACCCCATAGGAAGGCAAGGTCCAATGGTCACAAACTCCTGGAAGACCATTTTAGGCTGGACATAAGGAAAAACATCTTTAACCATCTGAGTTCCTAGATCCTAGAATAGACTCCCGCAAGAGGTGGTGCAAGCATCTATTCTGGATACTTTCAAAAAACACTTGAATGCCTATCTTGCTGGGATCATTTGACTGTTGCTGACTTCCTGCCCTTTGGACCCAATGATTTCGTGAGGTCCCTTCCAGCCCTAATGTCTATGAAATCTATGAATAAAGCTTAGGCTTTGAATAACCAAATACTTTTGTTATTTCAGCAAAAAATAAAGGAAATCATCAGGAAAGGAAGGTTTTTTTACTTCAGGCACCGTGGTTTTTTTCTGTGTTAGATAGCATTATAATTATATCCTGTGATGGATACATCACAGGGGCACATGTGGCCATAAAGTCCATCAACTTTACATGATGGCATTTCCTTGTTCTGGTGAAATAAATGGGAGTTTTGGAAGCAAAATCTGGCCATTTATACAGAATGGCTGTCTCTTGTTTTTTTTGGGTGCGGCGTGTTTTCAATGAGCATAATTAACACACACAGTAACATTATTTCTGTATAAATAGAACTTGGGTGAGATTCTTCTAATATATGACATTAACTTGTGACAAATTATACGAACTCCTTTGAATTTTGAAGAAATTGGGATCCAGAACTGCATCCAAGCTTCCCCATGTACATTCATTTTTCCCTGGCTGGAACTAATGGCTTTTTGCTGTCTTACCTTTATGCTTTTTATTGATAATATCTTGCAATGATTTCAGCTGTCCCTGTAGATTTCTTATTTGATTTTGGAGATGCCTGACTTCTGAATGAGAAATAATTATTTTTATTTTGACACACCAAAATATAGAAAACATTTCTAACAGCATGACCTTAAAAAAGATATCTGCAAAATTAGTAATAAAACACAGTTTTTAATGTCAAAATTCTGAAGAACATTTACTATATATAAAACTGTGGCACAGAGGGCACAGATTCACTAAGGGTCTTGTTACACATTTGCTTGCAACAGTTGTAAAACATTGGAATGCAGTAGTGTATTAAAGATAGCACACGTTAGTCCTCACCTGAAACAGAACAACTTTGTAATGCTGTGTGGACACTTAACACATACTGAACTGCCTAGGTGTGTGTCAGCTTATGTTTTAACTGCACTGAGTAAGTGTTAAGTCAAACTTGCAACACCACTCTAATACTAAAAGAAAAACTACCTGTTCATTTCAATTCTAGTTCTTTGCTTCAGTCATAAAGCCTATAGTGAGAAAAATAATTGGTCCTTATGGTACTCCTTTTTAATTAATACAATTTTAGCTTGCATGAGAGATGCTGAATGGTGCTAACAGAAGAGCTGGTTGTTTTAACTATAGTTCATTTAAAAGTTAATAAACAGAAAGAAAACAGGTCCAGTTCTGTTAATTTATATCAATTATATCAAGTGTAACTCTATTGACTCAAGTTATTCCTGATTTATGTCAACATGAAAAGAGAATTAGGTCCAATAATTATATCTTCTGGGGAAATCAAGTATCACTTACGCAAAATCACCCCTTCCCTCCCACCCCCAGAGAACTCTCTCAGTGCATTTATAGTCTGATCATACGTCATGGTTATATTTAGCTTGTATGAAATTATAAACATATCTGAATCAAGGTAGCTCCAGGTTAAATGATCTGACTATAACCAAAGGCAGGGTAACAGTTACTTCAGCAAAAGATAGGGCTGTCAGAATGAAGCAGGTGTGGGGGAACAGAGAACGTCCTCAATATTCTAATTTCCCTTTCCAGGCTTGAACTGGGTTTCATAAATGACCCAGCTTCAGTGACAACATCAGTGGGAAAATAAATGTCTTGAAATATGATCAAAGTTACTTAATGAAGCTTTGCAAAGTTATGCAAAATATTAATATTCTCCATGAACCCACTTCAACACAGCATTGTGTGCAAGAGTAAAAGTGTTTACAAACCCCAATCCAAGCTTGAACAAGTGCGGAAGTCATTTGTGCAGCTGAAGGTAAAGCTTGGGAAGCCTTTTTTTCTTCCAGTAACACACCTATTATTCACCCTTAACTGTTGTGTCTGTGGGTATGTCTGCATTGCTGTCACAGACTTACCTTATGTTTCCCACAAGACACAAGACAACCTACCCTTGGGTAGGTTTTGCAGCCTTTCTTTCGCTACCATGAGTAAAACTAAATTAACTGCAAAGATTACGGTTATTCATGGTTCACCATTCAACCAGAAGCAATAAAACTCACCTAGAATAAATAACAAGTCAATGCATTGAAAGCATTTGGCCAATGCTATTAAGTTTCTGCATTCCATACCTTCCTTTTTTAACTCTTTGAAAAGGTACATACTGCTTACCAGTGACGCAACACTCTGCTTTTGGTCCCCGTTCACCCATTGGGCCTTGATCACCTTTTGGTCCGGGGGACCCAGCCTTTCCTGGAAGACCTCTTAGTCCTTTCAATCCAATGGATTGATTGAGTGACATGGAAGAAACAATAATAAAACAAGTGAAAAATATGATTGTTAGGTGTTGCAAGATACAGTGATTTCTGTCAGCATCAGCGTGGGGCACAAGTCAGAACATCATAAACATTGGAGAAGTTCAGGTCCTGATCCAAATCCAGGCTTCATAGCTTGATTTTGCTGTTGTAGCCGAAACCCTAAAGGCAAAAATAAATTTCAGTTCCGAAAACTGGTTTGGATTTGAGTTGCCCTGTTTGGGTCAGTTTCGTGGAGTTCCTGAAGTGCTTCTTAGCAAGTATAGAGCTTCAAAAGAATTAAATGTTTAACCATTTCCCTTCTAATACTTGCTACTGGATTTTCAAAAGACCTGTATATTTCATACACAACACTGTTTTGTAAATATTCTTGCTTATTTAAGGACTTAAATGGAACCTATAAAACTGTCTCTTGATCTCATTTCCCTCCATTTTCCATATATATACATGTACTTTTTTTTCTTGTCTAAGCAGAGCAAAGACTACCTTTTCCCATTTTTCATGCACAATGTGAACTACAGTGATTTTGAGATCTCAGTTGGGACTTCAGGTGACATTCAGGTAAATTACTATTACAGTAAAATTATTAGGACTGTGCAAAATTTTGGCATCCGTTTAATTTCAGAGGTGTTTTGGCCCATTTTGGTGCCTGAAACACGAAATCCAAAATGAAAGGGAAAGCTCCCAAACATCTCTGAAATGCAATGAAACCATCCAAAACATTTAGGAAAAGTTTTGGAATGTTTCGGGAATGCCCCCAATGGGAATAGTCTAACACCCCGGCAGCCCTCCTTTTAAAGAGGCTGAGGCCAGGCGGGGGCTGGGGCTGGGGAGGGCAGCCATGGAGGCTTCTCCCACTGCTCCCCGCACCAGGGCAGAGGCAGGCACAGCTGGAGGAGCTGTGGAAGAAGCCCCCATGGTTGCCCTGCCCTGCCCCAGCCTCCTGGCACTTTAAAAAAAAAAAAAAGCACTGCACTCACTGGTTGCAGCAGTGGTGATCGGGGCCTATGAGGGTTGTGGCAGAGCACTCATGTACAGTGCAGTTCAGTGGGAGCAGGTGGTATTGCACCCCCACTTGGCGTCTGAGCAACAGCTGTTGCATTGCATGGGTGCAGCACAACTCAGAAGGGCGCCATGTGCTGCCTGGGACCTGGGGTATCTCCACCTGGCAGCCAGAGCCCAACACCACCCAGACCCAGTGGTCCCTGATCCCAGACAGCATGTTGCACCTTTCCAAGCCGGGCTGCACCATACCTACAGGATGGGTTTCGACACAGACAAGTGAAAGGTGATGCACCACGGGAGGAACATACCTACAGGTTAGGGAACATACCTACAGGTTAGGGAACTCCCGTCTTCTCAGCACGGAGGCAGAAAAGGATCTTGGGATCATCATCGACTCCAAGAGGAACTTGGGCCGGCAGTGTTGGGAGGCAGTCAGGAAGGCCAACCGCACCTTGCCATGCATCCACAGATGCATCTCGAGCAGGTCTAAAGAGGTGATCCTCCCCCTCTATGCAGCACTGGTCAGGCCGCAGTTGGAATACTACGTCCAGTTCTGGGCACCACACTTCAAGAAGGATGTCAACAGCATGGAGAGGGTCCAGAGGAGGGCCACTCGTATGATCAGGGGACAGCAGGGCAGGCCCTATGAGGACAGGCTACGGGACCTGAACCTGTTCAGCCTCCAAAAGAGAAGGCTGAGGGGGGATCTTGTGGCCTGTTATAAACTAGTCAGGGGGGATCAGCAGGCATTGGGGGAGTCACTGTTCCCCCGAGCACCACCAGGAGTGACCAGGAATAACGGTCACAAGCTGGCAGAGGGTAGGTTTAGGTTAGATATCAGAAGGTGCTACTTCACGGTCAGGGCGGCTGGGGTCTAGAACCAACTTCCAAGAGAAGTGGTGCAGGCTGCTACCCTGGAGGGTTTTAAGAGGAGGTTAGATGAACATCTTGCTGGGGTCGTTTGACCCCAGTATGCTTTCCTGCCATGGCAGGGGGTCAGACTAGATGGTCTGCTCAGGTCCCTTCCGACCCTAGAAACTATGAAACTACGCAACTATGAAACAATGTGATAGGTGCCACACGGGTGCCAAGTTGGGGGGATCCCTGCTACTCCTTGATGCCTGGGGGAGCTCTGTCATCCAGTGAGTACAGAGCTTTAAAAAAGAAAAAGAAAAGCCCCACACTCACTGGTTGCAGCAATGGCAATCAGGGCTTCTGAGGGCTCATGGTAGAACCCCCCCCGCACAACGTGTGGCAGAGAGGAGCAGTGGGTATCACTCCTCTGCATGGCACCTGTGTGGCAGCTGCCCCATGGTGCAGGTGCAGCACAGCTCGGCAGGACACTGCATGCTGCCTGGGAGCTGTGGGCACTGGGGATGAGAGGTGTCAGACTTGAGCTGACTGCTAGAGCTGCCCCAGTTCCTAGACAGTGTGTGGCATCCTGCTGAGCCACGCTGCACCAACACTGTGGAGCAGCTGCTGTACGGGTGACAAGAGGAGGGATGATCTACCACAATCCCTCACAGGTCCCAATCACCGCTGCTGCAGCAAGTGCAGAGGTTTTGTTTTTTTTTTAAAGTGCTGGGAGGCTGGGACTGGGCAGGGGATGGGGCCAGACAGGGCAGCCACTGGGGCTTCTCCTGCAGCTCCCCCCACCAGTGCAGAGGCAGGCACAGCCAGAGGTTTCATAGATTCATAGATGTTAGGGTAGGAAGGCACTTCAGTAGGTCATCAAGTCCAACCCCCTGCCGTAGGCAGGAAAGAGCGCTGGGGTCAGACAAGCCTAGCTAGGCACTTGTCCACTCTCCTCTTAAAGACCCCTAGGGTAGAGGAGAGCACCACCTCTCCTGGAAGCCCATTCCAGATTATGGAAACCCTTACTGTGAAGAAGTTCTTTCTAATGTCCAACCTAAATCTGCTCTCCGTCAATTGTGGCCATTGTTCCTAGTTACTCCAGGGGGTGCTCTAGTAAATAAAGCATCTACGATTCCCTGCTGCCCTCCCCTCATGAATATATAGGCAGCCACAATATTACCTCTGAGCCTTCTCTTGTAGAGGCTGAAGAGGTCTAGATCCCTCAGTCTCTCCTTGTAGGGCCTTTGCTTCAGGCTTCTGACCATACAAGTGGCCCTCCTCTGGACCCTCTCAAGATTCTCTGCATCCCTCTTAAAGTGCGGTGCCCAAAACTGGATACAGTACTCCAACTGCAGCCAGACCAGACAGATCATGCTAATGCATGATAAAGTGCGGTTAGCCCTGTTAATTGCTTTGTCACATTGACACCTTGTGTTCAGTTGACTCCAAGATCCCTTTCTACTGCTGTGCTGCTGAGAAACACTGTAAGTGCTTCTCCCCCAGCCTGTAAGTGTGTTGGTGGTTCTTTTTTCCCCAGGTGCAGCACTTTGCGTTTGTCTTTGTTGAACTGCATCCTATTTATTCTGCCCATTTTTCCTACCTGTCCAGAACTGCCTGTATCCATTTCCTACCCTCTAGTGTGTTAAATTTGCCCCATAATTTGGTATCATCTGCAAACTTGGACAGGGTGCTCTCCAAGCCTTCATCCAAGTCACTGATGAAGACATTGAGCAGCACTGGTCCAAGGATGAAGCCTTGCGAGACCCCACTGCCCACATCTTTCCAGGATGATATTGATCCAACCACCACCACTCCTTGGGTGCAACCCCTAAGCCAATTTGCCACCCACCTGACTGTATAATCATCTATATCACAGCCTGTCAGTTTATTTATGAGAACAGAATGAGATACCGTATCAAAGGCCTTCTTAAAGTCTAGGTAGATGGCATCTACCTTGACTCCTGAGTCTAAGCATTTTGTGACCTGGTCATAAAAAGAAACACGGTTAGTCAGGCAGGATCTATCTGCAATGAATCCATGCTGATTTCCTTTCAGTATTATTTCCCCTGCTGGGCTCCCACAAATATGATCCTTAATGGTTTTTTCTAGAGTTTTCCCCAGGATAGAGGTGAGATTAACTGGCCTACAGTTTCCTGGTTCCTCCCTCCTACCCTTCTTGAGAATAGGAACCACATTGGTCTTTTTCCAGTCCTCTGGGATGTGACCGGAGCACCATGAGTGCTCAGACAGCTGTGCCAGTGGCTCTGCTATGACACTGGCCAATTCCTTCAGCACCTTTGGATGAAGTTCATCCAGGCCTGCTGATCTGAACATATCCATCCCCTCCAAGTGCCCCTTCACTAAGTCTGTGCTAACAGTTGGTGGGCTGGTGTCCCTCCTGTGTTTATCTATGATCCAATTGGGAGATTTGTCTTGGTCTGTATCTAGGAATACAGATGCAAAGAACACACTGAAGAGCTCAGCTTTGTCTCCCCTCTCTGTCACCAATTGTCCTATTTTGTCCTGTAGGGGTCCTATGCTACCCTTTGCCTTCCTTTTGCTCCCTATATACCTGAATAAGGACTTTTTGTTGTCCTTAATTTACATTGCCAGCGTAAGTTCTAATCCTGCTTTGGCCTTCCTAACCGATTCCCTGCAAGTGCGAGCCAGGGATGTATACTCCTTCTTGGTAGCTACCCCCTGTTTCCACAGCTTGTATACCTCTTTCTTTGCCCTTAGGCTTTCCTGAAATTCCCTGTTCAGCCCAGGGGGCCACAGGAAAACCTGTAGCTGCCTGGCTGTACCTGCTTCTCCCCAGCTGATCCAAATCTCTGAACCAGTACCGAAACTCTGAAACAGATTCAATCAAATTGAAACAGAACAGTGATCTGAAACACCAAAACGAATCACTGTCCCCCGAAACAGCCAAATCTGAAACCAAAATAAAACAGCCATTTCACACAGCCCTAATACAAAACTGTATAGATCCTTTTTTAAAGTGGGTTGAATGTCTCTTCGATCTCTGCCCCTTCCTGAAGCAATGAGACCTAATAATCTCTTTCAGAATTTATCACTTCCAGCTTCACTACCAGCTCACCTCATGCACTGTCTTGACCACGCAGGTACACATTCCATCCTGGTTTTGGCTATCTCTAAGGAGGATAGGAGCATTTCATTTAAATACTTGTTCTTTTTTTAACCTTTTTGCTGATATTGCCAAGCATGCCAATTAATATAATTGATGCTGAGTACCTTCATCACCATAACATGTGCAGACAAGCTAGCATATCACAGATTACAGCACAATTTTAGCTCATGACACTTTCTGGCACTGCCCATTTAGAACTGCAAGCTTGCAGGTGAAAGGTTCTAGAATTTAGTACCTAATTGTGGAGGATCCAATCCCCTATTATAACATAGATTTATTTGGTCTCTCAGCAAAACTGTTAGCTTTGTCCAGTGCTTAATATTTATAAATAAGAGTTTAAGAATTTCCACACTTTTTTGTGACTGTGGTACAAGTGTTATGGGACTACATGATTTGTAATATGCATCCCTCTTGCTTGTTTCTTAAGAAAAATAGGAGTGGGTAAATGGTAAATAAAGAAATATAGCTATACCTCTATCTCCCTTTTCTCCTTTAAGACCATCTTTTCCATCTCTTCCCGGTAATCCATTCTGAGCAGGTGCACATACAACCAGTGTACATGCATTTGAATCCCATTTTCGGACAACCTGATCAGGATTTGGACGGGTGGTTACCATAGATGACACAAGGACAAAAGTATGGAAAATGGCAAGGAAAGATAGCATTGTTCAAATGTCTATCCTGTAAAGAAAGAAAATAATAGAAAGATATATTGTAAGGACATTTTAAACTGTTTAAGTTGCAATACAACACATTGCCTAGTTATATGTACTAGATGACTATGCAGTAATGACTGTGCAGTCAGTGTTTCATGTAGATGAGGCCACTGAGTCTTAATAATTTATAGGGGGTTTTTTTATATCTCCTTTATGGTGCTTCAGTGATTATGAAAATGCTTAAAAGCATAATTCATCATTTAATGTCTTGAATGTATCTTCTAAGACAAGCATAGCTTTAAACAAACACACAAAAAACCAAACAGCAAATTGTTATGTCCTATCATTCACTTATTACCTAGTTGTTTGAACAAATGTAATCGTTATGAATTATATGGAAAAATCCTTTTAAGAAGGTGAATTGGCCTTGATTTTTGTTGAACACTAGTGCACAGGTGCACTAGAAATGTTAGCAGCCAAGCTAGATAAATAAGCATAATTCAAATATTTCCAAAATTCAAATAGTTTAAGAAAACGCTGGTAATACATTTCCTACAAATTCTACATCATTCATCATTAAAGAACAGAATTAAAGGAAGCATTAAATATACCCTCCAGTCACTTACTCTGAAATTTCTGGATTTCTATGGAAGCTGTACCAAGAATATTTTTCTTAGGGATGGACCCCTTATTTATATGCTCTGGGTTAAGTAACATGAGCTCTGGCTTTACAGGTATGCCAATATACTGGAGTTTCACTTTAGAAGAAGTATTGTGTGTGCTCATTGAAACCATAATCCTAAGAAGGGTAACCACAATAAATAGAACAGCTATTGTTGGAAGTGTAATGGAGGAGGAGCTAAGCTGGCTCCTACAACTTCTCCATGAAGTGCATTAATTTTGTAAGCAAAGCAGGTAGAGTAAGAAACTGACATTTTGGCCTATCTAAATTGCACATAAGTCCGTGACAACCTGGAATTTCACTACCTTATTAATTGGGGCTCACACTACCTTATCAACAAATTAGTATAAAAAATGCATATACACTTGTAGGTTCTTTGAAGATCTTCTTCAATACAGTGTGCTCAAGAAATGAGTTTTTATCTTCTAATGCATATAGTGGTCCTCCCCTTGAATCATTTGATGACTTTATTTTCTCACAGCACTATTACCACATTAGACAGAGCCATGAATAAGGTGCACATTTAACATGAGCTAGCCAATGCATATTTAACTCCTAGTGAAAATAAGGCAATTGCCATTCTAGCACACAAATTAAAATACACACAAGATTCTCTACTGGCATCTACCCTGGCAACTAATGCATGTTAAGTGCCTGATTTAGAATCATAAAATAGTAAGGTTGGCAGTGACCTCATAAGGTCATCTAGTGTAACCCATTCCTCAAGGCAGGATTATACTGAACTAAACCATTCAACTGCTTGCCTAATCAGTTATTCTCATCCAGGGTGCCACAACAGCCTTTTAGGGGTGCTATGGTGTAGGCACTGCCACCAGTGCTGCCACCGGCACTGCTGCTGCAACCAGGTGGATGTGATGTGTGTACCTTGTGCAGAGATACAGACTAGGATGGGCTATGACTGAAGCATGTGCTCTTGCATTAGGCTATCTGATAAACCTAAAGGAAGCAGTAGAGCATGCTCCTGCTGCAGTTCTGCCAGCTTCACACAAAACACATAGGGCAGTTTCACCTCACTACATTGGTTATGGTGGCACAACCCTGGTTGAGAATCACCAAGGTAAAGTGAAGCAGTAAAACAGTGATTCTCAACCAGGGTGTTGCCAAGTTCAAAAAAGTTACAGAAGGAGTGCCCCAAAAGTAAAAAGTTTGAGAACCACCAGTTGCTAAAAATACACCTCTTAAGTGGTGAAAACAGGGCAAGGCTTGGCTGTCAATGTATTATATTAAAGATAGGCACTAATACAGGGTAAGATATCACACCACAGTATTTTTTATACAGCAGGGCAGATCAGGAAGAACAGTGTTGAAGCTTGGTTTTGTAGTTTATTTTGTTTTGCATAGTTTACATACCCCAAGGCCCCAAACTGAAACTTGTTGTCAAAATTTTGTAGCGTTTGGTGAATTTCCAACTCCAGAGACTGTGAAGGAGTGTTAGATAAACAGGGTGTTTATACACGTGCTTTGGGCGTGGGGGGTGGGTGCTTTAATTACAGAGGCTCATTGAATGAGCTTTAGAAAAAGCCCCGCCCCCATGCCTCACCACCATTTTTAAGCACCATGAGACTGATACATGAGACACTGTAGGCTGCTGAAGCATAGTAATTAATTACCTCATTAATCAAGTCTGCTCTGACTGCTGTAATTACAGTGTGTCAGACTAGCCTCGCTGCTCAGGTATAGGTGCCCATAAAGTCAGTTTCATGAATGCTTTGAAATTTTGGAGTGCTTTTCTATCATGGTACCCATCTGAAGAACTGCTTCTAGTTCATAAATGAGTGAACTGAGTTGGTCACAGCAAGCCTTTAGGCCCATATTAATACATATCAATGATTTTTCATTTGACTAATTCAAAAATCCTGCATAGGAACCAATTCCAGAACAGGGGTTCTGCAGACTACTTTGCAAGACTATTTATTTGTTTTCCTCCCTACCCACCATGTGATGCTTAAGTGTAGCGCAAGAACATGCACAATCCTTCTGCATGAGGAGTGACCCTCAGTTGGTCATCAACAGTTTTTTGTGGCTAAGAAAAGAATCCTTCCAACAAGCATGTAAATAATAATGCAAACTTGAGTAACAATTTTGAGGGAGTTTGGTTCCACTGGAAAAGATCAGCCAAGTCACCATCCCTCCATAGTTTCACTTGCCACATGAAAATTAGGTGTTATCACGAGCTAAACAAATGAACATTTTAGAGGAATTATATTGCTGAAGTACACTAGAATGTTTCTGGAGTGACAATGAAGAAGCAGTATTTGCAATGTTTCAATACCACTTCATGGGCATCATCACTGACCATAGCTATTAGCCTTAATTCAGTTTCCTGATGGAACAAGTTCTGAAGACAAGTACAGAAAACTAAATAAGAAAGCTCAGTGTTTTTCTTTCTAGCATACTTGTCCATCTGCTGTGGTAAATGAGAAGTAAGGATAACTTTTGGCTTCTGAATTAGTCTGGACAAAATGAAAGATAAATTATAAAATAAATAAGCAAGGGGATGCCTAGGAGATATACAGACAGAGAAATATTCAAGAACTGAATTTCAGTATAAAGATTTCTTTAAACAGCTCCCCATAGTGTGCTATTGCAAATAGCACCATTGTGTCTGAGAATCAGAAAGTGAAGTTGCCAAGAAAATTCAATGAAAATAAAACCAATTAGTAGGCCTGTGTGAAGCAGCTAGCATTAACTTTGGATTTGGATTCAGCTGATTCATTCAATTCAGGAGACGGTGATTCGATTTGGTGATTCAAATCACTGTCCCAAATTGATATGGCTGAATCTGATCAGCCAGGCCCATCCCCTGCTCACTCTCCCAGCCCAGCAATGGCTGCCCCACCCAACCCAGCTATCCCTCACTGCCCCACACTGTATGGGGGGGCTCTGCATGAGCCCCCTGGCCTCCCCTGCTCCCCCAGTTCCCCTCCCATGGCTGCCCCACCTGCCGCAGCTCCAGCCCTTTAAGAAAAAAAAGAGAAAAACCCTGAATTCACCATTCCTGCCAGTAGGGGGTGATTCCCGCTGCCCCGAACCATGTGGGAGGCTCTGCATGAGCACCCTGAAGCCCCAAAGCTGCTGCAGGAGTGGTGAGCCCCAGAGTTTTTCCTGGTTTAATTTTTCTTAAAGGCCAGGAGCTGGGCTGGGCAGGGCTGCCATGGGGGGGCTGAAGGAGTGATAGTGGGATCAGGGGGCTCATGCAGAGCCCCACACACAGCATCGGGCAGTGGGGGGAAGTGGCGATCCCCCCCACCTGGCAGCACCCAGTGAGTCGGAGCTTTTTTTTAAAGCACTGGGAGCTGGGGCAGGTGGGGCAGCCATGGGGGCAGGTGGACTAGGGGAGCAGAAGGGGGTCAGGGGGTGCTGGGGGAGCAGGCAGGGGATGGGGCCTGGCAGGGGTTCCCTCACAGTTCCCTTCCCACTCCTCCATCCCCTGCTCCCCCACTCCCTACTTACCAGCTCCGAGTCCGGCTGCAGCTCCCTGCTGCAGCTGGCAGGGACTATCCAAATCATCAAAGCTCTCTGAATCAGAGATTCAGTCACTGAATTGGGCCAAATCTCCTTCAAATTGAATCACTACCCAAAGCTTCACACAGCCCTACCAATTAGCTCATGTTAATTGTCTAAGATGAGTGAAGTGCAAATTATAGAAAGTTAAATTAGGCTTTAATTATTAATTAATTTCTTCTTAGCTAAGGTGTTATTAAGATTTATTATTAAGGAAATAAGTCAGATCCTCCCTAGGTGTACATCACCGTGAGTCGATGGAATCAGGGAATGTATATCTATTGACATCAGCTGAGAATCCCTGTTGCTTAAGAGCAAAATGCTGAACTGCAACATAGGTGAGCTGAAGTCTAATGTGGAGTTGTACAATATCAGAACACTTCTGCATTTCTGTTGGAAAATTATATCTTGCATTTTACTCTTTTTTTTAATCCTGTACTTGAGTATTTATAATTTTCACAAAGATAATTTTTTATTTGCTTAACACCTTCCAGTTAGGTTTATTTAATGCAACTCTAAAGGAGATTAATTTAAGCCACAAAATTCAGATATGTATAGAGATTTCAATCCATTACATTTTGAAGACTTTAGGTTCAGTCCATTATGCAGATGGAAGTCAGGTGCAAAATGCAAATATAAATTCAAGTTCATATTTCAGCCTTGGGATCAACAATACTTGCCAGCACGCACAATTTTGGTTTGGGTTTTTAAGGACTATGTTTTGGACTGTCCAGAACAGAGATTTTGGCTTTGGTCCATCCCTCAGCAACGTATTTAAAGCACTACAAAAATTTAACTCTTGTCACATGGTGATCTTAAGCAAACAAGAGAAAAACAAGAAAAATGAGAGCATATATTGAGTATATATTATGCAATTATGTTCCACTAAGTAGCAGAGCTTTAAGAGGTCATTTGCCATTGTTTTCAGTGGTAGATGTGTCCCCAAGAAACATTTAAAGAAATTAAACTTTATATATATGAAGGTTAATTACAGACCATATGTTTGAAGAACTCAGTTGCATAAAATAATGGGTCAATTGCATCATTTAAATTTGGGAAAACATATGAGAGTTTTTTTATCCAACTCTGTGAATTTGGTCCAGTTAATTTCTGGTTTGGTACAGTGCCTTTTGGAATCCTGTCGTTATAATACCTATATGATAGAATACATTATTTTTCCCAGGTATTCCCTATGGGAAAGATAACAATGTGAAAAACAATTTACTCTCTTCTACACAAAATCACTCTACGAATTCTGAGTAGGTACTTTATTGACATTGAAAAATATAGCTAATTATCCAGATTCAGATACAGAGGTGTGTTTTCTTTGTTTTTTGGGGGGTTTGATAATTTTTAATCCATAAAAAAATATAAACCATGATATGTAGTTTAACAAAGGCCCTTCTACATATTTCTCTAGGCAGGACTGGATTAACCCTTTAGTGGGTCCTAGGCAAACAAACTCGAGAGCCTCTACTTAATACTGTATATTTCTATTACTTTTTTTCACTCAATAATTATGTAAAATAAACACACCTGTGCCCCTTCTTCACTTAGGGCCCTAGGGATGTGCCTAGTTTAGCTTTGCATTAACCTGTCCCTGTCTCTAGGCTTTCTATTTCACATTCATCAAGTAACATCACTTATGTTGTCAGAGTTCTGATTGGACTAAAAGATTTAAGAAGTTCAATTATTTATTCATTGGAGATCTTTTATTCACCTCTACTTTTTTAACCATATAATGGTGCTAGCAAGGAAATATAATAGCAAAAATTTCATATTGAGGTCATCATTTTGCATAATATTATAACTGGAGAGACTTTAAATATTCTCTTTTATGCATATATCTCATGGGAAGAGCACTCAGCCAAATCTGATAGGTTGCAATGCTTCCTCACAAGTATTGATGAGCTTTATTTGTCTCAAGAAGTCTATGGACCAACAAGGGACAAAGTGCTGCTGGACCTGGTACTGGCCAAAGGGGTGATCTAGTCAGTGACCTGAGAATTGAAGGGAAGCTGGAAGACAGTGACCATGAGTTGATCAATTTCTCTATTCACTACAAAGCTGGCAATTCAGTCAGCAATATGGAAGTCCTTGACTTTAGAAAGGCCAACTTCCACAAGCTTAGGAGGCTAGTTGTTCAGGCCCTGAGAAACTGCAATCTGGCAGGGAACAATGTCCATGATGAATGATCACTCCTCAAGGATGCAATCCCTGACAAGGGAAGTCCATTGCAAACTGTGGAAAAAGTAGCAAAAGGGCTGGATGACCCCCTTGGTTCAACAGGGAACTCAAGGACCTCCTGCACCTAAAAAAACAAGCTTATAAAGGATGGAAGATGGGCAACATCACTAAGGGGGGATACTCATCACTAGCCTGCACCTGTAGGGAGCAAACTAGGAAAGCCAAGTCTGAAATCAAGCTCGAACTGGCCACTCAAATTAAGGACACCAAAAAGTCCTTCTTCAAATATGTGGGAAGTCAGAAAAAGAATAATGGTAACATTGGGTCCTTACTAAACCAAGTGGGGCAGCTGATAACTGACAGGGAAAAGCCAGTCTTCTTAATGACTGCTGTACGTTGGTCTTCCATCAGCCCAGTGGGATCACCCTGCCTGATAAGAGGCAGTATCAGCAAGGGAAAGGCAAATCTGCAACTATCATTACCACTGATTTTGTGAGGGAACACAGGCTGGACATCCACAAATCAGCCAGCCAAGATGGAATGCATTAAGGGAGAAGGGAAGATCTAGGGAACTATAGGCCAGTTAGCTCGATCTCAATCCCTGGAAAGATCCTGGAAAAAATCATTAAGGAAGCCATTACCAACATCCTAACAGAGGGTAATATTCTGAGAGATAGCCAACACGGCTTCGTGGCGGGTAGATCTTGTCTGACCAACCTGATTTTCTTCTGTGACCAGGTGATACATCACCTGGACAAAGGAGAAGAGATGGATATCACATTCTTGGACTTCAAGAAAGCCTTTGACCTGGTGTCCCATGATGTCCTCATGGAAAATTTGGGAAACTGTGGCCTAGACAATTTCACGGTCCTATGGCTGGGGAACTGGCTCCATGGACAGACCCAGAGAGTGATATTTGATAGAGCTAAATAAATGTGGTGCACTGTAATCCCCAGGGCTCCGTTCTCAGACCAGTACTCTTCGAGGTGTTTATAAATTATCTGGACTCAGGCATTATACCTGGACTAGCTAAGTTTGTTGATGACACTAAACTATGGGGAAGTGCAGCCACCCCAGAGGATAGGCTGGCAATCCAGGCTGACCTCGACAGGCTTACAAGGTGGGTGGATCAAAACCTGATGGCATTCAATACCAAGAAATGCAAGGTAATCCACCTTGGGAGAAAGAACCCCTACCACACTTATAGGCTAAGCAGTGCTATGCTAGCTAGCACCAGGTCCAAAAGAGACTTGGGGGTCGTGATTCACCACAAGATGAACATGAGCCACCAATGTAATACCGCAGCCAGCAAAGTAAACAAAACTCTGGCCTGCATCTTCCGATGCATCTCAAGCAAGACTCAGGAAGTCATCCCCCCACTTTCCTCAGCTTCGGTGAGACCACAGCTGGAATATTCAGAAAGGATATGGAGGAGCTCGAGAGAGTTCAGAGGAGAGCCATGCAAATGATTAGAGGACAAGAGAGCAGGCCTTATGAAGAGAGGCTGAGAGACATGGGACTCTTCTGCCTGGAAATCGCAGGCTCAGGTTTTACTTAGTGGCAGCCTATAAGTACATAAGGGGTGTGGGAACTGGGAGAATGTCTTTCACCAGGATACCCCATGGGAAGGCAAGGTCCAACAGTCACAAACCCCTGGAAGACTATTTTAGGCTGGACATAAGAAAAAGCTTCTTTACCATCTCAGTCCCCAGGGTCTGGAATAGTCTCCCTCAAAGGTGGTGCAGGCACCTACTCTGGATTCCTTTAAGAAACCCTTGAATGTCTATCTTGCTGGGATCGTTTGACCCTTGCTGACCTGATGATCTTGCAAGGTCCCTTCCAGTCCTAATGTCTATGAAACTTAATGTCTATGAAATATATATGTATAGATGTCTAGAACATAACTTGCAACAAACATATGGATGGTTGCAGAAATTGGTATAATTTGGATATGAAACCATTCACCTCCAACCCCCCCCCCCGGTTTAAATGCAGCCCAAATGCACAATGACTAAACATTCTTATTACCAGACATATTTAAATTAATTGATTAAAGATAGCGTCAAGCAGTCACATAATAAAACCACTGGCTTACGTTATATCTCTATACTGAAGTCAAAGTCAAAAGACAAAGTGCTGTTGCCAGTGTCCTGCTGATGTCTCTATTGTCTAAATAAACAGAAAACCCCAACTTCTAGGAGTGCAAGCAAGCATTATATTTAAAGAGGTTATAAGAATTCATATTTAGACAAGGTGCTGAAATGAATAGGAGTTCAGGGTACAGGAGTCAAGTACTGTTCAGCCACTTATCTCCATTTCAATCTTTCCCATGTTCAAGTACAGTGAACCATGAATTAAAACAATTCAAGCCTTGTATGTTCCAGGCTCTTCCCTGGGATTCATTATTCTTTTTGTAAAAAACATAGTACTAGATATATTATTGAAATTTAATACTTGAGCCTTCAGTACAGCATTGTTAGGCTTGATAATAAACTATATCTATAATAAACTGTAAAACAAACTGTTCACGCAGGAACATGATGTGACCTTTTTTTTTGGTGTTGTGGCAATTATTTAAACTTCATGAAAAGATACTATAAAATATTTCTCCAAACCTTACTCAAGTGCTTGCACTTTTCAAACCCTGTCATCGGTTATTTTAGAGTTCCAATATCCAGAATAATGATTTCTGATACTCTGTCTTGTGAGATTCAGAATACAGTTTTGTACAGAATATAGTAAAACAGAATACAGTAAAACACATGCTATCACATCCATACAGAAATCAAGTGCTTTGTTAAACTTGGAGTTTTGGATGACTGACTTTCACAGATTACACTCCATGCAGTGTACATAGCTTGGATGGAGCGCCCAAGCTATGTACACTGATACATCGGTCCAATATTGGATTGGCACCAACATAAAAAAAATTGACTATATTGGAAATCAGCCTGATGTGGCCAATAAATGCCCGTGCCTGCACGCAGCTGCAGCACAGCATGCAAGCAGTGAGGAGCAGAGCCCGGCAGCTTGGAGAGCTGAGTGCAGCTGGTAAGTCCATTGTAGTGAAAGGGGAGGGCAGGGGTGTGGCGGGGCAGATCAATGCCCCCTGCGGTGAGGGAGCAGTGAGGATGAGGCTGGGGCAGAATTGTAGTGTGTATTTACTGTTCCTTTGGAAACAAAGTGTTTTGAATACCTGCAAGATATATAAAATGGCTGTATTAAATAAAATTGAAGCTTATTTTTTTGATTATGAAAAAGAGAATCTCATGACAACCCTTATAGCTCCTATTCCAATTATTAAATTAGAAGCCACCCTGCAAGAGGGCATTAACAAGGAGGCACAAAGCATCCTTGGAATGCTGAGGGACTATGAGTTAACCTGAATCTGGAGGGCATCTGAGAGACTTTAAAATCTCATTTTAAATGGTTAAAGATAATGTCCTTTTGGCATGAAACAGAAAGTAGAAAATCCCCAGTTTGCTAGGAATAAGACTACAAGGCTAGGTTAGAGGGCAGGTAGAATAAAAAGCAATTAATTAAAAAAAGTATGCAAATCAAAGTTTACATACTGGAGATATCTCAAACTCAAAAACAAGATTGGAAAGCTTTGCAAATAAAAATTAGAGCATATGAATCTTGAAACAATTCAGGATAAGACTAGGTTATGACAGAACATCGTTACTCAGAGATACTAGGGGTTGTTTCTCCTATAGAAGATTAAAAGATAATAGAGCCAGGTAACAAAATGTAAACACTTGTGGTCAATTACATTTATCATATACCCTTGGTAGCCCTGACTATGTTTTATGCACTGGAACCTCTACATTGATATAAATTCCATCCTTCTGACTATTTACAAACATTTTCTCTCTAAATAAAACATAAAAACTCACAAACAAACCTTACCAGTGGGCCCCATACCGCAATTTCTGAGTGTTTGATTTTTCATTACAGAATTTTAGATATTCATTCTTTGTACATAAGCTTAATTAACTGTTAACATTAATTAATAGAAATCTGCAAACCTAACTCATTTTTGAGCAACTTGGTTATCACCTCAGCATCAGCCCATTCCCTGAAAGAACACATGGACACACGCAAACATTTTTTGTCAGTTAGCCCTCTTCTTTTAATATAAACTCTATCTAATATGCCAAAACAAACAACTGGGACTAGGAACAGAAATTACACGCAAACATTTTTTGTCAGTTAGCCCTCTTCTTTTAATATAAACTCTATCTAATATGCCAAAACAAACAACTGGGACTAGGAACAGAAATTACACATAAATCAGTATAAGTGATCAGATAGCAGTTCATATCTGTAACACAACAAAAGTTCAATGCACATAAACCACTTTCATAATGGCCAAAACTGGTTTAAGATAACCCTGGATGCAGCATCAGATTTAACTGATTTAAGTTAAATCATTTTATTGAACTTCCGTCCCAGATGCTCTCCAGATTCAGGTTAACTCATAGTCCCTCAGCATTCCAAGGATGCTTTGTACCTCCTTGTTAATGCCCTCTTGCAGGGTGGGTGGGCTAGCCTTGGCCCAAGCTGTCTGCTCCAGCTGAACAGGGAGGCATGCTTTAGCACCCTCTGGCTTCTGGAATCAAAACTGAATGTCTGGTCATTTGTTTATTGGTTCAATCTATGCAGCTCAGCTCAGTTAAATTGATTTCAATTTAATTCAGTTCAATTCATTAAGGTTTCTGGCTAAATGCCATACTTCCAAAAATTACATAACACACATATGACCATAATATAATTAAGTTCAAACAAAGTAACCGAAATACAAACATTATCCTAAAAATAGAGCCCACCAATATACAAACATTATTAATATAAATATAATAGTAAATCAAGATATGAATCTAAAATATTGTTGTACATAGATCCACAATTGAGACAATAAAATCAAATCTAATGTTATAATGTATCACTCATATCAGTAATAAAGGATATTTAACTCTAATTGCCTCAGCCTTATAAACAAAAATCTATACAGCTCAGACTAATTTGCAAAGCTTGAATTGATTCAGCCTCAGGCTTTTTAACTGTCTGTACTTAGCCTGGGAGGAGGAACTCAAGGATATAACAGCTACCTATGGTGTGACATATGCTGACCCCAGATGCAGTTAGATGCACCCTTGAGGTGCACTCCTGGGGGTCTTCTCACTCCTGCAGGAGTGCCCTCTCACTTCCCCTCCACCTCTGCTGTCTGCTACTTAACCACTGACAGACTGAGATGTTGACCCATGGTGCCCCAGCTTTATCCACCTCACCTAAATCTTAGCAGCTCTTAGCAGAGGGGATTTTGACAGCTGGAGGAATCCCACCTTTGGTCATGAGTTCAGAACAGACAGATCCCCTGCTTCTGTGGAAGAGGTCTGCCTCTATGGTCAAATAAAATCACACTTACCGTGACAATACTAAGTTGTACGGTGTAACAACAAAATTTATTTAAAAGAGAAAAACAGGATCAAACATAAATCACTACACATATACTGAAATGCATACAGAGATATAAGAATAACTAAACAAAGAAAATATCAGAACAATAATCTGATTTTAGCCCATGTCTTACACCTAAGGTTGCAGCTCAACAGGTTTGAGAGCAGCTTCTACCTCTGACCTTCATGTCAGGGCCTCCTCCAAATTCTCCTCTCAGCCTACTGGCTGAGGGCCTAAAGTCATTCCCTGTGCCTGGGAATAAATCTGAGACCCACTTGCTGTCATGGCAGGACTTATTTTGCCAAGCACATACATTATCCACAAAGTTTTTGAGGAGCCCATACTATGCAAAAACTTCCTGCCTCCCAAGTTCCTATGTTCAAGAGATCTGAAGACTTTTCTGATTAAATTATGACCAGGAGAATATTTCCATCCATTCAGGCATCCAAAGTATACGATCTCTCACCTAATTTCTACCTGTGAAACATGTTTCTCCTTGAATAGCCTCCTCACAGATGCGAGTCAATAGCATCTCTCTGTTTAAAATGTAAGTTTGTCATTGTATGGAAGGACCTGACTCATCTGCTTAGGACCATGACTGCAAAGGTCTGTTTGCATGGCTATTTAGGGTACTCATGTTGGGTGCTAATCAGGAGTCCTTGTTTTCCCTGTTTAAAAATTGCAAATTCTCTCACTAAAAACCCCCAAATCTAAGTTTTTCCTTGATTAAAATGAAACGCCACTATACACACCACATTCACACATATGCATATATATATATGTATGTATCAGTTGAGCACAATGTTTTATTTATATATTTACAATTTTAAAACAATTTGGAAGCCTACCGGGACCTCGATCACTATAATAACATAAATTCTAAATACCTATAAATTTTGGCATTTGATTTTGGGCTTTTTATCATGGAAAATCAGAGCCACGCCCCCAGACATGGGTCCAGCTCCAGGTGTCCCCCTTCACTGCTTTGTGGCACTGAGCAGCCCTGATATGCCAGTGCCTTGCCCATGCCATTGCCCCTCACTCCCAACCAACAGCCTCCCAGCCAAGTCTTCCCAGTTACCTAAATGATAATAATGTTCACTGAATGGTAATCAAAGTCACATAAGTCGCATTTTAGTTAATAGGTTGACATGCCTCTCAGCACACAGCATCTACTGGATCAACAAGATTGTTACATTAACTAGGTCTTTGTTACATTAAATAGATCTAATGGAAAACATACATTAAGAATTTAGGAAGTGCATAATATACTACTTACTATATGTTTATCCGTGAATCCAATCAAAGAGCAGAGGGAAATTTTGCTCTGGACAGATGACTCTTAATGATTCTTAATTTTTCATTAGGAATTCTCTTTGTGCTTTCTCAAAGGACAGCTAAGGAACACAAATGCTTTCAAAATAACAGTTGAGTTTTCCTTTAAAATACAATCTTTACTCAAAGATAAGATGCCTTTGAAAAGCTCCCTAACTTTGCCCAAAACAATATCAGAAGTAAACTCCCAGCAGAGCACCTAATGGGACCCAGCCTTACCTAAATAATAAATGCAAGATCTGTCAGCTCATTTCTACTACCACAACAATTAACATTCCCCACAACAAAGTCATCAAAATGCTTGGATCACATATATGTTTACTCCATAAACAAGTACATGAAAGTGGGGGGGAAAAAACTACACACCAGAATGAATGATCCCTGGAAAATGATAAAGAACAGAGACACTGAAATAGGAGAACTTTTATTTTATTTTATTTTATTTTATTACAGAAAATACCACTCCCTGTCTGATCTAACACTTCTCTTCATAAAGAAAATATATCCAACACCTTTGAAAGGTGGCCATGCAAAGAAAAATTCAGTAGCTTAGTGGACACTAAGTTCCAGGAACTTTACATAGACAATTACTTTATGGTGCATTATAATCTACCTGATACTCAATAATAGAATAATAGAATCAAGGACCTGAAGGGACCTGTAAGATCATCAAGTCTTGTCCCCTGCCATGGGCAGTTGGTTATTGGGCTCAAAAGAGCTTAAGGAGGTACTTGTGCAGCCTCCTTTCAAACACCTCCAAGGATGGTGATTGCATCAGCTCTGCTGGGAGCATGTTTTGTCTCCACAGGTGATTATAACCCATCATCAGGTTTTCATTGCATTCCTCTTGCTTGTGGACTACCTACCTGATAATTTCTCCTGGCTTTTTTTAACATATTTTATTTACACACAGAATTTTTATGTACATATGGAGTTTTACACATTTTTATTTACATACGGATTTTTTGTTCCATCTGTTACTTAGCTCTGCTGTGTCTGCCTCTCTCCTAGAGACCTGAGAAATTGTACTGGGATGCCCAAAAACTTGTCTATGACACAAATCCACAGAAATGAGTTCAGCACACTGGAACACATTGGGGCACTTTCAAGTTGAGTAAGGGCATTAGAACATGGCCCTTATACTATGTGCAACTGGGTGAAATTCTTTGGCAAAACTTTTTTTTCATTACCAGAAATGCATACTAAAATTAACTGATATTGATTGCAAATTAAAATTGCATTTATCAATTAGTTTCAGACAAAAAAAGAAGACATTTTAAAAGTCTAAATGTCTAATTTTAGCACATCTTTAAAAAGTCATTTCGTTTTGAAATTGATTAAAGTCTAAGAAGTATTGCTTCAAAGTACTTTTATTTTCTAGTTTTTCAGATCAGCAAGCAAAACAAAAATATAATTATTAATATGGCTATAATCAAATACTTGTAGAATACCCTCTCCAATACCTATGATATGGTACTTAAAAACAATTATTGTATTGTTGTGTTCTCTCTGTTATACATCCTGCCATCTTCCATTTGTGCATGAATGTATGTATTTGTACATGCATACACACATTTAAATTAATACTCAGTGTACAAATTGTAAAAGAAACCAGGAATTATACAAAGCTGTGGTCTTTAGGAAGAGTAGGCCCATAAAATCAAGAAAGTATCTCTGAGGAAAGATGTTGCTGAACTGATGTTGCTGTAATGATCCAGGAATGACATGAGGCAAAACTTCTTGTGAGTAGTACCTGAGAGTTTTAAGTCTCTGAACTTAAAAATTAGAAGGCAAAAAAGAAATATTGAAGCTTTATCATAATTCAGAAAAAGCTTGAGATTTTTAAACTTGTCTTAAGAGCCTGGGGATGTGTCTCCTGAGTCTCGAATGTCTGGGGCTGTCAATACTGAAATGATTTTTGTTAATATTGTACACTGATATAATATTTCAATCCAGCAGTGTATAGGGGGTGAAAGGTCTAGCACAATGCTTATGTGCTGCTAACCTGAGATAAGAGGGCTAGGCTTTGTTAGACACCGCATGCAGAGACATGAACTCCATGAGATGAATTATCCAATATTTTTAATAGCTTTGAGTATTCCATTTTCAACTTATTTTACCTATGTTATATCCACGGTGTCAAGTGTGACTTTTCATGCCAAAAGAATGCTATACAAAGAAACCAAACTAAACAAGAGCACTGGAGGTAGAATCAAAACACTTCAGTGCCATCCTAAGACCTGAAGAGGGTGCTGATAATAAAATAACTTTTCTTATCTGCCCTGCTTCTCTCCTCTAGCCATAGACAAATGGATATTTGTTTACATTGGCTCCATTAACTGTCAAGAGAGAGACTAAATTCCACTCCTTTCTTATCAACTCGAGTACCTCTTTGACAGGTAAATATCAAATGACAAAGAATCACATCAAGTTTAAATACTTATTCAAACTGATGTGATGTACTACGCCATAGTCCCACATAGTCACTATGGGTTCTCTTGTAATATTTCTGCATTAACTGTGCTCCTGAGCCCAACACATGCCTGGAAGAGGCAGCGTCACAGTTGCACCCAGATTTCCTAATATCTGTATAGATCAGGTGCTTTAGTGCGGCTTTTTTTTATGTTTTTATCTAATAGCTTATTCAGTCAACTTTAGCTAAAAACACCAAAAAGTCCCCCTGAAGCTCCCAGTCTATATAGGTGCTGCAGAGCCAGGTTGAATTAACAAGCTGTTTCTTCCAGTAAAGTGTCATTTTGGGGTTTGGTTTTTTTCCCCTCAACTGCTAGCGCTCTCTGTGACAACCTATATGAAGATACTGCAACAAATAATAAAGTGACTTGTTTTATCATATCAAGGTCAAATCATATTTTGCCTTTGTTTTTCTGGTGAGATTGTAATCTGAGTCCCATTAGGGATGTAAAGGAGCTTAAGGTTCTCTTGTCCTCTTCCATGCTGGTTAACTATCTGGGCAGTGGCCCCACTGGGACCTCTGCACCTCTATCTGCACATTCCCTGTGTGCAATGTGCCAACTGTTATATTTGAACTGTCCTGGAGAGCTTGGCAGCAGTTACAGGGGCTGTGCAAATCACATTCTGTAAGTACAAGAGATGACTAAGGACCAAACAGTGACTTTTCCTGAGGCCCGTCTTTCCCACAATTGTGGATGTGACTGCAACATGTATAGACATATCCAAAGCTAGCTTAAGTATAACTAGCATGTGTGCAAGTAGAAATAAAGCTGCAGTGACTGAGACTTCAGAACAAGCTATACAAGCCTGAGTAGGAGTTTGGTTTCTTATTCAGACAGGTGCCAGTGCTGAAGCTGATGACATAATGGCTTCATTAATACTAATATACAAGCTAGCTAGTTTAAATGTAGGCAAGGTATATCCATATAAGCTGTTATCGTGCTTCTTGATAGAACTGTAATGGTCTCTGAGACAGTCCCCTAAAGCTGGCCCAGGCCTGGCTTCTAGAGCAAGAGGGGAGCCCAAACTCCTTCCCACTCTGAGACCTTTGCCTTATATTCTCTCATTTGTTTTTGTTCACTGTGTCCCTGAATGAAAGAGTGAGCACCCTATTCTGTTCCTCACAGAAGGACTATACTTCTTTTTTGGGACACCCTAAAATTATACTGTTGTTTCAACCTAGCTTGTTTCAAGGCGTGGAGGGAATGAGTACACATTTCTCCTTATACAAGATTTCTTGCAAAGCCACTAATGAGCCCTAAACTGGTATACAGACAAATATGCAAGCAAGATACAACTGTAAATTGACACACACAATTTTTTGACAATTTCATTTACATCTGGAAATAGGCAAGGACAAATAACTCTGTAAAATCCATACATTATTAGACATTCATTTAGTTCAAATAACAGCATTCAAAATGATTAGGTATTTTAGAGTTTTTCAGCTACCTTTAATTAAATATTTTCTCTTTAACATCTAGGTGCATACATAATAACCCTCAAAAGATCAAAAAAGAAAATGCCATACATGCAGTGGTTGGACTTCAGGATGTCAACAGAAGAAGAAGACTTAAACAACATTTAGAAAAATGGTTTTCATTTCCAGTACATTACAGCAGTTTCAGCAATGCAAGTCATGTCACTAAACTCCAGGGACCACATCCAGGCAGACCTGGAAAGGTTAGAGAAGTGGGTGGATTTGAACAGGATGCAGTTCAACATGGACAAATGCAGAGTGCTACACCTGGGGAGAGGGAACCAGCTTTATGGTTATGGTTAGGGGCTGACCCTCTTGGCAGCACGGAGGCAGAGAGGGATCTTGGAGTCATGATTGACTATGAATATGAGTCGCCAATGCGACGAAGCAATAGGCAGAGCCAACCACACCCTGTCATACATCAACAGGGGCATCACTAACAGGTTCAGAGAGGTCTTGCTCCCCCTCTGAGGCGCTGGTCAGGCTGCAGCTGGAGTACTGTGTCCAGTTCTGGACGCCACACTTCAAGAGGGAAGTGGAGAACCTGGAGAGGGTCCAGAGGAGGCCACTCATATGGCTGGGGGCCTCTGTGGCCAGCCCTATGAGAAGAGGCTGAGGGACCTGAATCTCTTCAGTCTCCGCAAGAGGAGTCTGAGGGGGGATCTTGTGGCTGCCTACAACCTCATCAGGGGCCAGCAGCAGGGACTCAGGGAAAGTCTGTTCACCAGGGCCCCCCTTGGAGTCACCAGGAACAATGGCCACAAGCTGAGGGAGGATAGGTTTAGGTTAGATATTAGGAAGAACTACTTCACTGTAAGGGTGGCCAGAGCCTGGAACAGGCTTCCCAGAGAGGTGGTGCTCTCACCTTCCCTGGAAATCTTTGAGAGGAGACTGGATAGGCACCTGGCTGGGGTCTTATGACCCCTCCCACCCCCAGTGCTCATTCCTGCCCATGGCAGGGGGCCAGATCCATCTAGGTCCCTTTCGACGCATTGATTCTATGATTCTATGTTTCAAGGGACATGATTTGTCTGAAGCTGAAGTAAGGGTTGAATCAGGCTTTACATTTCTCAAACTGGAAACTGCCGGAGTTCCTGCTGATGCTAATTCTTGTCAGTGGAGAAGCAGATCCTGGATTTCCCTCCTAGAATGTGCAATGGGAAGTTCTGTCTTAAGTATCAGAGTCGTAGATTTAGTCTACTAGATGCCTGCAGCTGAGACAGTTGCCCCCATCTCCTGTCATAAGAAAGTACTCCTGCAGACTAAGTAATAATAGATGAAGTAATAACTGCATGTTGCCAGAATTCAGTGACGCATAGATGGAAGTCATGGTCATCAAAGTGTGAGCAGCAGAATATAGTGCTTCTAGGAAATTCTACTGAAGTGTTTCACTGGAGGGATAAGCACCTCATTTGGTCTCTTCTGTTTGGGCTGGAAATGGAACCCTGATGGCTACTTTTTATAGTTAATGGTCTGATAAGTATCATTAGGACTTCCTTTAACTTGCAGCAGTGGAAAAAGCACAGTCAAAGCATGGACATTCTTTTCTTTAATCTGTCTTCTGTATGATAAAAAGCCATGTTAAATGATATGCCATGGAATTACAAGTGCACTAAATAGTATTCTCAGCAGAAAACATGAAGCTAGAATCAGACTGAAAAATTCCACATAGTTCATTAACCACCAAAATATCTGCAGGTGCCACCATCTTCATGAGTAGTCCTATGCAATGAAATCTGGCTTTTTGGGTGTGATACTTGAAACATGCATCCTTGAGGTTATCTAAGCATTATATTGTATCTACACTCTTTAGCACCTCTGTAGAATAAAGGAGGATTCTACTTCTGTTGGGTAGACTAGAAGCCATGCACCCCTAACACTACCTTACTAAGACTTCAGAAGAACCTTGGCTCAATAAGTCTTGAGCATTTTCACCCCACACTTCTTAGTTTATCAAGGACTCAGCTTCTAACTAGCTCCCTCACCTTCCCTGTCTCATCTTGGAAGATGACCAGGCACAGATAGGCTGCCAAAAATATAATCATCCACAAAGATAGAGAGGATTGAAGTGAGATTAAAAAGCAAGGAGATAACTAATTGTTTAGTCAGGGATGATCCTTCTGTGAGCAGGGGGTTGGACTAGAGGTCCCTTCCAGCCCTACTTTTGTATGATCCTAACTGGTACACATAGTACAGTCCCGAAATAGGGTACATGTACATGGCTATCTATGTAGTAACTGGTAATTGGTTTTCTTATGTGATCATTAGAATCTGATTGGTTATTCAGTGTAAAACAAATGTATAAAAGGCATAACTGTTCTATCACTCTGCAGACTTGTAAACTCCTGTGCACTTCCTTTCTGACACCCAGTTTGAAGGCCCAGCTGCCAGTAATTAAAGGCTGCCTATACTCACTATGTCATTTCTTTAAGTTTAATATGTATTGCATGCAATAAATGAGCTGGGGCTTGGTCAGGCTAGTCACACACAACAACTTCCCCATTCCTAAAAAAGCACAAGAGAGAGAAAAGCAGATGAAGAAGAGTGTGTTGCATTTTAGGACTTTGATGGACTAAGTAGGACATGGAAGAGAATGCAGACAGCTAAGCTGCAGCAGGTCAAGCAGATGAAACAGGTTATATAGCTCAATAAAAGCAGCTGCAATCTAACTTACAAATGCTTTGTTCTTGATTAAGTAGCCTATATTAATAGTTACTATATTTATTCAAGTATAAGATGCCCTGAATTTAATATAGAATCATAGAAGTAGGGTCGGAAGGGACCTTGTAGATCTTCAAGTCCGACCCCCTGCCTGGACAGGAGAAAAACTGGGCTCAAATCACTCCAGCCAGGTAAGCATCAAGCCTCTTCTTAAACACCCCCAGGGTAAGAGCCAGCACCACTTCCCTTGGAAGTTGGTTCCAGATCCTAGCTGCCCTGACTGTGAAGTAGTTCTTATGGATATCTAATCTAAACCTACTCTCCAACAACTTGTGGCCATTATTCCTTGTTATGCCAGGGGGCACTAGGGGAAATAAGGTCTCTCCCCAACCCTTCTGGTCCCCCCTAGTGAGTTTATAGATGGTCACCAGGTCCCCCCTCAGCCTTCTCTTGTGAAGGCTGAACAGATTCAAGTCCCACAGTCTCTCATTGTAGCGTCTGTCCTGTTGTCCCTGGATCATGTGGGTCGCCCTCCTCTGGACCCTCTCAATGTTGTCCACATCCCTCCTGAAGTGGGGCGCACAGAACTGGACACAGTACTCCAGCTGTGACCTGACCAGTGTTGCATAGAGGGGGAGTATCACCTCGTTGGCCCTACTTGAGATGCACCTGTGGATGCATGACAAGGTCGGGTTAGCCCTGTCAACCGCGACCTCGCATTGTCGGCCCATCTTCATCTCGGAGTCAATAATGACTCCAAGATCCCTTTCTGCCTCCGTGCTCTCAAGAAGGGAGTTTCCCATCTTATAAGTGTGCTGCTGGTTACTACTGCCCAAGTGCAGCACCCTGCACTTGTCAGTATTGAAATACATCCTGTTTTTGTTTGCCCACCCCTGTAACCTATCCAGGTCTTGCTGCAGTCTTTCCCTCCCTACTAGCGTGCTCACTCACCCCAAATATTGGTATCATCAGCAAACTTAAACAGGTTGCTTTTCACCCTGTCGTCCAAATTGCTGATAAAGAAATTGAATAGCGTGGGCCCAAGAACAGAGCCCTGCGGGACTCCGCTGTCCACTTCCCCCCAAGTTGAATATGACTCATCCACCACCACCCTCTGAGTACAATCCTTCAGCCAATCTGCAATCCATCTGACTGTGTAGGCATCAATGCCACAGTTGCCTAGTTTTTTAATGAGGATGGGGTGGGAGATGGTGTCAAAGGCCTTGCTGAAGTCCAGAAAAGCTATGTCCACGGTGACACCTGCATCTAGTGCTTTTGTGACCTGATCATAAAAGGCAATCAGGTTGGTCTGACTTGACCTGCCCCTAATGAAACCGTGCTGGTTGCCCTTGAGCATCATCCCTGAAGCCAGCCTATCACAGATGTGCTCCTTGATGATCTTCTCAAAGAGTTTCCCTAGGATTGAGGTAAGACTGATGGGCCTATAGTTGCCCAGGTCCTTCCTCCTCCCTTTTTTAAAGATGGAGACCACATTGGCTATCTTCCAATCATCTGGCACCTGGCCCGAGCACCACGAGCACTCATAAAGCTGTGCCAAGGGCCCTGCAATAACCCCTGCTAGCTCCCTCAACACCCTGGGGTGGAGAGCATCTGGACTCCCTGAATCAGGGTTCATCAGTGGCAGGTCCTGTCAGACCAACCTGGTGGCCTTTTATGATCAGATCACCAGATCATTAGATGCAGGAGTAGCAGTTGGTATAATCTTCCTGGACTTCCGGAAGGCTTTTGACACTGTCTCTCACCCTGTTCTCATTAAGAAACTGGGGGGCTGTGGTGTAGACACCCACACAGTCAAATGGGTCGCCAACTAGCTGGTGGGCCGCACCCAGAGGGTGGTACTAGATGGGTCCTTCTCAACCTGGAAGGACGTGGGCAGTGGGGTTCCGCAGGGCTCGGTCCTCGGGCCCGCACTGTTCAACATCTTCATCAGTGATTTGGATGAGGAGGTAAAAAGCACCCTGTTCAAATCTGCTGATGACACTAAGATGTGGGGGGACATGGGCACATTGGAAGGATGCAACAGGCTACAATCAGACCTAGACAGGTTACAAGGGTGGGCGGACGAGAATAGGATGGGTTTCAACACAGACAAGTGCAAGGTGATGCACCTCGGGAGGAACAACCGGCACCATACCTACAGGTTAGGGAACTCCCCTCTTGTCAGCACGGAGGCGGAAAGGGATCTGGGGGTCATCATTGACTCCAAGATGAACATGGGCCGGCAGTGTGGAGAGGCAGTAAGGAAGGCCAACCGCACCTTGGCATGCATCCACAGATGCAT
The DNA here is from genome assembly GCF_052110815.1 of Crocodylus siamensis. Classification (NCBI taxonomy): domain Eukaryota; kingdom Metazoa; phylum Chordata; order Crocodylia; family Crocodylidae; genus Crocodylus; species Crocodylus siamensis. Next base: position 35,102,167 of record NC_143401.1, on the reverse strand, counting down.
CTCGAGCAGGTCCAAGGAGGTGATCCTCCCCCTCTATGCGGCACTGGTCAGGCCACAGCTGGAGTATTGCATTCAGTTCTGGGCGCCACACTTCAAGAGGGATGTCAACAGCATGGAGAGGGTCCAGAGGAGGGCCACTCGTATGATCGGGGACAGCAGGGCAGGCCCTATGAGAGGCTACGGGACCTGAACCTGTTCAGCCTCCAAAAGAGAAGGCTGAGGGGGGACCTTGTGGCCTGTTATAAACTAGTCAGGGGGGATCAGCAGGCATTGGGGGAGTCACTGTTTCCCCGAGAACCGCTAGGAGTGACCAGGAATAACGGTCACAAGCTGGCAAAGGGTAGGTTTAGGTTAGATATCAGGAGGCGCTACTTCACAGTCAGGGCGGCTAGGGTCTGGAACCAGCTTCCAAGAGAAGGTGGTGCAGGCTCCTACCCTGGGGGTGTTTAAGAGGAGGTTAGATGAACATCTTGCTGGGGTCATTTGACCCCAGTATTCTTTCCTGCCATGGCAGGGGGTCGGACTAGATGATCTGCTCAGGTCCCTTCCGACCCTAGAAACTATGAAACTATGAAATTATTTGAACACTTCCAGCCCCTCCAGAAGCTCTCTAACCCGGTCCTCCCCAACCTGAGGTCTGGAGGCGTTCCCCTCGAGTCCGTCTTGAATCCCAGTGGGGAAGTCCTGGTCCCTGCACAAGAAAACAGAGGTGAAGAATTGGTTAAAGAGGTCTGCTTTCTCCTCTGGTGCAACCACCAGATTCCCCAGAGTATCTTGCAGGGGCCCCACCTTTCCTGGTGCTTTCTTCATCCTCCCTATATATTTGAAAAAGGACTTTTTATTATCTTTGATCTTGGACACTAGTCCTAGCTCTACGTCCACCTTAGCTTTCCTGACAGCGCCCCTACAGGCCCAAGCAGAGGAGATATACTCCTCTTTGGTGATAGCACCCCCCTTCCACCGGGTGTACACCGCCTTTTTGGCAATCAGGCATTCCCAGATGCCCTTGGTGAGCCAGGTGGGCTTTGGGGCACTCTTGCCCCCTTTGCTTCTTGTTGGGATGGTCACCCCTTGGGCCCTGAGTATCGTCTCCTTAAGGAATGACCACTCATCTTGGGCACTGAGTTCCCCTGCTCTCAAGAGCCCCAGAGCCTCTCCCACTAATCTCAACTTGTTGAAGTTGGCCCTCTTGAAGTCTGGGGCTACTGCCTTGCTGCAGGCCCTTGACACCCTGCGCTGGATGGTGAATTCCAGCAAGTGATTGCTATCACCCAGGTGGTCAAGAACCTGGAGGCCCCTTACCAGGCCATCACATGTGGCCAGGACGAGGTTCAACAGGACATTTCCTCTAGTGGGACTGTGCACCTCCAAAATTAAGTGGAGGTCCTGTATCTCGGCCAGGAACCTCCTGGAACAGTCCGACCTGGCTGACTGTTCCTCCCAGCAGATGTCCGGGTAATTTAAATCACCCATGAGAACTACATCCCTTGCCTTAAGTGCCTCTGTAAGCTGGCCCTAAATTTCCTGGTCCAGCTTCTCCCCTTGGCTGGGGGGGTCTGTAGTAGACCCCCACTGTTAAATACCTCTCCCCATGGCCCCCTGTATCTTGACCCAGAGCACTTCAGCTTGTCCCTCCTCTGACCCCATTCTGCTGGCAGAGGATGTGTATTGCTCCTTGACATAGAGTGCCACACCCCCACCTTTCCTTCCTTATCTCACCTGTAGCCCCTAATGCTAACTGCCCAGTCGTGGGATGAATCCCACCACATTTCTGTAAGCCCTATTATGTCTGGGTTTGAACTGGCTATTCTGAGGGTGAGTTCCTCCTGTTTGTTTGCCATACTATGAGCATTGGTATATAGGCATTTAAGGCCTTGCATAGCTGCGTGTGCCACCCCGCAATTTGGGAGACGGTCTGGACTCCTGTTTCTTACCTGGGCACTCCTTGCATTTGCCACCTCTCTTGCTCAGGTGGTGTCTCCTTGTCTTCCAGCGGCCCCCTCCCCCAGCGAGGCTAGTTTAAAGCTCACCATACGAGATCAGCCAACCTGGAAGAGAAGACATGCTTGCCTTTAGGAGAGAGGTGAAGCCCATCCCACCACAGCAAGTCCCCCACCCGAAAGCATGGGTCATTATCTAGGAACCCAATATGATGCCTCTCCCCCTGTAATTAGATTCTAAACATGGAAAATATATAGATTTGTTATAATTTATCAATCTAATTACTGGAGGGTCATTCTAAATTCATTCCCACCCTGTAACTGCTGCAGCAGGGAAAGTTGTGGCAGGGGGGAAGCGATAGGGAACAGGTATCAGGGGAAGCAGTGGGGAGGGGCAGGTGGTTGGGGATACAATTAGGGTAGGTGGTGGGGGAAGTGATGTGGGCAGACAGGTAGCAGGTGGTGTGGGCAGGGTTAAGCATCTTAACCCCAAACCCCTTGCCTCCTGCTGCCTGTCTCCCCACATCACTTCCCCCCTCCCTCCCCCCCCCAGCCTCTACTCCCCCTTGCTCCAGCTCCAGCCTGGGCATGGAGGATGCTTCTGTTCCTGCTCCAGCCTGGCCCAGAAGCAGTGGTGGAAGTTCCATGTGGACTATGCAGCTGGGGCCTGAGCTGCCATGTCCCTGCTGCCACTGTTGCCAGTCTAGGTTGGAGCAGAAGCATGCTTGTTCCATGCCCAAACAGAACCAGAAGTGGAGCAAGTGTAAGTGGTGGGGGTTTTGGGGCAAGGGCAGAAGTTGCAGGGGTGGAGAAAGATAGGGAAAGTGGCAGCAGGGGGAAGGTGGTCAGGCAGGGAAGCAGAGACTGCTTGGAGTAAAGGCGGGGGGGAAGAAGCAACATAGTGGCAGGCAGCAACTATACCTTTTGTCCTGACTCTGGGCTGGGAGCCAGAGCCACAGCACCTACTTGCTTTGGATTCCCCCGCCCCCCCCCCCCCCCCCCGTGTTACACAAGAGAAAAAAAAAATCATGCCTTGGAATCGAGTAAATATGGTCTTTTGGAAGACATGAAGAAAAATTAAATAATGGATTATTTAGCGTTGTTTTGTCTTTAACATCTTTAAAGTCTTTCTGTTCAGTTGTGGGGAGGGCAGAGGAGGGCCATTGTTGCATTCAGCATTACAAACTCTGGATTGAAATGAAAAAATATGATGGATTTTCTTTTAACAGTTTTCTTTTAAAAGATCACATTGGAGCTCAAGATACCCCTTATCTTTCTTGGTCAGCAGGTGTCACAAACCCTGAAACCTTCTGAAGTGTTTGTTTCACGTCACCTGTTTTCTTGTGTTTGTTTTACTGGTATGGCATGTGTGGTCTCAACTAGTAGGTGACAACAAACTGCGTTCAGCTGTATCAGCCTTATGTGCATTGTGTTGCTTGATATAAAATGTATTTCTTATATGTTTCAATAGGGCCAGGAGCGTACTCTATGATAGTGACTGTTGGATGTCACTCCCTAAATGAGAAAATGCTTTCACACCTGGGAGAGGCTCAAAGTCTAAATGGATGATGAAATGTAATTGCTGAGAATTAGCAGCGGGGATCTGGGTTTTCCATTCACAATGGAAAAACACAGTAAAACCTGGATTTTCTCATTTTATGGAGAAAAACCTAGATTCTCTCCTTTAAAGGAGAACAATGAAGGAAACAGTGGGTTTCCCCTTGAAAGCTGGCAAATTTCCAGCTTGCAACAGGCTTCAGGGAATGGGAGAGGGGCAATCAGAAAGGGGCACCATGTGCATGAGTGCATGTACACATGCACATGGCCTCCAGGCAGCCTGGAGAGCAGCTCCCTCAGGTATGTCTGGTGGGGGGGGTGAGGGAGGGTTGAGGCCCTTATATTGAGGGAGAGAGTTGGGCAGGGCAGGGCAGGAGAGGAGCTGCAGCTGGGGCTGGGGGGTCTGCCCAGCTTGGGCAGTACATGGGGCCTGGGGCCCATGGCTGGAATATGTGGCTGCATGGCTTGGGTGGGGAGTGGGACAGGGCTGCAGGCTGGGACAGGGCTGCAGGCTGGCTCTCTGCCACCTTGTGAACTCCCGAGGGGCCCTCGGGGCAAGTGCCACCAGATTTGTGAACAAGGTAGGGACAGAGGCAGGATGCCCATGACAGACTCAGGGCTCCCCACCCTGCTGCCTCCGCCCAGGGCTTCCAAGGCCCAGCAGGCAGGACCCAGTGCAGCAGAGTAGAGTAGGGCAGGGAAGCTCAGTGCCACTGCCTTCTGGGAGTTCTGTGCTGTCATGACAAAGCACCCCCTGCCCGCCCAACATCAGCAAGGGGCATGACTCCATGTTGCCACCCCTGCTGCTGCCCGGTAGACAGGGGGTGCCTCACCATAGCAATGCGGGGCTCGCAGCAGTGGCATAGAGCTTCTCTGCCCCACTGTGCCTTGCTGCATCAGGTCCCGCCAGCTGGGTTGCAGAGGCCCCTGAAGGGAAGGGCAGTAGGGTGGGAACCCTGAGCCTGCAGCAGGCAGTCTGCATCTGCCCCCACCATGGGCCATGCTGCCTGTGAGACATAGGAAGCCAGGCTTTGCACTCTGCTCTTCCACAGCAGCCGGTGCCTCTCACATGCAGCAGTTGGGGCTCAGGCACTGCTGCGGAGGTGCAGGGGGCTGCAGACCCAGGTCCTGGAGCCATTGCCCTGGCAGCTGGGGGCCCCCTCCAGCAGGGCTGGGGGGCTCTGGGTGGGGAATGAGGGGCACCATATATCTTGATTTTAAAAAAGCTTTTGATCTGGTGTCCCATGATCATCTCATAGAAAAACTATGTAGCAGCCTTGGCTACATCACCGTCCGCTGGCTGAGGAATTGGCTCCGAGGTTAGACCCAGAGAGTGGTAGTTGATGGAAGTCAATTGTTGTGATGCGCCATGACTAGTGGTGTCCCCCAAGGTTCCATCCTTGGACCTATACTTTTTAACCTCTTCGTTAATGAAGGGTTTCCTATCACAGTATGATGTCAGAAGTGGACTGGCCAAGTTTGCCGATGACACCAAACTTTGGGGTAAATCGTCCTCACCCAAGGATTGTGATCCAGGCTGACCTTGACAGGCTCAGAAAATAGGCGGATGTAAACCTGATGGTGTTCAACACTGAAAAATGCAAGGTACTCCACTTTGGGAAGAAAAACGTGCAGCATGCTTATAGGCTTGGCAGTGCTACACTTGCTAGCATCTTAGTCAAAAGGGACTTTGGGGTCATAACTGGCCACAAGATGAATATGAGCCCCCAGTGTGATGTTGCAGCTGGTAAAGTGAGCAAAACTCTGGCTTGCATCTACAGATGCTTTTCTAGCAAATTCCAGGATGTCATCCTCCCGCTGTACTCAGCCTTGGTGAGGCCACAGCTGGAGTACTGCATGCAGTGCTGGGCTCTACAATTTAAAAGGATGTGGAGAAGCTTGAGAGAGTCCAGAGGAGAGCCACATGCATGATCAGAGGGCAGGAAAACAGGCCTTATGATGAGAGACTGAGAGCTATTGGATTCTTCAGCCTGGAAAAGTGCAGGCTCAAGGGGGACCTGGTGGCTTCCTATAAGTATGTAAGAGGTGTACATCAGGATCTGGGGGAACACCTGTTCACCAGAGTGCCCCAAGGAATGACAAGGCCAAATGGTCACAAACTCCTCCAAGACCGTTTCAGGCTGGACATAAGGAAGAACTTCTTTACTGTCTGGGCCCCCAAGGCCTGGGACAGCCTGCCTGCCACCAGAGGTGGTGCAAGCACCTACTCTGGACTCCTTTAAGAGACATTTGGATGTTTATCTTGCTGGGATCCTTTGACCGCAGCTGACTTCCTGCCCCTTGGACAGGGGGCTGGACTCGATGATCTCCCGAGGTCCCTTCCAGCCCTAATGTCTATGAAATCTATGAAACCCTGACTAATCAACTTAGTGTCCAGACAGTTTTGGCTTTAAGATAACAAGCGGAAGACTAAAAATAAGTGTTACCTTCTGGACTCTGCTCTCACTTACTCCAGAGAGAACTGAAAGTATCATTATTAGGGACCTACCTAAATCATGGCAGAAATGTCCTGCACAGAAGTTTCTTTAAATCTTGCTCTTTTTACAGCACATCCCTCCTCCTACTTCTGTTTAGTGGAGAGATCTCGTCAGCCCTGCCACTTGCTGTTCTTTGCCGATCAGCCGGGAGGCAAAAAACTGGCAGATTATCAGCACGCAGCCGGGTCACCAGGGCCCCTCTACCAATTAGGAATGGGGAGGACATGGCAAAAAGAGTGAGATTAAAGGAGCCACTGCGTAGCACATTTCTGCTGTGCTTTAGTTGGGTCCTTAGTCATAGGACAGAGTGGTCAGGCTCCTCTTCATTGAAGTATGCCTGTTGAGATCTAGTAACTAAGACAGATTCTCCAACATTTGTTTCCAGGCAGCAAACCAAAACTAACATGTCCTGCTTCGGTTTCAGCTGAAAATTGAGATATCTGAAAGTGTGCCTAAGCAATCTGAACTCTGCAAAAGGAAATAAGCAATCTGAAAACTACCCCTTCTAAGAATTCCAAAGAAGGAACCAAAGCTTTTCCTTTAGTTGTATGTGTTTTTGATTTGCCTTTATTTTCCACCAGCTTCTGGTTCTGAGTCTCACCTTTATTTTTCTGTTTCTGTATTTTATATTTTTTCCTGTACTTTTGTATTTTGCTCAGGCTGCCTTCTTCAATTCTACTTCAAGCACTTTTTTCACTCTGGTCCTGCTTCTTATGTTTTCTTTGTTTTATGCCATTTCAATCTTTTAAAGCCTGCTTTTCTGCCTCAGATTCTTTTTGTGAACAAGCATACAGGACAGGAAGCATCTGAAATGATGTATTATTGTTTTATATGTTTATTCATGAGTGTAATGGGAAAAAAATTCAGAAGCACCTATTTGATGAAGAAGTCTAATTTTAGCATTACAGACAACTACATCCAGATGACAGGGGTCTCTGTCATTTCGTATTGAGGCAGTGGGATCTTCCTCATTTTCAGTTGAAGTATAGGTTTTTCAATATGGATCCCAATATTAAAGTAGCTTTGTTGAGGCATAGAAGGTTGCAGAAGAACCAAGCAGAGACTAAAATGAAAGCTCAGTATTCTACCACACATAGGAGCGATGAAAACAGATCAATGCTACTATAAACACTTTGCAAACAGCCACCCACAACTTTAAGAGTATTCAAAAGTAAAACATAATGAGGATAAGGACAGCATGCAGCACAAACTAATAATCTGTTAGGCTGTAAATAAGACATTTCCTTGTGGATGTGATTGGGCATTAATTAAATTGCTCGTGGTAGTAAGACACGGCAGATAATTTTTATTTAAGTGAACTGTTGTTTGATTTTCTTTAAACACCTTGCTGTTTATATTTGTCCAGACCAGTGAAGAATATGGCTGGAAGAGCTGAAGGAAATAAACATGCTCAGATGAATTCAGCCATTCCATTAGCAGTACTGCAAACAAGTGTGCCAGAGGCCTTTGTTAAATTCTGAACATGGACAAAAAGCTATTTGCTGTATTCTTATAGATAGATGCTGAGACGGAGATGTGTACATGGTAGCCACCAGGGGGAGCTTCATACTAAATGATTTATAAAACTTAAAGTGTGGATTGTTTGTCTATCATCATCCATTTTTGTCACCTGGCTGAATCTGAATCCGGCCTCCACTGATAAGTTTACTGCAATTTCTTTATTATCTGGGTAGAGTTTTCTCGGGGCTGGCTGCAATATCACTCTATGTTTCTCAGTAAACACTCAGCAAAAGCAATTGGAGTTGGAAAAGTAGCACTTTCTTATTTTTGCAGGATACAAGTAAGAGAAGAAGGGGAGACAAGAACAGGATGCCATTATTTCTACAGGGATGCTTCACCAAGTAGAGATGCTGCTTTACGAATCCAATCCTGGAGAGTTGGTTTGCATGGGTATACATCATATGATAGGCCAGCATTTTCATCTCAGCCTAGGCCAGTTGTGACTGACAGCTATAACCACCTGACAGCTATTCTACAGATTATGTGTTACAAGTTAATTGTCTCACTTGGTTTCTTAGTGAGCTGTTATGTACTTGTGCTACCAAAACAATCATTCCTATTGGCATACATAGGCATTCTTGGTAAAGGTATTCATAAGAAAGTCAGACAGACAGAATTCACCCAAAAACTTTGCCTAACACTATAGTTTTTGAGTTCTGTAATGCCAGTCTAGACTACAAAAAAACAGTAAAGCACACCTAAGCCCCATCCACACTGAGATTTCTACAGGAAGAATTACATTCACTGAGCATTAAGAGACTAGAAAACACTATGGGCCCAGTTGGGATGTGGCTCTTGAGATGAGGCATGTTGCTAGGTGCAGAGCTCTCTCTCTCTTTCCTGTTGTGAATCTGTTCTATGGAGAGAGAGATCCATCAGTCTCTAGCACTGCTGCTTTTTACCAGCACTGGTACATTTAAAGGAAAAGAATTTAAATTCTCTAACAAAACATCACCATCTCTCTAGAGGACCAATTTACAGCCTGAATCACTAATCTGAACATGACACAAGTTTATCTGTCCCCTCAGTTTTTAAGGCCCAAACATACCTACACAGGCCTGTTGCTCTTATACTCTAAATTATTGGAAAAAAATGCAGTTTCATGAAACTAAGTTTAAATGAAACGTTACTTATGGTAATCAAATACATCTCAAAACATTTCAAGATGCATGCCCTATTTTTCCCCTTGTGCCTGTCATTTCAATTTTCTCATATCTGGACTCTGATATGTTAGTAAGTATGATAGCCTTTAGAAGCTGCCATACTATGAAATCCAGCTGTACTGTTGTACAGTTCCTTGACTGACAGGTGAACAATATTACATATTATTGTGTGTAATTAAAAACATGAATGAACTTTCAAACAGGAACTGAGAAGACAAGATTCATTTAATTTTACCCAGTCTCTTGCTTCCTTCATCTTTTGCTTTTGGTAATATCATCTCCTATGCTTGGGGTACTGAATGGTCTTCCTTGCTTCCCATACAACTAATATACTATTATTATATCCTGTAATTCTGCTATAACACAGAAAACTCACTTTTCTCACAGCAAAGCACTTTTTTATGCCTTGGATATCCATCTCCTTGACAACCACAACCATCTCCGTTTCTTCCACAAAGCAGCAACCCAAATAATCTATTCCACCTGCTCCAAACAGGCCACTTCCTTACTTAGAAACCCTTCCTAAAACACCCCAGTCTTCCAAATCCAGTTTAAGACTATGTTTACTTTCAAGGCTGATGGTCACAGAAAAAAGTGATGAGGGCCTCAGACCAAAGAAAAAGGTGCAGTCTCCTGGCAAAGCTGAAAATCATACTTCTACTCATAGACGTTGTCCACACTTAAAATCTAGATGTACCTGGGTAACAAATTTATGACCCTCTCAGCCAATTAAGTGGTGGTGGAGCCCAAGGTGTGTCCACATTGTGGGGTTTTTTTCCTGAACCATGGCTGGGTATTTACATCTAACACAGTTGACCATTTTTATATCAGCATACCAGAAAAAAGTAGAACAGCTATTCCATGGTGCCTCAGCTGGACTCAGAGGACATGCATAAGCAATGCACTTTCAGGATGTCCTGTTGCGAAAGAGGAGAACCACACCAGCCACACATGTACTTGGGGGTCCTGTCCATACTGTTAAAACAGCAGCAACAATAACAATAATAATGATAATAATAGTAATTTATCAAAGCACATATGAGAAAATAACAGCTGCTACCCTGCACCTCTGGATGTGGCAACACCTTCTTAACTACCTCACTTAGTAACCAAATATTAAACATGTTGGAGGTGGACAAAAAGCCATTCATTAAACTAGTATGTTAATGTTAGGGTAACAATATGGATTTTGGGTATTGGAGTAACGATATGGAATCTGGGCGTGCTGTGTGTACAGCTGAATAAAAGTTTTTTCCTGCATCTCAGCAGAAGCTGCTGGTCACAAGGCTGGATGATATATTAAAAGTAGCCTCAGCAAAAGCTGCTGGTCACAAGGCTGGATATATATTAAAAGCAACTAACTTGGCTAATGCTTAGGTAAGCATATTTTTAACAAAAGGATAGGGTGTAAGGTGCATGATGTGTTGAGTAAAAATAGAATAGTCCACCAACTAGTGTCGGGAGACAAAAGCAGAAATATGGCCTTGGAGATGGTGCTGAAGGCAGCAAGAAAACTAGAAAGAACCAGTGAGAAACCACAAGTGACCAAAGGAAGATGGGGGTTAAAGTCTTACGCACACGCTCTTAGCAGAGAGGCATGTAAATGAATAAATGCATAGGCAATACCATGTTAAGGAAGCAAACAGTAAACAGACGTGGAGCTTGAGATGGGAGATGAAATGGGTGGAACCAAAGGAGGGACATAGGTGGGGTGAATGTTAATAGGTATGAAACCAACATGTAAAAATATTGGAAAAAACTGTTGTTCAGGGTGGCTCCCTGGTTTGTTGCTTTTTGGGAGCTAGTCCAAAGCCATTCTCCATTCTGAATAAACCTGTTGCAAGCAATGTGTGCTGGTGTTTGCTCCCTGCTTGCTCTGGCTAATGAGTACCAGGATCCATGAGCAATTGGACCGTTGTCTCTCTAGTCATTGGGTGCCACATGGAGTAGGGGTCTAAAAGTTAACAGTTGTAATATAAGCAGAAATTTAGGTATTTTCCACTTGCTACCCTGAAAGCCAAAAGCAGGGAAGTCTGGGTGGCAAAGATGAAACATGGAGGGAAATCTGACTCCTTCCTTTGCTACTTATGTCACTGAAAGCATAATCTAAACTGGGTTATCCCAACTTGCCTGCCTTTGCTCTTCAGTTAAGAAAGTTCACAAAGCTGCATCTGATAAAACAATGAAGAAGTCATGTGCCATATGGGCACATAGGTTCCCACAACCCATGTTGTATTCATCTTCCCAGGAAGATTTATATATATGTTAAACAGAAGATGTGATGTGATAGAAAACAGCTTTGCAAAACATCCATGTGAAAAGATAGAGCAATGAAAATGGTTCAGGGGCTGGGGCACATGACTTCTGAGGAGAGGCTGAGGGAACTGGGTTTATTTAGTTTGGAGAAGAGAACATGGAGCGGGGATTTAATACCAGCTTTCAACTCCTTGAAGCGTGGTTCCAAAGAGGATGGAGCTAGACTGTTCTCAGCGGTAACACATGAGAGAACAAGGAGCAATGGTCTCAAGCTGAAGCAAGGAATGATTAGGTTGGATATTAGGAAAGGCTCCCTCATTAGGAGGGTAGTGAAGCACTGGAAAAAGTTGGCTAGAAAGGTGGTGGAATCTCCATCCTGGAGGTTTTTAAGACCAGGCCTGATAAAGCCCTGGCTAGAAAAGATCTAGATTGGGAATGGTGCTGCTTTGAACAGGAGATTGGACTGGATGACCTCCTGAGGTCCTTGCCAACCCTAATTTTCTATAATTCTATGATAGTCTATCCTGGAACCAGATAGACAATTACCTAACACTGCAATCTTATTATGCATGCAGAAGAATTATTTCTTGCATTTCTGAGGCTACATCCACATCAACTACTCACTCCAGAACTTCCCCAGACATGGGATTTGAACAGTTGTTTATAGTATTCATTGCAACGTTGTCATAAACCTGGTTGCATTTTCTACCAATGCATTTGTTATTTATCACCTGATAATTTCGGCCATAAATTTCATCTAGTGTTCAATATTTGATGATGTTGACTGTATGTGGTATGTGATTAGCTAGCTGAATGGCAAGGTATTGTTTTCACTCATGGGCAAGACATTTTTTGGATGGGAAAATAATGAAAGACAAAACCTCAAGGTAGGAGTACCCATACAAGTGTTTAGTATAGTATAAAGAACCTATTTATTCTAATATTTGAGATTTGGAGTTATATTTACAAATACCAGGTAGATGTCCAAATGCTTACATATAAGAAATATTGTGAACAAATAGGTCATAGTGAACTGAACTCACTCTTACATTTGCAAAAGCAAAACGGTCATCACTTTCTATATTACTCTAGTAGCTCTGCTCATGAAACTGTAGGTGGATTCTGGGAATTCACATAATTGAACATTGACAAAAGCAAGTCAGTAAAGCATACTCAGTGTAAAGGTTCAGGTCTTCAAAAATAACTAAAATGGTTTGCTATATTATCTACAAGCAATACAAAATTTCTCCCTGGTTGCCAGACATATGTCACATCCAAATAAATAAATGGGAAGCTAGGGTTCCTTTGGGTGTTGCGCTTTTGTGCTGGCTTCAGTATTTCAGTATGCTTGCTCAGCTTCAAAACAGCCAGACAAGAGTTCCCAGGCTCAGTAGAAATAGCATAACCATTTTGCTGGAAACAGGCCCAAGAAACGAATGGCACCAAAGACTTTTCTTTAGAATTCCAACTCTTCCTCTCTCTCACTACCATATTATATATATTTTTAAAAATCCTTATAAAGCCTTAAAAAAACATACAAAATTCTACTGGTTTGGTTCACTTGCAAAGTTTTCTCACATTTGATGAAAGGTGCATAATATAAACATAAGTCTAGTGTTGATAAACTTGGCTGATACCAAGACATGATGCTGCTTTGTTTCTACTTGTAACTTAATATCGAATAAGGATTAGGGAAGAAATGGTGAAATAAATTTCAGGAAAAGGTCAGGAAAAATCCAATACCTGGAAAAAGAGAAAGCAAAAGAGAACAGCTAGAGAAGGATAATAATTAGTTGAGGATATGAATGTGGCAAAGGGGAAGCAGACTCTTTTTCTGTTACCATTGCTATTGGCACTTACTGTAAAATACCATTCCTCCTGTCAGGGTCAGGGAAGAGAGACTTAAGCAGTCTGGAGTGACAGTGAGGATGCAATACAACTATGGCCTCAAGAATACATGAAAGAATTTAGTCATAGCCACACCTGCAGCATATTTTTTCCACACTGTTGGTTGACTATTCCAGGGAAGGCAAGGGCCTTAAGCTATTATATATATGAGAGAGAGAGAGAGCACCATTAGGAGGAGTATGGAGGTTGAGAAGTTGCAAAGGGTAGGGAAGGAGAGGAAAACCTTGTAAGCAGGTATGTGGTCACTCACGCTAATGAATTTAAATAATGTTAGGAAACTCCAATAGTCCCAAATTGTCAAATGGGCAACTGCACCAAAAAGCAAGCCATCCCCAGCTTTTATTCAATGGACAGACCTACTGAGAGATGATTATTTCTGATTCAATTTGCTGATCAGAAGTTCATTTTCAGGTCAGCCAGTGAAACATTGTTCAGCCCTGCATCCTGCCATCAGCTGGGATGGTATTTTCCCTTACATTAGAGATGCAAGTGTGTAAAGTCCCATATATTCTCAGGTGATCGTATCTACCCTTGGCTTCACAAGCAAAGTGGCTACAATTCTTGCATCCAGTCAAAGACAAAGTAAACACCTGTGCTCTGAGAGAAAGAGAAGTTGTGGTGATGGATTCAGTAACTTTTCCTTTAGGGCTTGCCCAAAACACCAGTTTCTATTTGAAAAAGAGGAATTTGAAAGAGGAAAAAACAGATTGAGGCTGGATCTACTGCTGTGAGTTAATTGTTCACAGTTGCAGCCAATGGTGAACCAATTGCTTTTGCATCAGGTACACTGGACCATTTGGGTCATTTGTTCTTTCGGTAATGGTGGCTTATCATTTAATCATTGCTTGACTAGTCGCAGCTGAACTAACTTGCTGTGCCACTCATGTTGTCTGGTCCTTGAATTCATTATGCCTCTCCTATCCTACCTGCAGAGGTGGGAAGACAACAAACTACAGGGAGCGAAGAATTATCCAGGCAACAGTTCTGTAGTCTTTGCCTTGCTCTGTTTATAAGGGTCTCACTAGGACAGTGGTGCTCAAGCTTTTGACCCACAGGCCAGATGAGTGGCACAGGGCCAATCAGTGGGCCGGACTGAGCCCTGTGCGCCAAGATTGGGTCCCCTGCTGCATGCCACGATTGGGACCTGGGCCCAGCACTGCCCCTGTCCATTCCCATGTGTTATTCCCCATACCACCCTACATGCCTGATCTTGTGCACAGGACCAGAGGCTCCCCATGGGTCCAGAAATCTGGCAGCAGGGGAGTGTCACAATGGCTTCTCTGATGCCAGATTTTCAAACCTGAGGGGAGCCCCATGGGCTGGACAGCAGGACACCAGGGGCCAGACCTGTTCCACAAGCTAGGGGTTGAGCATCCATGTACTAGGAAAGAAAATGGAAACTTCAACCATTCCAAACATCCCAGTTAACCATGTTACAAGTATTTATTTGCATTTAAAATAGTCAGGAATTAAATTCTCATTCTTTTTTTTTAAACCAACAAGCATTTTCTTCTGTCCCTTTTGACCTTTGCCTGTGTATGCATGGTCTTCTGTTTTCACAAGGAAGCTTTCTAAACATTTTCATAGTATTAAAAACTGGGGGATGGGAGAGTTTCTCTTTCTTGTTTGTTTTTCCTTCTATCACATATATACCTGTACTTATTCTTGTTGGTCAGATTCTCCCCATCTCTCCATCACATACTTCCCCTTCCCCTGCCCCTTAATTCACATATTTTCAAAGCACAATTCTGTAAATCTGCAATAATGGCATTGACTTCAGTAGAGTTCATTCATTTACACAAGCAACTGAAGTTGAACCTGGCCCATGATGTCTGCCTAAATACTACTGCTAAATTTAAAACACAGTTTCAATTAAGACTCTTTTTTACTTGCTCAAAAAAGTGTCAAAGAAATGATCTGATGAAGCTGAAATGCTCCCAACTCAAGCATGTTATTTAAGGAAAGCATAAGAAAAATTGGAGTTATGTAAGAGTGAAAACCTCTCACTTTTCACACTGTAAAATATTGTCATGCTTTATTTCTATACATATGAATTCCAGCACGGTTTATTTTGGCACTTAAAATTAGCCTATAAAGGAACTCACTAAAGTTAGAAACAGATGTTGCATTTGCCTCTGGACAAGTTGTGCCTGCATTTGTTCTGGAACAGAAATATCCTGGGATTGGCATATAGACACATCACCTTTTTAATCAGGGTTTAGTAAACTGCTAAGCACACTGCCACTTTTATGCCATTGATGTAATCCCAGAATAATCATTCAGATACACTTTGCAAAACCCTAGCACTTCTTATTCCATCAACTCTTTTAGGGTTTATCCTAAGAAAACAGACATGGAAGTGTAAGTGATTGCACTTTGAGTAGGGATAAAACTTTGTTCGAATACTAGCACAAGTTTCTCAATCACAAGTCCTGGTTCTCATGGGGGACTTCATAAAAGCAGTCTTTGACTTGCTCAAGGAACTCCTGGGCAAGATCCCCTGGGAAGGCAGGCTGACTGGGGAGAGGAGTCCAGGAGAGCTGGCTATAATTTAAAGAAGCTTTACTGACAGTGCAGGAACAAACCATCCCGATGTTAGAAATATTATTAAAAATGCATTATCAATAAGTCTTGTTAAAACAGTGCAGCTGTCAGCCCTCCCTGGTGAGAGAACTGGGAGAGCTACTGAGAGCTCTTTGTATTAAGGTATCACTCCCTCTTTGTTTTGCAAAGTTACTATCTCTTTGTTACAGTAAAGCATATACTCCTCAGCTTTTCTCATGCAGATAAGAGTAAATTGCAGTTCTAGCCTTGAAGCAAGGAAAATTCAGACTTTTGTAACCTCAGGTACTGTCTGCCCATGCGTAATGAATTAATACATAGAAGCCTATCCGCCCCGCATACTTACGTAGTTAATTATAATACACATGCGACGCATGATTTGACGTATTCACATACATGTTTGTATGAATCGGAAATGAGTTGTAAAAGTTCCTCCTTCTGCACACGTGGTCAGGAGAGAGGAGATAAAGCCAGCTGGGCAGTTTCCCTCGGGGGCAGCAGAGTGTTTGATCTTTTGTCTCTCTCTCTGACCCTATTTGCAAATATATACCTTTTGTGTTGCTAATAGAGTGTGTCTGTGGCTGAAGGTTTTTTTCGCCTCCCGAGAAACGAACCACGATTTTTACATCAATAATTGGCGCCCAACGTGGGGCTTCTCGAGGACTACCCCAGAATTCAGTGACGGAGCGCCTCCGGTACCAGGGGAAGTGCGCACCGAGCTAACTTTGGACTCGCCCCTGGAATTTGAGGTTTAAGTCCGAATATCCGGGAAGTTAAAGGAAGTATCCCATGTAAATTCTGAGTTTCTGGAGAGGCAGACACACTTTGGAATTTGGATCGAGATCTCTGGGGTATCTGAGTGAGTATACGTATTCCCTTTGCCCAATCTGGTGTACGGATCTAAAACAAAGGATGTGTAAGTTTGCTCAGAAATTCTAGGCTCAGCTCTCATTGTAAATCATCTGTTGTTGAGATCTTTTTGGTATTTGGTGTGCCTTGGGCACATTTTTGTGGGCAAATGGGTACGAGTAGCTCTCGTGTAGAAAACAATATTGATACCCCTCTAAAAGTCTTATTACGTCATTTTAATAAATTTGCAAAGCCGGCCGATTATGGAATAAAAATGAAAAAAGGTGATTTAACTAAGTTTTGTCAACTCGAGTGGCCAACATTTGGGGTCCACTGGACCCCGAAAGGATCCTTTGTGCTAAAAGAAGTGATAGCTATCCATGAAATTGTTATGCAGAATGGGTATTGGAATCAGTTTCCTTATATTGATTGTTGGTTGTGGGTGGTTCAAAATCAGCCACCTTGGATTAAGAATTACTCAGCAAAGTCTCATGTGATGCTTGTTAAGAAAAAGGCTCGGGGGGGGCCGCCTGTACTTCCTGAGTCTAATGACGGGGGGGATTCTGAATTGGCTGAGTACCGGACCCGCGCTCCGGTTGCCCTGTCGGGTAGCGAAGATGAGTCAGATGCCTCCTCGGGGTCCAGTCCTTCTGCACCACTGCCCCCTCCCTTAGAGAGACCACCACCGACGTACCAATGCATACCTAATGAGTTAGAGCGTGAGCCTCAGCCAAGTGCCTCATCTGAATCAGGAAATAAGGGTTATTATTTGCGCAAGCCTGTAGAGTCACAGCCGGTGTTGAACTGTCCGATGCAAGAGGTTATTGGGGAAGGAGGCACTGCAACTTTTGTCTACACCCCATTTAGCACTTCAGATTTATTTAACTGGAAGAATCAGAGCCCCTCTTTTCGTGAAGACCCTGAAAAGATGAGGGACCTGTTCCGATCTATTGGGCAGACTCATCGACCCACTTGGGCTGATGTCCAGATGATGCTCCAGACCCTCCTAACCCCGGAGGAGAGGAGATTAGTGTTGGGGACAGCGGAACGTATTGCGGTGGCTAGAGTTGAGTCAGAAGGTGCTGCTAGTCGTACTCTGCGTGATACCTGCCCTGTAGAGGAGCCAAGATGGGATAATCATACTGCAGAGGGCAGAGAGCTAAGTGCACGGTATCTGGGAATTATAGTGGAAGCAATGGGAAAGGCAGTGCCTCGGATTACCAATCTGTCTAAATTGTATGAGGTGAGACAGGGAAGAGAGGAGGATCCCTCAGCTTTCCTTGGGAGGCTGTATGAGGCGTTTCGCAGGTTTTCGGATCTGGATCCAGAAGCCCCAGATAACCAGCGTATGGTAAATCTTATGTTTATTGGTCAATCTGCTGCTGATATCCGTAAGAAGTTACAGAAAACTGAGGGAGGTGCTGGGAAACCGATTTCAGAGCTGGTGGAAATTGCATATAAGGTGTATGGGAATCGTGAGCAAGTGCAGGAGCGCAAGGAGGATAAAAAGGCTCAGCGACAGATGGCAGCACTAGCAGCTGCTATAACTGGAGGGAACCCTGGAAAGGCTGGGATACAGAAGAGGAAGGGAGAAAGAGTGGGAGCAGATGTTTGTGCTTATTGCAAGGAGAAAGGACACTGGAAGAGGGAATGCCCGAAGTTGAAGGAGAAGAGAGAGGGGGAACCGAGAGGTCACCTCATGCGGGCAGAAGACAAGGGTGAGGATTCAGAATGAAGGGGACAGGGATCTAAGACCACTACCCTTCGGGTTGGAGCCCGAGAAGATCCCATGGTAACCATTAGGGTTGGTGGCAAAAACTTTGAAGCCTTGGTGGATACTGGGGCTACATTTTCAATGATTCCAGAAAACCCCCCCTGTGCAAGAACTAGTGAACAGCATGTACTTGTGGAAGGGATTGAGGGAATGCAAACCCGACTCCCTGTTTGTAAACCAGTCCTCACCAAGGTGGGGGACCATTTGCTCGAGCACTCCTTTGTGTATTCTCCAAGTTGCCCGGTTGCACTCCTTGGGCGGGACTTACTCACAAAATTGCAAGCTGAGATCTTTTTCAGAGACGATCAGATGGTGGTCCAGCTACCTGTCAAGCAGAGCTCGAACTATCAGATGGCTCTCCTGGAGGACCGATGCCCTGCAGTAAGTCCAGAAGATCACATGATTGGAGTAGACCCCTCGGTATGGGCTGATGGAACCCCTGCACGAGCTAAGTTCGTCTCCCCGGTAAGGATCGTACTCAAGAATGGGGAGGGGCCCGTTCGGGTAAAGCAGTACCCACTCAGCCGAGCGGCCAGAGCTGGACTCAAGCCGTTAATAGAGAAATACAAGAGGTACGGATGGCTAGTGGAAGGGTCCTCACCCTATAACACCCCCATCCTTGGAGTGCCGAAGGCAGATGGGGTCTCATACAGACTGGTCCAAGACCTACGAGCTGTAAATAAGAAGGTCCTTTCAGATCATCCTGTAGTCCTGAACCCTCACACGATTTTGACACAAGTACCGGGGGAAGCTAAAATATTTTCAGTGCTAGATTTGAAAGATGCTTTCTTCTCTATTCCCCTTCACCAAGAGAGTCAAAAATTGTTTGCTTTTGAATGGGAGGATCCAGATACTTTCCATAAAGCCCAACTCATGTGGACAGTTCTTCCACAAGGATTTATAGCAGCCCCCCATATTTTCAGACTTGCCCTTCAGAAGGACTTGGAGGAGTGGAAGGGATCACACCCTGCAGTGACTCTCCTCCAGTATGTGGATGACCTGCTAGTTGCAAGCCCAAACTTGCAGCTCTGCGAGGAAGCCACCAGGTCACTCCTAAACACTCTGGGGAAAAAAGGATATAAAGTCTCTAGAGAGAAAGCCCAAATATGTCAGCCTGAAGTCACATTTTTGGGATATAAGCTCTCAAAAGGAGTCAGAGCCCTGAGTGCAGATCGCATACAGGCGATTCAAGGTCTAACCCCACCTAAGTTACCCAAGGAGCTGCGGGCATTCCTAGGGCTAACTGGGTTCTGTCGACTATGGATACCAGATTACGGTGGGAAGGCTAGACCACTGTACGAATCCCTGACTAAGGAGAGTCTCACTAAATGGAAATGGAATAAAGAAATGCAGCATGCTTTTGATCTGCTGAAGGCAGCATTAACCCAGCCCCCTGCCTTAGCCATCCCAAACAGTAAAAAGCCATATCGATTGTATGTTCATGAGAATCGAGGGGTTGCATCAGGGGTGCTGACACAGCCATCGGGCCCGACCTGGAGACCCGTGGGATATTATTCAAAGGTTCTAAATCCAGTTGCACTCGGGTGGCCAGCCTGTCTTCGGGCTGTGGCAGCCACAGCAGTGGTTGTTGAAGAAGCCCAGAAGATAGTCATGGGTGCGGATATGGAAATACTCACTCCTCATGGAGTTCTCCAGATCCTAGGGACTGAGGGAGGGAAATTTCTTAACCCCTCCAGACAATCACGGTATGAGATATTTTTGCTCTCTAATCCAGGACTTACTTTCAAACATACTACAGCCTTAAACCCTGCAACCTTGCTGCCGGAGCCAGGGCAACCGACGCATGACTGCCTTGAGGTCCTGAATCAGACCACGCAGGTGCGACCTGATCTTGCTGAGGACCCAATTGAAGACCCAGATGTTGAATACTTTGTGGACGGCTCCAGCTCTGTCATCGATGGGAAAAGACGAACAGGATGTGCAGTGGTAACCTTGGATAAGGTAGTATGGAGGGAGTCATTGCCGAGCTCATGGTCGGCACAGGCCGCGGAACTCACTGCGCTCACCCGAGCATTACAGCTGGGGACAGACCAACGGGTTAACATATACACTGACTCTCGCTATGCTTTTTCTACAGTCCATGCGCACGGACTATTGTGGAAAGAAAGGGGTTTCATTACTGCCTCTGGGAATAAGATTGCTAATGGCCCCCAGATTATCAAACTACTAGAGGCACTCCACCAGCCTAAAGAGGTAGCAGTCATTCATGTGCGGGCCCATGGGAAGGCTGCTGAGAAAAAGCATAAGCTTGGAAATGCAAAGGCTGATGCAGCAGCGAAGGAAGCTGCATTTATTGGGGGAGAAGCGGAAGAGGTATCCAAGCAGGCCATGTCCCATGCCATATGGCCATACGTTCAGGATTTAGTCCCACAGTATTCCCCTGAAGAAGATAAATTTGCACAGAAAGCTTGTGCAGAAAAGAACTCCCAGGGGTGGTGGATAGTACCAGGAGGGAAAGTCATGATACCCAGGCCATTACTTCGGGAGGTGCTGCAACAGCTCCATTCAAGAACCCATATGGGAGGTTTGGCCATGGGTGATCTAGTGATCCGCCAAGCAGTAGCCCCAGGGCTATATGTAGAAGCTCAGCGCATTGCTACCAAGTGCATCACATGCCAGAAAGTAAACCCTCGAAGGAAACCCCCTGTGCCAATGGGAGGTAGACCCTGGGCAGCGTACCCTGGACAAGCATGGCAGATTGATTTTGCCGAGCTCCCACGGTCCGGACATCACGAGTTTTTACTTGTCATGGTAGACCAGCTCTCTGGTTGGGTCAAGGCTTGGCCCACCAGGACTGCCACTGAAGCTACAGTAGTGAAGTATTTGTTACAGAAGATCATTCCCCGGTATTCCCTGCCTGAGTCCATCGAGTCGGATCAAGGACAACACTTTGTGGGAAAAGTGGTTCAAGAAGTCGCACAAGCTCTCAAGGTTACTTGGAAACTACACACACCATGGAGACCACAGAGTTCAGGACAAGTGGAATGCATGAATAGAACTTTAAAGACTTTGCTCACCAAAATCTGTATTGAAACACGCCTTAAGTGGCCTCAAGCATTGCCGCTCGCCCTTACTTGCATTCAAAACACTCCCCGACGGGGCCTCAAATTGACCCCATATGAAATTATGTTTGGCAAGCCGCCTCAAGTCTTACCTCCTGGGATGCGAGAGAATGTAACTTTTGAATTAGGTAATAGTGAGCTTCATATGTATGTTATTGCCTTGCAGTCTGTCTTGTTTTCTCTTCACAGGTATGCAGCCTCCTTTCAGCGTCTGCCTTTAGATGTACCGGTACATGACTTCTCCCCGGGAGACTGGGTCTTGGTGCAGCGGTGGAAAAAGGAGCCTTTGACTAAGAGGTGGAGTGGCCCTTTCCAGGTACTTCTAACAACCCACACCGCTGTAAAGATTACTGGCCATGATCGTTGAATACACCATACCCGTGTGAAGCAACATCCACAAGCATTAGAGGACATCAACTCCCGAGACGAACTCACTCCGGAAGCTGAGTCGTCTTCGGAACAAGAAGCCAGCAAGTGGAGTTGTGAACCTACTGGTGATCTCCAAGTGCGCCTGAGACGGCTTAATCAAAGCTCAGAAAATTAGACAAGAAAGTAAAAGGGAAAATATGGTGGAAATCTTAATGTGCCTTGTTGTTATCTGCATAATGAAAGAAGCAGAATTGAGCAGCCTTAACCGCTGGCTCACACCCTCGCTTTCCCAAATTGCTCCCCCAGGGACAAATTTGTATGTTGATATGATGGAAAGAATTGCAGGTACTTTTAATCTTACCAACTGCTGGGCCTGTGAGGGGCTCCAAGAGGCCAAAGAACAGTGGCCTTGGAGGGCTTTTCCTTTGGCCCCAAAATGGTTGGTCAGTGACAAGGCAGATGTTAAGAATACTGGTCAAGAATGGGATGAAAACCGCAGCTAGGATCTTTCCCAAGTGGCATTAGAAGAGTACTGTATTAGCAGTAATGGTACGGGGAGAAGTTTGGGACATAGTCAGTGTACATGGACATTGAAATGGGCCCAAATATGCACCAAGTATGCTGATCAATGGAATTCTGCTGTTAGCATCCCAATCTCCCCGCAGATGCAACAGACCAAAAAGACAAGAATAGTACCTTTCGATTCTAACCCTACCAGATGTCAGGCATATGAAAAGGCCTGAGGTGAACGATTTACCTATGTCTATAGTTGGAAATGGGTACACCCGAATGGCACGGTGGCAAAGTTTAATACATATTGGAGTGCCTTAAATGACACAAATGAAATAACCAAGTGCGAGTATAGGGATAAAGATGGCGTATGAAAATGTCAGTTTAAACAAAGTAACTATTACACTGACCCTTTAGGGCAGACGAGCAACAAATACTATCCCCTTCTTTTCCACAGCCGTGACCCCCTGGCCTTGGGAGGGGAAAACAGGGCCCTAAAAGGACATTATTGGATTTGTGGAAGGAAAGCCTATACAGTACTACCACGAGGGTGGACAGGAACCTGCTATGTTGAAGTAATTGTACCATCTTTCTTTTTGTTACCATCTGAGGTCGGAAATAAGCTGGGAGTCTCTTTGTATAATGATTGGAAAAGGGCCAAGAGAAGTATTGATGTAAGTTTGACACAGGGTGGCTCCCAAAAGTGGAAGGAGGATGAGTGGCCTCCTCAGAGGATTATTAAGTATTATGGACCAGCTACATGGGCTAATGATGGAAGTTGGGGTTACCGGACACCAATTTATATGCTAAATAGAATCATCCGGTTGCAGGCCATCTTGGAAGTAATTACTAACCAGACTGCCACTGCTCTCGAGTTGCTGGCTCGACAAAGTTCCCAGATGAGGGAAGCCATATACCAAAATCAAATGGCTCTAGACTATTTACTCGCAGAGGATGGCAGAGTCTGTGGAAAGTTCAACCTTTCTAATTGTTGCCTCCAAATAGATGACAACGAAAAAGCAGTCTTAGAGATTGCCAAAGAGATTAGGAAAATAGCCCATGTACCAATACAAACGTGGGAACCCACATGGAGTAAAGACTGGTGGTTTCAATTATTTGAAGGACCCTGGTGAAAAAAGTAGGATTTGTGCTTTTGTGTGCTCTGACTGGTTTAATTTTTATCCCTTGCCTTATTCCTTGTCTCACTAGATTGATAACCACTACAGTAAAAGAAATGCAGGTCGCAGCAGTTCCTTTGAAAGCACAAACTGTAGCAAAAGTCATGGTCCTCAGAAAAATTCCTCGTAATTATCTTGATATGCCCAAATGAAGTAAAGATCAGAAAGCATCTTGAGGGGGGATATTGTTAGAAATATTATTAAAAATGCATTATCAATAAGTCTTGTTAAAACAGTGCAGCTGTCAGCCCTCCCTGGTGAGAGAACTGGGAGAGCTACTGAGAGCTCTTTGTATTAAGGTATCACTCCCTCTTTGTTTTGCAAAGTTACTATCTCTTTGTTACAGTAAAGCATATACTCCTCAGCTTTTCTCATGCAGATAAGAGTAAATTGCAGTTCTAGCCTTGAAGCAAGGAAAATTCAGACTTTTGTAACCTCAGGTACTGTCTGCCCATGCGTAATGAATTAATACATAGAAGCCTATCCGCCCCGCATACTTACGTAGTTAATTATAATACACATGCGACGCATGATTTGACATATTCACATACATGTTTGTATGAATCGGAAATGAGTTGTAAAAGTCCCTCCTTCTGCACACGTGGTCAGGAGAGAGGCGATAAAGCCAGCTGGGCAGTTTCCCTTGGGGGCAGCAGAGTGTTTGATCTTTTGTCTCTCTCTCTGACCCTATTTGCAAATATATACCTTTTGTGTTGCTAATAGAGTGTGTCTGTGGCTAAAGGTTTTTTTCGCCTCCCAAGAAACGAACCGCGATTTTTACATCACCGATGCGCAGAAAGACTAGCAAGTATGGCAGAAGACCAGCTTGGCTTAGCAGGGAACTCTTCAGTAAATTAAATCACAAAAAGGAAGCTTATAAGAAGTGGAAACTTGGACAAAGAACTAGAGAGAAGGGGAAGAGTATTTCTCAGGCATGCAGGGATGAAGTCAGGAAGGCCAAAGTGCTATTGAAGTTGCAGCTAGCAAGGGACAGAAAGCGTAATGAGAAGGGTTTCTACAAGTATGTCAGCAGCAAGAGGAACATCAAGGAAAGTGTGGGTCCCTGACTGAATGGGGGAAGCAACCTTGTGACAGAGGATACAGAAAAGGCTGAACTACTCAATGCCTTTTTTGCTTCAGTCTTCACAGGCAAGGGCAGCTCCCAGAGTACAGCACAAGTGCAGGGCAGTTTGGGGAGGAGATGAGCAGTCAGTGGCAAAGGAGCAGGTTGGGGGCTATTTAGAAAAGCTGGACATATACAAATCCATGGGGAGGGATGGGATGCACCTGAAGATGCGGAGGGAGTTGACTGATGAGATTGCAGAGTCACCTGCCATTATCTATGAAAACTCATTGGTGATCAGGAGAGGTCCTGGATGATTGAAAAAGGGCAAACATAGTGCCCACATTTAAGAATGGTTAAAAGGAGGATCTAGGGAACTACAGACCAGTCAGCCTCACCTCAGTCCCTGGAAAAATCACGGAGCATATCCTCAAAGAATCCATTTCTAAGCACTTGAAGGAGAAAAAGGTGATTAGGAACAATCAGCATGGATTCACCAAGGGCAAGTCATGCCTGACCACCCTGATTGCTTTCTATGATGAGATGATTGGCTCTGTGGACATGGGGAGACCAGTGGATGTGATATACCTTGATTTTAGCAAGCCTTTTGATATGGTCTCCCACACAATTCTTGCAGGCAAGCTAAGGAAGTATGGGCTGGGTGAGTGGACTGTAATGTGACTAGAAAACTGGCTGAAGCATCAGTTTCAGAGAAGAGTAATCAATGGCTCAATGTCTAGTTGGCAGTCAGTATAAAGTGGAGTGCCCCAGGGTTTGGTCCTGGAGCCAGTTTTGTTAAACATCTTTATCAATGCCCTGGAAGATAGCATAAAGTGCACTCTCAGCAAGTTTGCAGATGACACCAAGAGAGGGGAAATAGTAGATATGCTGAAGGGTAGGGCTAGGACTCAGAGTGACCTAGACAAATTAGAAGATTGGGCCAAAAGAAATCTCATGAGGTTCAGCAAGGTCAAGTGCAAAGTCCTGCACTTAGGATGAAACAATCCCATGCACTGGTACAGACTGGAGCTGACTGGCTGGGCAGCAGCTCTGAAGAAAAGAGTTACGTTCAGAATAAGCTGAATGTGAGACAGCAATGTGCCCTTGTTGCCAAGAAGGCTAATGGCATACTGGGCTGCACTGGTAGGTCTATTGACAGAGGATCAAGGGAAATGATTTTTCCCCTCTATTCAGCATTGGTGAGGTCACATCTGGAGTACCGTGTTCAGTTTTGCTCTCTCCCCACCTCTCCCCCCACCTCCCCGTCTTCCCTCCCCGCCCCAGTCCCACAGACGGTTCAGTTACAGGGTTTTCTCATTGACTTTATTAGATACTAGATCAGGCCCAAATTGTGTCTTATCTACTATCATGGAGGCATGCATGAATATTAATGAGCAATATATGGGTTGGCTATGTTTTTAAAGCTATGCAATTGTTATTTCATTAAAAGCGATGGACCATGCCATGCATTATCAATTCATGAGGATGGATCCAAATTTTAAATATAAATACATTAAATATATATGAAGTAATATTACAATCTAATGAAGCAAAGGAAACCCAGCTGTTACCTTTAACCTATTAAAACCTTCATACCATATTAGCAAGACAGGATAATGGAAAAATAAGCAGGTGGAGATGGGGGTAGAGAGTGAACACTTGTTAAAACTTTAATATTTTTCCTTCAGAGACTCTAATCCCCATTGGTTAAAACTTCTCTTTCAGAACGCCTTCTTCCTGGCCTTTTTAATACCTCTTTGCATTTTTAGGCCAACTTCACAGTTAACCCTTTGAAAGCCTGGTCTCATACTATCAAGAAATGTATAGTCTTTTAATCCCAGAACATTTTATCTCAGGTGTAGTTTTGTTTTAGTGTGATATTTCTGAAGATAGCTTTCCCTTCCCCTGTCTACTGGCTGTTAGGAGGCAATTTACAGGAAAACTAATGCTCACAGGCTGATTTTTTTGTTGGTATAGTGGTGAAGAGACTAAAAGAATGTAAGTGCTGAAATGGCATAAGAAATTATTCTTCATAATAAAAGTCTATATTTGTTTTCACTTACCAATAATTAATACAATCAGTTAAAAGGACTGATGGTTCTGATAGTGGTTGCAAAGGCTCCTATACTGTAAAAGTACAACAGTGCCAAAAATAATCTTGTATAGAAACAGAAAAAGTATCTGCAATAGGATGTGCTTCTAGAAGTCTGTATGGTTTTGTCCAGTTTCTAACTAATCAAGAAAAACAAATAGGATTTTATAAAGAAGTTATAAAGAAAGTAGGTACCTTGGCCAGGTGCAGACATTTCACTTTTTCCAGTCTAGGTGCTCAGAAACTGGACTATTCCTATAACAGGACAGAGGTTCAGAGCACATAAACTGCTTTAAAATGGTGAATACTGATCCAAGATAAACATAGATAGATGTGGCATCAGACTTAAGCAAGCTGGGTTAGACCAGTGAATCAAACTTTAGTACCAGGTCCACTCCCAAACCTAAGTAGGTTGCTGTCCATCTACTGGCATCCCCGTTGTGAGCTGCCTCACTAGTCTCCTCTGACAGGAAGCTGCCAGCCTGTCATGCTGACTGCTGATGGGGGTGGGGGAGAAATGGGGATCAGCCATGCCCTGTGAGCCCACCAAGTGACCACCCCCCTTTGCCTCTCGAGAGTGAGCCCAGTGACATAGAGCTGTGCAGGCTGGATATCCCTTTTATGCTGACTGCTAATGGGAAAAGGTGGGAAGCAGGTTGCGGGGGGAGGGGGGTGGTCCTGTGTGATTGATTGATTGATTGATTAGGGTTAAAATGACTTCTTGTTGTTTTTTTAAAATTTTCCACCCCCTTGATGGCCATCAGGATAGGGATGAGGAAAGAGAGAGAACGCAGTGGGGGAGGGATGTGGGTATGCATGCAAGAGAGGGAGAGAGAGAGAGGTAGTAAGAGAGGAAGCCTGGGAGCAAGGAGGATAGATAGGGAGTGTGTGCAAGGGAGAAAGAAAACTAATCTTTCCAGATCTCCTCCTGTTTTTTTTTTCTTTTGCTTCCCCCCTCAGTTCTTGGCTTCTCTCTAAAGCTGGCCACCATGAGAAGATGGAGATGGTTGTTTAGTAGGCCTGTGCAAAACAGCAAGTATTTATTTCTGATTCAGATTCAGCCAATGCGGAGGAACAGTGATTCGATTCAGTGATTCAAATCACTGTCCTGATTTTATTCCGTCAAATTGGATCCAAAGATTCAGCGCCACTTCGGAGATATGGCCATAGACTAAACAGGCAGCAGTCCTTGACACTGGACACAGCTGCCTCCAGCTGGTCTGTTTTGGTAGGCAGAGGGGGGAGGGAAGGGGTATGGGGTGTGCAGATCAACCTTCCCACAGCGAGAGAAGGATTGGGGCTGGGGCTGGGGCTGGGAGGAGGTGGGGTGGCTCATGCCACTGCACACTGCTGGTCTGGGAGCGACTTATGTGGTGGCTTGTCCAGTGGCTCTTGCCACTGCTCCCACCACCAGTCCGGGAGTGTGTGGGGCAGGGGCATGTGTCCCAGAATCTGCGCAGGGCAGGCAGGGCTGGGGCTGTGCTGGGTGAAAGACAGAAGGTGCTGGAAGTAGGGACTATGCCCCTTCATCGCTTTCTCAGCCAGTGCGGGGCCATCATGAGACTGAGCCCCTGTGGTGCCTCCAGAAGCACAGCAGCTCCGCCCTGGCTGGGTGAGTGGTGGCAGCGCATGCAGGGTGGGGGCCGGGCATGGGCCTCCAGATTGGGGTGGGGTGGGCAGGGGAGCAGGAGCTATGAGGGGACTGCAGTGTGTTTTCAGGTGGCACATGACCCCCCATGCCCTGCTGCCACTTGCCCAGCCAGGGTGAAGCTGCTAGTTGTCCACGAGGTGCGGGGAGGCCGGGCCAGGTCTTGTCACTGCATGCCACTTGTCTGGAGGCAGTGCAGTGGTTCAGTTTTGTGCTGGCCCCACACTGGCTGGGCGAGTGGCAGGGGGGCATAGCCCCTACTCCCAGTGCCTTCTGCCTTTCGCCCAGTGCAGTCCCTACTGCTGGGCTGTACTCTGCAGGGCAGGAGGAGCCAGGGCTGCATTCTGGGAGGCTAGACCCAGTCGCCTGCCACAGGGCTGTGCTCCGGCACAGCCCCAGCCCTGCCCACCCTGTGAAGATCCTGGGGCACACTCACCCACCCCACGCCCTCCCAGACTAGCGGTGGAAGCAGTGATGAGAGCCGCTGGACAAGCCGCTACACAAGCAGCTCCCAGACCGGCAGTGTGCAGTGCTGCATGCCGTCCAACCTCCTCACTGGGCAGCACTTGCCCCAGTCCAGGTCCCTGCCCCAGCTCCTATCCCTCCCTCACTGTTCAGGTGTTGATCTGCCCACTCCATTCCCCTTCCCTCTCCCCTCCTCCCAGCACAACAGACTTACCAGCTGGAGGCAGCTGTGTCTAGCATCGAGGACTGCTGGCTGTTTAGTCTCTGGCTGAATGTCTGAAGTGGCACCAAATCTTTTCTGCATTAATTCAGAGGCTTCCAGTTCAATTCAGACCTTTTAATGGCTATCCTGATTTGATTTAGATTTGGAGATTCAGCCACCAAATCAGGCCAAATCTCCTCTGAATTGAATTGGCTACCAAAGCTTCACACAGTCCTATTATTTAACTCAGTTGATGAGAGCATGGTGCTAATAACACCAAGGCTCTGGTTTGAGTCCCAGTTAGATTAGATGAACTTTTGATGTCCCATCGAGTCTATGACATGCTTCTATGAGATGCTGCTGCATGAGATGCTCCCATGAGCAGATGCAGTGACAGGGAGCAGACCAAGCTGGAAATTCCTGTCACTGACTCAACAACACTCAGGAATCCCCAGCAGTCCAGGGAGACAGTGGGTTATGCTGGGAGGGATGCTTTAGCATCCCTACCTTGCTGGCATTAACCAATGCAGGCAGTTTCATATGACACCCTCCTCCACACCTCTCCCAGCAAATGGCAAACTTCTGTTCTGTTCACTCTCAACCTAAACCAGGGCACTTAGAAATGAGTGTAAGTTCAAGTAATTCTGCCTCTGGCTTTTTGAATATGCAGCCCTTGTATAGCCAAGTGGTGAGATGAATCCCCAAGAGAAACAGCTGACCTTTTGTATTTACTTATGCAACATGGACAGATAATAAAAGTATAAATTTATCCCCACTATCTTTATGGTTCAACAGGCTTTGCTAAAATTATTTGCCTTCATTTTCATGCATGTACCATGATAACAATCTATACATGAGATAAAACCCAGAGTTGGAACATTTTTCAAAAGGAGAACCAGATAGTGCATTTTTTAAGAGTTTCTTTAACAGGATTAGGGATGATATTTTTTCCCCTACAGAGCGAAGTGAATTGCAGTCAGGAAAACAGTCATACAACCCATACTACATCTTTCTTGCTTATGCCAGCACTGCCAGTCAATGGGATGCCAGGCGCTCTGTGGACAAATCTGGAATTCTGTTAACTAATTGTGACAAGGGGATGATCATGTGGCCAGTTGCAGTGCTGGTCCTCTCCTCTGTCTAGGGCAATCTGCCCTGTCTCTTCTGCCATGACTTGCTGTTCAATCATACAAAATGAAGTAAGTAGACAACTGCCCATTTAACGCCATAATGCCATGGGGTCTACATACAACTCCACCCTACCTGTACTACATCCCATTCCTCTCAGATGGCATTCAAAGTTGTAGTTCCTCCAGCTAGAAGCCAGGAAAAACTCTGCCCCTTGTTGGGCCTCTCACACTCATCTCATACATCCTGTCTCCTCTCATAGGGCCTTTTTCATGCCACCCTTTATTGGGCTTCTCCCAACTTGCCATGCTCCTCTTGAGCATACCTTTCAGGCCATCAGGCTTGCCTACTTCCACTCCACGTGCCCCATGCACCCTACTCTACATAGCGACAGTCCTTACGCCTAACACTAGGCTGACTCTGGCCACTGGCCCCTCAACGGGCACTTGACTCTTCCTGGCCTGCTTTCTGGAGCCACTCTCTAAACCCTCACTGAAGCCAACACTATGCCCCTCCCTGGGGCCACGCTCTACCCCTTCATTGGGGCTACGCTCTGTGCCCCTCCCCAGGGACTTGGGTGACTTTTTCTCAGTGAACCTGGCCCCACTGGCTGTTCTATCACCACAGAGTAGTGGGGGCTAGGGTTATAATGACCCCCTACCCACCTTTCACTGGGGAGGCAACTGGCCTGGCATTTCTGGGGAGCTACCCCACCACGGGTAATGCCACCAAACCATCTTTCCCCAGAAGGGGGCAGTTTCAAGTCACAAGCAGGACCAGGAGCCTCCTACCATCCCCATTGCTCCTGCCCTTACCCCTAAGATGTTCCTGAGCAGCCACTCAGCCAAATGTTGTTCTGCCAGCAGCAGACTGCTCACTTACTCTGAGAGCCTGAGCTAAAATGGAGTCTGCTCTGCTCTCCCTTGTAATCACATGACCCTTAGTGGATCATGTGACTGCCTACTGACTGCCTCACTAGGGCTAGCTTGCACCTGCTGGCTGCCCTGCTGTTACTCAAAGCCCTTCATAGGAGTAGATGAGTAAGAAGAGTAGAAGACAAAAGAGCTTTTCTGGAAAATAAAGAAGCAATTTTGTTCTTTGAAGTACTGCTTAGAAGCAGAATATTAAAAAATCTTTAATTTCCCCAGTACTTTTATAAAGTGTCAATATTATCCCTTTGTGAAAGTCTTTACCATGTACAGTCATTAGAGAACTTCTGTCTTGGTATCACTGAAAAAAATTCTGTGTGATCAACTAGAGATTCCTCCTGACAAATATACAGTTTAATATGAACATTCAATTCTAACATCATCCTACACTCCTGCAGCTTCAGTGGCAGGAAAGGAATGCCATGCCAGAGTTAGTAATAGAAGGAAGCAGCAATGCTTGGAGTTCTTACAATGAAAATGAAAAATTCCAAACAAGTTGGTAGATTCGTACTGTTTTCCAAGTGGCACAATACATGTGGGAAATAGAAATGGTTTAGAGAGTGATGCTGCAAAGACTGTGCAAGCAAAAAAGCCACTCATCATGTGGCTGTGGACATTATTAGAATGTCCACAGCTCAAACATATGGTGGTAGGGGAAAGAACCTGACTGAAAGAAGAAGCATCACTTAAATACTAGAATTACAGCCTGCTCTTTCTGAAAATTCCTTTGGCTATATGGGAATAACAGAGCTTGGCTCATTCTGGCATCTTCATGACGGCATCTCTAATAATGCCTCTCTCCCCTCTCTCTGAAATACAATGCTCACACTGGAAATGAGCCTAATGCTTGATGTGGAAACTACAGCCTTCTGCTCTAGAGCACAGTATGCCAACATCTGAGTCATCCCAAGACCTCTGGTATAAATCCACATACAGTTTGTCTCGCCTTAGAAAAAATAAACAAAAACAATTAGGAGCCTGAAAGATGTTCCAGAAAAGGTGCATGATGGGATCTGATGCTCAATCACAACAATCATACCTCCTACCCTGTTACAGGTACATGGCAGGAGGCATGATTGTAGTATTGGGGATCAGATCCCAACTGCACCATATTGCCAGTACAGGGGGAGCACAGACCAGGCATCTGAATGACTCTCCTAGCCTTGGGAACATGTCAGTCATGGGCTGGTTCCTATCATGCATTAAATTCAACATGGGAGCAGCAGCTAATTAGGGCTCCCAACTTCAGGGGAACATTGGGCGCAAGAGCTCTGATGCATCCCAGAAAGTGCAGATCAGCTGATCTGGGAGCACCAGCTGTTGGAGCTCCCAGCTGTCACACTGGAAGTCAAATGCTGAAGCTGGGAGCTCTGATTTCCACTGCCAGCCTTGGAGGCATGTGGAAGATTTTGACTCTGATGCATCCTCAAAGCTGGTAGCCTTGATCAGGTGCCACTCACAGCCTCAGGGACATGTCAGAGTCAAGGGCTCCCATTTCCCAATCAGCTGATGCCTGGCCACTCAATTTAACTCAATTTAAGGCATGATGGAAACCAGCCACAAAGTTATTACACAAAAGATGTATAATAACTTTGTGGCTTATTCTTTGTGGCTTATTCATTATATTGCTGCTCCACTAACTGCATTAAGGTGTGACTGGGTCACTACTTAAATTGTGATCAACTGGTTGATCAAATCTTAAATGTAATGTCTTTCAGGGACCTTATTGTTAGTATGGTTCTTTTAGTGTCAAGTAGGAAACAGAAAGAAACAGAGAATAGCTGAGGATCTAAGACTTAGAGAGTTTTCCGGGTTTACAGGACATTTCACAGCCCCCATCATGTATTCAACTAGCTAACTTCAATCAAAACTGATCAAAACTTCCTGTTAATCCAAGATTATATCATCAGATGAAGAATACCAAACAGTGCTATCAAAATGATACTTTGCCTAGGCAAGCAGGAATGATGCTAATACTGGTTGGGAAAGAAAAAGAATAGATTTTCTAAGAACTGTACATATTGCTAATCTGTACTTAAACACAATATTTATGTTTGTTATCCCTTGTGCCCTCTTTCTCCCTAAGCACACATCTTGTCTCACTCACCTGCTATGTCTTGTTCTGTCAGTTCTAAGTTCTATAGAGAAATGACTGCTATTTCTTTTTTTTATAGAGCATTGCACAATGGGATTCCAAGTTGATTGGAAAAAATAAAATATTTAATAATAAGAATGATCAATAGAAAGTTGAAGCAGTCAGGCAAAACCTTTTTGAGAAAATCTATTACAGAATCACCGGCTATATGTAGATTTGTTTACAATGTGCTTTCAAGCCCTTTGAGATTTAAAGAAAAATTTACATGGCATGCTGAAATTTTAAAAAAGTAAGTTATCTAATGCAATTCACCAGTTAAAAATAATCAAGTTTCACATGTAGCTGCTTTAGTCCACTGAGATTTGAAATGCTAAATGCTTCATCAAATATTATCGGATTGTAGGATTTTAGCGGCTACAAAAGTAAAATAATTGCATCATGGTCTTAAAGAACAGTGTATAATCCTCTTAACTCATAAAGTACTAGAAGAACCTTAATTTGACACCTGCATAGCTTCCAGTGGGACAGAGAGTATGTCTAGGTTGTTTTATGCCTTTCAGTCCCATTAGAACCTATATTATGGTAAGAGGTAATTAAAATGGAAC
Source organism: Crocodylus siamensis (assembly GCF_052110815.1). Lineage (NCBI taxonomy): Eukaryota > Metazoa > Chordata > Crocodylia > Crocodylidae > Crocodylus > Crocodylus siamensis. The sequence continues at coordinate 35,068,772 of NC_143401.1, read as the reverse complement.
TTTCTCACTGGAACGTACTTGGAAAAGAAGAGAGGACATTTACACAAAATGAAATTAACTTGGACAGCCATTCTTGGTCTTTTCTTTTAGATATTTGTGCTTGGGTGAGAACACATCATCCCTGGGAGTCCAGTTTCTTCTTTGGCTTAACCCAGGCGTGAAGAAATAATTCCATGTTTGCAACATCACTGTCTGTTCCTTTGGAAATGGATGTGATTTCACATAATCAAGCTGTGTACAACAGTTCTGCAAGATAAATTCAGAATGGAAAGGTCTCAGTCCTGCATGGGACTAGCTGAATGCTGAATGCTCTCATTCCCCAAAGAGAAATCCGTGAAGAAACATTTGTGTTAAGTCACTTAGAGATATGTTTGGGGAATGTCGAGAAATAAAGATTATATTAACATAATTTTAGAAGATTATTGCTGAGCTTTGTGAACTGAGACGTATGTAAAAAATGTTTAAAGTACTAATAATACAGCAACTTCTTATGATGTATGTAGCTTGTTTCATACAATCTGTATCCCAAATAATTTTATAGACTTATTGCAGTTCAGTTGCACAATTTAATGATGATGAAACCCTGGGTAAATAAAAGGTGATAAAGAAAAGACATAAGCAGTATTGGCATAAATGATATAATAAGTGGTAAATGTGTTGGCAGAGGTGGATTAGTTTGGTTGCAAGCCAGAGAGCCATTGGATGAAAGCTGCTATGTTCCTTCTCTATACAGTGGTCGCCTTCCATACTGTTTGCATTCTGATTAAGTGAATCATTATGTTCCAGAATATTTTAAGAAAAATGTTGAAATAATCATTAGAATTCCTAAACAAATAAGGCATAAGAAACTTCTCTGATTTACATAAGCTCAGAAAGTTTTATTCTTTCAACTGAGTCTTAAAGTATTGAAGACATTGATAAATAGACGTGCCCTTTATCACACAATCCATCTCCTCTATCATACACACTATTCCCAAGACACTTCTAATGGTACTCATCACCACAGTATATAAACACATGATTCTAAGGTAATGGATACTCAGGGAAATCTGTCTTCTAATAATAGCAATCTGCTGTGACTATGATGGGTGCTCTGAATAGACCTATAATAAAGTATTTAATGCATCTCTTTTTGTTAAAATGCACTTATTAAAATGTTTTGCCCTGTATAAGGCAGGAAGTCAAGCTATGTGAACAAAATGGTCCCCTTGCTTGCTCTTATTCTGGATGTGCCAAGGGAAAGTCGTAGTGCTTTCTGGCAAAACTAGTGATTTTTTAAAAATGTAACTTTAACTCTCTCACCACAATAAACAAACAAACAAACAAACAAACAAATAAAAGGTCTTCCTCAGGAAAATCCCTTTTTCATAATGTTTAATGCATATCTTTTATTGTTGTCCGTAGATTTAAACACTCCCAGTTTATTGACTATGATAAAGTTACTCAATTCATCACACTTAATGGGTGAGTCTACATGTGCACATTTACTGCACAGTAACTGAAATTCCTGTGTAGTAACTGAAAATACTGCACAGTACAGGCATACATCTACATATGCATGCTCATACTGCACAGTAAATATGGCCATAAATTTGATACCTGCCTGATTAGTTATTGCACAGTAATCCACATGTAAACACCTTGCTGCACAGTAACACTCTGTGTGTGGACTGATTTGGGACTAACTTTAGTCCCAAATCAGTTCACACAACGTTACTGTGTTTTAACGGCTGTCCTTGTAGATGCCTGTCTAAAAATCACTTATGTCCATGTGTAGATGTGCCCAATGTATATCTCAGACTAGATGTGAATGAGATTTCCAAGTCAACAAGGCTAGTTTATGGCAAGGATAAAGACTGCTGAGAGAAAGATTCTGTAACAGGTTGGTGTATTAGAAAAACAAAACAGTCCTTTAAAAATGGTGACAGATGGATAATAAAGAAGCCACCATAAATGGAAATCTACTGTACCTTTACAGCCAAAGCAGATTTAAAAATCTTGCTTAAATTTGCAAATGTCGGACTTATCATATGCTTGATGTAAAGGAAATTACAAGAGGGCCTGAGAAACATCTGAAGTGCATCTTTAAAAATCACTACTGCAGTAAACAGTAATGGAAAGAGAACATATGTCTACACTACAAATAATGTGTAAAAAAGTATCCAATTCAAATTAAATTCTTAACACAATGTACTACCAATAAAGGGCCCCGGATGGTATATGGGAGAACGTTACATCTACACCCAGAAAGAAATCCCAACAGAAAGAAAAATAATATAGGGGTCTTGAGCAATGGAGAGGTGACACTGTGCTTGTCAAAGAAGTGATGTGCTAAGCTCCGAGGGAAAAAGAGAATGAAAACCACAGTTTACAATAGAAACCTGGTAACTGATCCATAAATCTGCACTGCATCTGCTAACCTGCCTTTCAGGAGATATGGTGATGTCATTTTGGTCAGTGATTTCAAGAAAAGGAAGTAAAGTGTACTGACATACCTTATTAAAAGAAAAGGGAAACTGGCAAATGATAGGAGGTGAATCCTGACTCCATGGAACTCCAAGACAAACCTCCTGTTGACTTCAATAGATATTGGATTCCTAATGACTTCAGAAAATACACATAATGAATTTAGAAGAATTCCTCTCATCTTAATTATTCTTAGTGTTAATCCAATACTATTAATTTGCAAGCATGTAGCATTAATTCCAGCCTCTGGAAATTTTGGCCTCTTCACTGAAGTCATCGGAAGATTCAATTTGAAGATTTATTTAAATGGTGAAGCTCCAATTGAGTATTTTAATTAAAAAGTAAGTTAAAAAAGACTCACAGAATTCAATAGACGTGTTTCAGATGTGCTGCCAGATGAAGTAAAATGAAGAGCTATGTCATCATACTCAGAGCTAGATGTAAGATCCATTTCTTCACCCAGGCTTTCCTGCAATTACATCCATATTCTTGCTGATTCTGTCAGAGTACTTCCTTCCACCTACCAGAATAGCTAACCTGCTCTATTCAAAGCAGGAAATTAAAAAAGAATTAACCTGTGAGAGGTTCTGGGACAGGGGCATCCACCCTGGGTCACCAACCGGTGGACAAAAAAGTGCGTGCAGTTGGCAGCCGCTTGTTCACATTCATAGATGTGAAAGCAACCAGAAATCACTGCTTCTGTACCCAGTTGCATTCTTATACTGCTATGCTCAGATGTGTAAAATAGTACTTTTCAACCTGTGATCTGTAGACTCCTGGGGCTCTGCAGACTGTCTCTAAGGGATCTGTGAAAGATGACTATGATCAATCAAAAGTATGTGAATACTAGCACTTACAGTGAAAAGGGGTCCACATCTCCAATTGAAATTTCCAAACGGGTCTACATGTCCAATTCATTTTTTTTTAGGGATCCGCAAATGATAAAAGGTTGAAAACCACTGATGTAGATAAAACGGTACAGATAGATGCAGCTTATTTATATGCATCCTCCATCTCATATGTCCTCTAACAGCACAAGTTTGGATAAGTATTTTCCTACTCCTCTAATTCCACCTTCTAAACCACATTAAGACATTGGCTAATGCCAAGTTGTAGAGATGAACACTTTCTGCTAAATCACCAGCAACCAACTCTGAAACAACAAAGTAGGGAAACCCCTAAGGAATATTTAAGTACTGACTCAGCTTAGCTTCCTAAAGCTAATTGGATCACAGCACATGGTAATACAACTGTAGGCATAATATGATTTATAATATGATATTGCTTAGATTCCAATAACTAAACAAGAATCTCTCTGAATGGTTTTTTGTTACCGTTTTCATTAAACATGCATACAGTTACAAAGGAGTATTTTAAAAGAAATTAGCATGTTAAATTAAAGATGAGTACATTTATTTTGCTTAATTCAAACCCCCCTCAGATTCATTATTTAAAAAAATATATATATCAGCTTGAGCTTTACTGGATTCACATTCCATTTAAGAAAGACTGAAAAAAATGGGCAAAATGAAAAAAGAGCATATAATGGGGGGAAAAGTACAGACAAAATCTAGAGAAATGAGCTGGGGCAGAGTGGAAGAGAATTCTAGTAAAAGGTGTAATATATGAATGTATAGTCCTGATCTGAATTCCACTGTAATCAGCAGAAAACCTACATGACTCGAGAACTGTGTAAATTCAGAACAATGACCAGAACCAGTCAATTTTCAGGGACTCAATAAATCAAGTAAGTAATTCTTAAAATTTCTTTTTTTTTTCCATTTCACTCCTGAAAAAAAGCAAAATTTTTAAAGTGCAGGAAAAAGATTCAGAAGTCAAGCTTTACAAATAATTCACAAAGCCTCAAACTCCTGTCACTGAATAAAAGCATAAGAGCACAACAATCTCACCTCACAATCTGTCCACATAATTAGGCTTTTGAGAACTACGGCAAACCAAGTCTCTTTCATGCAACACTGAAAATAGAATATAAGGTACTTCCCATTAAAACCACAGGTATCAAATAAGTATTGGTACTCCAATATTTTAGAAAAATGGAAGTGAAAGAACAGGGGGGAAAACAGAATCAACAGAAGACATACTGATTTCTTCATTCATTTAATTCTCATCTTTTTTTTAGCCTCACATCCAGTGTGGCCACTGTGAATGTCTGGAAATAAACGTCTATCCTGTAGATTTGTTTATTGATGGCTGTGTTGCCCTGTGGGGTCAGGCCAACTCTCAGGATTTCAATATTGCACTGTTAGACAGGAGGGTATGACACAATTGCACATATACAAACATACAAATCAATTAGATGCATACATACACATACATACACACACTACCAGCTCAAGCACATATGCATCCAAACCAGCCTAGGCGCATGCATACTCATCACCAGTTCAAGCACATACACTATACACCCCAAAAGTTAGACAAAAAACAATTGTCCATACCCGCCCATTCAGTACACATACACAGATCACTAATTCATATATCATGCACACAATGACATTATATATATATTATATACACACACCAGTTCATACTCATACAGCCTACCTACACATACACACAGGTAAGTTCTTAACTTGGATGGTATGGTATGTATGTGTGCACTTGGGGTACCTGGGATACTTGGGGGAAGGTTAAAGCAAGAGAGAGAGAATTAAAGTGTAGGGAGTGAAAGTTGCCAAACCTGGGATTAGAGAGAAGCTGGCTGAGGAACTGAGGCTTGGGTTTAGTTAAGATCAAGTGGCCCCAGGGTTACTTGAGGTCACTGGTGTAAGGCAAAAAGCCCAGTGGCAAGGAGGAGAAAGCCAGGAAAGAGAGAGAGGCAGAAACTTGGGAGCTTGAGGCTGGAAACTGAGGCAGACAGCTGAGATATTGGGAGGGGGCAGATAAGTGGTGGCAAGGAGGAGAAAGCCAGGAAAGAAACTGAGGCAAAAAGCTGGAAGCTCAGAGGAAAAGGCAGTGGGGACAAGGCAATAACAGTAGCAGAGATCAGGAGAAAAGGCAGTAGGTATAAGACAGTGGCAAAGAAGCTGGGGGTGGGTTGCAGACAGAGAGGAGCTCAGGACAGGTGTTGGAGGTAGCAGTGAGCCAGAAGCAGGAGAGGGAGAAATGAGACAGAAGTTAGAGGGGTGAGGAGCAGAGATTGGAGCAGGGCCGGAACCGTAGTAAAGCAAAACCCAACTCAGAGGTCCAAATAATAGTTTTATTAAACAGACACACTACACAGCCCCATGAAATTATTGGTTCACACACACATGCACACACACAGAGACAAGCACTCACAATGGCAGCAGGAGAAAGGGTTGGAGTTCAGGTAGGGAAGAGAAACAGAGTCCAAGTCCTTGGGTGAAGAGCGGGTGGGAGTGATAGCTACCTCTCCAGGCTGGAAAGGGGTCCTTGTCCAGCAGGTGCTGTCCAGAGGGGGGTCACCAACAGGGCCTCCAGGTGGATAGGTGGTGTGGCACAGTGCTGGTCCAGATGGAGAGGGCGTCCCAAGGAGTCAGTCTTCACTACCCCTTTTATGGGGCAGACTACCTCTGATCTCCTATGGGGAGGGCCTGTCCAGGCAATGTCAGTCCTGTTCCAGAGGGTTTCAGGTGTTCTTACTGAGCATGTGCAGCCTGGCACAATGGTGGTTTGCCTCATCTTTTGTGTCTTGAATGCTGAGGGTGGTTCCAAGGGCTGGGTCCTTGGTCCAGGTATTGGTGTTGGTGGTTTGGTCATTCAGAGGGAGCTATTTTTAGATCTACTGCCATTGTCTCTCAAGGACATTCATCCCCATTCATCCAGGAACCAATTTTCATAGGAGGGGTAGCTATGAGTCATAGGTTACACAACAGGGCATGGGGAAAAGATGGAGACTTGACAACCAAAATGGAAACTTGACATGACTTATGCTAACTTATATATGTAGGCCTAAATCATATAGTATCAGTAAAACAGTAACATAGAACAGTAAAAAACAATATAAAAATAATATTGATACAATATAAAGAAGAAAAATACAAAGCAACTATAACTTGCTACCTAAATAAAATACTGAAGCTTATCCTATGTCTTAGCTCACTTATACTTATCTATAGGAAATAGGGAGGGAGAAAAAAAGTCAGAAATGGTTGAGGAAGAGGAGGGAATGCATTTTAAAAGAAAAAAAAAGGAAAAACTGGGGGTTTTGCTACAGTTGTGCCATATATTGTACAGTTAGGATATAAGAAGTAATTGTGAATATTCTGGCAAATAATTATAGGAAGTTTAATCTGCTGGCAGTTATGGTGATTTGCTTGCAGGTAGTTTTACTTGTTCATTGGCAGTTTATTAATGAATTGAAGGTTGTGTGAACTATAAAATAGAAATTATTATATACCTAAGATCCAATATGTGTTCTTTTTATCATATATATGCTTTAGTATTACATTACCTGTGCTGAGTATTTTTTCACTGTTCAGAAACTGTAATCATTATTTTGCCTATATTCTCTATTTGTATTTTTAAAACCATATGCTCTATTCTTTTTACTTATAGTGTCAGGAGCTAAGAGTAGCACTACATGACTTAGATTGTCTGATCATACAAACAATAAAAGTGAATGGCTAAAGTTTTGTCAATGGCCATCAGGCTGATCTTTGTTCACATGAAACAACTGGTGACTACTTACAGAGATGCTGAAAAAATACTTTTTGAAATATCACACCAAAATATACCATATCCTTTTTAATTATCACACCAAAATATACCACCCCTTCCAACATCTGCCTCCCATACTTGGGATCCTAGAACACTGCTCATTTCATGTTTATATTAATTTTGCTGTATCCAAAAAAACTATTAAGTACATTTTAAAACCTTCTTCACTCTGGATAATCTATCTACCATTTCTCAATGACTCTTAAAGGAAGGAGGACCCAGATAACTATAGGCCCGTTAGTCTTACCTTGGTCCTGGGGAAGCTCTTTGAGAAAATTATCCAGGAGCACATCTGCAAGGGACCAGCAGGGGAGATTATGCTCAGGGGCAGCCAACATGGGTTCATTATAGGCAGGTCCTGTCAGACCAACCTGGTTGCCTTTTATGACCAGGTCACAAAATCCTTGGACGTAGGTGTTGCCATGGACATAGTCTTTCTGGACTTTAGGAAGGCCTTTGACACTGTCTCTCACCCCGTTCCATTAAAAAATTAGGCGACTGTGGTATTGATGCCTGTACAGTCAGATGGGTAGCAAATTGGCTAGAGGGTGGTGGTGGATGGGTCATTTTCAACCTGGTGGGATGTGGGTAGTGGAGTCCCCCAGGGCCCATACTGTTCAGCATCTTTATCAATGAATTGGATGAGGAGGTGAAAAGCACCTTGTTCAAATTCATGGATGACACTAAGATGTGGGGAGAGGTGGGCATGAAAGAAGGGAAGGACAGGCTACAACTAGATCTGGACAGGTTGCAGGGGTGGGCAGATGAGAATAGGATGGGATTCAATACTGAGAAGTGCAGGGTACTGCACCTAGGAAGGAAGAACCAGCAGCATGCCTATGGGCTGGAGAGCCCCCTTCTCATCAGCACAGAGGCAGAAAAGGATCTTGGAGTTATTACTGATTCCAAGATAAAAATGGGCCACCAGTGTGAGGACATGGTCAGTAAGGCTAACCGCACCTTGTCATGCATCCACAAATGCATCACGAGCAAGTGATCCTCCCCCCTATATGACATTGGCCAGGCCACAGTTGGAGTACTGTGTCCAGTTCTGGGCGACACAGATCAGAAGGGATGTGGACAACATCGAGACGGTTCAGACGAGGGCCACTTGCATGGTCAGGGGGCATCAGGGCAGGCCTTATGAAGAGAGGCTATGGGACCTTAAGTGTTCAGCCTCCATAAGAGAAGGCTGACAGGGGATCTGATGGCTGTCTATAAACTTACCAGGGGGGATCTGTGGGGAATGGGAGAGTCCCTGTTCCCCCGAGCACTACCAGAAGTAACTAGGAATAATGGCCACAAGGTGATTGAGAGTAGGTTCAGGCTAGACATCAGGAGACACTACTTCACAGTCAGGGTGGCTAGGATCTGGAACCAACTTCCAAGGGAAGTGGTGCTCACTCCTACCCTGGGGGTCTTCAAAAGGAGGCTAGATAATCACCTACCCGGGGTCATTTGACCCCAGCATTGTTTCCTGCCCATAACAGGGGGTCGGACTTGATGATCTGCTCAGGTCCCTTCTGACCCTACCAATTGTAACCCGGGTGGTACTCAAAGACGTACCCCCTCTCCAATTGAAGGGATCAGAGCAGGTGCACAAGTGCTGAGGTGTAGGCACCCTCCTTCCCCTATAGAGCAGAGCTAGATCACCAGTAGAGACTTAACCATATACCTTTTAATGAGAGAACAGTACTGGGAATGTAACAGACATAAACCAGGGGGTATAGGGGACACTACAATGCCCTGAGGGGGCAGGAGTCAATAAAGGTTAGACACTTACAATCATAGACATATTCATCCAGTTGACAAAAGACAGGGTTAACAAAATATAAAATACAAACAGCAGAACAAACAATACTGGTGGGCAAAATATAAAAGGCACAAAATACAAAACATCAAATAACAAGAAATATAGGGCCCTAGGTACCTGGAAGGGGTGGGGAAAAAGGGAAAACACAATGATCCCCTTTCCACTGCAACAAGAATTTCTCCTTGTTACTTCATTCAACCTAAGTCGTCCCGGATAGGACTTGAACTCATATCTCCCATGTGGTAGGCAAAAGCCTCTATCCCACAGCCACTAGTGCTGAGACTGCTCTAAGTTGCTAGGGGTCTTGATGTTCCAGGAACCCCGGCCTCATGGTGTGCTTCCTGACCTCTTGCTGGAGGAGCTGGAAGTAGAGCTGGGAACCTCTCAGGTCGCTGCTCAGATCCTTGCTGGAGCTGGGAAGCCTCTCCTGCCGGCTGCATGCTGCACTGTTGAGGGTCCAACTGCTGCCTGCAGGCCCCACTCCTTCAGGTTGTTCTGGGGCAACTGCTCCCACCCCACTGGCCCAGCTCTTTGAAGCTCCTTCCTTGTGGTCCCCCACTGCTCTCCTCTGAGTCAGCCACGCTGCCCCTTTTATCCCCTCCAGGTGACCCAACTGGCCAATCAGGGGACATGGAGGGTGAGTCCCTGGGGCCTGATTGGTGAGGAAAGGGAATCCCAAGTCCTCCAATCATCTTTTACCCTTTCAAAACCCCTGAGCTAAATCACTACCAGCTAGCCAGTCACACAATTATGAAAACATGAAAGTAATTTCTCTTATAATGCCTAATAAAAGAAGGTAATATAATAATGCAAATCCCTCCCTTTGAATTCCCTCCATGTTATCATCTGTCTCATATTAGCAACCTTAGGACCTAGCTACAGTATGGACAGTGCTTTACCAAAGACATTTAATAACATCAGCCCCATTTTACACAGGGAGATATTAAGTTCCATGGAGGTGAAGTGACTTGCCCAAGTTCAAGCATCAAGGCAGTGGCAGAGTCAAAAGTAATATCAAATATCCAAATCCCACCCCAGTGTCTTATCCACTAAGCTATATCACCTATCAATGGTGGTGTATACAGATACAGGGCAACAACTGTCTGTGGAGCCACTGAACAGGGAGGAGTTTGTCAGTAGAGCAGTGGTTCACAACCATTTTGAACTTGAGGTACCTCTCACTGAACTCAAGGTACCCTTCACAGGACTTGAGACACACTTCCATATTTTTTGTGAATTGGGTGGCACCCAATTTCAAAAACTAATTTATGTATTATAGTGCTTACCTTCTTGCACGGGTTCTGGGGGGCAGGGAATTGGGGATCAGCCAGTCAGGACAAACCTAAGCTGATCTGCTTTTCTCCTCATACTTTGCAGCCTAATTGCAAAGGATCTGAACACATCCCAGTGTGCCATGACACTCTGGTAGGGAATCACTGCAGTAAAGAATTGGTCGTGAAAGATTTTTCTCATGTATATCAACACAACTGCTTTCTGAAGCAAGTTGGCAGCTGCACAAAGCACTTCTGGAAAGAGGCTTCTTTTCCAAAGGAAAGGAGTGCTGCTGAATTGATCTCAAAGGGGAACCTGCTTTTCATTACATGCCAAAGCCATGCACAACAGCAGTTGCTGAAAGGAGAGTTATATGTTTGTCCTCCCAGCAAAAGATAAAGGTCTTGCTGCTTTGCAGCTGATTGAATAGGTGAAAGGATACAGATGTGGGAAAAAGAAAGGTACAAATTGAGTCTGAGTTCACATAATTAGTCAGGGTTGGAGAAACAGCATCCTCTTTCAGTGCTGTTGGCACAAGGAGGACAGAAATTCCTCTCATCTTTACTAATAGCATCTGGGATACAAACCTCATGCTGTTTTACTAGTGCCAGGGACAATTCTTCTGACATTGCAGTTAATGGTAATCTTGCCATTGGCTTCAAACCAAGTAGGATCAGCTCCTTACTTTGCTCAGTCCACTTAACTCTCAGCTCAGTCCACTTAACTTGTAGTCTTAGCCTAATATTAACCATCAAATCCAAGGAGTTGTTAATCTCAAACACAATTAGGGAGGTCACTACAATCAAAATCATTATCAGTGCATTGTAATACCATGAGAAAAGCCATTAGCATTTATTTACTGAATTTTACTACTTGAAAATGCCATTCATAGCCTGCTTAGGCTTGCTCATATTGATCTGTCTTCATGTGTTGTTCACATGATGGATACTAGATTAGGAAATGCATTAGGGCTCAAGAGTATTTCATTTACTGTGACCAGGGCAAAGTACTTTCCCTGCGTCCCTCCTTCCTCTTTCTTCAATCATGTCAAATTTTCTGGTTATCCAAGTGTTGAACTGATACTGTACCTATGATGGCCCCAAAATGTGTCAGCCATGGATTTCTGTGGGTGATATCCCACGCAGTTGAGATAGACATAGACAAGTATCAAAGAAGAAAGGGAAGAATCCTCTGAATTCCCATGTATAATTGACTTCCTGGCATCACACCAAATAGCCCTTTCTCACCTCCTTCTTTAATCCCCATTTCCTCATCCTCAGCAAGTAAGTGGCATGGATCCACTTCTACTGTTTCCCATAAAAAGCCAGCTGCTTAGGACACAGTGAGGTGTGAGAAAGGCCATGCTAGGATCAGAGGCAGCAACTATCTCTCTGTCAGAGCACTAATCACTCTTTCTTCCTACATCAATCTTCCAGTCCCTGAAGGCAGCATAAATTACAAACAGTGAATAGAAAGTTAATTTTGACCTATTGGTAAATAACACCACTGAACTTATTAGTCCCTATGCAGTACTTAGGAGAGAATGAGGAAATGAAACATGGATCCATTTCCAGAAGATAAAATTCTATACATACTATTTATTTATATTTGCTGGAAAGTAATTTTGAGCAATAGGCATTTCAAAAGTACATCCAACTATAACATTTACTGATCTGAAAGGAGAAAAATTGCAATAATACAATAAATACTGCCTAAGATGATGCACATTACAGTTTTGCAGCTCTCTACTGAATTGAATGGATTCCTATAAGCTTTTGTTTAAAAACAAGGAAAATAAGGAAAGCAAAATAAGCCATGGATGATTTAGCTACATTCCTGAAATACACTTGCCCCAAACAGTTGGTTCACCCCATAGCTTCCCTTTGACTTAGGATTCACTCCTGAGAAAAATTGGGATTCCTTGGTTAGCCAAGAATTTGCTTCAGGCTATGCTGTCAGCACACAAAAAAGAAAATGCCCAGGACAATATTTTGACACAAAAGAAGTTGCTGACACTGTAATGCCCACTCATCCTAATGGCCCATTAATGCCAAGACATTACTCACTTCAGATGGTAATCGGACTATCCCTGCTAATTACTCACACATATGGGTGTCATATTGGCTTTTGCTACTTGAAGTAATTAGATACATATATACTGCATCAGCTGGGATTCTCAGAAGAACATAAGGAAGAAGCTGACATAAGTTAGACTAGTTCATAAACACTTATTCTTTCCTTAGCATGCAAGACAGAAAAAGAGATGAAAACCAGGCAGGCAGGGCTGAGCAAAGACTGAACAGCAGAGGGTATATTGAAAGGGCAGAGAAGACAAAGAGTGCAGAGGGATGTAAGATGAAGGAAAAAATGGACAAAGAAAAAGCTGAAAGATGCCTGTGTTGTACGCGTCAACACATATCCAACTTTATCTGCAGTACTTCACATAGGACCTTGTTTAACGCTAAAGGCATTTGTGAGTAACTGTATTTTTTCACTGAGTAGATGCATCCTTTATACCACAGGGAATCAATATGCATATCACCTCAGTGTCTGTTTAATATTGCACTGGAAACAGCAAATAAGAAGCCAGAATAAATAAAATGTTTCTTATTAAACAAATAGTATCCCTAGACAACCACACTGGCATATGTGACAGAAGCCACAGCACATATTAATTTATTATAACAAAGGCTAAATTTTGTGACTTAGATGTCTTTCCTATTTCTGCCTCAGTCATGTAGCCCCCTATTAGGCTGAAAGATGTTTGCCAACCACACAGGAACTCCTACATTACACCTATTCTTGGTGCTACATAAATCATTCTGAGGCTACGTATTCTCTCAAAATTTCATGTCCTGTGTTGAATGCAAATATCCCAGAGATAAACATTTACATTAAGTGGGGCCCACTGCAAGCATATGAAATAATTAATGGGTTAATGACATTTCTGAATATTAAGACTTGGAGAAGATTTTATTATTTATACCTTTGAGGTTTGATGCTAGTAAATTACTGTAAGAAAAAGGGAAATCTGCTAATACGATACAATATATCAAGCACCAGAACAGTGTTACTGCATGAGACATATTTGGTAACCATGGGTACTAAACAGTTTCATGAAGACGTCAGATAATCTAAAAACCATAAACAGCTTTTAGAAGCAAAGCAGCTTAATTGCAGTATTCTGAAGCACACTATTACTATTAACGAAATGCATTGGTATATGTTCTGACAGGCATTTTAAGGTATTCACTGGGAATCTCATCATCTAATTGTTATAGGTTACTCTGTCACTAGCTCTCTATCTCTTATGCCTGAAGCAAGCTGTGGTCTGGGAGATAATAAACAAAACAGTTACTATTACCTCTCACCACCTACACTTTAATGTTAGAAAAGGGGACAATGGAAGAACTGTGCATGCCAGCCAAGCACTAAGGAAAATTAAATGTGTACCAGTTTTATTCCTTTCATCAATGGGTATGCATCTGATAGAAGAAAGAGATTGTATAGGAGTTGAAATGATAAAAACACATTTGAGTCTCTTTTACAATGTTGTAATATGTATTCATTCTTTGTTGCTTTCTCCCTCTCTCTTTTTCTTTGGGAGGTGATAGGGAAACAGTAGGTAACATAGAGGCTTGGTGAAAACGGCAAAAAGAGGGAACCTTTCTTTGCAAAACCTGACGGAGTCAGGAAAAAATATTCATGTAGTTAAAGGTGGAGCTGGGTACTTGTGCACCCACAGCAGCTGCTGTTTTTACACACCCCACCCCCAAGTCAGTGCTTGGGGCTGGTGCCTCCTTGCCCGAACCCCTTAGTTATATGACTGCAGATAGCTTTCCATCCATGCCAGGAAAACTGACATAAAGCTACTATGTGGATAATTTACGCTATATTCTAAATGTTCCAAAATAAAGATAGCCATTAAAAATGAATTAGAACCAGTACAGCAGCTTCTGAAATGAAAACTCTGTGCTAACATTAAGATGTAGGGCTCTGCTATCTTAAGTCTGACCAGGCACTGCTATATTTATTCAACACCTTCAGCTCATTTTTTAACACTTGAGTCTCTGCCACCTTCTAGCTATCTATATCTTCTTCATAATTTTGTATGTGAACAGAAATAGGCGCGTGCAGATTTCACTGGGTTTTTTTAAATATATAGAATATAATAAAATGAAAGAACAACCTATTCTGAGATTGCCCAGACTTATAAGCCTGATACTGTTATTCATAAAAACATGAGTACACTAAGCATTCTATCACATTACCTGTAGTCATAGGGGGAAATATGAAAAAAAATTATCAGTGGAATATAGGAAGTTGGAAGTTCCTACCTAGAAAGGAGAAGAGAAATAAAAAAATAAGTTAATGCCTTGAAAATATTTAAAGGCTAAATACATTCAAATACTTTGTCAGCCACCTTAAAAATATTTTGGATCAATAGTTTAAACTTGAAATCAACTCCTCATTTCTATATCAGCCCTCACTAGAATAAACTTCAACAGGAATTTATCTGATGGTTCTCTTTACTGCTGTTAGTTTAAATGATACCTTAAACATTATCCATAGCTTTGCTAACATCCACACAGAAATAGTCTAGCTTGAGTTACACTGGCTTGAAACAAAAACTCTATTGTTGCTGATGCTAGAGTAAATAATACAGTGGGGATACAGCCAGAGGCATGGTTTATATTAACTTGCATAATTCATCAGCTACTAATCAGTCCAGGATCCAGTGCTGTTTCAAAATGTGGGTAGCTTGGGAGGAGAGAACCTGGTGCTAATTTTTATAGTGAAGACAAGTCCTGAATGAATGCCAAGCCAAAAAACTGCATAAATTTTAATACCCAGGGGCAGACTGGTACCATGGTCACATCCCTTTTGGCTGTGTGCCATGTGCTGTGAACTCTGGGCTCACCAGCTGCTTGGCATGGCATCTGGTTGGAGCTTGTTTTCATACAGCTCAAGCCCTGGGGATGAGCACTGCTGCTGCTTGCCCTTCCCCTCCCTCCATAGCACCCACCCACCATCAGTGGCTGAATTCAGCAGCAGGGAAAAATTGCAGACAAGAAGCAATGCTTAGCCTCTGGGCTCTTGAGATGTGAAATTGGGGCTGAGCCCCACCACCATTCATCCCCCCACTTTTCCTCTGTTGCTGAATTTGGGGTAAAGGGGTGTACTGACAGTAGCACTCATCCCCCGGCACCTCCAGAGCCATAGGAAAGCAGAGACTCCAGCCAGCTCTTGTGCTGACCAGTGGTGATCACTTGCACCCAGGATCACGCCACAAGGTTAAGGGGGTCAGGCTATACCCTCCTCTCTCAGTTCTGGGATCCATCACTGCAAATACCTCAGGGGTTGTCTTAATAAACATACTTATTAGTTGCTCACTTTTTACAGCAGGTCCTGTAGAAGTCTACAAAAAATGTGGTCTATCAGTTAATTCAGACATAAATTCACTCAGTCAGCTGAAGTGTAAATTAAAGACTCATTTCAAGATTTTGGCTACCTTTCTCTTTCAGATGGCAAAAAAGGCGTAAAAGTTAAGAGGAATGATTTTGAATAATCCTAATATGCAATGGCAGTCATTACCCATATTTTTAAAGTGTATTTGTTCAGAAAATATAACACTTGTTAGAATAGTTCACATCTATCAGCATAGCTCAAACTTAGTTATTACAGTATTTTAATTGGCCAGTAGTTCAAATTTCAATGACTCATGTATTATCACACAAAACGTATAAGTACAAAAAGGCAAGCTGAATTCTAGGCTTACCTGGAACTATGGCGTTAGTCATTAGGGTTGGAAAAGGAACTCAGGATGGCCCGACATGCTCCCAGGTCACACGCACCATGAGAAGTTGGCAGACTGCCAAAGATCCCTTGAAGGGGAATCTATTTTGAAGGGCATTCCTTTGAAAAGGACCTCAGCAGAAGAAGAGTGGTCTGCAAAGGACAATGGCAGCTAGGAAATATTTTTTTTTATCTATAGCTGTCCTCACTGATTAGGAGTAAAGCCTAGTTGAGGTAAGGCGTTAAACATGTCTCATCCTTGTGTACACTGACTGCGAAGCTGTGCTCAATAGCAGATCTTTAACACAACTTTTCAAGGTCCCATTCCAGTGTACTATTATTCTCTAATAAAGACAAACTCTAAGAATTATGTTCAGCATGTAGAGTACCTACATGTTGCGTTTATCGCTCTTGTGTTTCTCCTACTGAAAGAAATTTAAGGATATACTTGACCACATTCAAAAGGAATTCCCACATACATATCTTTGTCTAGGCTTTCATCGGACTATAAGAGGTGAAATTCTAGCCAATCAATTGAATGGACATTCTCCATGTTGGCCTAAAACCTTAGTGAAGAAGTAAAGCAGTTGCTTTGGTGAAGGCAATAGAGATTCAGCAGTTTTAAACAGCAGTTTAAACAGCTGCAGATCTGGCCCTATATTTTTAAAGAAGAGTGCTGCCAACTGTGAAGGGTTTTTTTTAGAAAAGTCAGTGATCTTTTTTATATAAAAGAACTTAGATATTCCACCTGTTTGGCACCTTATCAACTGATAAATACATTGTGTTCATTTGAATGTACATAATAAAAGCAACTATGTACAAAATTAAATGCTATCTATCTATCTATAGAATTACATTATACTACACATTCCTAGATTAAATATTTAGAGTAGTAACCACAAAGAGATAGGTCACTTTCATTTGAAAAACTTAAGGTTGGAAAGAAAAAGGGGGAAGTTGCAAATACCATATTTTATTGAAGTATCTTTCAATGAATAAAGACAAAATCCATAATAATGGCAGTAAAAGAAGGGACATACGGATATTTTAAAATAAAGAAATGGAATTAAAGTCTAAAGTTCTTTGTAACAGACTGCAATCAGAACTGGCTGAATTATTTTCAATGAAAGTTTTATCCATTGAAAAAAAAATAAACAGGAGAATAAGGGCTCTGATTCTACAGATTGGTTGATAAAGAAGTGGTTTGTGATATGAAATACCCACACCCAAGTTCTGGGTATACTTGCTTTGGATTTTTTCAGACTTAAATTTTATTCACTGAGCAGTATGGCTGCATCAGGTCAAAAGATTATGCTGGCCTTGTCTACATGTGCAGCTTATTCATAAGCAGGTACTAAATGACTATGCAGTTACCAGCATTGCTGTGCAGTACAGTCACTGCAGTTTTTTCCCAGCACTAATGTGTTGTAGCATCTTATGTAGATGTGCCTAGTATCATTCCTCTAAAGTCATTCCTCTTTCTGGTCCTAATTCAGAGAATTATTGAGCATTTTCAACACTTGCAGATGTTATTGGGGATTGAGGGTCCTCAAAATTGTAAAGCATTTGCAAAGCTGTGGCAATGTTCTGGTTCCAGGGGCAGCCGTGTTTCCCACAGTGTCCTTGCAACCCTTCCCACGCTTTGATTCTAGGCTACGCTCCCCTTCTCATCACCTGCCATGCTTTGATGAAACTATTGAATGTTAGAAAGGGAGGCTGCCTAAAGGTCCTAGAGTGAGCATTCAGTTTTTCTGACAAACAGCAGGTTCCACCCAGACCCCACTGGTCTTAGTCCTACTTTGCGCCTGGTGAGACCTCTCAGCCCACTCATGCCCCTCTGGGTACTTGCAGCCTTAAGGGCTATTCATGGCCTCTGAGCCTCCCTTACAGCTGTGCCCATGCCTCTCAAATGTTACTGTGTCAGGGCCTTTGGTCTTATTGACCTCCATTCCTTTTCTTTCTCTATCTGGGCCTTCTAGCCCAGGCCCCACTGTACGGGACCTGACTTCTGGGCACCAGCTCTTATTTTAATTATGTAGTCCTGGGTCTCCTGGCCCTGTCTCCACCCTGCTCTGAGCGCTGAGCCTGTTCAGCTCTGTCTGGGTGCCTGGCCCTGTCTTATCCAGGCTTGAGTTGCACTCAGGTGCAGTCCTTCTCTAGGCTGTCACCTTATAATGCTCAAGCCCAATCTATGTTTTGAGCCCCTTGCCCTTGGCAGAGCTCCAGACACTCTTGTGGCATCAGCCCTGGCTGGGACCTATGTACCACCCCTATTAGCCCCAATCCCAAAACACCAGTATAAACTACAGCAAAGGAGTAAGACCTCTGTCTGTACACCAAGGCTTCCCCTTATCCTGGGTCACATTCTTGTGCTAGCCAGCACCATTCTGTTCGCTTCCCCCAAGGTGGCACTGATGCCAGCTAGGAGTTCTCTTGGCCCCTCCTGCTCTGGAGACCCAGGCCCTGAGCTTATAAACACATTAAGCCCTGTTTCCTTCTGGTCAGGTGGCTCAGCAGCCATCACAGGCATGCTCATTCTGACCCTAAGGATCTGTCTGCCTGACTTTGTGCCTGCTTATCTATGGTTTGCAGCTCTTTGCCGCTGAGCGACCTGGATTGTCTGTCCCTTGTGCCTGTTACTGCTGCCTTTTGGCTACAACTCAGCTAGCTGCTAGCTGTTGGCTTTCCCTGAGCCAGGTCACTCCGCTACAGTTTCCTTTCAAGTACCAGGAGTCTTCTGGCTCCCTGTTATACATGCTCACACTTCTTAAATTTATGTCCCCACTTTCTTAAAAAATTATAACTTAATATGGTACTATGTAGCTTTAATAAGCTAGAAACACACACAGAAAAAGTGCTTGGGGAATTTTTACAAGACTTAAATGAAATGAAAGATGTCAAGCTTTCCCAATGTTCCCCCATGAGGAAGAAAAAAAAGAAGCCTCTTTTCAGCTAAACATGAAGTATAAAACACCAATTATGTATACATACATGCAATGATGAGTCACATTATGAAACCTGTAATCGGTTGATTTGAAAAATAGGGGGCCATTATAACTGCTTAACCTAATGGTGTTTTTATTAACAAAACAAGAGGAGTACCTTTATGCTGCCACAGTGAAAGGAGGATACTTTTTAAAAAGTTAATTCAAGTAACCTGACATTAACTGACATGGTATCCCCTGATCACCTCTTGGCAAAACTGGCCAAATGTGACCTCAGTCCACCATGATCTGCTGGCTGGGGAACTGGCTCCATGGTCAGACCCAGAAGGCGATGGCTGATGGAAGTCAATCGTCATGGTGCCCTGTGACCAGTGGGGTCCCCCAAGTCTCTGTCCTTGGACCTATATTGTTCAACATCTTCATTAACGATGTGGACATTGGAGTCAGAAGCATACTGGCCAAGTTCACCGATGATACTAAACTCTGGGGTAAAGCATCCACACCAGAGGACAGGAGGGCAATCCAGGCTGACCTTGACAGGCTCAGGAAATGGGTGGACAAAAACCTGATGGTGTTCAACACTGAAAAATGCAAGGATCTCCACCTTGGGAGGAAAATCCTGCAGCATCCTCGTAAGCTCGACAGTACTACGCTGGTTGCCACTACAGATGAAAGGGACTGGGGGGTCATGATTGACCGCAAGATGAATATGAGCCTTCAATGTGATGCTGTGGCTAGTAAAGTGAGCAAAAAGCTGGCTTGCACCCATAGATGCTTCTCAGGAAAATCCCAGGATGTCATTCTTCTGTTGAATCGGCCTTGGTGAGGCTGCAGCTGGGGTACTGCATCCAGTTTTGGGCTCCACAATTCAAAAAGGATGTGGAGAAGCTTGACAGAGTCCAGAGAAGAGCCACACACATGATCAGAGGTCAGGAAAGCAGACCTTACGATGACAGGCTGAGAGACATGGGGCTCTTTAGCCTGGAAAAACACAGGCTCAGGGGCAATCTGATGGCCACCTATAAGTTTATCAGTGGTGATCACCAGGATCTGGGGGAACGATTGTTCGCCAGAGCGCCCCAAGGGATAACAAGGTCAAACGGCTATAAACTCCTGCAAAACCATTTCAGGCTGGACACAAGGAAGAATTTCTTCACTGTCCAAGCCCCCAAGGTTTGGAATAGCCTGCCACCAGAGGTGTTTCAAGCACCTACATTGAATGCCTTCAAGAGAAATTTGGATACTTATCTTGCTGGGATCCTATGATCCCAGCTGACTTTGTGCCCCTCAGGCAGAGGGCTGGATTTGATGATCTTCTGAGGTCCCTTCCAGCCCTAATGTCTATGAAATCTATAATTGTACTTGAGGTGGGATGTAAGTTCTCAGAGACAAGGTCTTTATCAATATCATACAGCAAACATGCTTGTCTATGTGATGCTATAAAAAGAAACATATTAAAATCTACAAATTCTAGATCCCAAAAGAAACCAGGGGTGTCAGACACACGGTACTCTACATTTCCAGTCAGCTCAGCATCACAAAGGATTGTGTTCTTAGGAGAGACTCTGAGAACTCAGTGAAAAGCATAGTATGGAACAATTATTTCAAAATGGTGTCATGCCAGGACAAATAGACCGTAAGTGGAGCTGTACTCTACTTCAACAGAAGCAGACATTCAGATGCAGAGCACTATGGGCTCCACATGAGACATTTACTGCTGAGCTGCAGAGCTATCCTGCAGAGGAGTTTTTCAGTGCACAGCAGAGGACATGTAAATGCTGACGGGCGTTGGTGGGGCACTAGGATACTTCAGTGTGAGGGCTGCTTGCTGCCTAGCCCCATATTGAACCACCCTCGTGTCCCAGCCAGGCCCTTGGCAGCACGCTGAGCTGGGTCAGAGCATCCTCAGGCTGGCAGGCTGATCCCCCGGGACCTCCTGCCAGCTGGGGCTCCTCTGTCCTGGCTCAACGTGCTTTGCTCCTGGGCGTGTGTTGAAATGCAGAGCCCACGAGCAATAAACTCCAGTGCAATATTTGACAATATTAGCCAGAGTTTATTGCTTTAAATGAATTGCATGTGTAGTTGTGCCATATGTAATTGAATGGTGGCCAGTGTTCACAACTATGTGCAAATATAGTTGAGGTGTTCAATGGTAGCATTGGAAACCCCTCCCCCCCCAAAAAAAGATTTAACTGTGTCTGTCAAAAAGCAATCTATTTCTGTTATCATTATTATTATTTAATGAAAAGTACAGAAAATCCAAAAAAGTAAAGAAGATTTAGAATTAAAAGCAGGGCTAGATCTTTCCCAGCTTAAGCTAGAATGGCAACTCATCAAATTAGGAACAGAGCATAATTCATCTTCCCATCAAATCCTGGCTTGCATTCTGTGCTTGGGGCTAGGCACACAGCCTTTCTCACTAACACCTCCCAAGGCTCACACAGTCTGTTGCACTGAAACACTCTTCTAGTGACTTTCAGTCTTGAAACAGAGCTCTTTATCTCTTCCAGCTAGCAGGCTCACCTACTCCCATATGGCTACATATGCACTGTATTTTAAAATGCTTATATTAACCTTGGTGCATTTCCAAATGAGCCCATGGATACTCTCACAATAGACATTGTCAAAAAATGCCAGTTTTCCCTTTTCCCACTCCCAATTTTTATCTTTACATAATTATATAGAAATTACCATTACCTTGTGAAGTTAAATTCCATATAAATGTTCCAAGCAGATTTCTTTGTAAAGTTATACACTACATTGTAAATACATCTCTATTTAAGATTTTAATATTCTCTTCTCATTACTGTGCTCATTTTGCATGATAGAAAGAAAACTGTAGTGAGTTTATTAGTTTCTTTCATGAGATATTTTTTTAGGTGCCTGGAGGAACCCTCAACCTGTGTTCTCTTGCTGAAAGCGTGAGGAAGCTGGGCTCATATTTCTGCCAGTGGCAGACTCTGGCTTTGGATCTTAGCTATGTCTTCAAATTACCATTATAAAATAATTCTTGCAAGGTGCCTTGGTGTCTTCAATCCAGCTGAAGGCTGCTATAGAAATGTGAAGTATTAATTAAAACTTGGGGATACAGGTATGGGGTAAATCATGTGTGAATTTTGAGATCACTGGGCAACTTGTTGAGATAGAATAGTTACATGCTGTCAGGGGTACCAAACAGTTGTCACTACACAGGATCATAGAAAGGATGATCCTGTACAAACTTCATTTCTGGGGAAAAGGTGTTGATTCTTAATAGGAATCTGGTCTCACAACTGATCATACAGTTTTGTTCTTTATTTTACCCCAATAACATATACATAAATTGAATAAAAAACCAAGACAGCACATGGGAGTGAAAAGCACCTAGATCTATATTACTTACTCCTGAGGCTGTACGATCATCTAATTATAGAAGACATTACTTTAAACATCAAATCCTAATTTCACATTATGAAACGTTAACATTCATAAAAAGAAAAGAATGCACTATACAGATGGTCAAGTCATTAGAAGCTTCCAGCGTGGGATCAAATTAAATTGCAACATGGCATGGAGCTAAGCTAATATAAAGCTGCATAATGAAACTGAAAGGTTCTTCACTTAAATAACCGGCTTGGAGGCGGGGCAGAGAAAGCAGAGAGAAGATTGTAAATGCTACATTTCTTTGGATGTTAACCTTCAAAATCTGCTTTATGTAAGACTTTGTCCTGTATGAAAACTTTAGTTTTGATATTAAAGTCAGGAATATATTTAATGAATCCTGGGGTTCATTTTGTCTTTTAAAAAGGACATGCATAAAACCCACCAACACTGTGGGGATTACTGCCCACATTTTTAAAATGTACTACAGGAACAGCAAAGTTCTGAATGTATAAACAATTATTAGAAAACCTTTCATGTAAAATATAATGGAAAGCTGCTGCTAGAATTCTTAAGATTTTCCATGCCCCACCAGCTACAACTGACTTTTGAAGACAGAAGGAACATAACAGAATGTCACATTGCTGCACTAACTGTTTCACCACTATTTTTAGTATTTGCACTAGTATTGCAGGTCCTAAAAAGCAAGTTGCCTTCTGCGGCTTCTACTCTTTCAGGGATGCTGTGACAAAGGGGAGATTTAAAAACTTGGTTCTTTAAAGACAAGGTGGCAACTGTTGGAGGCATGATATACACACAAACTTTACCAGGTCATCTTAGCTAGAGACAGACATTCAAAAAGCCTGAGCCTGAATTGATTCAATATTTGCAGGTTAGTCTAACCTGACTAGGTTAAATCACTTTTTAACTTCACAGACATCCCAGACATGCAGGCACATGCCTGCAGTGACTCAGGCTAGAAGTTGGGAGCACTAGAGCAGCCCTCACTTTGCTTCCACAGCACTGAGATAAGGGGGGCCTGGCCAGGCCCCAGCAGGATGCTCTGATTAGCCCAGCAGGGAATTGATAGTTGTTTATCACCTGTAACTCAGTGTTTATCTCCCCATTAAGACAACAACAGAGAGACATTACCAGCTACATTTTAATGCTACTTGTGGTCTGCTAGCTAATACACAGACACCTCTTGGCAAGGCAGGGAATTCCTGCTTAGCAGGGAGTGGTGGGGAGGCGACCAAATCTCTTCTTAAACAGCTTTTCCAAGAAAGGACATGAAGGTACCTTTTGATTAGCTCCAAAAAGCCTGTCTGCCTTGGTGGTCTCCAACAGCATAGATTGTAGCCAGTATGTGGTCTGCTAGCTAATGCTGAAGTGTTTGCATAAAGCAGAAGGGAGGGGGAATAATCCCTGCTTAGTAGGGAGAAGCCAGGCAGACGCTGATGTGCCTGCAAGTCTCTGCCTAGCTGCAGCCAGGGAGCAGAAGGGAGGAGCCAGCCCTGCTGTGGAGCAGAGAGCCCCACCCAGCCCAGTGAGCATGCCAGGATGCTGCTGGTGTCTGGCTTATCTTAAATCAGCAAAGGGTCTGGGATAAACATTGCATAAACCGGTTTGCCCCAAATCAGTTAAGTCTGATACTACATTCAACCAGGTTTATCTCAAACCAGTTTCAGCTATTTCACTGAACATCTGTTCTGTTAGAGATTTAAAGCAGTTTCTGATCACTTAAATTGGTTTATGTGTAATGTCTTTCCCTAGCCCAGGTAATATGTGCTAGAGGATCAAACCCACTGAGGCTATACTTTTCTCTTGCTCTTGCTCCAACATTCTCTTTGTAAAAAATAACCTTCTTGGTGCATAACATACTGTTATTCGGAGACTGCCAAGCGATACAATTAACATGGCATTGAGCTTAAAGCATACTCATTATTTCAGTCTTCTGTTTTATTTTGGTTTTTTGGTTTTTTTTCTTCTGGAGATATTTTTCAAGAGATGACAGTGACCTAAGATGAAAAAGTTGGCACCCCATGGGATTCATTGTTTTATTTTTTCCTTGTGCTGTTCTTTCATTGTACATACTCTTAAGTCAGCTGAGGCATTATCTTCTAGTCCTTCAAAATTGACATTAATGTTTGTACATAGTTTTTAAACTGGAATGGACCACTGCATCTTGGATGATTTTTTTAAAACCTAACTTAGATTTATTTAATTTTAAAATAACTACTCTTGGTGGGAGGTGGAGATGTGTGGGTGCAGGGGGAGGGCAGAAGCTGTTGAAGAATCAGAGAATAACAGTGTGCCCACCGGGCTTTATTTACCCTGAGGATACGGCCCTGTTGTTGCAGCTGAGCCTTAGGGCCCTTGAAGACAATAAGGTTGTTCTTTCCTTGCATTGCTGACCCTGTTCTCGCCTGCCACATCTTGATGTACCATCAATGGGGAAAGTCTCTTAGCGGGTCCCTCGCTGCCCGGGTCCGACCTGGCAGATGTACATGGGGCTCCATCACCCCATACATCCCGGCCTCATGCCACCTTCTGGAGCTGCCTCAATGGAGTCTTGTGGCCCATCATGCCCGTCCAGCTTCTTTCCTGGCCCCCATCCCTTACACGGCTACAGTCGAGCCCCTCTGAATACAGAGTAGGGTCGAGCCCCTCTGAATACAGAGTCGGCTCCCGACCCCTATCCCTAGGGCTCTAAGCCCAGTCTAACCCGGTGCCCGCAGTCCAGGCGGTGATCCTGCCCTGGTCACGACCCTCCGTCTGGATCCTCGGCACCCCTCCAAGCCGGTCGTTCACCTGAGTCCTGCGCGTCCTCTGCAGCTGCTCTCACTCACTGACGTCCTGTTCGGGCCCCTCTCGCCCTTTGCCGGTTGCCAGAGACTGTCGCTGGCTCTCTCTCCCTGGAGCTCCTGGTGCTGGTTCTCTGATCCCCTCAGGACACTGTCGGGGACAGCTTTCCTTCCCCACAGTCGACAGATTCCCTTCTCTGGGGCCATCTGCCCCTTCTGCCTCAGACACCGCTATTTTTATCTTTGCTGGCCGGCATCTGGTGCTGACATCACCAGCCGGCCGCAGCTGTACTTAAAGCCAGCTCACGAGCTGCATGTGTTTCCCAGGAGCGCCGTTCCCTGCCACAGGTGAGTTGTTGGCATCACCCCATTCCCCGGGACAAACAGGACATAAATCAAACTCCTGGTGGGAGTTTAAAGACTCTCTCAGGAATTATTAAACATGGGTTTATAATCTCCACTATAGGAACAAAGTTATGAAAAATAGTCCTTAAAGCTTGTAACATTCATATTATCAAGCTACCAGAAAAATAAAAAAATAATTCAGCAGCTAAATTAATTTCAGTTACTGGAATTTCTTCCTATTTAACAAAAAAAATATTGATTCTTTGCATATTTCCCTTGACAATTGTCACATTTTGTAAAAGCACCTTTTCAAATTCTGATTAACTCAATCTTTGGCATTTTGATAAACTTTATTCATGTGGAGAAAGTTATGGAAAGAGTATTTCCATGGAACTTTATGCTTCCCTAAAGATTACTTTAATGATTGTATCTAAAGATCCCAGTTCAGCAAAACAACTAAAAACTATTAAAGAATGAGAACAGATATTTTTAAGTTTGCTGCCCGAGCTGAATAAATAAATCAGAAAAAATATTGGTTTTATGGAAACAAAATACTTAAAACCTTATTATTTATAATGTAATTTTAAAAACAAAACTCTGCTTTGAAATGAAAAATCAAAACATTTTCACTTAATAATAATTTTAGAAAATTTTAAATGACAAAATTTTAGTTTGAAAATGTCAAAATAAAATATTTGGATCCTTTTTTCCAGTTTTTGGCTAAAACTATTTGAAGAAATAGGTGTACTCTTTTAGTAGACCCATATTGCACTGAAAATGTTTCTTACAAAAATTTCATCTGGTATATAGCATGCACTGAACTTAAATCAAGTAAGCAAGCATGCTGACTCTAACAAATTACTCATCCACCTAAAATTCGCTGTGGGCTTAAGTACTTTTCTGAAGTGGTTCCTTAAGGCTCAAGAGCAACTGTTTAGAAGGAGAAATTGGTATTTTTTATAACCTATATTCAGATCAATAACATAATATAACATCACCCCAACTTGATTTTTTCTGGAGTTGATTTTTGCGAACTAATTATGTTAATTTGTTACTTGAAAAATTAGAGCCCAGGCACAATGGAGACAATAGGGACGAAACACAGACTTCAGGTGGCAGTGGATCTAGCCCTGACCTGGGAAAATCTCTATGCTGATGTATATTAAATATTTGTGTTCCAAGAAGACCATCTATAATAACTGCTTGACTCATAAACTGTCCAGGTGCTTTAAACTCGCAGATCTAGACAGACTTATGAAATGGGCGGACGAGAACCTGATGGTGTTCAACACCAAAAAATGCAAGATTCTCCACCTTGGGAGGAAAAACCTGCAGCATGCTTATAGGCTTGTTAGTGCTACGCTGGTTAACATTACAGATGAAAGGGACTTGGGGGTCATGGCTGACCACTAGATGAACATGAGCCTTCAGTGTGATGCTGCGACTAGTAAAGCCAGCAAAATGCTGGCTTGCATCCATAGATGCTTCTCAAGCAAATCCTGGGACATCATTCTCCTGCTGTACTCGGCCTTGGTGAGGCCACAGCTGGAGTACTGCATCCAGTTTTGGGCTCCACAATTCAAAAAGGATGTGGAGAAGCTTGAGAGGGTGCAGAGGAGAGCCACGTGCATGATCAGAGGTCAGGAAAACAGACTTTATGATGAAAGGCTGAGAGCAATGGGGCTATTCAGCCTGGAAAAGCATAGGCTCGGGTAATCTGATGGACACCTGTAAGTTTATCAGGGGTGCTCATCAGGATCTGGGGGAATGACTGTTCACCAGAGCCCCCCAAGGAATGACAAGATCGAATGGTCACAAACTCCACTGTGACTGGTTCAGGCTGGACATAAGAAAGAATTTCTTCACTGTCCGGGCCCCTAAGGTTTGGAACAGCCTGCCACCTGAGGCGGTTCAAGCATCCACTTTGAACGCCTTCAAAATATATTGGGATGCTTATCTTGCTGGGATCCTATGATCCCTGCTGACTTCCTGCCCCTGGGGCAGGGGGGCTGGACTCGATGATCCTCCAGGGTCCCTTGCAGCCCAAATATCTATGAAATCTATGAAACTGCTCTCTTAATTTCTCAGGATTTTTAATGGACTTTGGCAATATCTTAAATTATTTCACCTCCTTTCTTCTTTAGGATTATTTTAACAATTCAGTGGGTAGCACAACTGGGTCAACTGCTCTTGGGCATGGGGGGAAGGTATGAAAAAAATGGCTATCGCTGACAGCTGCATGACTATGATCATGCTGGTGACAGAGTGGCAACTAGAAGATAATACCCCTATGTCCTACGCACCTGGCCACTGTCTTTAGCGGGTTATGGAATAGAGAATGATCCCACACAATTTCCTGGTTCATTTGATGCACCTGGCTGGGGGAGTATTTGGTTGATTGCACAATTTCACAATGATCGCACACTTAATTCATACAACACAATTTTATTTTAAACTTCCTTGCTACGCATATAACACTGCTTAGCCTTAAGAAAAACCACAAACATTAAAAACACAATAACTACACATATTAGAAACAATGCTCCAAACGCACTTCCTTCCCAAACAATGCTATAAGAATTAGTATTACAAAAACAACTACAATTACAAGTAACGGTTAAATTGGAATCAATACTATTATTTCACATGGTATACTTACAGTCCTAGAATTCTGAGAAACCAAATCCCCAAGGATACTTCCATTCTTTAGTTATGGTTTTAGGGTTGGTCTCAGCAGTGATAGGAACAAATCCCCTTCCTTCGGTCCCACTCGGGCGCTCCTAGGCTTCAGCGTGAACACGAGTTCTTGTTCACAGAGAGGGTGGTTCAGGTGATCAGCCTGATCCGGCCTACACTTGTGATTCTTCCTTCGGTGTTCTGCAAGTGAGGTTACCTCCAAATTGGGACTGTAGGTTACAGTTTTTAATCGGGCAAGTTGCCGTCTTGGGCCCCTCCTACCCAAACCTGTCACTACTCCCAAATTTGGGCTCGAATCTTTTACCCAACAGATTCCTTTCCTGGGTCTTCGTTGGGAAATTTTCTACACCACTGCTGTGACCTCTCTTGCCAACACCTTTCCAAAAGCCCCTAGGTTTTGGTCTCTCAGAATGGTTGCCCAAGGGTTGCTTTTAGGTTAACTTTGTTAAAGGCCTCTAGAGATAAAATTCAGAACCAAGACATTCAGCACATATGCAAAAACAAGCAATGGCCTAGATAAGAAGATGAACCTTGCCTTTCATTTAAACTGGCTAATGGGTATTTATTACAAAAATTCAAACTATTACCTTCAATATGACAGCCACATTGCTATTCTG
This sequence comes from Crocodylus siamensis, assembly GCF_052110815.1. Classification (NCBI taxonomy): domain Eukaryota; kingdom Metazoa; phylum Chordata; order Crocodylia; family Crocodylidae; genus Crocodylus; species Crocodylus siamensis. The sequence continues at coordinate 35,039,956 of NC_143401.1, read as the reverse complement.
CTGCTATTGATATTTCATCATGAAACTACAAATAAGTTATTTTAAATAGAAGACTAAAAGGCCTAGATATGGCCATGACGTTGTCATGTGGTTACATGATAGAGTATTTGGTCATTTTTATATATGCCTTTGAGTCGTTTTCAGAAATAAATTCTTAATAATTTGGAAAATTAAAATATGGGGAAGAAAGGTACAATATGAATCCATCACTGGCATTGTTGGCAGTTTTACCAGAATAAAAAATGTGTGACGTAAAAAACCCCCTCTATGCCTGGCTGATATTTTTGCAGCAAGAAAAAAATTTCATATATCAAGAGCAATCTATATTTCTCATGGCTAACATGCAAAATATGGATATAAATAACCACCATTAATGCAACAAAATGATTGGAAAGAAGCAAATGCTGAAAGTCAGGAAATGCAACAATTGAGCTTAAACCTCTGCATGTCTCTATGATGCTTGAGCCTCAAAAACAAGTTTTATTATGTACCATTAGATGTTGTTCCTTAGTGTATAATTGATTCAACAATACCTTTGTAATTGCAGAAGGTGCAACTACAAACCTCAGAGAATTTAAAAACCTCTAATTTATAAATCTCTGAGAATATGTTTGGTGCATGGAAATGCTGAAGGTTCCTTACTTGCCAAAATGACTTACACCACTGCTGTAGAAATTCTGAGTCTCAGAGATAATCTACTAGGAAGATTTCATATTATGGGTTGAATAAGGCCGAATGCCATGATGTTTCAGCTGAAATTGTTTAGCATCTTACAGAATGATATTAGGGCCAAATGTGAGCTTTCTTTGGCCTTGGGGTGGAAAAATGAACACAGTGTATACAGAAGCATCACTGCCAGTGGGCAGTGATTGAATGAAAGCTTAAAGTGATATTTAGAAATATTACAAAAAGTCCAGGAGCTTGCGGATCCCTGTCTGCTACCTAGAAGATTAAAGGAAGTAATTTTCAATGAGAAGGCTACTGGAAACATCCCTTGTAGCTATGCAGCAATGTCTGTAACCTATACAAATTAGAACCTTTGAAACTATATCAAGATGGACACCCAAAAATCTCTGGTCTGTTTTGAAAAACAGCCTGGGCACTTCCACTGTGACTATACTTTGAGGTGGTGTGCTGTTATACTTTGCTATTATGTAACAGGGAGGGAACATTGTTACAACTTTTGAATAACTGATACTTCAGTTTACAAAACCAAGCCTATGAGACATGAGTAAAGTCAGAATGTCTGATTAAGGTTAGTTAAGAGGCAATGCTACAGAAAACTACGATATGACTGTTGTTCTGCATATTCGCAAAGATGTTTTATGATTTTTACAGTGGAAAAGCAATGATACAAAAGACACAAGGAGAAATGATATGGGAAATTATATAGCAATTGCACACTAAAATTTGGATTCTGGGAAGTAGCTTCTCTTGTATGTTATAAAACCCCATCAATTTTATAAAGTGAAGCAGCAGAGTCAGCAAAATGTAATTTTAATACCAAAAGGCATATGGAGACTGTACCTACCATTCCCACATTTTCCCAGAGAAATATTGAATTCACTCTTCAGTGGGTGCCAAAAGTAGACATTTAATGAAAACTAGCACTTTGTAATATTACGCTGGCCACTGTACATTATTTTACTATTACTAAACTATAGCGTTTAAGATGACATTAGGAGCACGCTGATTTAATTTCTGTTTAAAGGGAGAATATGCAATTTTAACTCCATTTACTTATGCAGTGCTTTTTAACTCAGGTCTGCCAGAAATGAAGTCAGACATTTGGACAAATGAGGTAGCTTGATTGAATATTGATAAGCCAATTTTTAATTTATCAAGGTTATATAGAGCTGCTATACATACACTGCATGCTAATAAAAAACTCTTAAGTGCTGAGAGGTAATGATGTGTGCAGTGAAATATTTCTTTGGGGAGCTAGAGCTTTGGATGGGCTGGTATTATTAAAATAAGAACTGCAGAATGGGAATACAAAGTGACTTCCTTAGGGGAAATTAAAAGCAGGTGAGAAGTATGCCAGAAGGGCTGAGCTGAATAGGTAGGAAATTTTACATACTTGCATTGACAGATACATAAAAGACACTTCAAATCAGTAGGGTTCAGAGAAAAAAGGAGAGAGCATTCTTTGTGAAACGTAGAGTTAACACAGCACAAAAAATGCTAATGTCTCTCTTCACCAAATCTTCACAGAAAACTAGGTAATTGTTACAGGTCTTTCAACATGCACTTCACATTGTCAAAAATCTGCAAAGCTTGAAAAACCCCTACAAAATTAAACATACAAACAGCTCAGAGGGAAAGAATATTATTGTTCAATGTTCAGGGTATTTAGAAGAGAAGTCCAAAAGCATTTAATCCGTAATAAAGTCAGAGATGTCTGCATTATTTCTGGAGACTGAGCATAAAATTTACCCTGCCTCTAGCATTTTAGAGAAGAACAAAAGATCCTATAGTAGCAATGACCCAATATCAGAAGACTAGGAATTTCTTTACATTTTGGGGAAGCAATTAAATACTAAGAATTTTAGATATTTACAATTAACCTCCATGAACTATGTGGATCCCATGTGAACAGACATTCTTACTTCCATTCAAGCTATAGACATCATGAGAGGTAGCCCTGTGATTACTGAGTGCATACACACATACCAACTTTCTGACAGTTAACTTAGCTTTTTTAAGTTGACTAAACTCTCAGAGTATACACACATATATGGAACAGAGTTGACTTAAATGAGTCTGTGACAAAGCATCTTTTGGGTGTCTGTCACTTTAAGGGCTGGGAGCCGGCAGCCAGCAGGTGCAGGCCAGCCTTTATGAGGCAGCTATTTTAGATTCTTGCTGCCAGGGCTAGAGCAGCAGTCTGCTGCTGGCAGTTGGAGCAACAACATCTGGCTGAGCCGCTGCTCCCAGAACACCTTGCAGCTAAGGGCAGGAGCTAAGGGGGTGGCAGGAGGATCCTGGTACTGGGTATGACTGGGAACTGTACCCTCCCAGGGAAGGGTGGCCTGGTGAGACTTCTTGTGGTGTGGGAGTCCCCAAGAAATGCCAAGCCGGTTACCTCCCCGGTGAAAGGCAAGCAGGGGCACCTTAATCCCAGCCCCCACTATCTGACAGGTTATTGTGAGAGCAGAGGTGGCCAGACATGCATACTGAGAAGCACCTGAGCCCATAGGTTTATAAGACACAGGATTTTGGCCCAAGCACACTTATAGAGAAGCACCTGAGCCCAATGGTGTAAGACCCCAGGCCCTAGTGAGAGGGCACAGTTGAGGCCAGGCACACCTAGAGAGAGCTACCTGATCCTATAGGGGTGTAACACCCCAGGGCCTCAGCATAGGGATAGAGTGTTGGCCCAAGGAAGGGGCAAAGTGGCCCGGTGAGGAGCTAGGAATAGAGTCAGCCCAGAGTTTGGTGAATTGACTGGTCACCGCTTAGATGAGGGTCATGGAAGAAACCCAAAAGGCTGAGCCAGGGCCACTCAAGGAATGATGAGATAAGTCTGATGGCCTATGTGGTTCCTCAAAGGGAGAAGGGTGGGTTGTATGTGGCCCAGAACATGGCAGCGTGAGAGAGACCTGGTGAGAGTGGGCAGAGTATCAGAGGCCCTAGTGAGAGCAGGGTGGAGTGAGTGTGGCCCAGAAAAGGGCAGTGTGCAAGAGGCCTAAAAATGAACTGTGTTTGGCTTGTCTTCAAGCCTGAGCTGTAACAAACTGTATGTCATCTGTGAGGCATGTGACATGTTAAGTGGAGGTCGGAGTCATGTAAAAGCCGCCCTTGAAGTCAGGGTGCTCAAGGGGCAACCTCCCGCTTAGTACCATCTCTTTAAATATTTAAGATCAAGATGTGGCAGGAAAGTATGGTGAGCGGTTTGCCCAGAGACAGGTGGGCGGACTGGTGTTGTAACCGGGCCTGGGAGTTTGCCCCCTGTCACAGCGGCACAAGGTAATACACCTCTGAGGAGTATTATGTTGAGTTGCATTAACTTAGCTCAAAAGATGGCTGCCACCATGTCAAGGAGTATGTGCCAAAATAGCTTAACTTAAATAGATTTAGTTAAGTCACCTTATTTTAAGTCTACTTAGTACGCGTGTACACACCCATTATTTCCTGCCCTGGGCATGTGGGCAGAGGATCGTGGTTCTGCCCCAGCTCCAGACTATGCTGTCATTGCTGCAGAATCCCAGTCCCAGAGCATCTCCCTGCTGTACGCCCTGCTGCGCGCTGCTTGGGCTGGTCTCCATGGAACCCCTGGCCCTGTGCTGTCACACCTCTGCCCCTCCTGGGATCTCCATGGAAACGAGCCACAGTGACATTGGCAGGGGCTGCTGGGAAATGGAGTCTGGCCACTGGCTGGATCTGCCATTTTGCCCATCATACTCTAGACTGTTTATATAGTTTAGTGTTCAAAATTTTACATGTTCAATATGGTAATCTTCCTTCCTTTTTACAAGAAAAAAAAATGCAGTTTCTCTATTTTAGCCAGAGTTATGCTTCCCTGTCCTAACTTTTAGAACATTCATTTTGGGCATCAGATCTAGAATGGTGAAAGTTCAGCCATGGACATGAAAATCCAGAAGATCTGAGCATCTACAACACAAATTTCTAATTATAATCATTTTCTAATCTTAATTAGATTTGTTACATCCTAGCAAGTCTCCTCCATTTTGTTTTTAAATGGAATAACCTATATTAGGTCCTTCACCTCCTTTTTTCTTTTCTAATCAAGGAGCATTCAACCCTTTGACCTCCTCAACACCTTTATTTCCACAATGGAAAATATACTTCTTTTTCCCTTGCTGACCAAGTCTCCATTCTGCTCATTAGGATGGGGTAGAGTGTAGAGCTGTGCTTTACTCTTCAATTTTATTGGAAACTTTTATCATTACAAATAGCTAATACAAGCATCTATCAGTTACATCACTTGGAGGGGATGCTATCATCAACAACACTGTTCTAAGGTATTTGTATTACCTCATCTTTCTAAGGTCCTTTCCTATTATACCTTTTTTTCATGGTCCACCTCCCGCACTTATCATTCCCTTGGTCTTCCAGAATTCACTCTAAATTCAGGCCTACTCACAAATGCATTGCTATTTTTAGGAACTAGCTTGCATGACAGAGTCTTCCACATTTTCTTTAAGTCACTGATGAACAACATTTTCCAAGGTGGCATTCCTTACGTATCCTGCCTTAATATATCCATGCCAACTGCAAATGGAAATGGACTTCACCCTCAGCAGAATCTCATATGCTTATAATTCATCTTCAGTAGCATGTCACATCTTGAGCAGACATACTGAAGCCTGTAGTTATTAAGTACAGTCGTACTAAGTTTGAATAAACACATCAGAATATGACATCTAGAGAGTTGCTCATTTTGAATTATTTGCTCTGCTCCCACACAGTCATTTACAATGACTCTCTCTTTTCCTACTTACATAAAATACATGGTCATATAACTCATACTGGAGCTCTGAAGATTATTTCAGCCTCAGATTCAGTAGAGGGGCAAGTATGAATTTGGCCTTATTTGTACAATCCATAATGCTATCTCGGTTCAATTTTCCCTACCTCTTGGAACCGATTAATTTGGAACAGAAATTTGAAATCATAAATTGGCAATGTACAACTTTTCATTTCCTTCAGACATAATGCTCCTAATAAGAGTGCATCAATTTGCACAGCTCTGTGAATCAGTCTGTGGGAATTAATGATGCATATCTGTATGATAGAGACAGAAGGGTTTTGACAGTGTTTACATCTCAAACAATCATTAACAAGTTCATTAATGAGAAAATACTGTCCTGAGGCACTACTGAAGTTAGACATAGTGATCTAAATCTATACTCTCCAAACATTGTATTCACAAAGCAAAGAAATCTCTGAACTATACAAAGGTTATCAGTCAAATTCTCAGTGAGCAAATGAGGGAAAATGCAGAGTTATTTCTATACTGTATACTAGTAGCACAGAAGATTAAAAATTAAAGTAGCCTATGGTTTTGCCAACAATTAAAGCAGAAATATAATGGTTAAAATTTACACTTACAGTGGCTTTGTATATTAGACCAGCATGCATTCATGCTCTTGACCTTTACAGATCATATTTAAATGATGTAGTAAAGACCAGAAATTCACAGCATTAATCAATTTAATCAACTAATAATAAATGAGCCACTGACTTGTTAAATCACAAATTGGGTTGGCTTGAAGTCAGCATCATAACCCATTCAATGAAGATTTGAGTGAAATGTGAATTGTTGTAACATAGCGTTTATTTCCCTTAGTAGATGATACAATTGCTTCTAAAACAGAAGAAGAACTTTTCCCCCTAAAATGAATTAACTATAAGTAATACAATCAGTTCCTGGCAGGTATGATATTAGTCTCATTTCAGTGCCGAAAAGACAATGTTACACCCATAACAGACACTGCTAGCATAAACAGCATCAGAGTGACAAATACTGAATTTAGAAGAGAAAAGGGGGTGAAGGTCTCTTGACGAATGATGTTAGAAAGGTAATATCAGTGGTACTAGCTATACTGGAGTTAATCTTAGGATAAACTAGACTTGTTTTCCCAGGACTGCCTAACTGGCACGTTTCATCAGCAATAAACCAAAGTAGTTAGCAAAATCTGAAGTCCTACGAAGACACACATGTTTGGTCATTTCCAAGGGTTTCCAGCAGAATGGCTAGTATCCCTTTAAATGCACTGGCTTTTCTGCAGAAACCCCCCACTCCATTACCTATTGTTACCATTAATGCTTAATGAAAGCCCTATTAGCCAAAATTTCAGTGCTTTGTAAACAAAATGAATTATGTTAAAATTGTAAAGGAGATGAATGTTACATTTGTTAACATGTTTTTGATAATGTTGCTATCAAAACCATAATGACTTCTAAGTTCACTATTAAATTACTCCCCTCGTAGTACTTGTCTATCAAGGGCACTGCTGGAATTTTGTAGTGAATACAAATGACCCATGCAGCAAAGAGTTCTTTTTCTTAAAACAACAATAGAACTTTAAAAAAAATGTTTATCTGTATTGTGATAATATTTACCAAGAGAAATAAATTATGCATAGAAATTTAGTGCTATGTAAAAGTAACCTGGGAGAAAGGGAGATCCCCTAGATATGGGTTCCACTACACTATAAATATGAAATATCAATAACAAAAGAGTGGGCAAAACTACAATGGGTCAGTCACAGGAGGTCCACACATACATTTTGTATTAAGGTGAGAATATCCCAAAAGGGCAAAAGCCATCTGTTAAAACAGAAATTCTGTTTATATGTGTGTCCAGGGAAACCTTGGCAGATGTACTGTCTAGATACCACAGCGACTACCATTAGCTAACCAGACTGGCAAGATAATAAAAAACAGAGTCCTATATGAAAAAGTCCTTTATACCAGTTATTTATTCTCTAAATGGAATTGGGCACTTATCTGATAGAGTTCAATACAGTGACATGAGTGAGGAGAAAAGAGGCATGTTAAGGAAATACATACTGTAATTTTGCTTTTAGTTAATGATCTCATACCATACCCAGTAAAGTCCATAGTCCAGATCTCCTTGAAAAATCAGTTAGAATATAGGAACAAGGTGTACATTACAGAGCTGTAAAAAGATGGTGGTGCAAGAGAGATCTGTATCCATGAGTTTGTTACCAAGTCTCACAAAAACCAAGATAATGAAACAGAACGATAAATGGGGAATCTGCAGAAAGTCCTTCACTGCAGAAGGTGACTAAGCCTTTCACGGGAATTGCGTAGGATCTTCATGGTAATATTGTGCATTAGTTTGAAAGGTGGTTGTACTAGATGATCCCTGATGTCTTTTCCAACCCTAAGATTTTACTATTTCAACAGAAAAGACATAAAAGCAAACTTTCACATAAAACATAATTAGATTGGAATTCACAAGCTTTGGAAATTATCAAGGCCAAGATTTAGCAAGCTTCAAACAGACTGACCTCTTTATGAGTAGCAAGAATATTCAGAATTGGGATAGGGAACATTAAGTAATACTGATGAACATTTTGGAAGAGGGATTGACTTTATGCTTTAGGGCTGAGGTCTATCTCTAAAACAGATTAAAATGACATCCAAGGAGGCTGGGGGTAGATTATCCCATATATGTCTATTGTACAGTTCTTGCACCTTCCTCTGAAGCACCTGGCATATCCACCACTACATAAACTGTGTATTTAATTCCCTATAGCAATTTCTTGTGTATGGAGAAACTTGATCTGTTTTAAAATGGGTTTATTCCACTTTAACTTAATCTTCTACAAAATTGATCTAAGATTAAATGAACCACTAAAACCACTTTTGTAGGTAAACTTGCATCAGATTAACTAAATCACTTTTAAAAACCCACATTTTTAGTTAAAGCAGCAAAAGTTTGTGTGCAGACAAGACCTAGAGCTTGGCTGTCATAGTAGCGTTAGTCAAGTTAAATCCTTGCTGCTATTTACAGGTTAAGTGCCTGGAAGGAAAAACATTGAGTGCAGACTTTTCTATTATTATTATTAGTTTGAAAGAAAAATATATCACTCAATAACCATGTTGACAGCACTGAACTTTGAAGCTGCTATAACTTAAGTAAGTTTAACATTTTAAAAATAGAACTGAAATTTTCCAAAATATCTAACATTTTTTCATTGGGCATTCAAGTCCCCTCCAAGTTACTGCTTAAGAAATGACAATTTTTAAAATGTTCCACTTGGTTGGGTTATATAAGCACAACGAAGAATTTTAAAATAAAAAAAAAACTTTTTTTGTCCTCTCACTTCAAAAGGAACAAACTATTTTTCCTGGAAATCTGTGCTTTGCTAGAGTCACACTATGTTTGCCAAATCTTGTTTAGAATGAATATTTTGCAGGAAAGACTTAATCCCCTGGAAGAAGAAGGCACACATAATGAACCTGATAAGAACAGCCATGTGTACAGGGTCCGGCCAAGGGAATAGACAGTGTGCCAAACTTAATTGCTTCCAGAAATCTTACAGCTCTTTCATTTTAAGCTTCAACAGTTGCAAATAGTGCTGAAATAAGTGTTCAGACAAAACTTATACAAGAGACTAAAGCATGATGACAAAGCTCACTAATTGCAGCTGAAGTGACAAATGCAAATGAACATTTCCATTAGATTTTTGAAGATGTCACTGAAAAAGCTTTGCCTTCCAGGAAGCAATACAATCCATGTTCATGTTATATTGTTTACTCAGAAAAGGGTTTATCTGCTCTTAGGATTTGTTAGGGAAATATGACTTGCCCTATATATTCAGCAGTTTAAAGTGCTCTAATGGTATATTTCTCCTATTATTTGTTTTGTTTCCTGTCACTATGCTAGACTTGACATTATCTGTATCATTTAGTAAAACTTTGCAAAACATTATGTACTTTTTAAAAAAACTTATCTCTGGGGTTCAGGAACCACACAATTTCTGTGTTACATAAGGGATACTGGCTCCATATCTAGGAAATCTGCTTTGCTTGGCAAACCGATAAGTGTTTTTTCCTCCAAGATCACAATGAGTCTTATAAACATTTAGTGCATTTATTGCCACAAGAAGCCACTAAGCACATGTAATGGCCAGCACTGTACTTATCACCATTTGTGTGGCAGTCTATAAGTTTCATCCAGAGCTGGCAGTGGATCAGTGAACCGGGCAACTGGCTCCTGCCAAAACACAACACAAGGCTACAGATAAAAGAGAATCAGGGAAGCAGTCAGGGATCATTAGGTGGAAAGCCATTCAGGCACAGGTGCAGTCAAGCTAGAAGGACAAACTGATTGCAGTTGAGGTGAAGCCTACTAATTTAGAGTTAGCAGCCCACAGGCAAATAAGGCTGGCTAGGTAAGAGCCTGGAAGGTCATAATCTGAGAGACACAAGGACAGGAAGAAGTATGAGTCTTTCCAACTCACTGTAAAAGTGATCTGGGAGTGAGCTCCTGACACCACTGGTTCATTCCCCAGAGGAGATCCAGTTTAAGTAAGCTTCATGTTTTACCCCATTGAACAATTCCTGTATAGTATTTTACATATATGTTATAGATTATTTACCTAATTTTACTTTTCTCTAAAAGAAGAGAAATACTGTATGCTTTTTCAGCATCCTCCTGAACCTACTAACCTACTAATGCATACTTTGCCATATTTTATAGCTGCATTATCTCCTTGAGATTTGACATCTGCTTAACAAGACAATCCTTGAGCAAAAAGCAAATAGGAAAGAGATTTTTAATTTTCTTAGGGTACTTACTGGTGCTATTTCTCTGGGGCATGACTGAGTCAATGCCTGTGGATATCACTCATAGGACATGCTGACTACAGAAAGGTTGACTCTGCAAGACAGATAAGCAGCGTCAGTTAGTGGCTCTAAGAAAAAATAACAGAATTAAAAAGATGGAACAAGAAAGGAGGAGAAGAAAACAACACAATATAGAGAAAATAAATTTTTGGCAAGAAAATAAGAGGAAGGAAGACAAAATGGGAGGGCAAGGCAGAAGAAAAGAGACAAAGAGAAGGCAGAGCAGAGGAACAAATATAGGCATCATTACTCCTCTTTCCATCTCCATAAAGGTACACATAGTACATGTTACACACATACAAAGAGTCACTTCATGCACCAAAAAATGCAGTCCTCTGCAGGGAAGTGTGGCAGTGTGCAGCATTAATTCTCACCCTTAATGCTATCTGACACTGAAGGAATCTGACACTGAAGCAAGTACTATCCTGCTGCAGAATAAAAACCTGTGCAGCAGTGCATATGTAGACTCTGGTGGGGCTGGCTGGGGTATGAGGAATCTGACACTGAAACAAGTAGCTAACAAATATTTTTTGGTCTAACCTGTAATTTAACCTGTAGAATTTACTGGCACAAAATACCAAGAGCACAGGAGTTTTCTTTCAGATTTCCCATCCAAGTACCCACCAGCAAAGAACTTCTCTTTCTTGCTTCTCAAATATGACACCTTTTCATATGCCCTTACTTTTAAACAATGCCCTTTTGTATTCTGTAATCTTGCCTTAAAACATTTTCCTTTTCAACCTTTTTGAACTCTTTTCAAGTGATGATCCCCCCCAAACTGGATGACTTTCTTTGAGAGCACATGCTTATTTAACATATGACGTATCTGTACAGTATCAACTGTATCAATGGTAAATGTGAAGCAACTGCTTAGAGGGATCAATTTCGTTCCTGTGGGTGCATCTCCACATGCAATTACAGTGCCTGAAAAAACTGCAGAGCTTATTGCTCCTGAGTTTACTGCTCCTAGCCACACCATTTGAATGTGCGCCTGGGAGCAATTAACTCTGGAGAAATAATTTCTGCAGTTTATTCAAGCATGGTACATGGAGCCAGCTCACAGCAGCCCCAGCTGACAAGGAACCCCGGGGGTCAGACTGCCAGCCAGGAGCTGCTCCCTCTGGCTCAATGTGGTTTTGGATAGTCTGGCTGGGGCACAAGACAGCTTCAGTGTGGGGCTAGTCAGCGGATAGTTCCTGCACTGAAGCACCCTCATACCCGAGCCAATCCCCCCAGAGGCTATACGTGCAGTGCTGCACAGGTTTTTATTCTGCAGAGTATTTACAAGTACTGTTACCAGATTTGCCCATCACTTTGGGGTGTGCTCATTTATTAGGGATACGTTTCTAGGGTCTTGGTAATTCTATCAATGTGTTACTGGTGTTTCTATATGGAGCTGTACATCTCCCTTCTGCAAGTCCTCACCCCCAATGGAGCTACCTTGCAGGACTCAGTTTCAATGGGGCTGGGTTCCTCCAGTCACCAAATCAGTCAGTCAGTAACACACACACACACACACACACACACACACACAAGTGACATGCCTGACCCAGCCGGGTTGATCAGCATGGACAGGCTGACACCCTCATGCCAAGAATCAGTTCATCAGAGCAAAAATAAACTGCAGTCACACACAGTTAAACAGAATACCTCTGAATCTGGCTGGGTGTCTAGATGACACCCTCATGCCATCATTCAGTTCATTAGGGCACGTCTGAGTCAAACTGGGTCAATCAGCCTGTACAAGCTGATCCCCTTATGTGTTTCAAACTCTGCACGTCCCAATCTTTAGCCTCTTGATGAGCAGACCCCATAGTATTTTTGGGCTTCACAGGGGTCTTTAGCTTAGGTAAAAGAAGTGTTGCTGCAGAGCAAGTGGGGAAGGAGAAGTAGAGAAGGAAAAATATACCCAGTTACTACCAGTAATGACTATAAAAGTTATTTATTTCTAAGTATATGAAATATATAATGGCACTAGTAGTAATAGACATGCAAAGGAAAAACAAACACAAACAATTACAGTATTACCCTCGTTTCACTAAGTATTTGGTGAAACTTAGCTCAAGCTTAACTAATACAGTTCAGGTTCAGAAATTTATGCCTAGAGAGAGAAAAGAAAGAGAGAGCTGGGATCTCACCAGTCCAAGGCCCTCGGGTTGCAATGCTGACAGGTAAAGTTCTTAGCACAATCCTTGAAGGGAGATGATCTGCTTCTTCCAGCTTCTTGAGAAGAAAGCAGGTGGTGTGTGAGAGAGACTTCCCCTCTTGAAGCATACACACCGCTGCTTTTTTACAGATTTTTATACCCTCAGTTCAGCTTCTTCCAAGCATTCTTAATAGTGTAAATAATTGTCTTTTCTAGCGACAAGGGGTTATCTGGTTTGGAACATTTCAGAAAACTGATTGATAATCAGGAAAAACATATGGTTAGGGAGTAAGCAGACACTTAGGAGCCAGCTTGAAATTCCTATGGATAGCAGATATACTATCTGCTGGAGCAGGGCTGGGTTAGGGGGAGGGCAGCAGCACCCTCTGCTTGATGGAGAAGCTCACACGCAGTGGTCACTGCTGCCATACATGAGCCCAGTGAGCTTCCCTGCCCTGCAGAGGGGCACTTCTGCTCTCATCCCAGCCTGGTGAGCTTCCCCATCCCACCCCAGCCCTGTTCCTGGGAGGCAGCAGCACTCTGTCCCCACCCGCTTCCCCACTCAGTGTCTGGCTGTGTGCCACCCTCCTTCCCCATCCCACTCAGCGTCCCGCCACTGGGGGTACTTAGACTAAAAAAGGTTTAAAACCCCTGCAGTAGACTAATTTACTGTGCAGTACATGTGGTACATGTGTAGATAGTGACACTTTACTGTGCAGTACATTAGATATTGTCAAATAAGCAGATAGAAGAAGATATAGTAAACACATAGATATAGTAAAATAACCAGGTAGAAGAAGAAGATACAGTAAATACATAGAAGATATATCACACACTTACACACACATAAACATACACGCATACATTTTCCAGTGCAGCAAACATTATGAAGTATGCTGGAAAGGAAGGTGCCAGGTTTTATGACAGGAGAGTGCGAGGGGGAAGAAGGAGAGCTTTAAGCACCCCCCCTCCCAAACTTAGATGCACCCTCTTCCCTAGCAGCCATGAGGCTTCTGCTGCTAGTTGCAGCAAGGAGGGTGGGAGCAGTGTCTGCAACTGCTCTACCACCACTAACACCAGCAGTAATAATAATCCGCAGCACCACCAGCATGACAAGCACCAGCATGACAGTCTCCTCCACCGCAATTTCAGTTCCCAGCATGAATGGATGTCACCCCAAGACACCTAAATGGACAGCTTTCCCCCTGGGAAGCATCTGAATCAATTTTCCATCAAGGCATGGGAGGAAAAAGAGGGGCGAGTGATTGGCCCAGAAACAGGTGGGTGGGTGTAGATCTAACTGGATCTACAAATTACCATCCCTGCTGGTTTGATTCTACTGCACTTAACACACGCACACAGTCACACATGTCATGAGTTTTGCTTTGAACAGTTTGAGGTGCAGTTTCACAGAAACCCCTGCACCTAATTTTTTGAAACCTGGCAGGATTCATGGCCTCAGAAGGGGCTACCATGCCTGCTGTGTTCATCCCACTGTTCCTTAACATACATACGGGACATGAGTTTTGCTTTGAACAGTTTGAGGTGCAGTGTCACAGAACCCCCTGCACTTATCTTCTTGAAACCTGTCAGCCTTCATACCCTCAAAAGGGGCTACCATCTTTGCCATTTTCATCCAAATCAGACAAGGAATGATGAAGTTATAGGCATTTTAGTGATTCTGTATTATAACCTATGGCCAAATCACCAAACCAGTGTTGAAACACCGAAACAGATCTGGCCGAATTGAAACGGAACAGTGATCTGAAACACCAAAATGAATTACTTTCCTCCAAAATGGCTGAATCTGAAATTGAAATGAGTCATAGCCATTTTTCACAGCCCTACTGTGCAGTAATGTGATTCATGTAGGCATGCCCTAAACCCACCAATGGTGTTAAATATGATCAAACCTGATAGTGGAAATCTGTCTATGTGCTTGTTTGCCCTATTAAACTGGCAACTTTCTTTCAAACTAGGTGTACCTTTCCAATCTCATTCTCTCCCTGCCTCACCTTTTTTTTTTCTTTTTAATAGAGTAATGCGCAGAAATGCATGGAAGGAGAGAACCTAACTGAACTCTCTTTGCTTTTAAACCTGTAGATAATCTCTAACATATTTTAATTCAAGAGAAGAATTATTGGTTCCACAGAAAGGACAGGGGTGGTGGCCCTACACCCTGAACCACACAAAGACCCCATAGAACATTTCCATAGAAAAGCCTGACTTCATTCTCATGGGACTTGGATAGCGTTTGCTCCCCAACATTAGGGATTATACTTTGTAACTCCTAATATTCCTCTACAAATCTGGCTGAAAATAGGACGCTTGTCCCCCTCTAGTATTCACATGTCCCAGGGCACACAGAATTCTCAGAATGTGCCTGGCAGAACCAGTATTACGTTTATTAGGTCTGTTGCAGCAAATCTCATTTTACAGTTTCAAATGCCTTCTTAAAATGTGCTGGTGTTCCTGCAGGTAACTCTCATATCCATACATCAGTGATGATTAGTTCAGGCAGTGATAAACTACCAAGTCTCTCCGACTCTGCAGTCTCCTTTCCTTATCTTTCTCTTTAGAGAGGTAGGAAGAGAGGTGTGAATACTTGATTCTCTGGTCATTTTCCTTTAAGATCTGCACAGTTTTTTCCTAGGAAAGAAAGCATTTATTGGTCCAATGTACCATTAAAACTAATTCTCTGATTGTTTCAGGAACAGAAGTCAATGAGTTGGAAAGAAGTTCCTTATTGTTTTGCATAACCATTTAAATACACTGGAATATCAAAGTATACTGAGCCATATGCAGTGCTACATAATATAAGCAATACAACACGGTATGCATACACTTCTCTCCTTCAGCCATAACAATTGAAATTGGCATGGTCTTCAGTGTTTAAATACCAAATGGGTTTCAGTTGTATCACTTTACTACTTACACTAATTATACCAGTTTTCAGCAGCATGCTTTCTGAAAAATGTCATGAACGAAATCAGACGATAAAATAAATTGAAGTATTTCCACCATTTAGTTGTTACTTGATTACACTTCAGCAAAGGAATAAATATCAGTGGACAAATATTTCAGGTACCCTATCAGTGTTCCACACCAATTACTAGAAAATACAACTAAGCAATATCAATCAGAAATAATGATTATGAATTACAAAACTGGATGTTCAAGCTTATGAATAGAAAAATGTCTTCAACTGTGGACTTTTGTCAGATTAGGCAGAGAACAGGAGAGAAATTTGGTGGCCTGAGATCCATGTGTCACCTCATGGGAAACGATATTTAGACGATGCTGTGCCTTAATTGGGATTCTTGTGTTTCCTAGGTTTAAAGCTGATGTTCATCTTTGAATCTCACACTTGTAACATTTTTCAGAAATAAAGTGATTAATAACATGATTAAAGTATGGTCCATTCACACAGAAGTCCTGCTATTCTTCATTAGGGCTATGCAAAGCTTTGGTAGCTGATTCTATTCAGAGGAGATTTGGCCCAATTCGGCAGCCAAATCTCCAAATCCAAATCAAACTGGGAGACCCATTTAAAGCTCTGAATTGAATCAGAAGCCTCTGAATTGATTCAGAAAAGATTCAACATCGATTTGGAGATTTGCCCACAGACTAAACAAGCAGGAATCCTCAACCATGCTGGACATAGGTGCTTCCAGCAAGTAAATCTATTGCGGTGGGCGGAGCGGGGAGAAGAGGTGTGCGGGGAGCAGATCAATGCACCAACAGCAAGAGAGGGATTGGGGCTGAGGCTGGGGCTGGGGCTGGGGCAAGCGCTGCCCAGCGAGGGGATGGGATGGCTCACGCTGCAGCACACTGCCAGTCTGGGAGTTGCTCATGTGGTGACTTGTCCAGTGGCTCTCACTACTGCTCCCAACACCAGTCTGGGAGGGCACAGGGTGGGGGCATGTTCCCCAGGATCTGTGTGGGGTGGGCAGGGTCAGGGATGTGCTGGGCGAAAAGCAGAAGGCTATGGGAGCAGGGGCTATGCCCTGTTGCCACTTGCCAAGCCAGTGCGGGGCTGGCATGAGACTGAGCCACTGCACTGCCTCCAGACAAGTGGAGCACAGTGGCAGGAGCCAGCCTGGCCTCCCAACACCTCATGGACGAGCAGCAGCTTCTCCCCAGTTGGGCAGCAATGGCGGCACAGGACTCGGGGAGGGGGGTTCTCACCACTGCACACCGCCATGCATTGCCAATTCGTGAGGGCATGGGAGCGAGTATGTGGTCCTAGATCTGTATAGGGTGGGATGGGCCATGCTGCACTCCAGGAGGCTAGTGTCAGCTGCCTACCTCTGAGCTACGCTCCATGGTGTGGGTGAAGCCAGAGCTGTGCTCCAGGTGGCTAGTCCCAGCTGAAGCTTGGAGTGCAGCCCTGGCTCCACCCATTTTGTAGAGCACAGTGGAGCGGGGACTATAGGGGGGGCTGCAGACACCCTAACATTCCCCACAGCCCCTGCTGCCAGCCTTGCTCTGATCTGGGTGCACACACCCACCCCCATGCCCCGCTGCTGCTCGCTCAGCCAAGCCAAAGCCATAGTTTGTTTGGGAGGCATGGAAAGCCTGAGTGAACATAGCCCTTGCTCCCAGCACCTTCCACTGCTCATCTGGAGAACAACCCAGCCCAGCCCAGCCCAACCCAGCCCATGCAGATCCAGGGGCACATGCCCGCTCCCATGTCCTCCTGTGTCGTCGGTGCACGGCAGCACACAGTGGTGGAAGCCCCCTTCTCTGAGTGCTGTGCCCCCTGCCTCATCTGGGCAGCTTGTCCCAGCCCCAGCCAATCCCTCCCTTGCTCTGGGGGTGTTGATCTGCCACCTCCATGCCCCTTCCCTCCTCCCTCCACCCACCACAACAGACTTACCAGCTGGAGGCAGCTGTGTCCAGCATAGTCAAGGACTGTTGCCTATTTAGTCTATGGCCAAATCGCCGAATCGGCACTGAATCTTTGGATCTGAATTGGCTGAATCGAATTGGGACAGTGATTCAAATCACCAAATCGAATCACTGTCCCTCCAAATCATCCAAATCTGAATTGAGTACTTGCCACTTTGCACAGGCCTATTATTCATATTTACTCACTTGATGTACATGCTTGTATCACTAGAAACCCCCCCCCAAGAATGTCAGAAATACAGTGACAAGGCTATCCTAATACTATTTCCAACTTTTATAATGCAGTAAATCCCAGAGCTTTTGTAAGGCTACTAGTGTATTTCCATACAATTTTCCTTATGTTTCTTGTAGCTACGCATGAAGCTACTTGAAAATTTCAGTCTCATCCCAGTAACCAACTTTAACACCAAAGCAATTTTCAATAAAGTCCTTAAATATAAAGTCTTTATTCTTTTCAAATAAAACATAGCGTAATGGTAAATGATAGTTTGGCAGCAAAGAAAATAAAATCACATACTTCACATCTGTTTAAGTCAACATAGTTAATTAGCTGGAGGAAAAAAAGAAATAAAAAATAGTTGATCATGAATTCAAAATATTCTTGGTGATAAATTTACATAACTATTATGCTTTAGGTATGTGTTCACCAAGCAGCTCTTTTTAAAGGACATAGCACCTGGCAAATATTGCTAAATGGTTTGCACCCCAGTTAATTAGAGATTCCAACAAGCAATCAGATATGATTAAGTTGCATTTCTGGAAACAGATGAAATGGTTCAGACTGAAGCAAGGCAGCTTAAAATAGACTGTAAAAGGTAGCATTAATTAAGTGAGCTGCAATATCCTGGTCCTTTATTGGCTTTAGAATTGCAGGGATAAGTTTTCCTTTCAGTACATAGTATGCATAGCAGATAATCCAAGAGGTTATACAAGTAGAGCCTAAAGAGAAATCTACCTACAGAGGGGAATTTTAAATAATGTTTCTTATTCTTAATGTGTATGAACTAATAAAATGTTCCAAAAACAAGAATCAAGACTACATAAGGCCTTTCCACTTTTCCATTTAGAATCCCTGTAATGCCTTAAAAGAGGCCCTGCAGGTAAGATGAGTGGACCAGGATTAGTCCATGCGCCAGATGAATGGTGTGGAGCCAGCCTCATGGACTGGAATGGGCCCACAGACACACACCCCCACCACTACCTCCCTGCATACTGGATTAAGCACCTGTGATGCTTGCTCTAGATGGTCCAGGACTGCATCGCACATGGCACCTGCTGTGGCCAGATCAGAACATAAGTAATACATAATTCCTGCTCCTGAGCTATGGGGTGGAAACCATATGCAGTGCAGGATC
The DNA here is from genome assembly GCF_052110815.1 of Crocodylus siamensis. NCBI lineage: Eukaryota > Metazoa > Chordata > Crocodylia > Crocodylidae > Crocodylus > Crocodylus siamensis. Next base: position 35,021,197 of record NC_143401.1, on the reverse strand, counting down.
TGATCAGATGGAATGGGTTCCATGTGCAGCACAGTCCCAGACCAGCCAGAATTCATCCAGCATGTGGGGGACCCACAGAACCCCTTTCTGCCACGGTACAGGTTTCCCCTAATTTATGCAGTATATGCATTCCCGGAAACCTGTGCATAAATCGAATTTGCATAAAGGGAACCCAGTTTACAATGTAAGAAATAGGGATATGTTTCCATGGCAGGGAGGGAGGGAGTAAGGCTGGGACTAGGGAAGGGGTGGGGGTAGGGGTGTGTTGCAGCCCATTGGCCACTCCCAGGGCTGCAACAGGGAGCAAAGTGGAGAAAACTGTAAGTGGGTCTGGGGCACAGGGTTGTGGCTCTTGCTGCTATGCATACCCTAGGAGGGCTGCAGGCTCTGGGGCTGCACCAGGCTCTTCTCGGGGGGGGGGTTCCCCCAGATCTGCATGTGGGACAAGAGCAGGATGCTGCTGCAGGCTGGAGCCAGCAGTGGTACTGGGCTCTTCCTGGCACTCAGAGTGGATGGTGGCACTGGGAGGGGGGCTGCTGCCACCCCAAAATTCACCATAACCACCCCCAACCTGCCCTTCCAGCACCACCGCTGAGCACCAGGAAAAGCCCAGTGCTGCCACTGGCCTCAGCCTGCAGAGGCAGCCTACTCTTATTCTGCATGCAGATCTGTGAGCACATGACCCCCAGGAAGAGCCGGGTGCAGCTCCCAAGGCCGCCGCACTTCCGGGGTGCACATAGCAGCAAGAGCCATGGCCTCCCAACCTCTGCCCCACACCCACTGACAGTTCCCTCCACTTTGCTCCCTGCTACAGCCCCAGGCCTTTGCTTCTCCCCACTCACCCCAGCCCCTGCTGCAGTGGCCCCAGGAGCAGCTAATATCAGCTGCCTGCTGCTGCTGGGCGTAAGTGTGCCCCAACCCCCCTGGGGCTCTGCTTGTCTCCACTTACCCCAGATCCTGCTGCAGCAGACCCAGAAGTGGCAAACACCTCCTGCCTACACCACTGCACAGTGCAGCCCAGGAACTGGGGTGAGTGGGGAGAAGCGGAGCCCCTGGCGGGGGAGGGAGGGCATTCAGGGCCTGGTCCAGCCCAGTGGCTGCAGGCCGCTGGTGTTGGCTGCTCCCAAAGTAGCTGCAGCAGGGGCTGGGGTGAGTGGGGCTCCAGCCCCACATCCCTTTCCCATCCCCCCACAGACTTACCTGTTTGGGGGTGGGGCACCTATGCTGATTGCATAAGAATAAATTTACCTGACATATAATAGATTTTGGGTATAGAAAGGGTCACTGCATAAGAGCAAATTCACATATACAGAACCCACATAAATACAGCATACAGGTTTCCCTTATAAATTAAGGGAAACCTGTATGCTGTATTCAGTGCCCACTCTGGTCAGGCTGGCACTGCACTGCACATGATGTCTGCTCTAGAACCTGTGCTGTATACAGCATGTACGCTGGATCAGCTGGAGCAGGCACTCCGGGTGCTAGATCCAGCATGCAGTGGGGCATCCTGGGCTGGCCCTGTGTAGGGCCACCACTGGGAGCCAGATGATGTGGCTATATGGGCCAGATCCAAACCAAGACTATATTTTAGGGCATCTATACATGTGAGCAACCTCTGCTCTGACACATGCTAATTTGCAGTCATCACTACAAGCCTGCTGGAGTGTGCTAATTAACACACTCCAGCAGCCTGTGTGTCACATGTATTCAGTACCCCCACATTCAAAATGGCAGCAGGGGCACTTTAACTAAAGCTCTTTACATGCACCTTAGTTAAATGCCCCTGCCACCATTTTGAAGAATGGGATGCTTAATACACGTGATGCTGCAGGCACTTTAATTAGAGTGGCTCTCAGAGCCACTCTAATTAAAGCAGTCCAACCTCCACCTTGGAGAATGTGTATAGACGCCCTTAGACACCTCTGCCTTAGGACAAATACTGCTATAGGATTTGCACTTAACAGTTCTGTTTTTCAATAAGGTACTGTAGAGCTGATCAAAATTGAGAATACTGAAATATAGCCAAGGAAAAAGAATGATGAAAGCAGTGGCATGACCAGACCTATATTTACAAGAGGAGAATAAGTAGAGAAAGAAGAGTCAAGGAATAACCTGTGGCAACATTTCTAGATTAATTTGAAAGCTGCTGTCAATAAATGCAAGCAACAGAATGCTCTTCTATCAACAAATTAGCGTGCTTGGTGACTATGGGAGTGGTAGTCAAGGGTCAAAGATTTCCAGAAGGAGGGAGATGGTTGGGGGTTAAGATGAGAGAGGGAAAAATCTTATATGAGAGTAGAAGTGTTAGGAGTGAAAGTTGACGGGGCCGGGATTAGGACTGGCAGACTGGAGCTGGGGTAATTTAAGGTTAATTGGAGAGAGAGAGAGAGACACAGGAGGAAGATCAGAGGGGCAGAAAGCAGAGACTGAAGCAGGGCTAGGAGGTCAGTAAGACAAAACCCAACTTGGGCTTCCAAATTAACAGTTTTATTACACAAGCAATGCACTATACAGACCACAAATTTATTGGTTCCCACGTGCGCGCGCACACACACACATACACACACACACACACAAGCACTCACACATGCACATGGTAGCAGGAGAGAAAAATTCTTGGTGGAGGGATTGAAGTTAAAGTGTGTAGGGACAGAGTCCAGATCCTTTGCTTAGGGAAGAAAGGTGGGTGATAGCTACCTATCCTGGGATGTGAGTTGATTCTCGGTGGCCAGTCGGGGTCTTCTCCAGCAAGGTGTTGTCCAGAGAGGGCTGCCGGCAGAGTCTCTGGGTGGCATGGTGTAGTGCTGGTCCAGATGGAGAGGGAGTCCCACTGGGTCTGTCTTCACTACCCCTCTCATAGAAGGGCAGACCTTCTATGATCCTAATGGCTGGGGCATGCCCAGGCAAGGGTCCACCCTGGTGCACTGAGCATGTACACTCCAGGCGAGGACGTGTAGTTCCAGTTGTCTATGTTGCAACGGTGGGTTGTCTGTTTTTTGCAGCAGCCTTTGTCTTTCAAATGCTGGGTTTCTGTTCTGTTCCTGGGTGAGGCCCGTGGTTCCTGGGTGAGTCAATGCAAGGCAGTGGTCCGGTAGTTGATCATTCAGTAGAGGCCTGCTACCATTGTACCTCAAGCACCCTCATTCATTTCTATTCATTCAGGAACCAATTTACATGAGACTGGTTAGACCTGAGTCACAGTTACAACATAGGTTATACCTGGGCAGAGGACACAAGATCGAGGCTTGACATACAGAATGGAAACTTTACATTACTTGACATTACAGACATAGACCTAAATCATAATATAATACAATATAAAACAGTAAAAATAAGTACAAAGATAATAAAACACTACTATATAAAAGGGGCTTGTTACTGTGAGGGACTATAAGAACTTAGCTTACCTAGTATTATTTGTAATCATTTATATGGGATAGAAAGGGCAGAGAGAAAGTCAGAAAAGGTTGGGGAAGGAGAGGGAATGCATTTTTAAGTTAAAAAAAGAAAGAAAAACCTGGGGGGGGTTGCTACATGCTAACATCCACATTGTTCTTATCCACTCCAAATGGATTGCATATTGAATTTTTGTTCACACCTTGAAATACCTTCCTGACTCTGACCCTCTTCACTAATCCATTCCAGCTTTTCTCATTCTCCTAAATCCATTAGTGATGCCATTTAGTCCATTTCTCCCATGAAGATCAGCTGGCTTTCATTCATTCCATTCCTTACACACGAACTATCCAGTCCAACATCTCTTTCTGCTTCCGCAGGACATGAACTGACAAATGAGAGCTAGGTTAAGGGCCAGTTTGAGATAACCAATGTTCACTTCTAAACTTTTCCAGTGCCTGTAAAGAATCAGATGGCACACCCAGTTAGCCTATGTAACTGTATGCCTTACTACACTCCATCCCTGTCTTGCTTAAAAATAAGCAAGCTCTTTGGGGCAGGGACATGGCAGTAGTTTTGTACAGAGCCTAGCACAATATGGCCCCTGACTAGGACTGAGGTTTTCACATGGAACTTTTATGCAAATAATGCATTCATTTTACACATCTGAAAATCCACATACATATTTTATAGTTAACAATGTCACACTAACCATGAAAACAGAAGACTTCAGTAAAAATACTGAATATTTATTTTGTACTCACACAAACTACAGGCAAAAATGTTCCATTTTATTTCTATGCAAAATAAAACAACAGCATTTTACTACGCTGAATCCATATCTGAATTTAGAGCAAATACCCTTTAATGCTAAAAGATGAACAATGTTAAAATAATAATGAAAAGCTTTGTTTGTGTGAGTCATACTAACTAGGATTCAGGCATTTGGGAAGCAGCAGCAACCAGCTCTTATTTGCTCAGCAATGTAGCCCTCCATTTGTACCATATTATTTGTTAATCAGTTTCATATTAATGAGTCTCACAGCGGAGCACTTCAGATGAAGAATGTAAGAAGTGGGTAGATAGATTGAAAGAGCCTGAATTTTCCTGGTCAGACAATGAAATTGCAAATGGGGGCTTTAATGTGCAAAATCAGATAAAGCTCTGCCACCTACCATCTTAAAAAATGAAAAGCACAAGCCCCTTGGTAGAACTAGCATCAGCTTTAGTAGCAAATTAAAACTTTATTTATATTTCACATGACTAATCCAGCACTAATAAAAGGCCTGATGCTGCATGGTGCGAAGTGCCCCACACAGACAGATACTTCAACAGGAAAACCTACATGAAAAAAGCACCACTCCTACCACATTAGGCAGGATCAGACACTTAATGTAATTGATGTGCTGAAGGGAGAACTTGGGAAGCTCCCAAGGGCTCCTTATTAAAATTCATCTATCAAACTGAAGGGAAGGCCAAGATGATTTCTCTGCCTCAGATGGAATCAAGCTCTTTTGGACACGGCTAAATCATCTCAGCTAGAAATGACTTGCATCCCTGAGACTTATAAAAGTACTTCTAAAAAAAACCATATAGTTTGCCTTTGGAATGGACTGATTGCACCGAACGGCTGATATTTAAAAGGGATTTCCCAAGAGAAAATAGTTTTCAACCCTGTGCTCACTTAAAACAGGTGAAGGTGTGTGATATGGTGTACTATTAATATACTGCTAGTATGTCTCTGATAACATGCGCATCTATGTTAGTTACATTCTTCCCGGATTCTTGCTACCAGAGGGTCATCTTCTGCACTGCAGTAATTCTCCTGATATTGGTTCCCGGTAATGGAAAACAAGTGCTTAAGGGTCATGTGAACTAAAAAATTCTCAAAAATGTGTTGTGTGGATGCTTCTATAGGCAAAATGTGTTAGTACCTCTAGAAGTTTTAAATAGGTAATTGTGCCAAGCTAAACAAAATTCCTGCAATGGTTGGAAGTTCATAGCAAAAGAAGTGGCTGAACTTTAGGCTTACATGAAATGTGAGTTGCTTTTTGGAGGCTTAAGTATGATGTAGATCTTCCTCAAAATAGAGAAAAGCAGGAGAATGTTACTCAAACTGTATAAGAGATGTAGCAGTCCATAGAGCACGAGATCATCAAACTATTTCTAGAAATGTTATGAAAAATAAGAGTAGGCAACTGTCGATCCTCTGGATCATGATACATGTATAAGAGGTCTAGTCAGGCAGCTGGCAAATCAGCTTGTGGCTTACAAGCCCAATTCAAGAGTGACACAGTTTATTACAGATTCATGTGTTGTCTGAATTGGAGTCCAAGTTAAGCATGCTACTTCCTTCTTTCTCACTTTGCTTCTATCATCTGGATCAAAGATGATTCATGTTGAGCTGCACCCAGGGCAGGATGTTCACTCCACATTGGGCAGGATTCTATGTACTTGTACCAGCTTTCTATGCTGATGTTGAATGGCTTCATGTAATTTTTGAAGATACCAGAGAGGACAACTGTGCTTTCTCGAACCATCTTGAATCTCGCTGTACAAAATATTTGTGAGGATATGGTCTCCTCCCATTTTCCTCCCATTGTGTAAAACATAAACATGGTCATAATATTAATGGATATCTTTTGTAATACAAAGGTACCAGATTGGATCAAAAATTTTTATTCAAGATACTCTGTGTGTGTGTTTAAATACATATACATGAACATATGCATGTGAAGCCTAGAAAAGGCATAACCAAAGAGAACCTTCTAAAGCAAGGCACAGTCATGGATCTGATGGTAATTTGAACAGTATTAGATAACTGATCATTATTTGGATATGAGCTATCTTTTAAATATAACAAATTCTGTATTCAAAGTGATAATATCCTGGCTTAAACTTCTTTGCACCAAGCTGCTTATTTAAGTAGGGTTCCAATCTGAAAATTTACTCTCAATGCCACCACTCAGTTTCTTTTCTACAACTCTCCTGTTCTCTTAGACCTTCACACTTGTAACACCAGTTTTGTACTCAACTTGATCCTGGAACACCAGAAAATGCTATCATAACAACTAAGATATCTGACCAATCACAGTAACTACTTACTTCTTTAAAACTTTCTACCATTCATCCTCCATTATCTGGGGCTTGCTCTTTTAGCCCTTTCTCTGCACTGTGACTGTAAGATGCTTAGGAAAGAAAATGTGATCTATCATGTATCTAGAGATATGCAAATCACTTATACCCAATGAAATGGAACTAAATGGAATTGGCCCTAGAAGTCTGAATGACAACACTAACACAAAAGTAGTTAACCAAAGCATTTTAAACCTTCAGTTTGGCTCATTTGGGGAAATCAAAATATTTTTATTTTCCTCTTTTCTTTTTTAAAATAGACTACTTTCAGCTGTCCCTTCATGCATATTCAGAAGAAAAAGCAAGATTTGTGCTTCCTCCCAGAGATTGGAGGCCACAATTTAAAGATTATTTTTTATAAAAAACTATCTGTAAATTGAGTAGTACAAGATTCTACTACACTTTTGTTTTTTAAAAAATAGCAATTACTGTCAGATTAAAAATCACAAAACCCAATGGAAGTAGAGGAAGCTAAGAGACTGAAAACATTGCTGCTCCACTATAAGGGCATCTTGTTTATGTTTGGGCCTTTTCTCATAATAAACAACTCAGCAAGAAGAATGTTGCCATGGAGCAAAGCGTAAATAATAAGAAATGAAGGTCATCTCCAAGGTAGCCTCCTACACTTTTAATGAAATTGATGATGCAACAAGATGCCTGTTTCTTGCACATTAGTAGCTCTTTCATTCATAGTCTAAACTCAAAAGATATGGCCAATCCAGTGAATTACCATTTGTAGGCGCAGTAGGTTAAATGTATGTTCCCAGTAACAATTAATTTCACTGGGGTTACATAAGAAATACACTTAACCCAATAGGATGCTGCTTTATAGCCAGTGATCTGGGTTTCCATTGACCATGAAAAATGTCATAACACCCAGATTTTCTCATTTTAAAGAGAAAACCCAGATTTTCTCTTTTTAAGGAGAAAAGCCAGGATTTTTTTCCTTTAAAGGAGAAAAACATGGACAAAAGGCAGATTTCCCCTTCCAGGCTTGCAGAGTTCCAGCCTGCAAGGGGCTGCAGGGAGTGGAAGGAGAGTGGCTAGGCAGGGGGCACCACGTGCATACTCATACATGCGCATGGCAGCCACGCAGCCTGGAGAGAAGCTCCCTCAGCTCCCCTCAGTTAAATCGGGGTGGGATTGATGCTTCCATAGTAAGGGAGGGTGCTGGGCAAGGCTGGGACTGGGGCTAGGGCTGCTGCCCAGCTGGAGTGATGCATCTGGCTTGGGGCCTGGGCAGGGAGTGGGATAGAGCTATGGACAGGTCATCCAGGAGGCAGTGAGGGGCAGGGGGCTTCACTCCCTGCCCTTGCGCACATTCCTGGAGAAGGCATGGGAGGCATGTGCCCACCAGATTTGTACATGGGAAAGGGGTAGGCTGTCTACTGAGGGCTCGGGGCTCCCCACCTTGCTGCCTTCCAACTGGGGCCTCCATGGCCAAGTGGAGGGGACCCAGAGTGGCAGGGCATAGTGGGGCTGGCTGGGGAGCCTCATGCTGCCTCATCAGCAGTGGGGTTGGCAGCAAGTGCCTTGCCAAGGTGACGCAGGGCTCCCAGCAGCAACACCAAGCCTCACCACCTTGCTTTGCCCTTCTGCATTGGGTCCTGCTCACTGGGCTGTGGAGGCATCAGGGGGAGGGCAGCAAGGAGGAGAAAATGCAGATTTGGGGGGTGTTAATAAGAGAATTTGCAATTTTTATCAGAGAATCTGTGATTTTTAAACAGAGAAAACCAGGATCTTTGTAATTATAACTATATTTTCTGCAGAACTATAGTAGCAGACACAGGTTTGCTGCTTTCATGGATGTACCAGTTGCAGGTTTAAGATAGATGAAAGGTGAGTTTTTGTTTTAATAATTTGTCTTTAACAATAATATAACATTTGCTTCCTTACAACACCTACCTTGGTTTTCTAGACCTCACTCTGTGTAAGGTGAGGCTACAAGTACCTGATCATTTTAAAACAAAAACTGGCTAAAGGGTTTGGAGCCCTCAAAGGAATTCAAAACAAAATGGTCACTTTTACATTCTAGACCAAAACTACAGTAAATAAAGGAAATTAACAGGATATTCTTTTGGTGATGATGACTTGTAAAGTGATCTGATGATTCAGTTCATTCCTAGTGAATGCACATTCACATCAGAGATGGCATTATGGTTTGCAATCAGCAGGAAAACCAAGGACTGAATATGAATTGAGAGGGCATGTATTGTTCCTAGGACACAACATATGATCACATGACTTACTTTAAGCCAGACCAGGTCCTGCTTTTGCACATTTTCCAGAGCCGGAAGCCACACCTGGAATGCAATATAAGTAAATAAATTGTGGAGGGAGATGAGGGGACTAGTGGATCTGCAGGGGTGTTTGGTGGCTGTCAGGGTTAGGGGCTGATGAGACTGGAGAGGCTAGCAGGTCTGGGCATGGGGATTCAGAAGGGCTAAAATAGCCCAGTCAGGGTGGGGAAGGGAGAAAAAGTGCAAACCTAGAGCTGCGCAGAGCAGCTAGGCTTCCCCAGCCCCAGAGCTGCACTCTGAACATGTGAACATGTTTAGTTAGATGGGGTATGGGTTAACCCAATCTACTTAGTACATCTCCTTGGGGGAACTAAGTTAAGTTGGGCCATCCATTTGTTGCCTGGTCTAAACTCCCTTAATGTATGTACATTTCAGCCCTTTGATTGACTTAATCCTAGTTAGGCCAATCAAAGTATAATGTCTGCACACACCCACTATGACTATCTTTGCTTTTACCTTTTGCTTCATTCTTGTTCTTGAAGTGCATTGTGTGGGCAGAGAGGAAAAACCTCAGAAGTTGATGCCTGTTCTGAATCACAGTACTTTAGTGTCCAGTAGTTGTCATTTCAGCACTTGCCATGAGCTTTGAATGCACATTTTGACAACTGAAATAACAATCCATAACCTCAGCTTTACATTATTTTCATCTGTCAAGCACAGTCATTATATTACTTTATAATTATTAATTAAGATTTTGGTCTTAAAGCTTGTTTTATATTAAATTAGATTTCATTTGCAAGCATTAGTCATTCACCCCTTTTTCAATTAATTATGCAAGGACTCACCTTTTCATCTCCATCCTTTTTTGAAAACAATTCTCCCCTTCTGGACAAAACTGCTGGCATGCAGTGCTCAATCTTTAATTTAATCTGTGCCCAATCTTTATTGTTAATAAGTAGCAACATAGTCTACCAGAATAGTCCTCCTGCTTTTATATGAGAAAAGGTATAATGAACTACCTAGTAAAATCCCTAGGTCTCTGGTTGAGCCATGTATATTTCTTCAGTAATTTTTCCTGGAAAAATATAAAGTTCCATCTGTCTTTGCTTGCTCTTTGGTTAAATATACATTTATTTTAGATTTCAGCAAGATAAGACTGTAAGTTAAGCAAATGCCAATTCATTATTTAAAACATGCTCTATAACATCTGATGCTATTCCATGTGATAGAGATTGCATTATTCTAGTAAAGACAACAAAATTAATAGATGTTTAACATCCAACATTTAACAAATAAATTTGGCAGGAAATGGGTGTTTAGTTATACATGATCTCCCTTATTAAAATCAAACTTAAACCCTTACTTGAGACAAAGGTCTGATCTCATTTAGATTGTTAAATGAGAGCATACCGTTACTTTCAGTGATTTCCCTGCATTACAGTAGTGTCACATGAAGATCAAGTCTAATGAACTAGGTGTGATGGAGCAGTTTTTAAACTTGCCTATAATAGTACAATCTAAAAACAACTAAATCAGCACAAGATGATCTCCATACTATAAACAGTTTATAAAATACAACGGGATAAATAATCAAGGTCAGGTCAAAATTTAATTGGGGAGGGGATTTCTTTTATTTTCCCCTTTCTTTCTCATGCGTATGGCTATTTTACCAATTTAAACAAAAAAGCATGTCAAATGGCTTCAGCAAGAATTTCATTTTTGCTAGTGACATATCAATAGTGATAGCTCAGATATATCATCTGACTGGATATAGGAAAACGTCCGATAAATGGAGGCACAACTTCTATGAGCAGATCTTACCCACCTGCACTGGCACAGAAGACTGCTGTGCTCACCTCACAATCAGCCTTCTCATAGGAAACCCAGGAATTCCCCAATACAAGTGCACAGCAAGAATGTTATGGGTGCATGTAGGAGTGGATGAAGCAAAGGATACATCCATGATTGAGAGAAAAGAAAATAAGTGTGGTTTTAAGACACCAGATTGCAATTCAGGGGATCAATTCCTAACTGTGAAATGTTGGGCAAGCCACTTAAACTCTTTATACCTACAGTTCATCAGCAAAATGGAGACAATTATACTTAATCTCTAGTACACTTAGTCCATCTCAGAATTGTGCCATCTCTGTGTGAGTATCCAGGTGATTAGTAGGCTCTGGGAAATGTAGTTAGTGGTGTCATGGCTCCTGGTGCAATCGCCCTGTGAGAGAAAAAGGAGAATCTACTGAGTGACATGTAGACAGGAGGTGTCTAAACAACAGTTTCTGCCTCTGTGAATCTGAGATCTGGTCTATTCCTGAAAAACTGGGTGTAGACAGAAGTTATGTTTGTCATGCAATCAGACCCCTGAAAGTGCTGTACAGTTGTGCCATGACACAGCTGCAGCGCTTTTAAAGTGGCTGATCACAAGACAAATGAACCCTCATCAAATGAAGGATTAAATGAAGGCACTCTACCACCTCACAACCCCCCCTCCCCCATAACAGTCCCTCTCCAGCTCAGGTCAGGCTGGCCAGCTGGCAATTCACTCCCCCTCCCCACTAACTTCCTGAAGAAAGCCCCACAGCTGGCCGGGGGGGGGGGGCATTGGGGAAGAGAGGTGGCTCTCTAGTTGCAGGCAGACTCCTCAGACTCCTGAAGGCAGACTCAGTCCTGCTTCCCATCCCGCCCCCCAACCCAACAGGTGAACATGTGGTGGATTGGAGGGGGTGTTCTAACTCATAACACTTTATGTAAAGCACCATGAGCATCTGTCAGCACCCACTATGTCAGAGTCAGGACTCTACAAGAGAGTTCCTTCTCTCTGGCATATCCTGTTGATTTCCTAACATTAGGGAGTAAACTACTTCCCCACCCCAGCTTCACAAGGAATAGAGAACTGCAAGGATGTAACACTATGTACCTGCAAAGGAAAGCTACAGGTGAGCAAACAACTCTTGACAGTGAACATTCCTTGATTTATTTAGTAGAAATAATAAGACAATGCTTACAAGAAAAATCCATGTACCTATGCCCCTTTTTCACACCCTTGCAAATTACTGAATTGCTCCATATTTGTCTTACCCAAGGCAAAATTAGCTCTCTTAATTATTACAGGTAGTTCTCAGCATATTAAGTATCTGGGAGGTACTTTTCTTTTTTAAAGTACTTATTCAATGCTCCCAAGATCCACCACTGTACAGCTTTTTTCTACAGCCAGCCAGTTTACCAACAGGTTTGTAAGACATGTAGACTATAAAATACATTCTGATATTTCTTGTTCTCTTAATATTTTCAATATTATTTATGTGCTTCTTTGAAGACATTTATTTTTGTGGAGATTATTTTTGGTTGGGGATTGCAAATAAAACTAAAAATATTATGTCTGAGATTTGCAAACCTGGGTTAAGGGATTGAAATTTTTAGGAACTGGGTTCCCAAATCCCATAAATGACTTTGAGAAATCTCAACCTACATGTATTTATTGCTCTGCTCAGGATCCCTTGATTTCTCAACAAATTTCAAGGTAGAATTTGAAGAAGATATCATAGTTTAGAAAAAAAAAACAGATATTCAGGGTGAACTTCTCTGCTGCACCAGTTTTCTGAAATCAGGACACTTGCACCAATGTAATGGAAAAGAAATTGCATATCTTAGTGTGAAGAGAAACCTGTGGACATATGGTTCCAAAAAGCACCTTTGAAATTCCTGATCTGAGTTTGCAAACTATCTCTGAGTGGAAGCCCACTGGATCCACAGGGGTATCCACACTTAGAAGACTTGAATGATATAGTTCCCTTCATGCTTGTTTTTAAAATAAAAATATGATCAAAGTCTTTGTTACATTTGATTTCCACTGTGTATAGAGTTAAGAAGTTGGGATCAACTTCTATTGAGTTTGGAAAATGTCTAGGTTCCATTTCTTATACAGACAAAATTATTTTTGAAATAGCACTTCAGTGGAAGCCACGAGCAGATATTCAAGAACAAAACGTAGTGGCTCAATCCAGAAGCCAGAGTGTGCTAGAGCATGGCTCTCTGGCACGTAGCCAGAATGGGCTGTGTATTTGCTTCCTCTTCCTGCTGCTCGTGAGGTTTCTGGGATTTGCAGTTCGGACTCACAGCAGCAGGACTCTGAAAGTTGCTCATAATTTCTTCTTCTTGCTTCCAGGGGCCTCTGGCATTTGTAGTCCACAGCCACAGCTAACTAAGCAGGGCAGAGCAGCTCTGTACTCAGGGTAAAGGAAGTTTACCCCCCTTCCTGACTCCAGACCGGGGGGGTGGGGGGGTGGGCAGTGATCCCTAACTGCTCCAGCTATGAAGTAGATGAGTGGGGCCAGCCATTCTATCTGGAGTAGACAGCACAGGCCAGCCCAGGGCTGCAAAATGCTGGGAGACTTTGATTTAACTTGAACCAGGAAGGAGTCTGAGACAGAAGTTTCATAAACTAATTTGACCTAAATCAGTTAAGTCTGATACTACATTCAACCAGGTTTATCTTAAACCAGTTTCAGCCATTTTGAAACTGATTTATGTGCAATGAACTTCTATTCTGCTACAGGCTTAACCCTGTTTCTGATCACTTAAACTAATTTATGTGTAACTTTTGTCCCTAGCCTTACTGGTCTACCAGGAATGAGAGAACTACTTGTAGGACAGCAAAGAATAGCACTGGGCCTTGGAAGTGACCCAGACAGATGGGAAATAAAAGCTTTTGTGTTCAATCTACATAACAATGAATAGTTCTTCTGCCTGCCAGCACAACTACTAAGAAGTTGTGTAAAACATCCCTTGTCTTTCCTGGTTGCTTTACAAATAATAATAGTTTCATTTTTTACAAATTTAGGAGTTAAGGGAAGCATTTTGCACTGTGAACAATCCTTCCTTGCCACCAAAACAGCAAAATTACAACAGTGTGCTTCTCACATCAAAACTGAGCTTATAAATTTGAATAGTATATTATTTTCATAATCTAAAAAGGTTTCCCATGCTGAAACTCTGTATGGAAGGCAGAAATCTGGCTTTTGTATTTCCAAGACCAAAATATCTTTCCTTCCACAAAACCAAAATGAAAAAGAAAAGATCCTTTGTACATTGACAAAATTAGATTTTGCTTCTCTCAGATAACAGCGCCAACAAGCCTAAAGTTAAAACATGAAGCCTGGTACAAAAAACTTGCTGGGGCATCCACAGAATGAGTATTCTCTAGAGGTTTGATTTCAAGAGGGAATGAACCATTTCAACACAGAGGGCAGCAAAAGGCATCTGATGCTCCACAAAAAAAGTACAATTTGTAGCTCAGAAGCCTGATCTTAGCTACTTGCCCATGACTGGATTACACTGTGAATGGCATATATGTTGACCTGTCATAATGGTCTGTGCTTTTATCTGCCCATCTAGCCTATCTAAATCCATTTCTTTGAACTGTACATTTCCGGCTGGCTCAGCTTCTGTTGTTTATGAATATTTTAATCCTCATAAAAAATACATCGCCCGTACACTGCACTTACAGCTTTGCATAGCGGCTAAAGACAAACACAGCAGTTTCCAATGACAGTCCAAGAATTTCAGAGAACTATTGAATCTAACACCATTGAAGCTGATTTTCTGGAAGTTTTCTGGTTGTAGTTGGACATTTAGGCTAAATACAGACTGTGAAAAAGCCTGAGGCTGAATCGATTCAATCTTTGCAGGTTAGTCTAAGCTGCATAGATTGAACCTACAAGTGAACAAACATTAATTTTGGTTCTGGAAGTGCAGCCATACGCCTGCAGTGACCCAAGCCAGAAGCCACAGGTGTTAAAGGGGAGGCACACAGCGTGAATCTGGAGGGGATCTGGGATAGATAACCTAAATCAGTTAAGTCTGATAATACAGCTACTCCTCACTTAATGTCATAGTTACACATTCTTGAAAAATGTGACTTTAAGGAAAATGATGTTAAGCGAATCCAGTTACATTGCAGTAGTTACCTACTAGCAGGCAGTGGCCAAACAACATTATAACCGAACACTGCATGACTTTATACGAGTATGTTATCTAAGGGCCCTTGTCCATGTAATCGGCATTTACTCGCTAAAAATGTTCCTGATTTAATTTTCCTTTCTAAGTTTATGACAACTAATTCAGTAACATGGATGTGATTTACCACATAATGGCTTATTATGCTATAACTAGTAAAGTGTGCTGGGGGACATGTCAAAAAAATTTTACCATCCCACCATTTCAGTACTACTTTACTGCCAGGTGGTGTTTTAGGACAAGATTTGATATTTTGGTTGGTTTATTTTCTTGGTCGTGCTGGGTTGCTTTTTGGGGCAGAATTGTTGGTGGCTTTGCTTGAGAGCCATGCATTTTTGGGGAAGGGGGGTTGAGTTAACTAAGCAGTGCTGCCCGCCTCCCTTGCAAAGCCTCCCACTTTTTTCTGGGTGCTTGTTGCACGGGGCGCTGCTGGTTGGGGTGGGAAATCTCTTCATGCAAAGGTCTGCAAGAGTAAGTCTGCCTGCCTCCCCCTCTCAAGTCTGGATTGGCATTGGGGACTGTACTGCAGGCCTCCCAAAGGGGCTGCTCCTCTGACCAAGCGTGGTCCTGAAGCAGTTTCCAAAGCACCCACATTTTCTGCATGCTTGTTGCACCAGGCACTGGGTGTGGGGTACACTTAGGGCTACATAAGGGTACATAAACAATCTGGCTGTCCCCCTGCCCCACCTCCCTGTGTGTTGGCATCTGGGTATCATGTACCCAGGCTACCCAGGCTAAAGCCTGAATGGAAACATTACTACTGGAATTTTTATGTAAAACAGAAAGAATCCTGTGTCTCTTATCATTTGTATCCTCACACCAAAAAGCAGGACTTTCCAAAGCTAGGAACCAGTGGGGAGGGGGTGGGAAAGGGGCTGGGGCTCTTATCATGGTTGATTAAGATTCCTTGGGTACCAGGGATCCCCATGGCCAGGACAGCTTCTCCCAAAGTGGGGGCACGATCAGTCTAGTCCAACTGCCCCTCCCCCCACAATCACCACACAGTGGCCAGCATGAGCTAACACCCCCCAACCCTGCACAGCAGGGGCATGGTGTGGGTTGAGGTGAAGAAAGAAACAGCCCAGGCTCAATGAGAGGAATGTTCTTAACACTTAGTCTATTTGCATGTCAATCCTTTAACTGCTGCATTGGTAGATCATCATCACCTGCAGTCATATCCCCCAGCCTACAACCAGATTCCTTCAATACCTGTTGTTCCCCCTGTCCTCTACCCCACAAGCTTGCCCCTCTTCTTTGGCACTCCTGTTCCTTCAAAACCTATTTTTGTCCCCAGCAGCATGTTCCTGTCTGCTTTTGACCACCCTCTGCTTGCCATTGCTCTCCCTAACAGTCATACTGCTGCCTTTTTCTGAGAGTGCAGGGGGCTGTGGTGCAGAGGCACCAGCTGGGCTGAAGGGGCAGGGGGCTGTTACACAAATTGCCAATTGCTCCAATCACAAGAGAGAATTTACAAAGGGGGATAAGGCAAGGCACCGTGTTTATTGATTACATGAGTTAGAAATAGAGATTCAGGCACACCATTCATACAAACATACACAAATCATCATACACATCATTATACACAGGCATACACATACACCAAACAACCATTTCATCCACACCAGATATAGTTACCAGCAATAGTTGCTCAATATCAGTTTAGGGTGGCCAACCTGGGCTTATTGAGTAGATGATGATGATTTGAAGATAGCAGATTAAAAGATAACAGCTGGAACGGGGTGAACAGATGCAGTGCTCCGATGAAACAGCAGTAGAAAAAGAGACTCACCCAACTTGGTAGTTTCAAAGTGTTCTTTTATAGGGATTGGCATCCTTAGCTTCAGTGCTTTGGGGTTTTTCCATACCTAGCTTCATTTTTGCAGTTGTTCTTGTTTTGTCTTCAGCTTATATTAGCCTTGGAGTATTCTTGTTGCCTGTCTAGCAGAATTTCTTCTTCTGTTCTTTTCTTTGTGCCCTCAAGCTTCAAAGGGATTCTTCAACCATCCGTTAATTAGTTTACTGACTGGTAACTTACATTTGGCCCCTTGTTGCTTACATAAACAGTTAAATCTTCTTCTCCCATCTCCGTGCCATTTTCTCACCATTCATCCTTTTACACACAGTCATACATAAAGGCTATACAGAGTTCATTCACTTATCTCAAGCAAAAGGATACAAAATTGAGTTTTCAAGTTGCTTACAGGACAAGACTAACATGGTTGTATTTTATAATTATTATGCTTTATATTAATGTTAGCTACATTAGTTCAGTCCATGCTACAGGGCTGTAGATAGGGAGTGAGGTTCACTGGCAGGGTTTGGGAGGGAAGAGGGCTGAAAGGACAGGGGCTGTCGGTCAAGAGTGAGGGGCACCAGCTGGGCTGGGGGGGCTGCAGGTTAGCTAGGAATGAGAAGCACTGGCCTTAGACCAACGCTGAACCCAGTCCAACAAAAAGGTAATTTTAATTAACCTGAGTCTTGAACTGCCTGACATAACAATTTGATTTTTGCCGCGAAGTGCATGCAAACAATGGGGAACAATTTTTTTTTGGAATCCAAAAGATTTTTATTTTTCATTACTCTTAACCTTGAACTAAATTGCCAGTAAAATTTTGCAAGATTAGCCCTTGTAGTCTTGTTGCAGCATTGCAATAAAAATTCAATGGATTTCCATGGTTTACCGAGTGAGCTCAATCTGCACTTGGTGGTAAAATTGTTTCAAAGCAGGGAAAATCCCATTTTGGGGCATAAGTCAGGTCCACATTGAAAATTTGAAATGATTTAAAAAAACCCTCATGGAAGGAAATTCAAGAGCTAAAAATAAAATATGTCAGAGGTGTTTTAAATTATGACAGAAAAAAAATCTAAGACAATAAAATCAGCTAATAACCTGGATACACAGATGGGATTTAGCTAGCTTAATGGTGATTTTTGTCATGTGGAGACAGGAAAAGTGTAACGTTGTGAAGAGGGACTGAACAAAAACAAGCTACAGAAAACCGGAACAGAGATTGAGCGGGGGGGGAAATGCCGCTTCTGGAGCGGCTGTTCCCTGCAGATTGGAAAGGCGGGTCAGAACGGTGCAGTGTGTGGGAGGAAAGAGAGTGGAGGAGAGGCTCTGCAGGGGAGAGCTCAGAGAGCAGTGCTGTGGCCGTAGAATCGAAGGAGTTGGTCCGGGGTGTCAGAGACAGCATGTATGAGGAGATAAGCAGGGAGCCTCCAGAACAGTAATTGGAGATACAGAATGCCAAGAGACTGAGAAGCAGTGAGAAGGGAAGAGCCTAGAAGATCTTCAGGCTTATCCTAGGTGGAGTTTGGTATTTTGTTTTGTTTTTTGGGGTATCTTAATAGACCTTAACCTGGCCTAAAGGTGTCATAAGGGGTGTGAGAGAAGAGAAGGAGCCAGAGGTACAGTTTTTCCCATACACCCCAGAAAAAAGAAAAGAAAGGAGAGAGTATCCTGAAGAGTTGAGGGAAACGAGACCTCAACAAAGAAGATTTAAAGACCCTGAACATAAAATTTCTTTTCAATTAAAAAAAAAATACATATTTATAAAAAAATAGAAAACGAATCAGTATTTATATTTACGTGGTTGTATATTATATGAGACAAGGTTCTATGGAAAAAGTTTAGAGAGGAAAAAAAACAAACAGTTTGAAATAGCCATAATCTATCTCCATGTGAAATAGTTCATAGTTTCATAGATGTTAGGTTCGGAAAGGACCTCAATAGATCATCGAGTCCGACCCCCTGCATAGGCGGGAAAGTGTGCTGGGTGCAGATGACCCCAGCCAGATGCCCCCAGGGTAGGGGAGACCCCCAGAGTAGGGGAGACCACCACCTCCCTTGGGAGCCCATTCCAGATTTTGGCCACTCTAGCTGTGAAGAAGTTCTTCCTAATGTCCAGTCTAAATCTGCTCTCCGATAGCTTATGGCCATTATTTCTTGTAACCCCCCAGAGCGCCTTGGTGAGTAGAGTCTCACCAATTCCCTACTGCACCTCCATGATGAATTTATAGTTTGCCACAAAGTTGCCTCTCAACCTTTTCTTGCGGAGGCTGAAGAGGTCCAGGTGCCTTAGTCTCTTCTTGTAGGGCTTGGCCTGCAAGCCCTTAACCAAATGAGTGGCCCTTCTCTGGACCCTCTCCAGGTTATCCACATCCCTCTTAAAGTGTGGTATCCAATACTGGATGCAGTATTCCAACTGCAATCTGACCAGTGCCCAAGTATCACCTCCTTGGTTCTGTTTGTCATGCATCTGCTGATGCATGATAAAGTGCAGTTAGCTTTGCTAATGACTTTGTCACACTGATAACTCATGTTCATCTTGGAGTCCACTAGGACTCCAAGACCCCTTTCCACTTCTGTGCTGCTGAGCAGGTCATTTCCTAGGCAGTAGGTGTGCTGGCCATTTTTCCTCCCTAGGTGCAGCACTTTGCATTTCTTCTTGTTAAATCGCATTCTATTGTTTTCTGCCCATTTCTCCAACCTGTCCAGGTCTGCCTGTAGTTGTCCCTGCCCTCTGGTGTGTCCAGTTCTCCCCACAGTTTTGTAGCATCCGCAAACTTGGACAGAGTACACTTCACTCCCTCGTCCAAGTCACTGATGAAGACATTGAAGAGTATTGGTCCAAGGACCGAGCCCTGTGGGACCCCACTGCTCACATCCTTGCAGGATGATACCGACCCATCCACCATCACTCGCTGAGTATGACCCTCTAGCCAGTTTGCCACCCACCAGACTGGGTAATCATCCAAGTCACAGCCTCTTAATTTATTCACCAGTGTGGGGTGGGATACCATATCAAAGGCCTTCCTGAAGTCTAAGTAAATGATATCTACTGCTACTCCTGCATCCAGGTGTTTTGTAACCTTGTCATAAAAAGAAACTAGATATAAAAGTTGTGGATATAAAAATAATAAAGAGATTTATTGAACCCATATGCAACTCAGACTCAATTAATAACATAAGATCTTGGGTGTCGAGAGAGAGAGCCACCAGAGCAATTGTGACATTAAAAAAACCCAACCCCCGCCAAAAAACCTAGAGAGATTGCCAGTGTCTTACTGCAGCACTAACCCCTTCCGACTAAGAACATTAGAATAGAACAAGATGTGGCAGGTGAGAGTTGAGATAGACTGTAGAAGTTGCTAGATGGAGCAATCTATAGGGACTTCCACAAACGTGGAAACAGGAGAGGTGTAATGTGGGCAAGCGAAAATAACATTAACCAGGACAAAGTTAAGTAAGGAGTACCTGTACATCCATCCAGGTTTATCTTAAACTGTTTTCAGCCATTTTGAAAGTGGTTTATGTACACTGAACTTCCATTGTATTACAGATTTGAAAAAGTTTCCGATCACTTATATTAGTTTATGTGTAATTTCTGTCCCTAGCCTTATAGCTAGAACCATATTGTATAATTTCTCCTCTAAATCTTTTGTAATGACATAATTTTGGCACGTTTTAAAGCATCTTTTCTTCCTCAGAAACTTACACCTCCTGAAGACAAAGTTTAGCTATTAAGATTAAAATTCTTCATATGCAAATCGTGTGTTGCTATGTTTCTATATGCTTAACCCAATGCTTCTACTGACTGAGACCTCTGGATGGATTCACATTATTATTACATAAAACAAGGGTGTCAAACTTGTGCCCTGGGCTTGATCTAGACTGTGGGGCTCCTTACAGGCTGGATCCAGCCTGAGGCACAAGGAAGTGATAGCAGTGACAGCACTGGGGGAGCTCTGGCTCCAACCCAGGGCATGTAGCAGTGACTCTAGCCACCACCACATATCCTGTGCTAGAGCCAGAGCTACCACTGCTACATGCCCCATGCTGGGGAAGAACCTCCAGGATCAGCCCCAGAACAGGGCACATGGAAGGGTCTAGTAACTGGAGAGGTAGGGCTGCAGCACTGGCTACAGGCAAAGCAGACAGAGGGCTATCATTTCATATACTTAGCTTAGCCCTGTTGCCATTATTGGTTTCCACCCTGGGCCTGCCAAAATGCAGGCTTCTTCATTACCTTCCAAAAATGGACTCAATCAGTCAGCTTCTTTCATCTTTCATGACCCTGGTGTGATGGACTGAAGAACACTGGAGATGCAGGCTCCCTGCTATTTAGTTGCAGTGACTGGCCCCAATCATTCCTGCACTACCCCTGAACTACAACTGCAGAGAAAACCTTGCTTCATTCCATGGTAGAACATGCCCAGTACAGACAGAATCTTACAGAAATCTAGCTGCAAACATCTAGCAAGTGCAGCGTGACCATGTCTAAACTGCAGTTTTTCACAAATTAATAAAACTTGCCAAATTTTCAAAGGGATGGCATAAGGGCACATCCCTGACAAAATTCTTAACCCATCATATCTCAAGATGTCAGAGAGAAGGTCCTCAGAATTTTTCACATAGGTGAAATAAACTATTTCACCACAACCTTATTTTTCTCACTCTTTATCCCTCTACATTTTGTCTGAAATTTTTTTTTAAATCACCTTAGTGTAGAAATTATCTGTCCAGACTAAAGTTGAATAGATTAATAAGCAACCAAAAACTGGATCTTATGGGCTAAGTACAGATAGTCAAAAAGCCCATGGCTGAATCAATTCATTTTTTGCAGATTAATCTAAGCTGTGTATATTGAACCAATAAGCAAGTGAACAAACATTCACTTTTGATTTCAGGAATGCAGTCACATGCCTGCATTGGCCCAGGCTAAAAGCTTGGAGGTGATAGAGCACACCTCACTGCTCTGCTGGAGCAGGCAGCATAGACCAAATGTAGCCCATCCACCCTGAGAGGGACAGTTTGCCAGGGCGGTATAATGCATCCTGGACTGCTGGGGGACTGTTAACTTGAAGCTAGAGAGGCTATGGGACAGAAGTTCAATAAACCAATTTAACCTAAATAAGTTAAGTCTGATACTACATCCATCCAGGTTTATCTTTAACCCATTTCAGCATTTTTGGAAGTGGTTTATTTGCACTGAACTTCTATCGTGTTTTGAACTAGTTTCTTATCACTTATACTGGTTTAGGTGTAATTTCTGTCCCTAGCCATAATAAGTAGTGTTGGGTCACTTTAGCAATAGGCAGCATCACCAGAACTGCAACAGGTGTAGACACTAATCTTGTGTGTTTATACATATGTTCATCCTCTCCATATAATTTCAATATTATTTTTTAAATAAACTGAATTCCCAAAATATTTTACCCTCTTCCAGTATAATCTTTATGTCCAGTAAGTTGTCATCCCAAATGAACACAGAGAAGTGGCCCAGAAACTGTGGTAAAAGTGTTTATACTACAGAGCTGGAAGCTAAATTAGTAACTACATAAGAAATGTAGACGTATTAAAATATTGTTAGTAGTATATAGGCTCACCACCCTTCAATGCAAATATGACAGGTGGACAGGACTAAAAGTCCCACCCCCTTAGCCCTGCCCCCTGATGGGTGGCCTCCTGACTGGTGACATTCAGAGCAGGTGGCCCTCCTCTGAATGTCACCAGCCCCGCCCTGCCCCCTGACCCCAGTCACATGGTGCATGACATCAGCAACTCTGCCCCCACCCCAGTCATGTAGTGTGTGACATCAGCAACTCTGCCCCCACCCCTAGTCATGTTCTGTGTGACACCACCAACACATGGTCCATGACATCATAAGGACAGCTGATGAAGACCCCCAAAGCCCAACCCCCCATTCTGCAAGAACTTCCCTAGATCGTGGTACAGTTATGACCTATTGCCCAGGGCCCCGAAGCAGACGTTGAAAATTTGGAAGATGGTATCTTCGTGTCATGGTTTAAATTTGTCCTCAAGCATTTGAATGCAGCACATGGGTGTTAGCATGGAGGTGGGTGTGGGGGCAGTGGTTACCAGGCATGTCTACACAGGAGGCTATGTTAAAGGAAGTTTATTACTCTCCTGGTGAAGCTGAAAGTTTTGACGGAGTGAACACACATTTTGAAGCCACCAAAAGGCAGAATAAGGTTCTGAACAGAAGCTGGGTGGCACCTGGCTTTCAGATCAGGATGCTTACAACTTATACAAACTGGCAAGAAGACGTTTTAAAAGAAACAAGACTGTTGTTTCAAATATTGATGCGCAATGGCAGGCAGATTTGGTGGATATGCACCGGTTGTCCAAGCACAATGGTGGGGTTAAGTTCATCTTAACAGCGATAGACATATTATCAAAGTATGCCTGGGCTGTGGGTCTAAAAAACAAGTCAGGGGGTGAAATAGCTCGAGCCTTTAAAACCATTTTTACGGAGGGCCGTGTACCTTGAAAATTACAGACTGATAGGGGAAAATAATTTTTAAATAAGTCTTTAAGCAATCTGTTAAAACAGTATAATATTCACCATTTTGTGATGAATAGTGAAGTGAAAGTGGCGGTGGTAGAGAGGTTTAACAGAACATTTAAATCAAAGATATGGAGATATTTTACAGCCTGCAACACCTTTTGCTACATTGATGTGTTACCAGAGTTTATAAACAGCTACGACCAGTTTTCACAGAACTATCTGCCCAAGGCCTGTTGACATGAACTTCTCAAACTCTCCAAGGGTGTGGAAAGCCGTGTACAGGGAATATTTCAAAATAAAATCAGCAGCACCTGTGTTTAGAAAAGGAGACCACGTGAGGGTGTCTAGGATCAAAAGGAGATTTGAAAAAGGTTATGAACAAATATTCACCAATGAGATTTTCATAGTGGATGAAGTCCTTAGATGCATGCAGATGCCCATATACCACCTGAAAGGTTATGAAGATGATCCTATCGGGGGTTCTTTTTACCCTGAAGAACTACAAATACTGAACACCAAACAGGACAGAGTTTACAGGGCCCTCTCTTCATTAGTGTGGTCACACTTCTGCTGTCTTGTTTCCACTCACTCTGGTGGGTAGTACGGGGAAAAATGGTTTTGCGGTGGGTACAGTTTCACCCTGGCTATTCCAAAATAGCTTGACAGGGGTTGGAATTTGTCATGAATGATTTCAGGGTGTCTGGCTGGGTATTCCTTCACTTTGTTTATAAAGGGGTAAAAATTGGTAAAATCGTAATAGTGTATTTGTTCGCTGGGTTTAGTTTGGTAATATAAACAGATGGCATTAGTTCTCCCCCACAAAAAGAGCATCCCTAGGCACCAGAGGACAAGGCAGCGGGGTTTTGTTTAAAAAATCTGCCAGCTCCCCATCCGTTTCTAACAGAGCCCTCCACTTGTGCTCCCAAATGGTCCTAACAGTAAACCCCTCTCTCTTGAAATAATCAGTCTTGTGCAATGCCTGATAATCCAGAAACCTGAAGGTGGTCCCTGTCAACAGGTTCTGGTCTTTCTCATTGTAGCAAGTGACACAACCGTGGCAAAAGCATCCGTTAAATTCAGACGCTGTAGGTTCCCCATCAATGTTGGCATAGCTATCTAAAAAATAGGGGCCTACCTGAAATTCCCCACCCTGTAAGGCATGTTGAATTTGAATATTTTCTTTCTCCGAAATGTACATTAGCCACTGAATAGATGGGGTTGAAAACCTCTTTTTCTGTCTGTGATAGTTGTCTGGGGGGAGAAGCGCTATGGTCTGCGGTTCCAAAAACATAAACCTGTACATGGCCATGCAGATGGAGGCCAGCATGATGTATTGGAAAGGATCTATGCCGCCTACTACATTTCGGTCTACCTGCCATGTCATTTTCATAATCTCATCCTTGTAGAGGCAGCAGGCCTCTTTCAAAATTTTTACATCCTGCTGGCACTAATAGGCCAACTCCTTTTGCATGTCAAAGGTCTTATCAGGGTTATTCTGATATCATTCTAAAAACTGTCCTTCCTCACTGGACATATTTTCAACACTGTAGTACTCCATCTTCGGGAGAGGCCCCACACAATTTTGGTTTTCTGCTGTGTTAAGAAAATGTGGGAAATAACCTTTGCATCCTTCAAACCCCATCGCCTGTGCAAGTATGCTAAGTTTCATTGGTAAAAAGTTTAAAGAATCTATGAAACGGATGCCTAGCCTGGTCACTTCAATGAACATGAATTTACCAGCCTAAGTGTTTAGTTTCACACCCATTTTTTCCTTCAATAACTGGCTGACAATGAAGTAACCATCATAGCCTTTGGTGTTGTGAGCTATGAAGGTGTAGTCCTTGAACTTTTTATCCATAAAGACCTTAATAAAATCAGACAGGCACTCTTCGCCCTTAAACTCCCAAGTGCTTTCTGGCTTTTTGGGCTTAGCTTTACAAGCCTTTTTGGAGTTTTTGCCTGCGGCTTTCTGCAGTTTTTTTCCCCCTGTCTTTAGCTCCAATGCAAAAATGTAGTTGGGCACATGCATCCCCATCTCCTGCACATATTCAAAATCATAAAAAATATACCCCTCACCTTCTTCAGGCTCTTTAATCTGATGCATAAAGCACCAGTGTTTGTTTACATCTGTGATTTTCCCATAACACTGTTTGCACTGTGCTTTTTGTCCACATAAGACTTACACTCATCTCACAGAGTTTTAGTCAGACATTCAATCCATTTTTCAGAGGCCAGGGCCACGTGCCTTTCTAAGCACTTTTTGGAACAGCTTACAATTAGGGCCCCTCTGTGTCCTGCCCATGTTTTCAGCACAGACTGGGCTCAGGCAAAGACGACATCGGAACCTGTACGTGTGGCTATGGCTGTACAACATCTGACAAAGATCGCAATAATTTCTCATGCCAAACACCTTTTTCACATCCAAAATACCAAAACAATGTTCACCATACAGCAGAAGAAAACAGGTGTCAGGGTATCTGGCTGCATCCTGCGTTTTAAATAAACTCCACCCAATTTTTTCCTTATGCATCACTATGCAAATATTAACCTGTTCAAGGTCTTCAAACAAAGGTACTTGATGGAGCATAACCTTTTGCTATATAGACATGCCTAATTGCCTATGCAGTTCTTTGGCACCATCTAGCAGCTCGACATCTCTGGCCCCTCTACATTTTGTAACAGCCAATAGACTGCCTGCAAAGCACAGGTTAGTATCATAGGTATTCAAGTCAATTAAATACTTCCTCTTTTTAGCAATGATCTTGGAATAGGGGAAAGACCTTATAACTCTATGGCTTCCACCTCTCCGGCCTCTCACAATGACCACAACCAGCTGAAATGTTGAATCGAGCAATATTTCTCTCTGGCTTTGTAACAGATTACTGAACCACTCTAAAAACAGCTTGGGGGTCATCTTGTTTAAATTAATAGCTCAAGAGTATAAACAGTTTGCCATTGTATTTGCCTGAATATGTAACTGGGCATAGTCATGGCCTGTGTATCTCTGGCAGAGTTCTGCCACAATTTCTTCTACCCCTCGGGTTATGGCTTCGTGTGTAATGGCACATGCTCCAGATTCACAAAACAGAACTCCTCAGTGTACCTCATACCTCTAAACCTGGCTACAGACCACTCTTGCCTTCTTACCCGCGCCATATGTACATCCGGTAAAATATCCTCTGCTGACTCAGGGGACCAGGGGGTGCTTGAGGGGTCCTCTAAACTGTCTTCTACACCAGATTCGTTATCCCAACTCTCTGACCCTTCAGGTCTTGGTGGTGGGGGAGGCCTGGGGACATTTGAGGAACCCTCTAAAGGGCTTCCTAAATCATAGTCACCATCTTCCCTCTCTGGCTTTGTGGGTCCTGGTGAAAGGTCAGGCCTGGGAGAAGCATTTGAGTGGCCTTCTAAAGTGCCAGTACTAGGGGCTCTCTTATTTTTTCTCAACCATTGTTTCACCTTCCCCACGCTCCTTTTTAAGCAGGCCCTTACTTTTTGCCCCACGAGCCACTTGCTGGTTCACCACCCATTCTTACCCCTGCATTTACCATGACTCCCCCTCTTATGATACAAGCCATGACTGCTGTCCGAGTTACACAGACTACCGCATCTCTGAGTAAAATTTACCCTTTTGCTCTGGTAGTCATCATGAGCTTTCAAATCGCTCTGCACACTCTGAGATGTATACGCCTGCCAGTACCATCCCAAATCCCCCCTTTTTGCACAATAATTATGATCTTTCAAGACAAGGTGTTTATACCCACCCTGAAAACCTGCTCTCTTTTTTTCACAATAATCATGATTTTTCAGAGTTCTCTGCACACTCTTTCTGAGATGTATACACCTGCCAACACCACCCCAATCCCCCATCTTTTTTCACAATAATCATGATCTTTCAAAAAAGGAGAAAGACTCTCCTCTTTCTCTAAACTGTGTGAGCAATCAGTCCTGGGTTTCTTATTCACGGAGTCCAGATCACCTGTTTTGGGGGTGTGAATCCTTGTCTTTTTACATATGCTTTTCTCAGAGGTATGTGGCTTGTTTTCCTCTGAGGAACCATACCCTTCTGTATTGTCCTGGTGGTCTTCTAATCCTTGGGTGTTATGATCTGCAGGCTGAGCATTTCTGGGTTTTTTTGCTTGTGCTTTTAGAGGTCTCCGCCCAGGCCCACACTCTTGTTTGGGAGTGGTGCATGAGATCACTTAGGAAATATAAAATTTACATCTCAGCGTTGAGAATTCACTTTCCTCACACACTACAAATTTAAAATTTGCTTAACCCCTACATATAGCTTCTCCTCCCACAAGAAACACATAAGCTGATTTCAGAAAAATTACCTTTTACTGCTGGATAAAAACATGACTGCGTGTATTTGTTCTGCTTTTCTAGTTTAGAAGAAGAGGTTCTGTTTGAAAACAAACATTTGTTATAACTTAGTGTGATTATATTAGCACAGCCACAAATAACTCACCATTTTAAAATAATTTTTACCTTGCTGTGGTAAAATTGCATGGGGCTTCCCCACTTGATAAGCTCTCTGTAATATAAATGAAATGATACAATAAGTAAGTCCTCTGTATTAAAAAATTAAATAATACATTAAGGAAAACAGTGTATGTATAAAGTAAAATATAACTGTTTTAAAATAGTCACCACTAAAAGACAACTCCACCCCTTCAGTCTTAAAATATGTGACGATCTGGACACACCAGTCAGATTTTTTTTTTGATCTGGTTTATCTTTACAATACACACCCACCATCCCATACCATTCACAATCTATGAGAATATGTATTTTTAAATTCAGTCTTTATTTCCAACAAAAACTTTTAGAATATTTATTGATTTATTTTGTTAAACCTTCTTCTAAGAAGTGTTCTTTTATCATTTCCTGTGAACATTAAGCCTTATCGGCCTTATCTTTACAGCAGGCCTTTTGGTAAAAGATAACTCCTTTAGTCTTAAAATAGGCAGAGCTCTGAACAGAATAGTCATCTTTTTTTTTTTTTGAGGTCTGGTTTATCTTTGTAACACCCCCCACACACCCCATACAAAAGCTGTAAGGATATATATTTTTAAATAATCTCTATTTCCATCCAAAACTTTTACGATATTTACTAGTTTATTCTGTTACCCCTTCTCCTAAGAAGGTTTTTTAAAATTATTTTTAGTGACCATTAAGTCTCATTGGTTTTATCTTTACAAAAAACCCTATATGTATGTGATTAGAGATCCAAGACACTAAAGCAAATGCTAATCTACATTAGATGTAGAAAACTGTTGATGTGCTTTACAACCTCATTTTTGCCACCCTCCCACCAAGATCAGCAAATGATATAACCTTCCACCCCATTTTAAACTGTCTTTGCTAAGCCCTTCTCTTAAGCAGGGTTTTATAATCTCTAGTACCAATTAAGCATTCAATATGGGGTATGAGCATTTTATCTTCCTCAGTGATCAAATCATGAAGGAAAGCATTAGGATCTTCTGCAGAATACACAGCATTTAGAAGCTCTCTAACCTGAATCAAATGTTTCTCAGTAATTCTGAGAATGTTCCTGGCAAGCCCGATGGCTATAACAGCATCAAAAATACTATCAAGACATATTTCCTGGCAAAGTTCCTGAATTATTTGATTTAAGTCTTCATCTAACCAAGTAACACATTCATGGGCTTCTTGACACCCCTAGGTCTAGTGTACACCCCCAGCATAGGTCAAAAAGTCTCTTCCTCAAGCAGTGTTTCAATATGTCATAAAAGGAAACATAAACAAGAGACTTCATGAAGACTTTACATTCACGACTTGTAACAGGATCTGTTGATTCAATGCCTTACTGTCTTCTGAACTTTTCAGCCTCATCCGGTCTTTGTTCTCTGCAAAAACATACGCTTCCTTCTGGTGTACTGGTGAGTAGGTTTTCTGGAGTCATTAAAAAGGCTTCATTTAACTGCAAAGGAGTTCAAATAAAGGACTTAGTTAGCTGCTGTTTAATCAGTCCTTAGCTACTTCCAAACACACACATGCCATGAAGTGAACCCACACCACTACACTCAAATTCTAAGTGCCCCCACATACATGCTCCAAGTCTCTTACCAGTCTCATCTCTGCAATGACCTCTACTTCGCATTCAGGCTCTGGCACAAAGATACCATCTTCCAAATTCTCAAGGTCTGCTTCGGGGGCCTGGGCCTCCTCCATTTGCCTGTTCATTGAGTCTTCCTGAACAGGGTCAGACATCACAAAAAGTCTTTGGGCTAAGAGTCTGGCGTCCTCCTCAAAATTATTTCTACGGTAATGCTTTCTATGATGCTGTCTTGGGGCTGTGGTAAGTGGGCCTACAGGCATTGTGAAAGAATCCATATCCACCCATACTTGCCTTAGCACAGTCTCAAATAAACAGAGGGGTCATTCTGGAAATCAGATAGATCTGGTGGGGCTTGCAGCCTAAATCCCACCCCCTCTACTCGTTCCAATTGGTTCAGAATCATTCTTGGGAGATCTGAGGCCTCTGAAACCCCCTCCAATTGATTGGGGTGTGGGGCAGGTTGTTAGAAGGATCACACCACCACCCTGCCACCCCATAGGCCATGCCTGTGCTCCAGGGGGTGGGGCTAGAGCAGTCTGGGACTTGATAGGTCATAACTGCACCACGTGATCTAGGGTGATTCTTGCAGCATGAGCGGTTGGGCTCTAGGCGTCTGCATGGGCTGTCCTCCTGATGTCATGGACCATGTGGTGGTGGTGTTACACACCACATGACTGGGGTGGGGGCAGAGTTGCTGGTGTCACACACCATGCGACTGGGGTGGGGTGGAGTTGCTGATGTCACACACCACGTGACTGGGGTGGGGCAGGGCTGGTGATGTCATGCACCATGCAAGGGGAAAGGGAGTGGGGCTAAGGGAGCGGGACTTCCAATCCTGCCCACCTGTCACATTTGCATTGAAGGGTGGTGAGCCTATATACTACTATTGTTATTTTATATATCAGATGTTTAATAACATTGTCAGTGGGTCCGTCAAGTACCCCCTCTATCCTTGTATTTCCTGCCTGCTATGACTTCGATCTTAAAGAAATGAAATAGGGAGGAAGTGGTTGTTACAAGAGGAAGTACCCACGGGAAGTACCACGCTGAAATAAACTTATTTTTCTCCTTTTTGCTTTTATTCAGTGGTTTGCAGGTGTTAACAGGGAACTCCCCTCTTGCGGGGGGAGATCACAGTCCAAAGGGTTAACCTTGGGGGTCTCCAGCCTCCAGGCCAGCCCCCATTCCAGGGTTACAGTTTAGGAAAGCCGCGCCCCTTTATCCAATTACTCTATTAGCAGTTTGTTAGTCCTCTCCTGGCCACTGCTAAGCCAATTAGCGGCTTGTTACAGCTGCCATCTGCAGCTTTCCCCTGGCAGAGCCGGTGTGCAGACTCTGCGGGTCTCCCTTGATTTCCCGGTCCTCAGTGCCGTGCTCCCCTTTGGGGCATCCTAGAGGACCCTGGACCCTCCAGAGGTCTGTGTAGGAGTCCTTCCGCCTCTTGCCACCTCTTCAACTCACCAGAACCTCCCTGAACTTTGACAGCAGCGTCTGCTCCCATCTGTGGCACGGCTCTGCTCCTCTCATTACTCACCACTGTCCCTGTAGCATCCAGGTCAGTCGGTGCCTGGGCTCCGGGATCCCTTTGCCCCCTCTGATCCTGGGTCAGGTCCCACTTCCCAGATCCTTCTCTCTGGGTCTCTCTCTCTCGCACCTCCGCTTGGTGCTTCCACTCTGGTGCCCGAAGCCATCCCTCCTCCTCTTCCTCTCCATTTTATCCTCTGGAGTCTAGTTACTGTTGGATCCTTAGGGCTAGGGGCCTGCCCTCCTCGTGGTTTAATTATTTCCGGCTGCCCCCGTTCCCTTAGCAACAGGGTCTCAGTGGGCACCCTGTTACAAACATAATTTTAAATCTACTTACTGTACTGTGACTTGATAAGATTAACTTAAAGTCTTGAATTCAAGAGCTGAAGCACATTATTAATATGAAAAACAACTCTGACTGGAAAGTGATTCAGAATCTTCAATTATTTAAAAGATATGTGCATGTCCAATTACTTTTACATTATAATGGAATCCAACTGCATGGTCTGGTCACACTAAAGTCACATGAGTTGAAAGATTCAAGAGGTGAAACTCTAATATTCAATAACATCCATTTCTACTTTGTGTAATTTTTCTTATTCTGCTGGTCAGAAAGATAGAAAACTGCTTCATGAAATAAAAGCAACAGTCAGCTTGCAAAACAAAGAAAAATAACTACTCTACACATCTTGGCACATCATACAGCCAGGAGTCATACAGAAAAAGAACAGGTAGGATGAAATAGGAAGAACTGGTTGATTATGGCGCACATTTTTTTCTTGGTTAATGATTCCTCTTCTCCAAGTATTCACTTACATCCTTATACCCATTTATCCATTCTTTCATTCATCATACCTGTTCCTTTCTGAAGAGAGTCAATTCCTTTTCTTAACTATTATCAGATGTAAGGAGTTTCATCTAAATCCAGCTAGAGCTTGACCTTGCATTAGCTTTAGGTCATAACCCCTCAGATTAGATATAGTTCAGATGGTCTTGTAGCATCTTTCCATACCTTAAGAACTATTTTTGTCTCATTAGGTCATCACCTTGGTCTCCTTCTTCTTCTTCTGGTTACTCTTTTTTTCTCCCTCTCTTTATCACCTTTGCTTTCTCTCATCTAATGCTGAAATAAAGTACACACATTTAAAACACAAAAACATAACAAAAAAACCCCAAAGCAAAGTAAAATAAATAACCCCTCCAAAAAACCCAAAACAAAACAAAAGCACCCCCCCCAAAAGAAAAATCTGTGGTAATCAAATACAGGAATCTATTTTCCTTCAAAATATTTCATATAACCTTTTCCTAAGCTACACCAAACATGGGATAATTTTAACAATTAAAATTAATCAGGAATAAAGATATATATTTTTTTAAATTGCTCTGGAATTATGAAATCTGTAACCCGTTATGCAAATAGAATAAAAACATCTACATCCAAATGTGTACAAGTCAAATCACTTCACTCACAAAAGCATTAAGCAAAGACATTAGGGGCATTTTTACACATTGAAGCACTGCAGCACCAGGCGCTTTGAAAAGCACCCAGGCACTACAACACTTCCAGTTGTATACATATTGAAATGTGCATCGGTGCTGAGAAAATGGTGGCAGTGCACTTTTGAACCAAAACACCTTGGAGGTGCTTTAGTTCAGAAGTGCACCACATATATTTTCTGCGTGCTGAAATGCATTTCACCACTTATACAACTGCAAGCAGCACAGTTCAGTGTGCATTAGTTCATGTGCACAGCAGACTTGATTCATTGATTCATTGAGTCTGCTCCGAAGCAGCGGATCTTCAGCATGTCGCCAAAAGAAAAAGTATGTGTATAAATGCCCTAAGATTAGACCTGATGAAGCATGACTTGCAATCAAATCTTGTCTAAGTATATCCCAACTACAAAGTCAGTAGAGCTGTGCAAAGCTTCAGTTCGCAATTTGATTTGGAGAAGATTCAGCCTGATTCGGAGGCTGAATCTCCAAATCCAATTGAATCACTAGAAGCTTAAAACTTTCTGAATCGATTCAGAGTCTCTGAATCGATTCCGAAAAGATTTAGTAATTCAGAGGGCAGTCTTTATGGGGAAACAGAAACTTAGAAGAGGGAGGGGGAGCAGCAGGGGGAAGGACTGACACTTCTAGCTGGCCAGTGACTGTGACTTCTCTCTGACTGCCCATCCAATCACAGTGTCTGGGGGAGGGGGACATAGAAACTGCATAAAAGCCTCTGTCTGCAGGCTTGCTGTGCCTTTTGTGAGCTGGTTCTGAGTGAGCAACAGCGTCAGAAAGGTATTGGACTTTCTGGCTTACATCCTAGTCAGTCAGTCGCCTGCTCTTTTTTACTCTTAGAAAGAATTGAATAGGATATAACTTAGCTTAGCTTCACTTAGCTTAGAATCTCTCTACTTAATACTTATCCAATTCATTTCCTTCAATTTATATTTGTTCTCCTTTTTTTGGCAATACTTTTAAAAAAGAAAGTGCAGTGTTTTTCCTCACAGTGTGATCCATCACTATACAGGGAAGCACACATTCCACGCACACACACATATGCAAGTAGTCAGATATTCATAGAAGAAGAAGAGATGCAGAATCAGATTATATATAGTTATTAGTTATTAATATTATTATAGTTAGTTTACATATGGACTAAAGACAACTCAGAAGTCAGATGGAGATTCAGATTGACACTAACACATAACTCAGGGTCTTAGAAGAAGGAGATATATTATTTAAGGTACACATTACAACACAGAAGAAGAACAAGAAGTACAGTAGTAGTCACACATTCACATTAATAGGAGAAGACACTATATATAATTATTAATAATCAAAGCAGAGCCCAGTGCATGCACGCAACACAGAAAGAATAAAACACACAACAGAGCAACACTTTACATTCATAATTCATAGTAAATAAATACACCACAGCGAAGAGGACAGACAGACAGCACCCTTTTTTTACATAGTTCTTAATTCTTTTTACTGAATCAAAGAAGAGTCCAATGCATGCACGCAACACGAGGAATAAAACATACAACACAAAAGGAGTGACACATGAACACACACCTTTTGCAGCACAGGAAAGATTAATATGAAGCATGCTGGAAAGGCAGGTGCCAGATCTTCTGGCAGGGGAGGGAGAGCGGGTAGGGGGAGAGCTAGAGATGCAAGTTCCTCCCCCAAAACATAGACACATCCTCTTCTCAAGCAGCCATGAGGCTCCTGCTGCCAGTGGAAGCAAGGATGTGGGAGCAGTACCTGTACCTGACATTCCTGCACCTGCACCACCTCCCCTAACTCCAGAAATAGGCACCAGCAGCAGAATCACTGTCTCCTCTACCCCAAAGTCATCTCCCAGCATGAGCCTCCCACTGCCAGAGGAGGAGCTGGAGCTGGAACCAGGGGACCTGAGCGCCCTGGCTCAAGCAATTCTGGGGATCAAGAGGGAATCAGAATGTGTGCTCTGCACCCCTCAAAGTTCCCCTAGACCCAGGTCTTCTTCTCTGGAAAGCAGCACCTCGGAGGAGGTTGAGGCTGTGGAGGCTCAGGCAAGTGACTCAGCTGAGGCAGCTCATCCTGCTGTTGCGCCTTAGCCTGCTGAGGAGAGGGATAAGACAGCATCCTCACCCTCAACCCAGAAGTGGGTGAGTAGCGTAGTGTAGGAGCATTTTGAGCTGGCAGATGATCCCAGGTTTGCTATCTGCCAGCACTGCCAAAGGCAGATCAGCCAGGGGTGAAACACTTCACCACCACAGTGATGCTGCTGCATCTCAGGAGGCAGCACCCCCTTGCCTTTCTTGCTGCTCATCCTGGCACCAGTGCAAGCATGCCCAAAGGGATGTCTCCTGCTCACTCCAAAGCCCCCGTTTCCCCAAAACAGAGGCAGGCCACCCTGGAGCGGTGGGGGAAGCTGCAGGCAGAGGGGGGTGCATTCCCAAGGCAACCGAGATCACCCAGAGCACTGGGGAGATGCTTGCTCTGGATAGCCAGCTGTTCTAGTTGAGTAGCCAGGGTTCAGGTGGCTCATAGCTCTTGTGCATCTTAGATTAACCTGCAAAGACTGAATCAATTCAACCTCGGGCTTTTTGACTGTCTGTACCTAGCCCTTGAGATTTCTTGGCTCAATCCTCCAATTTGTCTAAGTCGCTCTGAATCCTAGCCCTACACTTCAGTGTATCTACTACTCCCTCTAGCTTGGTGTCATCTTCAGACTTGCTGAGGGTGCACTCTATGTCAACTTCTAGGTCACTGATGAAGACATTGAACAAAACTGACCCCAAGACCACCCTTGGGGCACATCACTTGATGCTGGCTGCCACCTAGACATTAAGCCATTGATTACTACCCTCTGAGTCCAATGCTCCATCCAGTTTTCTGTCCAGCTTACAGTCCATTCATCCAGCCCATACTTCCTTAGCTTGCCTATGAATCATGGCATTCAGAAGTAAACTCACCAGACTATCAACTGCCTTACAAAAGGAGTTTAGTCATCTCATTCCATTTTCCAATGCAGTAAAAAACAAGCCCAAATTTTCAGAAATAAGGCCAAGTGCTGAATGAGCAGAGGAGATAAACTACCTTTCCACTGCTGGAGGACATTCATGCACATGATAATTTGGGCACTTAAGATAAGATACACTGGAAAAGCAAAGCAATACCTATTTTGTGGATTATGAGAGGACTTCTTCCTCCAAGGCTATCAATCTGGCACTTGTAACAAATGTTATATTCTCACATGTTCAAAAATAATAATCAGTGGACCACACAGCTGCTCCAATATGCTGTAACATTTTTAAGTGGCTCCTAATTTCCATCAATGATAATTAGGACTGCCCTGGGCTCACAACCCCAGTGCATTTGGCAAGCCTGATTTCTAAGCCTTTCTTTACATGTAGGTTTCCTAAACTACTCCTGAGGAATAACAGATGGAGAAATACTAACAAATAATGCCAACAGATGTTTGATTAAAGCCTGCCATATTAGCTTAGTGCTGTGTGCATGTTTACCAGAGGGGGACAGAAGCCTCACAAAGTTTCAGAGACCTTTTTTTCCTATGCAAACCTGATGTTTTCTGAAACTTTTAATGAGTTTGAAATAACCTTGTTATCAACAGAAGTATTATGTGAATTAACACAGAGCACCAGAATGAAATGTAAAATGTGTTCAAAAAGATAAAATAGGACAGTGTTACTGGCTGTCACTTGTTTCACTGAAATACCTCATTCCCTCCACCATACCTTCAAAGCTCATCTTCCCATTATTTTTTTTATTTGCTTTGCTTCTTCTGTAGTCCATTTGCATAAAGAATAAAATGTCATAACACTCTGTTCTATGAACAGTGTGCAGATAACAGACCAGGAATATGCCTTTACAATTTTTAAAGCAGAGCTCAGAAAAAGAGAGTGTTTAGAGTAGAACCAACCCTTCAAAAAGCATTTAAAAAACACTGTAAGATGTAATTGGAAGCAAATCTTTCCAGGAAACTTGTCTGGCTATGGATCAGATGCTTATTTCATTCACTGATGTAAATCCAAAACAATTCCAGTCAACTTGGTTCTTTCCAAATTGCCTACTAAATAAAATCTGTTTCTTCCTTATAACGGGGGAGTAAGGTGGTATACTACTAGAGAACATGCTTGATAAGGAGACACGAAGCCCACGTTCAAATTCCTGTCTCTACCACTGTTGTGCAGTGTGCCTGCGTTTCCCCATTTTGAAAATGAAAATGATGCAACTTCCCCTTCCTCCCTAAAGCATTTTTAGGTCTGTGGATAGATGGTACTATATGAGAGATGGGTAATATAATAAAGTATTATCAAGACGGTGATATTTACACAGTACTTCAGGTCAGTAAGCAAGGAAGATTATCATAACCATTTGAAACTCTAAGGAGAATTTAAGTAGGTAAAATGTAATAAGATGTTTCATGATGTTTCATCAATATACACATTTTCAACCTCATGCTACTTTGTGCCAAACCACCTTCGTATGATTGGTTTAGCAATTAATCTGAAAGAAAGTACCTCTAGAGGGACAGTAGCTCTTAATCTCATTTCTGAGTCAATGAACCCTTATTATTTAATAGGAAAGATGCAGTTTGAAGTTCAGAATCAGATCCTAAGCTTGTGGTTTGGACTTGTTTATAAACCTTATTAAATCCCCATATTTTTTATCACATTAAATGCAAAAATGGAATTTGGCCTGCAGAACTTTAGTTTACAGCTATCAATTCAGATCCATGTTCCAGTTGCTTTTGTTTGGTTTCCTCCTTTGCCTCAGTACAGATGCCAAGATAGTAAACAGTAGTGGCAAAATTACCCATGCCTGTTCTCTATTTACACTTATAGGTATAAGTTTCTACTTAAACATTCACTGGAAACAGTAAACAGGAATGTAAGAATTGACCCAGCAAATCAGGCCAATGATCCTGCTGTTCTCCTCCTGTCCCAGGGAACAATTTTCAGGAAATGAGTCATTACTTCAGAATGAAACTTGAGATATGGTCACAAGGTGCTGTACAATATTATTTAAAGGTCAAACATGGTCTTGCAAATGCATATTGTATGCAATAGGAAGAATTTGATCAACTTCTTAAATCTGAGTTTCACCTTCTCAGTATCAGATCTGGATGAATGTGAAACTGCAAAAATCAAAATTCCCAAAAGTTGATCTAAAACTATGCTAAATGCCCATGAATAAATAAATAAATATCTTACACAATGCTGCCTCTTTTTTCTCATATTATTCATAAAAATAATTCACCAAACATATTTCTTGTTTTTTGACCAGCACCGTATCCATGTGCTTCACAAGCATTATCACATTTATTTTCACAGCATACCTGTGAAAAGAGATGATATTTTCACCATTTTACAGCTGAAGCACAGGATGATTAAGTTCAAAACCATCCACTAACCTTGGATGCCCAATTGAAGACTAAGACTGATTATTTTGTTTTTAAAGTACAGTTCCCATTGACCTCACTCTCAGTTCTGACTGCTCAGACTACTTCAAAACAGATCCCAGATACTCAAGTAGAATATCAAAACTCACAGTTTGCAACCATTTATGAAAGTTGGGTTTAAGTGACTGTAGCCTCACAAAGGTAGCCAATGGCTGACACAAGGACAGAATTTGATTTCACAGTGTGGCATACAATGACTTTCAACATGCACTAGCAAGTAACAAGCGGTGGGCAACCATCACAGCTGCTGCAGCCAACTTAGCCACTGCCACTCAGGGCACAGACCTTAGTTGTAATGCCTCTGTGACCATGACACCTTTATTAATCTGATCAAATATGGGAACCACAAAACGTATCCCACTGACAAATCTGATGTCCATGCTCCAATACATGCAGGCACCAGAGCTTCTCAACCTGATGAACTTTACTTCATCAACCTCCTGGATACAAACACTCATGGACTTAATATAGACAATGGATTTATGACACACTATAACCTGCCTGATATCTGACTCCCCAGGTACCTCTCCACTTTTACCTCCTACATCCCCCTCCTCCCCACCTCCCAGAGTGTCCATCACCCCCCTGACACCTCAATTTACATTTTCACTGACTGGCTTTCTTGCCTGCATTACATACCAGCCTCTAGCTTCTTTACTATTTCTTCCATACAGGAAGAGCACATACAAACTGCAGATGCTTCCTCAGGCTGTCAAAGGGTTTTTATACTAGAAAGCTTGCTAAGATATATTTCTCCAACTATTCAGTTGGTTTAATATAAGATATCAGAGGTACCCTCAACTGTTCCTTGCTGGGGCCAGGACCCAAAGTGGGGGGTCAAAGGGCCAGGGGCCCACCACAAGGAATGCCCAGAGCAAGAACCTCAGGATTTTGACTGGCCTAAAGGCAGAGCCAGGCCTTAAGGATGAGCCAAAGATCCCAGAAAGGGGACCATTACTGGAGGGGATGAAGGATGTAATAATGTGCAAGGCATGAGCTGCAGTTTAAGGGGAGATATGGATCTGCGTAATGGATGTCACCCTAAGACACCTATATAGGCAGCCTTCTACCTGTGAAACATCTGAATCAGTTTGCTATTAAGGTGTGGCAGGAAAAAGACAGCAGGTGGTTGGCCCAGAAACAGGTGGGTGAGTGGACATGTAACTAGCACCAGAAAGGCCCCCTGTAACAGGCTACCATCCCTGCTGGTTTCATCCCACTCTGCCTACATACACACAAGTCTTATGAGTTTTGCTTTGAACAGTTTGAGGTGCTGTTTCACAGAAACCCCTACGCCTATTTTCTTGAAACCTTGAAGGCGGCATGGCCTCAGAAGGGGAAACCATCCCTGCTGTTTTCATCCTGCTGTGCCATAACGCACACAAGTGACATGAGTTTTGCTTTGAACAGTTTGAGATACAGTCTCACTCCTTGAAACTTGACAGGCTTCATACCTACAGAAGGAGCTACCATTCCTGCAATTTTCATCTGAATCAAGCAAGAGCCTATGGCCTAATCACCAAAACAGCATTGAAACTGCAAAACAGATTAAGCCAAATCAAAAAGGAACAGTGATCTGAAACACCAAAATGAATCACTGTCCTTCTGAAATGGCCAAATCTGAAATGGAATCAAAACATAGCCATTTTCCACAGCCCTAAAATCTACCAGAGGTCAAGTCTCAATATTCTAACAGTTTCCAAGGACAAAATACAAAGGACAAATACTTTTCCTCTTGACTGAAAAGCCACAGATCTTCTCAGCTGAAGCAGGGATGGAAGCACTGGCACCAGAGCAAGAGTAAGGAGGGAAAGGAAGGATGGGGGGAGAAGAGGCTGTGGAGGGGAGAAGATGGAGGGAAAAGGTGTGGGAGATTAAGTTGTGAGGAGGCAGAAGTGGCACAGAGGGAGCGTTCATGGGAGGGATAAGTGGGAGCAAGGATAGGCAGCAAGAGGCAAATTGTCTGCAACCCCCACTGCCTCCCCCCTCACTCCTTCCCCCTTGCCTTTGCTTTCCCCACTGCCATGGTGGTGGGGACAAATTTAAGATGATCCTCCAATAATTAGATTCTATACATGGAAAGGGACCTTACAGTGGGTGTCTACTACAGACCACCCAACCAGGGGGACGAGTCAGCTCCAGTCAGCTTATGGAGGTGGTTAGGTCAAGGGATGTTATTGTCATGGGTGACCTAAACTACCCAGACATTTTCTGGGAGGAGCAGACATCCAGGTCTGACTGCTCATGTAGGTTCCTGGCTATATTACAGGACCGTCACCTTATCCAGGAAGTGCATAGCCTCACTAGGGGTAATGCCTTGCTGGACCTGGTCCTGGCCATGGGGGATGACCTGGTGAGGGGACTGCAGGTCCTTGACCACCTGGGCAATAGCGATCATCACCTGCTGGATTTCACTATCCAACATAGGCTGTCAAAGGCTTACACCAAAGCTAAATGCCTTGAATTCAGAAGGGCCAACTTCAATGAGCTTAGGAGACTAGTGGGGTAGGTACTGAGGGCCCAAACAGTAGAGAAGATGAGAGTCCATGAGGGATGGTCATACTTTAAGGGGGCAATCCTCCAGACCCAAAGGATAACAGTCCCTGAGAGAAGTAAGGGTGGTAAGAGTGCTCAGAAACCCCCTTGGATTAGTAATGGCATTCAGCAATGCCTGAGGACTAAAAGAGGGGGCATACAACCAGTAGAAAGGAGATTCTATCACCAGGAAGGAGTACTCCTCCTCAGTCCATGAGTGTAGGAGGGCTATTAAGAA
Source organism: Crocodylus siamensis (assembly GCF_052110815.1). NCBI lineage: Eukaryota > Metazoa > Chordata > Crocodylia > Crocodylidae > Crocodylus > Crocodylus siamensis. The sequence continues at coordinate 34,980,738 of NC_143401.1, read as the reverse complement.
GGCCAAGGCAGAGATGGAACTCAGGCTGGTGTCCAGGATTGAGGACAACAAAAAGTCCTTTTTCAAGTACATTGGGAGCAAGAAGAGGGCACCAGGCAACGTAGGGCCCCTGCAAGATGCAAACAGTAATTTTGTGGCTATGCTAAACAAGAAAGCTGTATTTTTAACGGTTTCTTTGCCTCTGTTTTCTTGAACAGAGACCGGGACATCCCAGCTACCAGAGGTAGGGACAGTCTAGGGGATAGCTCTGTCAGGACTTCAGTCAGTGCAGATCTAGTTAGGGATCTTCTGGAAGGGCTAGACATTTTTAAATCTGAAGGTCCAGATGACCTCCACCAAAAGGTATTGAGGGAGCTGGCAGGGGTCATTGTGGAGCCTTTGGCCTGACTTTATGAGCATTTGTGGTCATCTGGCCAGGTGCCAGGGGATTGGAAACTGGCTAACGTGGTCCCAATTTTCAAGAAAGGGAGGAAGGAGGACCCAAGTAAGTATAGGCCTGTAAGCCTCACCCTGGTGCTCAGGAAGATCTTGGAGAGAATCAGCAAGGATCACATCTGTGGGGGGCCAGCAGGGGAGATCGTGCTCAGGGTCAATCAGCATGGGTTCATCAAAGGCAGGTCCTGCCGGACCAACCTGATTGCCTTTTACCAAGTAACTAAATCCTTGAATGATGGTGTCACCATGGACGTCTTTCTAGACTTTAAGAAGGACTTTGACACTGTCTCTCACCCCATCCTCATCAATAAATTAAGTGACTGTGGCATTGATGCCTACAAGTTGGAGGGATAAAAAATTGGCTGATGGAGCACACCCAGAGAGCAGTGGTGGATGGGTTGTACTCAGCTTGGTGAGATGTGAGCAGTGGGGTACCCCAGGGCTTGGTCCTCAGGCCCGCACTGTTTAACATCTTCATCAGCGACTTGGATGAGGGGATAGAAAGCATGCTGTCCAAGTTTGCTGATGACACTAAGATGTGGGGCGAGGTGGACACACTTGAGGGGAGAGAGAGGCTGCAAATAGATTTAGACAGACTACAGAAGTGGGCAGATGAGAATAGGATGGGGTTCAACGTAGACAAATGCCGGGTGCACCTTGGGAGAAGGAATTGGCAGCATACACACAGGCTGGGGAGTTCCCCTCTTGAAAGCACAGAGGCAGAACGGGATCTTGGAGTCATAATTGACTCCAAGATGAACATGAGCCACCAATGCCAGACTGCAGCCAGCAAGGCCAGCTATACCTTGTCATGCATCCAAAGATGCATTTCAAGCCGGTCCAGAGAGGTGATACTCCCCCCTCTATGTGACTTTGATCAGGCCGCAATTGGAGTACTGCGTCCAGTACTGGGCACCACACTTTAAAAAGGATGTAGCCAGCCTGGAGAGGGTTCAGGGGATGGCCACCTGCTTGGTGAGAGGGGAGCAGGACAGGCCCTATGATGAGGAGAGACTGAGGGACCTGAACCTGTTCAGCCTCAGCAAGAGGAGGCTCGGAGGGGAAGTGGTGGCTGCCTACAAACTCATCAGGGGAGATCAACAGGAAGTAGGTAGAGCCCTTTGCTCCCCAGCACCACCTGTGGTGACAAGGAACAATGGTAATAAGCTGATGGAGAATAAGTTTAGGTTAGAGATCAGAAGGCAATATTTTACAGTTAGGGTGGCCAAAATCTGGAACCAATTTCCCAGGGAAGTGGTCCTTGCCCCTACCTTGGGCAAATTCAAGAGGAGGTTGGATGACCTGTCTTGTGGACCCAGCATTCATTCCTGCCTGTGGCAGGGGGTCAGGCTAGATGATCTGTTCAGGTCCCTCCTGACCCTAGCTACTATGAAACTATGAAAATTATAACAGATTTATAATTTTTCCATGTATAGAATCTAATTATTGGGGGTCATCTTAAATTGAGTGTCATCTTGGATTTGGGTAAATACAGTAGTATTTCCAAGGTGTAGTTCTTAGACTGTTGCTTATTTTCTTCTCTTTTTCTTACTATTATTATTTCTATATAGCACAAACACTTTTTCTACCAACCATGAAAAGATGTAGAGGTTCAATTCACTAATGAGAATTTTACTTTAATACATTACCCTTCTTTCTTTGTCACTGAGATTTGAAATCCCAGCTGGATATTCAAATTCATCATGAGGCTGCAATTTTTTCTGAATCTGTCATACTAACACAAGGGCCTAGTTTTCAGTAATATCAGAGAGGTTGCAAATTGTACATGCATGCATCTGAGAAGGTGAAAATGTAATAGAATTGTAATTATTTTTCATCTTTTGGGCCTACAGAGCACGTCCACACACGCAAGCATGTGCGCTTCCAGCAGCTCAAATACAAGCGGTACAAATTTGAGCTGGGGCTTTTTGCTTCAGAGCACGTGCTTGGACATGTACTTTGTTGTGGAGTAAATTGTGCCACTTGGGGCAAAATAACCCTGCCTGGCTCCTCACGGATCTTCAGCCAGGGGGAGCTAGAGCCTCGGGTCAGCACCTGTCCTGCCCCCAGCAGTATAAAAAGCCACCCTGGCAAGTAGCTCAGAGCTAGTAGCTCTCAGGAGCTTCTGGGGCCCAGCCAATTGGTACCTGGGGACACTTGCCCTTGTGTCAGCTAGACTGCTGAACAGCCCTGAGAGTTCCCTTCACCCTCTACCCACTGCAGCAGACTGGCAGTGGGGGCTACTGCCTGGCTGTGACTACTGTGCACCTGCCAGACTTGGATGGGGATTCCAGAGCCAGTAGAGGCCCCTCTGGGCTGTGGCTGCAGGATTGGCCTTTGTGAGGCACTACTGCCATTTGTGTCCCCTGCCTGGCCATCTGGGCAGCTATCACCAAGAAGATGTTCCGTGTGTGGTAGCCTGCTTTGAACTGTCAAAGCATGTCCTCCTGACCCCATTTATCCAGAAAGTCAGTCACAGGCAGCTGGGCCCAAGGTGCCAGCTCTGAGCAAGCAGGGTCCTGCCACTGGCCTCCCTAGTGGGAATTCTGGTGCTCCCTATTGGAAAACTGAAAAATCCCTGATAAAAAAAATCCCAAAGTCACTCTGTAAAATACCCCCAAATCCATGGTCCTCCACAAGTAAAACAAAAGACCATGATAAAGACAGAGAGCAAGAAAGAGACAGTGATCACTCGGACAATGTTTTGTTGATATATCTTACAGTGTTAAAGCAAGTGTATTATCATAATAATAAAGTGAACTGTAATACATGTTTCATGAATTCATGAATACATGTTTTGCTACACTCCCACAGGGCGATGGCCTCCACACATGGGGTATGCCCCCAACAGGGGATTCAGCCCCAGAACAGGACGTTCAACCCCCAAACAAGGAGTACAGCCCCCCAACAGGTGGTTCAGCCCTCTCACAAGGGGCACAGCCCCCCAACAGGGGGTTCAACCCTCAAACAAAGGGTTCAGCCCCCCAACAGGGGGTTTGGCACTCCCCCCAAAGGGAAAAGCTGGCCCCAGCAGGGCTTGGGGGGGCTGGCAGGGGGAGGGGCCAGCCCTAGCAGGGGGAGGGGGCCCAAGGGGGACTGGAAGGGGAAGGGCCAGCCCCACCAGGGTTTAGGGGCCTCAGGGGGGCTGGCTGGGGGAATGGCCAGCCCCAGCATGGTTCGGGGGCCTCTGGGGGTGTTGCAGGGGGAGGGGCCAGCCTCAGCAGGGCTCAGGGGGCTCGGGGGGGCTGGCAGGGAGAGGGGCCAGCCCCAGCAGGGATCAGGGGTATGGGGAGGCTGGAGGGGGGGTGGCCAGCCCCAGCAGAGGTAAGGGGGTTTGGGGGGGCTGGTGGGGGGTGGGGCCAGCCCCAGCAGGGTTGGAGGTCTCAGAGGGCCTGGCATAAAGAAGGGCCAGCCCCAGCAGTAGTCAGGGGACCTGGGGGGGCTGGCGGGGGGAGGATCCGCCCTGGCAGGGGTCAGAGGGCTCAGGGGTGCTGGTGGGGGCAGGGGCCAGCCCTGGCAGGGGTTGGGGCCTTGGTGGGGGCTGCCAGGGGGAGGGGCCAGCCCTAGCAGGGGGAGGGGGCCCAAGGGGGACTGGAAGGGGAAGGGCCAGCCCCACCAGGGTTTAGGGGCCTCAGGGGGGCTGGTTGGGGGAAAGGCCAGCCCCAGCATGGTTCGGGGGCTTCTGGGGGTGTTGCAGGGGGAGGGGCCAGCCTCAGCAGGGCTCAGGGGGCTCGGGGGGGCTGGCAGGGAGAGGGGCCAGCCCCAGCAGGGATCGGGGGCCTCAAGGGGCTGATGGGGGTCAGGGGGACTGAGGGAGTGGTTGGGGCCATTGGAGTTCCCCCCCCATGGTCCCCTTCCCACCTCCTCCAGCCCCCCTGACCCCTTACTCACTGGCACCAGAGCCCTGGTGCTGAAACAAGTGGCTTGAGGGGCAACCATAGAGATGCTCTGGCAGCCAGAGCATTTCTGTGGAGGACCCAGCCTCCAGTTGCCTCAGGGTACGGTCCGGGACCGTGTCCTGCTTCACTTTTTTAAACATTGATTTTTTTTTTCTCCCCACACTGCAAATTTGCAGCACAGGGAACATTTACTTGTTCCCACATGTGCCTGTTGCCCTGCCTCAAAGGGGTTTGAGGTGGGGCAAGAGGCATGTGTGCACTCATGTGGACATGCCCACGAAGTCCATACTTTCAAATTCTGATATTTTCTTTTAGAAATCCTTATTTATTACTCCTTCCTCCCCTTCCCATTAATAGGAATAATTTAAACTAAGAATTCTTCTGTATACATTTCCTTGTATATCAATTTTGTACACATATTGCTTTCCCACTGCAATTTCTGCAATATGGAAGCTGCCTAAAGAGACAGCACAAAGTTACCCTGGAACTTTGACAGCTAGTGACTACTTTGTAGACAATTTCCTGTGAATAGAATTTAGCCCAGTGTTTTATAGTACTGCATTACTAAGCCAAAAGCAGAGCTGGTAAATTCAATTTATTCTAGCTATTTATTTTAGGTTATTAATATACTGGGTGAAAACTCTACTTTAAATATTTACTAGCTGTAATCTTTATGGTAATAGGACATTAAATTTGGATATGTTTATTAGAATTTCTTAAAATTGAAAGTAGGGCTTAGAAATCCAACCTTTTCAAACATATTTTAAATATCTTCAGTATCAACTAAAATTTTCAAGGTACCCAGGAGGTTCAAATTTATGTGTCACAATTGGGTGACTATTTCTCAAATTTTGATTATTTCTTAGCTTTCTACGTGGAGTGAAATGTGTAAAGACTATCTTGATTAAGCCTTCAGCAGTCACTAGTAGGTAGACTGTTTTTAATCAGAGGAATTGATTTCCAGCAGTCTCTTTTCTTTGTTGTACCTAATTCCTAATGGATTGAAAACATTTCTCTTACCCCATCTCATGCCATTCATCTAATGACAAGCTGTAGTTAAGACATCACATCTCCCTTTTTTTCTATGTAAGGATGTAACTGCACTTGAGAGCACCTGGTATTGCTCACTGTATATTTAGAAGAGACAAAGAACCTTCTCTATATTAGAGCATGAGAAATTAACTAATTCTTCTATTTCATTGCAGTATCATGCATAAAACCAGAACTGTGGCTTGAATATGTCCAAATGCTCCAAATATAAAAAGAGGACAGTGATCACAATGTATAATACTTAGTCTGGTGTCTTGTCAGAGTCCTGTATAGAGGTGATAAATTACATTAACGCAGAGTTGAAAAACTGCCTTGTTAAAATACAACAGTAACAAAAAGGGGAAAAAAAGAAATAAAAGAGCTGATCCTGACTAGATTATATCCAAATAGTCTCCTACTGCATGCCCTTTAAAATATATATTTTTCAAATTAATGATTATGGCTCTGATGTAAAAATCATGGTTCGTTTCTTTGGAGGCTCATTGAATAATAATCCTTAGGCACACATTGTTGGTGAGACAAAAGGTATATATTTGCAAATAGGGTCAGAGAGAGAAGACAAAAGATCAAAACCCTCTGCCCCCGGGCACAATCATTAGCAGGCTTTTATGCCCTCTCTTCTGGCACGTGTACAGAAGCAGGAACTTTTACAACTCATTTCCGGTTCATACAAACATGCATGTGAATACGTCAGATCATGCATCCCATGTGTATTATAATTAACTACTTAAGTATGCGGGGCGGATAGGCTTAATATGTATTAGGTTATTGCGCTTGCCCAGAAAGCACTCGAGGTTATGAAGGGTTTAACTTCAAGGCTAAGATGGCAATTTACTCCTATCTGCATGAGAACGCTAAGGAGTATAAGCTTTACTGTAACAAAGAGATAGTAAATTTGCAAAACAAAGAGAGAGTGATACCTTAGTACAAAGAGCCCTTTGGTAGTTTTTTCTTCAATTTCCAACCCCCCCTTCCCTCTCTCATTAAGGAGACAAGGAGGGCTGGCAGCCGTGCTTATTCAGAGGACAACACTATTGATGGGAGCTAACAGCTATTGATAATGCATTTTTAATAATATTTCTAACAGCTCTACACAATGGCCTCTCGAGCATGCCCGACTTGAACTCCAAATTTTCTGTTCCTATGTTGCCTGCGAGTAAATAACTCAAAAAAGGTTTGAATATCAGCACAGTATTTTGACATTGCTCATCTGTTTCTAATATTTGCTTAGGTGACATCCTCCTAAATATCTCAAGGCATTGACAGGTTGCAATATGCTAGGTTTATATTAATCCTCCTACTCCCACTGTGATTCAATAGGAATAGGTAAGATAACCATATTTGTACTCCTTCCTCAGCCACACACAAAGTAGATCTGCTAGCATGCTCTGCAAATGGTACCCCCTTTTCAGAACTTATGTAAAAAAATCTTATCTTGAGGCCCTGTTGGAAATGATCAGATTTGGTGGTTTTGATTCGCTTTAAATTTCCTTAAAGGAATACTTATCCCCTTGCTTTTGCTTTAGAAAGGCTTTCAGACTTTTATTTCCTGAGTAGAGCCATGAGATTCACTTAGGAATCAGTAAATATTTTTTCCACCATCTCAAGGGTATTGGTGTACAATTCCCCAAAATTTCTGACATAACTTTCTTCATATATCTCTATATGCCAAACTGGGAAGATTTTTCTGTTTGTTTTTTAATAAATAGAAAGGGCCCCAAGCCGGAATCTCAAACTACCCAGATTTCCAAAGATGCATGTTTAAACTAAAAATCCATTCTAACCATTTTTAGTTAAAAGCAGCCCTATGACAATTCACAATTTTTTCTGAAAATAAAACAACTATAGAAGTTTTCCAGCTGGCTGTTCTTGAACATTCAGTATTAAATACTGTTCTAACAAAGATGTAGTACTGCAAGGTCCTGGATTCTGTTACCATCTTTACTATGAAGAACCAACGAGTGACACCGAGCAAGTTGTTGACTTTGTCTGTGCCTCACTTAAGTTCATCCTCTAACCTGCAAAGTTTGAATCAATTCAAATTCAGGCTTTTTTAATGTCTGCCCCTAGCCATTAATTTCTCTCCTGGTCTGACCAACATCCTTTAGCTTTGGAATGTTTTGGTTTCCCTTTTCTATATTTCTTGAAGGTTCTAAGACTTCTTTTGTAACACAGACCAGGGAGCCTGTGACCAGGGAGCCAGCAAACAGGGACTGCCAACACGGGAACCAGTTTGCTGGCAGTTCACTGACCAGTTTGTGAGTAGTAGCATAGCCTATTACTACACAATCACTCTTGGGCATAGCAGCAACTCCTCATACCTGCAGCTGTCCCAGCATCACTGAGACCTTTACCCAGATAGAGCCTGTGGCCCCAAACTGCAGGAGCTGCCTGGCATGGCTGCTGGCAACTGCGTATGGGGGCACCCCCACTTATGGGGTATGCCCCTTAGTGGAGTGTCTGGAAGGCTGAGTGTGGGAACTTGAGGGGGAGATACATCAGCTACGCACCACCAGGGCCCATGAAGATTACATTGACAGCTACTTCCAGGCCCTACTCCAGGAAAAAGAAGCAGAGAAGAAGGTGGAGGAGAACATGACCACGAAGAAGACTGGCCACAATGACTCTCCCAGAGCTACCTGAAAGACAGTAGTCTCCAGATCCAGAGCATGCAGAGCTAGGGCTACTCCTCCCCGATGCTGCATAACAGGTACTCTCTCCTCATCATGCATGAGGAGACTCTAACAGACACCAGAGGAGGACGGGGGGGCATTGAGGGACCTATCTGCCATCCGGACCCCTTGGCCTGAGAGGTCTGCTGCCTTCCTGAAGCCCACATCCAGGATGTTGCAGAGAGGATTCCCAGGCTTGTCTATCCTGATGGCTATTACTCCATCCTCCTCATCCATGTGAGCATGAATGACACAGCCAGGAGTAATCTGTACTACAATGACTACAGGGCTCTGGGGGCTGGGGACTCAAGTAGTTTTTCCTTCTGTGCTCTCTGTTGCAGGCCATGGACCCAGGAGGGAAGGCTGTGCGGAAGAAGTAAACAGACACCTCCAACTGTGGTGCTACCATGAGGCCTTCAGTTTCTTCAACCACAGTGCACACTTCAGGGAGAGATGACTCCTGGGATGAGATGGCATCCACCTCATGTGGAGAGGTAAGTACCTCTTCTCAGCCAGGATGGCTGGTCTACTAGACAGGGCTTTAAACTGACTTTGCTCGGGGACAGAAATTCCAAGTGGAGCATGCCCAGAGACTGGCACACAGGAAAGCTCCCACATGGAGGACACTAATATAACCATTTTTGAAAATGCTAATGGAACAGCTCTCCCACAGCATCATAGGAAATCAAGGGTGTCAGTTGGGGGCCTCAGCTGGCTGTACACCAATGCCAGGAGCATGGGGAACAAGCAGGAGGAGCTAGCCCTCCTGCTCTCTAGTGGGCAATATGACCTGGTAGGAATCACAGAGACCTGATGGGACTCCTTGCATAATTGAGGCATAGCCATAGAGGGCTACATCCTGCGCAGAAGGGACCGAGCAGGGAGAAAAGGCAGAGAGGTAGCTCTCTATGAGAGGAAGCAGTACACCACTCTGGAGGCTGACATTTACTCCAAAGATAAGCAGCTTGAAACCTTCTGGGTAAAGTTTTGAGGTGGAGGGGAGCAAGATGAGTGAGACCTAACTGTGGGCATTAACTACAGGCCACTGAACCAAGGGGAGGAGCTAGATCTGGAGTTCTCTTGAGAACCGACAAAGGCCATGTGTAGAAGGGACTTGGTCATCATGGGCGACTTCAATTACACAGACGTAGATTGGGAGGAACACTTGGCTAGGTTGGACTGGGCATGTAGCTTCTTAACTGTAATCAAAGAGCTCTTTCTGACCCAAGAAGTGCAAGAATGCATCAGGGGTATTGCTCTCCTAGACTTGGTCTTGGCCAAAGGAGATGATCTGGTGTGTGGCTTGAACATTGAGGGTAGCCTGGGCGACAGTGACCATGAGTTCATCAGGTTCACTGTCCACTGCAAGACTGACAAATCAATTAGCAGGATTGAAGTCCTGGACATCAAAAATGCTGACTTCAACAGGCTCAGGGCATTAGTAGGGGAGGCGATACAGGACCAGGCATAGAAGGTGAATGGGGTGCATGAAGAGTGGTCATTCCTCAAGGACATAATCCTCAAAGCACAAAAGAAAACCGTTCTCATTAAGAGGAAAGGTAGCAGAAGGGCTGGCAAGCCCTCTTGGCTTCATAGGGACATTGCTGTCCTCTTGAAAAAGAAAAAAAGAGGCTTACACACTGTGGAAGCTTAAGGAGGATGGTATAACAGTGGTCTGCACTTGTAGGCAAATGATTAGGAAAGCTAAGGCAGCAACTGAGTTTAAGTTAGCCAAGGGAGTCAAGGACAATAAGAAGTCCTTCTTTAGGTATGTAGGGAGCAGAAGGAAAACAAATGGAAGGGCGGGGCCTCTTCTTAACACTTCAGGACAGTTGGTAAAGGATGCTCAGGAAAAACACTGAATTCCTGAATTTCCACTTTGCTTCCATATTCCCAAGGGGAAAGACAAGCAAGATAAAGCTCACAGGGGGCATGGTGGGAATGACAGCCTTCCTATGGTGGATGCTGAGCTAGTGCAAAACCAACTATAAAAGCTAGACATTTATAAGTCAGCAGGACCAAACGGACTTCACCCGGGAGTGCTGATGGAGCTGGCTGAGGTCATTGCAGAACCCCTGGCAAAACTCTTTCAGAAATCATGGAACACAGGGGAGATCCCTGAGGATTGGAAGAGGGCCAATATTATGCCCATCTTCAAGACAGAGAAGAAGGAGGTTCTGGGCAACTATAGGTCATTCGGCCTAACCTCCATCCTTGGGAAAATCCTGGAAAAACTCATTTGTGACCACCGAGTTTCTAACACCCTGTCACGTGAGGCCTTAGTCCGAGTGATGGGTGACATACATCTTACCAGCTCCCGTGATTGGCTGAATAGATATTCACTCCAGGAGTCATCTTCCCCTATCTCTCCTGCCATGACTTTGAATGTTCCCAGTGGGGGGGTTGACTATTCTGGGTCCCTCTGCAGCTCGCGGTTTGCCCAACGGTCACTCGCGGGACTCTACCACCCCTACACCCTGGCCTCACGCCAACTTGATGGATCCCACCATGTTCCCAGCCACATCCCCTCGCTTGCTATGGTGCCTCTTGGGTTTCTTCTTATCAGCTTACTGTTCTTGGAACCTGCTCCATTTACCTCCTTTGCGGGTCTTCTGTGATCGGAGGTCCTGATCGTAGAACCAGCTCGTCCCAAACAAACTCCGGCCCTCAGGTTCAAATCGTCACCTGACACCCTATGGGCTATGCTCCCTAGCCCTCTCTCTCTCAACCCCTTCACCCAGGGAAACAAAAGAAAAGAACGTAACAGAAAACAAAACACACTGCCTCTATCACTTCACTGGGCATTAGGAAAGTCCCCTTCCCTGCTTCCTCACAGCAGGGGTCACAGGAGCCTAGCTCCCCTATAATATAGCCAGAGGATACCTCCCCCATACTAGAACAATCCTAGTATACTCCTGTATGGGTTGTCTGTTTTGCCTTCCTAGCTCCTTTCACGAGCCTTGGGCCACCACACTTCATTCCCTCCTGCGGCATTTCCCTCCAAGTGTTCCGTTGTTCCCCTACGTAGGCTTTTTCACCCTTTTATATTTGATGTGGGTGCCCTGCTTGTCCAGAGCTCTCCCTGGGCTTTTTCTGAAGGAGCCACCTCCTCCTTCTCCTCCTCCAAACCATGCCCAATACCCCCACCTGTGGGTTCTGGCACGCCTTATCTATTGTTCCTGCTGTTGCTATCATCGCAGATTGCAGGGGCTGCTTCTAGCCTGCTTCCCACACTGGTGGCTTGCCCACTGCCACTGCTATTGGGCTTAGAACCAGGAGTCCCTTCTGACTCCTTGTCTGATCCTCTTCCCCTCCTGAAGGGTTCCTGGAGTAGGTCCTGAGGCCATATGCTGCTCCAGTCCATTCTCCCTCCTCCTCTCCTTCTGCTGTCTGCCATTTTTATTTTCGCTGGCCGGCATTTGCTGGTGATGTTACCAGCTGGGCCCAGCTGAATAAAGGTGTGGCTAATGAGCCGGGCGGGCTTCTCCTCTTGTCCCCGCTGTGCCATGGCTCCTGCTGCAGGTAAGTGTTTTTTTCTCTTATCTTAATTTTTCCATTTGTTCCCTCTCTCTCCTGTTCTTTCCCAGGACATCATTAAAGAATCTATGTACGTTATGCTCGTTGAGGGTAAGATCCTGAACAACAGCCAGCATGGCTTCATCGCGGTAGGTCTTGTCTTACTAATCTCATCTCCTTCTATAAACAGGTCTCTCACCACCTGGAAATGGGAGAGGAGGTCAACATTATATACCTAGACTTCCAAAAGGCTTTTGCTCTAGTATCCCATGATATCCTTGTGAAAAAATTGGAAGATTGTGGACCTAACTGCTCACCAGCTCAGTGGGTGGAAAACTGGCTGCATGGTAGGACCCAGAGAGTTCTCATGAATGGATCTGTGTTGTCCTGGTGAGAAGTGGCCAGTGGTGCCCCACAGGGGTCCGTACTTGGACCAGTGCTTTTCAACATATTTATCAATGATTTGGATGTAGGGGTGAAAAAGTTGCTGGGCAAGTTTGTGGATGACACAAAATTATGGAGGAGCATGGTCATGCCAGGAGACAAGTTGCAGATACAGATGGACCTGGACAGAGAAAGTTCAACACTCAGAAGTGTAAGGGGCTCCATCTGGGGGCAAACAATCCCCAACATAGTTATAGGCTTGGTGGCAACAATTTGACTTGCACCGTGGATGAATGGGAGCTAGCAGTAGTGATCAACTATTGCATGAACATAAGCCAATAGTGCGATGCTGTGGCCAGCAGGGCAAACAACAGCCTGGCATAAATTAACCATTGCATCTCATGCAAAGCTAAGGGAGTGATACTCCCACTGTACTCCACACTGGTGAGAGCACAGCTGGAGTACTGCATCCAGTTCTGGGCATCGCACTTCAACAAAAACTTGGAAAAAATTGAGAGGGTTCAGAGAAGAGCCACCCATATAGTCAGGGACTTGCAAGACAAGTGATACGAGGAGAGGCTGAGGAACTTGGGCTTCTTCAGCCTACAGAAGAGAAAACTGAGAGGGGACTCAGTAGTGGCTTACTGCTACATCAAGAACTTGGTGAATGGCTGTTCACCAGGGCACCCCTGGGGAAGACCAGGAGCAATGGATACAAACTTCTGGAAGGCCACTTCAGCCTCAATTCCAGGAAAAACTCCTTCACAGTTGGGGTGTCCAGACTCTGGAATAAACTCCATCCAGTGGTGGTGCAGTCACCTCCTCTGGAAATCTTCAAAAGGAGACTGGACAGTCACTTCACTGGAGTCACTTGACCCCAGTTGTCTTTTCCTGCCTAGTGCAGGCAGACTGGACCCGATATTCTACAAGGTCCCTTCCAGCCCCTAACACTCTATGAATCTATCTATAAGTATGTTTTCTTAGAGCATAGCTAACCCATTCCCATTTCTATCTTGAAAGGTGGCCTCAACAGGTTTCTCCTGTGTTCATTAATATGGCTCCTTGATTGGTTTCTGTTCAAAATATTTAAGTCTTAAGTCTCATCTAGGGATGCAATTAAAAAGACCAGACATTTTTCTTTATTAGCTCATACACTGTTCTCCTTACTTCTATCCTATATAACAACACATCAATTTGCCCACATATATATTTTTAGCCAGATGTGGAAGGATTGGTAATATAAGAGATAAAACATATATATTCCATTTTCTGTGACCTTCTAACTCTGAAATGTTATTTACCCCATTTTTGAGAGCCAGTTAATGATTATTTCTGGTATGAGGAACACTTACTTTGCCTTTCCAATGTCTTCTGGAAAACTACTTGTTAAATTGCTGGGGAACTCCCTTCTCGTCAGTTCAGAAGCAGAAAAGGATCTTGGAGTCATCATCGATGCCAAGATGAATATGGGTCGGCAGTGTGGGGATGCAGTCAAGAAGGCCAACCGTACCTTGTCATGCATCCACAGATGCATCTCAAGCAGGTCCAAGGAGGTGATCCTCCCCCTCTATGCGACACTGGTCAGGCCGCAGCTGGAGTACTGAGTCCAGTTCTGAGCGCCGCACTTCAGGAGAGACGTGGACAACATGGAGAGGGTCTAGAGGAGGGCCACTGGCATGATCAGGGGGCAGCAGGGCAGGCCGTACGAGGAGATGCTACGGGACCTGAACCTGTTCAGCCTCCAGAAGAGAAGGCTTAGGGGGAATCTAGTGGCCTGTTACAAACTAGTCAGAGGGGACCAGCAGGCATTGGGGGAGTCCCTGTTTCCCCAAGCACTACCAGGAGTGACTAGAAATAATGGTCACAAGCTGGCAGAGAGTAAATTCAGACTAGACATCAGGAGGTGCTACTTCACTGTCAGGGTGGCTAGGATCTGGAAACAACTTCCAAGCAAAGTGGTGCTGGCTCCTATCCTTAAGACAAGGCAAGACAATCTCCTTGCCGAGGTCATTTACCCAGGTACTCTTTCCTGCCATGGCAGGGTGTCGGACATGATGATCTGCTCAGGTCCCTTCCAACCCTACTAACTATGAAACTATGAAATTATGAAATAACAATTTTGAGTCCTTCAGCAACTCTAGCATAAACTCTAAACAAAATCAGACAGGTACAAATATTTCCATAATTGAAGAAACTGAAGAAAGAAAATTAAAAGTTAGGGAAAATAATCCCCTCTCCCCACCTTCTATGCAAGTCCATATTTTATACTGCATGAAATTAGCATCCAAGTGCTTTCTGGAAGATTGTTCTGCTGAAGGCCATTTCTGCATGGGCCTCTGCATCTATTCTGTAATGAATGTTAGAAGATGTAGAAATAAGCCCAAAAGGCCACCTTGTATACTATAAACACTCTGCCCCCTCATATGGCCCATCACTCCATTCGTTTGTCTGTCCATCCTTTCTTCTGTCCTTCCATCCATCTATCCATCTGTCTGTCCATATATCCATCCATCCATCCGTCTGTCTCCCCCATTTATCTGTTAGTCTGTTTGATCATCCATCTGTCTTTCTGTCCATCCATCCATCCATCTTTCTGTCTATTCATCCAGCTGTGAGTGTCCATCTGTCCCTCCGTTTGTCTATCCATCCTTCCTTCCATCCATCCATTTGTCCATTCATCCTCTTGTCTATCCATCTGTTCGCCCATCCATCCAACTGTCCACCCATCCCTCTGTCTGTCCATCTATTGCTTCGTCTGTCTATCCATCCATACATCTATCTGAAAGTGTCCATTCATCCAATTGTGTCTGTCCATCCGTCCATAACCATCTGTCTATCTGTATCAATTTGTCCATCCGTGTCTATCTCTTCATCCATCCGGCTGTCTGTCTATCCATCTGTCTGTCACTCCATCCTTTCATCTGTCCGTCCTTACATCCAGCCATCTGTCTGTCACTGTGTCTGTCCATCTATCTGTCTCTCTGTTCCTCTGTCTGTCCACCTGTCTATCCATCCAGCTGTCCGTGCATTCATGCATCCACCTGTTTCCTTCTATACATCCTTCTTTCTGTCTATCCATTCATCGGTTCATCTATCCATTGCAGTCCATCCATCCATTCATCTGTCCATTGGTCTACCTGTCCATTCATCTGTCTATCCTTCCATCCATCTGTCCATCCATCCATATGTCCACACATCTGTCTGTCTGTCCATCTGTCTCACCATCTGTCCATCTGCCTGTCCATCCATCTCTCCACCAGTCTTTCCATCAGTCCATCCATCTGCTAATCCATCTGTCCATCTCTCCATCCATCCATTTTTATATCCATCCGTTAGTCTGTTCAACCGTCTTTCTGTCTGTTCATCTGTCTATCTGTCCAGCTCATTGCCTGCCCATTGGTCTGTCCATCTATCTGTCCATCCATCCTATCTGTTCCTCTGTCCATCTGTCTATCTGTGTGTACATTTTACTATCTGTCCATCCATCTGCCTGTCTATCTGTCCAGCCATCTTTCCATCCATCTGTTTTTCCAGCTATCTGTCCTTTCATCCATCCATCTGTCTGTCACTCTATCTGTCTGTCTGTCCATGAATCTGTGTATCAACCTGTCTGTCCATCTATTCATCCATCTGTCTGTCCCTCTATCCATCTGTCTGTTCATGTGTCTGTTTGTCTGACTGTCTTTCTATCCATCCATCTCTCTGTCACTCCATCCATCCATCTGTTTGCCTGTCCATCTGTCCATCCATCCATCTTTCCACCTGTCCTTGCATCTGTCTATCCATCTGTCCTTCAGTCTGTCCATCCATCCAGCCATTTGTCCCTCTGCCCATCTGTCTGTCTGTCCATCCATCTTTTCATGCACCTGTCTGTTCATCTGTCCCTCTGTCTGTCTGACCATCCCTCTGTCTGGACAGATGGTTATAGATGGACAGATTTGTCCCTCCTGCCATCTCCATGCTCCAATGCCTGGGTTGTGCCTCCAGAGGTGTGAAGGCGCTCTCATCCCAGCCTTGCCACTGCGCTTGGGCTCCTCTCTGGCAGCACTGCCTGTGGTCTGCATGTCAGTGCCAAGTGGATGTAGAGTTGCATGGGACCCAGGGCCAGTGGCACCCAGACCTGGCCCCTGCACAGGTGGACAAGAGCTGGAGCTACCTCTTGCAAAAGGGAACTCTTTGTGCTCCACAGAGCACGCACCGAGGCCCAGCATGGAGCCTTCCAGCCCAGAGGGAACGGCCTTGCCCTCAAGGCTCAGGGCTTCACATTTATCTTGGGTCAGAGACAGGTCTTGGACCCAGGTCTCCCACAACCTAAGTGCAGACCTCTGCTATCAAGGTCAGCACTTGGAAAAGAGATTAGGAAAAGCACATTAATACATGTGTAGATGCACACCATTTTCCCAGCATGAGGCAGCAGCAGAGAGAGCTACTGCCTGTGCTGGAACCACACAGCTCCGCAGGCTGCCACCAAGGCCCACCTCATCTCCCAGACCAACCCTCTCAGCGAGGCCTTCCCCAGCACCCTCACCTACACCAGCATGTAGTCACCCAACCAGGCTTTGGCCGCAGCCACAGCCTCCAGATCACTGTTAGGGAATATCACTTTCATGTTTCATCATTGCTCAGCTGCTCAGCTCTGAGGCTAAGTGCTTGCTGGGCTGGGGGAAGATGGGGAGAGTTAGTGGGTGGCAGTAACTGATTCACTGCTTTCATCTTTTCATCCATCAATCTTTCCATCTATCTATTTATTAATTTATTAAATTAAGAGCAAGACTTTATAAAGGGAGATAAAGCAAAATGATTACATGAATTAGACATAGAGGTTCAGACACACCACTTATACAGACACACACAATTATCCTACACATTATTACACTCAGACATATACAATCACAAAACAACTATTTTATTTAGATATTATAGTTACCAGCAGCAGTTATTTAATAGCAGTAATGGGTGGCCAGCCTAGGCATACTGAGAGAAGATGCAGATAGCAGGCTGGAGCAGGGTGAACAGGCATGTTTGTGCTCTGAAAAAACAGCAGTTGAGAGAGACTTACCCAACCTGGTATATTCCAGAGGGTTTTTTGTTTTTTAATAGGGATTGGCATCCTTTGTTTAGCCCTTTGGGGTTTTTCCATACCCAATTTTTGTTTTTGTAGTTGTTTTTTATCCATTTTTTGCTTATCTCAACCTGAGGTCAGTTTTATTGTAAAAGTTGGTATTTTAGCCTTGAAGTGTCCTTGCTGCCCATCTGGCAGGATGTGTGCATATTTTTTTCTTGTTATCTCCTTTGTGCCTTAGGACTCAAAAGGTAGTTTAGCTATTTATTAATGCAGTTTACTGAATGGTAATGAACACATTTGGCACCTTGTTGTTTACAAACACAGTTAATTTTGTTTTTCCTGTTTCTATGCCATTTTCTCACCATTCACCCTTTCATATATACTCATACATAAAGGGCATGCAGAGTTTATTTACTTATGTCAAGCAAAAGAATACAAAATGGAGTTTTTAAGCTACTTACCGGGCAAGACTAACATAGTTATAGTTTACTATTATTACACTTTATGTTAATATCAGCTACATTAATTAAGTTCATGCTACATATCCCCCCTTTGATCCTTGAAATGATGGTGAAGAATGAGTTACATTTTATATTTGTTGAAAGGTCAGGTACTTAATTTTTGATTGAAGGGTCTGAAGTTTTGGATACAATGATTTTATTTAACAACACATATAACACATGGTAAAGAACATTATTTTAAACAATATGAACAATACGGTTACAGGGTGTAACAGAACATTCAAGATTGATATTCTAGATGGGGGCCTTACCTATGAAAATATTATTACTAATGGTGTATTATCATTTGTATTTTTGTGTTGTAGTAGTAAGATAGCTAATTTCTGATTTATTCTTTTTTTTGGTAACCAATAATTTAAGATAGTTTAATTGATTTCTAAAGATAAATGGAAATTAATTAAATTATTCCATTTCCAGGGATGTTTTCTTTAATATACTTGTACAATTTAAAATGTCTAAAAGAAAAGTAATAAAAACACAACAATATGCTAATAAATTTTAACAAAGCAAAAAAAACCCCAATAAGCAACAAGCAACACTAAGTTAAAATATTATGACACACAAATATATTAAAAATAGAAAAACACAACAACAAATACAAATTAACATTTGGGCTTTTTTACTGGTGTTTAACAGCCACTGTTTTTTTAGTCCAATGGTGTCATTGGCATCCTGTGGCTTTTAAATAAATGTAATACATTAAATTTCATACACTACTGAATAACTTTAACTAAAATACATGTACTTCTTGTGATTTTTTTCTTAATTGTATTTTATATACCACTGTACTAAGATGGTTAATGATATGCAGTAGTTTAATTAACTTGGAATTTAAAGTATGTTGTTATTTCTGTTTTTTTACCTAGTTATAAATACATAATTTGATTATTAATTTCTTATAAAATGGGTTGCCCATTTTAAAAAATAAAATAATGGGTTAATGCAGTTTTTACATACATTTTGGTATGTTAGTGTTATAAATAGTATTGAAATAGAAATGACATTTTCTTTATAGTCTTACAACAACATTTTATCAAGTTGTTTACTAAAAACACATATATTACTTTTCTTTAAAATGCTATTTTGCTAAACAAGTAAACTTTATAACCTTATTACTTTCATATGAATTGTTGGTTTTTGTTTTAAGGATTAGAACAACTTTCCAGTTCAACTGGACAGAAGTCTTCTGGTCTGGGATCCACAGACAGATTTAATTTTTTCAGAGAGAGTAGTAGTAATGATTTTTATTACATCTTTATGATATTTATATACATTTAAACTTTTGCCAACTTAAAATAAACTAATTGATTAAACAAACAAAAACAACACAACAGGACAAACAATACAAAAGAGGCAGACAAAACAATTTTGCTGTGATGATAAAGCCATGGCGTAGGTGAAAAAAACACTGTTGATGGTAATAAGCCCTTGTAGTCTTTTAGTTTCCTCTGCTACTATTTTGAATTTTACACTATAGGTTCTGCAAAAGTGAGAGAGAGAAAAAAACAAACACACATAACCCTGCCAAGGAAAATTCCTTGCAGTTAAACATTATTTATATTTACACATTTATAATGCTGACATGCAGTAACAATGCACATATTATTACAATTTTGAGGTGTTTTTCTTATGTGTATATATATATTAAGTGACAAGGATTATTTACATTTATTTTACTATTTTTAATGGTTTATTGCACTATTTTGGAAAATAGAATTGGGACCTTTACAAACACAAGCCTATTATTCCTATGAATATTAATTTTAAATTATACTAGCACCTTTGTGCCAAGGAAATAACCAAAATATTATATTAGTCAAATTTAATATTAAAAATTATTTTACCCTTCCTGCTATAGCTGGTGGAACTTCAGAGTATTTTGCCATACCAGGAGCTATAACAATAATTACTACATTTAAAGCTCTGAAGTTTATTGTCAGTTTTTAGGGGCTTTTGTTTGCCCTTAAAACAGACCAAATCAGGGAACTATACATATTAAACATTTATACTATTACTTTCTAACTTAAATTATGTACTATACGGTATCATTTTATTTTAGCCTTTAATAAATATTTACACTGCCTTTATGGGGGAAAGTTTGATTCCTTATTTAAAACACAATCATCTATTCTGCCACAATTAACTTTTTTTGCATGCACCTTGGGAAATGCCTTTATTTACTTGTTTTGATTAACCTTATCAATTACAGCAAGACTCTTAATAGTTGTTACCAAGTTTTTATAAACACCTTTTTCGCTTTAACAGGTTGTTAACGCTTTCTTTTTTAAAAGATTTACACTATTTCTGAAGAGTGAAGGGAGATTAAAAAAAAACATTTTTACCTTCTTTACCAATGAGATAGGAGATACTTACTTCTACCAGTTTATCTGCCTTGCAATATACACACAGAGCAAACATACAGCACCGTTCATTCTGTTTTGCACAAATACCTCAACAATCTCTGCAATACAGCCCACTTCTTATGCTTTACGTTTGTTACAAATGTTCACAGTTTTTAGTGTCACACGCACACCATAATGGTGGCATCGATGCGCGAGGCACCAAGATGGCGAGCCCCACCCTTCTTCCCCGCGACCATCACAAAAGGGTAAAACAAATGCTGCCATACCATTACTTTTGTCATCAGAGCATCACCAACATCTTAACTATAACCCTTTCTAGGCTACACGCTTTACAATCTGTTCTTATTAGTGGCCTCTTCTTGCCTTGCTCTTTACAAACTAATCTATCCAGCAAATCTTGGTCTCCATCTCTCTTACAGCTGCACAATTTGTATTGGCCTTGCCTTCTATAAACCAAAAACAGTCTGTTTCTTTCCCTCACAGACACAGTCCAGGAAGCTTTACTTTAGCTCCCTTTAAAAGATTGCAGGTGACAAATTACATACCACACACAATCCCTTTAGGAAAACTCTTCCTACCTTAAAAAGGAAACTTTAAACTATGCCTTTCCAGAGAAAAAATAAAACATGTCTTTGATAAGCTTACTCCTCTTTCCCTGCCCAGAGTAACTCAAAGTAATTCTGGGCACTAATCTCTGTGTACACAGTTGTACCCTGATGTTTCTTAAAACAAGCTGTTACGCTTCCGTAACAATCTCTATTTTTTCTAGGCTCTTTACTGTTTCTGGAGGCGGGTGGGGGAGAACCAAGTTTCCCCTCACTTCCAATCACAAATTTTCTGCCGCTGCCTTAGCAGATGTCCAGTAACATACCTTGTCTCTTTCTGTACCCTCTGCTGCTGCTCTTCTCTGGTGCACATAGGATTCCAGAGTGTCTATTTCACATTTTTTAACTGTCTTTGATCTCTCTGAAGCTGCATTGCCTGCATAACCCTCTGCCTTGCCATAACCTGCGCTTGTAACTTATACCTTACAAACTTCACAGTGAACACATACCTGCTCTTGCCCTTTTTCCCAGAAGACTATAATTATTCTTGAGGACCCTAGAGTCAAAGGACCCTGTTCATTCACACAGCCTGTCCAGCAGAGAGATGTCCTTCTCTGCTCTTTAGCTTTCTATTGCAAACATAACAGGAGGTTTTAACTTAATCTTAAGCAGACCACAGCATGTAACCATGTTCACTACTTTGCCTCACCCAGACAAACAGTCTCCTGGGTAGTAGTAGCAAACAACATTTTTTGCACAACACTTACAATTCTAGTCATAATTGCCATACCGCTGTACCTTTCTACAAGTCTCAGCTAACCCCTCTAGAACAGATCACTTTGCATTAACACATTCCCTGAACAGTCCGGTTACTGCCCTTGCGTCCCAGCAGAGTTGCCAATTGCTGACACTGGATTTAGACCTAGCACTTATATTTTTGTTCTGGGTGGGCACAACCCTTAGACTGACCACAACACCTGCCAGTCGATAATAGGTAAATTTATTGATAAAGAGTGAGAACAAAAAAAAGCAACAATACAAATGATTCTATATCTACTAATCCTAGGGCTTTCATCAGAGTCAAGTACATCTGGTCAGTATGCAGGCTCCACTCTGAGGCTCTTTCTCTTATGTGTCAGCTGTCTGGAGGTGAAATGCTGAGGCGCACAGCCCCCCTCCACTGGGGTGCATGAGGTGGGCTACTGGTATACTATCAGTTCACGGTCGCCTCGGGGACACCTTTCCAGGGGACAGGGATAGAGATGGGGACCCCTCTGAGAGAGCAAAATGGGGAGGGATGAGACAAAGGGAGGGACAAGAAAGAACAGGGAGGGACGGGAGGGACAAAAGGACCCTTTGCCCTGCTCCCAAATTTTAAGTCTCTGCTTTTGTATTTAGTTACCACCTATTATTTCTTAAAATCAATATACTAGTCCATAAAAACTCTCCAAAAAGTCTGGTTTTTCAACATAGTCAAGTCTTAAGACAAAATTCAGACTAAAGAAATGGACCCCTCTACAGGCAGTCCACAGCCCAGAAAGTGGGCTCCAAATTGTCCACAACCCACGAAGTGGGATCCAATCAAACAAATTGCCTACAAATCTACAGGCACTCCTCTGTTTCTCTGATGTGGTTGGTCTAACCCAAGACCACTACATCCAGCACATCTACCACGGAGCAGTGTGCACACCTTTAAATAGACAGACAGACAAAACCTACTATATAGTTAACATGAAATTAACCAATAACCACAACATAGAATCTTGTTTACCTCCACACCTCCACACGCATTCTCCACCAAAAATGTTACTTTGAATTACCAATTTACTAAATTAAGAGCAAGACCTTATAAAGGGGGATAAGGCAAAATGCCGTGTTTATTGATGACATGAATTAGACATAGAAGCTCAGACACACTACTCATACACAAACAGAAAACAACCATTCTATTCAGATATTATAGCTACCAACAGTTTTTTAATAGGAGTACTGGGTGGCCGGCCTAGGCCTATTGAAAGAAGATGCAGATATCAGGCTGGAGTGGGGTGAACAGACACATCTGTGCTCCAAAAAGGCAGCAGTTGAGAGAGACTTACCCAACCTGGTATATTCCAGAGTTCTTTTTTTATAGGGATTAGCATCCTTTGTTTAGCCCTTTGGGGGGTTTTCATACCCAATTTCTGTTTTTGCAGTTGTTTCTTATCCATCTTCTGCGTATCTCAGCCTGAGGTCAGCTTGGTTGTAAAAGTTGGTATCTTAGCCTTGGAGTGTCCTTGCTGCCCATCTGGCAGGATGTGTGCATTCCTCTTCATTATCTCCTTTGTGCCTTAGGCCTTAAAGGGATTCTTCAGCCATCTATTAATTAGTTTACTGACTAGTAACTAACACATTTGGTGACTTGTTGCTTACAGACATAATTAAATCTTCTTTTCCTGTTTCTATACCATTCTCTCACCATTCACTGTTTCACATACACTCATACATAAAGGACATGCAGAGTTAATTCACTTATGTCGAGTAAAATAATACAAAATGGAGTTAAGTTACTTACAGAACAAGACTAACATGGTTACAGTTTACTACTATTATACTTTATGTAAACATCAGCTATATTAGTTCAGTTCATGCTATGCTGCTGGACTTAAGGGCATGAGAAATTGAGCACAATGAGCAGCACTAACAGCCCCTTTCTGTGTCTTTAGGTGCTCCTGTCCATGTTATATGAATGTGAAAGCTCAAGAGCATGAGACACATCTCAAGGCAGGTCTTTCTCCCCTGCCACCCTTCACTTCATAGTGGCAACTGCTCTTCAGTCCTTCCCTGCCCCTGCAAGTCCTGTTTGGGGGCCTTCCTCCTGCCTGTTGCACCCCTGGACTAGGGCATGGCTCCAGATTCCTGAAGAGAAGCAGTCTCTTTGGGGCACTTCCATGAACTCAGCCAAGCCCCCTGGAAAATCAGCCCTCAAATGTGCCCAAAAGAAGGGACTTGCACTCCTGGGTGCATGCTTGCTTGCATTGGCAGGACAGTGCCATGAAAGCCCCATGATCTAGGAGCTGTGGGCTGGCAGAGGCAGCATATGCCACATCCCACTCAGGCTGCACTCACCCTTTACACCAGCACCGACTGTGTGAAGCCTACCATAGCCCTGTTGGCTCTGGCTGCCTCCTCCCAAAAGACAGAGGTGAGCCCCTCCAGCCACTGGTGCTTCACTTCTGCTGGTACATCATCCTGCAGCCAGTGGTATGCCTAGGTTTCCTATCCGGGGCTGCAGTGTTTTGGCAAGGAAATGAGATCCCATGGGGTGGGAGTGAGGGGCACCAGCGGCACAAGGGGCTGCAGATCAGGTATGAGAGGCACTGGCATGGATGGGGGGCAGGGGCTGCAGGTCAGAAGTAAGGGGCACCAGCAGAGCTGGGGGGCAAGGGCTGTCCATTGGGAGTAGGGTACTGGCGGGGCTAGGGAGGCAGGGGGCTGTGGGTCAGGAGTGAGGAGTACTGGCAGGCCTGGGGAGGCAGGTACTATGGGTCAGGAGTGAGGGGCACCAGCAGGGGTTGGGAGGCTATGGATTGGGAGTAAAGGGCACTGGGAGACAAGGGGGTGTGGGTCAAGTGCGGGGCATTGGCAGTGCACCTCCCCCCCAAGTCAGCTCCCTCCTGGCTCAGGGATTCCTGGTGCAAGTGTGTGTGCACCTATGCTGCAGGGAACCAGGGGTTGTTGGGCATCCAGGAGGGAAGCTTCTCTGCCTCACAACCAAGCAGAGACCATCTGAACTGAGCAAACCCAGTACTCCCATTCCAACAGGGCCTGCTGTATCTTCAGGGAGATTGAGATGCTGTCATCCCTTCCTGCAGTGAGGCAATAGCCCCAGTTAACACTGCCTGGTGAGTTTTCATTGCTGGCATCCTGCAAAACCCTGGCTAGTGCCCGGCTGCCTTTTACCAAGGCCTGGACTGCTGCACAGTCTGTGAAGAGGTCCCAGATGATTCCACATGGCCGGCATAAGGAAGTCTGGCTGCTCCATCATGATGCTTTGCTAATAAATGAGCCACTTGATTCCATCTAAACAGCATCTGCTCTGCTCTTCCTCCCCCTTTCTGATCTTTTGACCCCACATGTGAGGAAGAGTCAGACAAGTGCTAGGAAGTAGGAAGCAAGGCTGCCTGTAGTATCCAGTGCTCCCTTCCATCACAATCTCCCAGGAGCAGCGGGCCTATCACAGCTGCTGGAAGTGGGCTTTCTAGAGAGTTCAGACTGCTTCCTTTCTCCTGGGAAACTGCTGTGGCCTGGCTTTGCTTTTAGGCTGGAATCTGGCTATGCTAAAGGACAAGCCTCATTCAGGAGTATCTGGACTCCCAGGGGGAAGGCAGCCTGAGACCTAGCTGTTCCTAGGTGTGCTGAGGCTGTAACCAAATCAGTGCTGTGCTCCCAGGGACCCCTCTAACCTCTGGCCAGGGTTCCATCTGTACGTATCCATCCATCTGTCCCAGATTATTTGACACTTAGCTCCAGCAGCTTCTGGCCTGAGCCACTGCAGGCATGGTCTGTGTATTCACTTCCTCTTCCTGCTGCCCCCAAAGTCTCTGGGATTTGTACACCAGAATCACAGCAGCAGGACTCTGAAGGGTTGCTCATCACTTCCTCTTTCTACTTCCAGGTGCCTCTGGGATTTGTAGTCGCAGCCAGCAGTAATTTTCAGTAAGTTTTAAACCAGTTTATTTGTAACTTCTGTCCCTAGCCGTGGAAAGCTGAAGGAAATACGGCACTGCCTCAAAAAATGACTGAATGCCAGCAAACCAAATAGCTGTTTCTCTCACTGTGTACTACTTTACTGTGTATAAAATCTGTAACATGCCCCTAAGCAATACAAGCTCATGGAAAGACAAGCTATCAAAACTAGTTTAGCCCAGGTAACTTGGGTATATACTCTCTTTTTCCAATTGAAAGGAATTGTTAGCTGGCAGATGTGCTGTGGGGTGGGAACTGTAGACCACTCAGTTTCCCTCCATCCCTATAGAACTAGGCCAGGGCAGTCAGGGGACTTAACTATATACACATTTATTTACATTAACTTATCACAAAGGAAAGGAACATGGATATAAATGTATGTACAATGTATATATATAAGGTATCTAAACCAGTAACATAAACAATACCATCTAGGTAAATGATATAAAACCTTATACCAGTGCATACAGGTAAGTATCTGATTTGAAATAGATAAAGCCCAAAGATAAACTCAATCCTGAGGGGAAACCCCAATGCCCTTGGGATTTTCCCAAGCTCTACAAAGAAGCTGGTAACTTAAGGGGGCCCTCCTAGTGAGACCTTCCCTTTCAGGAGCCCTTAACTAACCGGGGGGCGGGGGGGAAGGGACTTCCCTCCCCTGTGGAAATCCTCTTTTCCCTGCAACTCATGGCTCCCCAGCCTGGAGGGTGGTCCTCATCCTCTGTGCCAGGTTGCTCTCTTACCTCCAGTGGGCTTCGGGGGTGGGTCGCTGCCCCTGGAACAGAGTTCCACTATGCAGGGCTTCTGGGGCCTCTGGCTTGGCTCTGTCGGCTGTCTCCTTTCGATCACTGTCTGGCTTTCTGGCGTCAACCTTTTGCTATGGGTTAGAGGCCTGGGCTGCCTCATGCAGTACCAGGCTCAGTCCACTCCCGGGCCCTCCAAAGGTCCTATTGCATGCACCGTCCTGTGCACCGTGCTTCTGGCCACACACCCGAGGTTGCAGACCTGAGCCACCTCATGCAGCTCCCAGGGTCTGGACGCTGTGTGCTGTGCTGCACAACAAGAGCCTAGCTGCTGGAGCCGTCTGCTGTTCCCAACTGATGGAAGTCTTCAGGGGCACTTCTGGGCTACTACTTCACCCTGCTGAGCAGCTCTCCTCAGCTCTTCTAAGCCCTGCTCTTCTCTCTTCTCACTCCCAGATGTGCTTCCCTCATGCTGAGCATGCAGCTCCTTTTATATGCTCCAGGGCTCTGCCCCTCAACTCTTCCAGACCTGAGTGTTGCAGTCTTCAATCAGGTCCACGTGGGGGAGGAGAGGGGGATGATGACTCCTCTCCCCCTCCCTTCAGAAAAGGGGCGTGACTGAACTCCTCTTGCTGCCTCCTGACTGGGGGATAAGCTCCACCAATCAAAACAGCAAGATTTCAAGCCTGAGACTCAACCCAAGCTCCAAAAGGCAAGCCTGCTACACTAGGTTTCATAGATTTCATAGACATTAGGGCTGAAAGGGCCCTCGGGAGATCATCGAGTCCAGCCCCCTGCCCAAAGGGCAGGAAGTCAGCTGGGGTCATAGGATCCCAGCAAGATAAGCATCCAATTTACTCTTGAAGGTGTTCAATGTAGGTGCTTGAACCACCTCCACTGGCAGACTGTTCCAGACCTTGGGGGCTCGGACAGTAAAGAAATTCTTCCTTATGTCCAGCCTGAAACGGTTTTGCAGGAGTTTGTGACCGTTCGACCTCGTCATCCCTTGGGGCGCTCTGGTGAACAGACGTTCCCCCAGATCCTGGTGGTCACCCCTGATAAACTTATAGGTGGCCATCACATCACCCCTCAGCCTACGCTCTTCCAAGCTAAAGAGTCCCATGGCTCTCAGCCTGTCATCGTAAGATCTGTTTTCCTGACCTCTGATCATGCACGTGGCTCTCCTCTGGACTCTCTCAAGCTTCTCCACATCCTTTTTGAATTGTGGAGCCCAAAACTGGACACAGTACTCCAGCTGTGGCCTCACCAAGGCCGAGTACAAGGGGAGAATGACGTCCCGGGATTTGCTCGAGGGGCACCTATGGATGCAAGCCAATGTTTTGGTCACTTTACTAGCCGCAGCATCGCATTGGAGGCTCACGTTCATCTTGTGGTCAGTGATGACCCCCAAGTCTCTTTCTTCTGTAGTGCTATCCAACGTAGCACTGCCGAGCCTATAAGGATGCTGCAGGTTTTTCCTCCCAAGGTGGAGAACCTTGCATTTTTTGGTGTTAAATACCATCAGATTCTCGTCCGCCCATTTGCTGAGCTTGTCCAGGTCAGCCTGGATCACCCGTCTGTCTTCTGGCGTGGATGCTTTGCCCCAAAGTTTGGTGTCATCGGCGAACTTGGCCAGTCCGCTCCTGACTCCAATGTCCACATCATTAATGAAGATGTTGAACACGATGGGTCCCAGGACAGAGCCTTGAGGGACCCCACTGGTCACAGGGCACCACGATGAGTGACTGCCATCGATTACAACCCTCTGGGTTCGACCATGGAGCCAGTTTCCCAGCCAGCAGATCGTGGTGGAGCCAAGGCCACAACTGGGCAGTTTGGCCAAGAGGTGATCGTGGGATACCAGATCAAAGGCTTTTTTGAAGTCAAGATATATGACATCAATCTCTTCCCCCTTGTCCAGGTGATAGGTCACCTGGTCATAGAAGGAAATGAGATTGATCAAACAAGACCTACCTGCAACAAACCCATGCTGGCTATCCCTTAGGATGTTAGCCTGGGCCAGTCCATCAAGGATGGCCTCCTTAATAAACTTTTCTAAGATCTTCCCCAGGATAGAAGTCAGGCTAATGGGCCTGTAGTTGGCCGGATCCACTCTCCTCCCTTTCTTGAAGATTGGCACCACACTGGCCTTCTTCCAAGTACCAGGTATGTCATAAACACTCACATTCTTGCCACATGGCAGTTCTAGTAAGTAATTACCTACTAATTCATGTGTTATTTTGCAGGTTACTGACTTGTAACAGGTCTTGGAAGCCTCCTCTGTAACCATTGTCTGAACAACTATGGAGAAGGAGCTGCTAACATACATGGGACATTTAGTTCCTGATGAATTGTGGTTGGTGAACAAAGTGTTGTTTTGTCAGCTGACTTGTGTATTACTTTAACTGTGGCTTCCTATGCTATCTATTTTTGGGACATATGGGTATCAAATCAGTGGAACATGTAGGTGGTTTCCCCTGTTTTTATACTTCAAGTAAATAGTTTTGCAATACTGTGGCTTTGTTTCCTGTTACAATGGGGCAATACAGCAATAATTTTCAATGAACAGATTAAACGCAAAAACACACATATCTTAAAAAGACTGTGGTCAGGTCATTTGAATGTAAGCTATATTTTTTTTAACAAACCACAGCTATAACCAAATCAATAAAAATTAAAACAAGCAAAACTGAACTACTAATTTAACGAACTAAAGAAACCAAACCACACAAAACAAGTGCTGACACAATAATGGAAAATGGATAAACTAATGTGTAGTTTATGAAAATGCTGTAATTCAGGAAGAGAAACATCTGTGAGTTGAATGCCAAAGACATCCTCTGAGAACTCAGAACAGGTACAGGAAACATGTCCTGCGTTAACTTTTCTGGGGTCCTTGGGCTTCCAGTTTCCATAACAGTGTTTTCATCCTGAAAACATCCATCAACAGTTTCCATCTTTTTTCCTTTCAGTTGTAAGACCCCCCTCTCATTGAATGTGGGTCATGTGAGGCAAGAAGCTTGGTACACAGAGCACTGGCAAGAATCTTACACAGCTCCCACAACTGAGGCACAGAGCTGAGGCATTTCCTTTGTCAGTCTTTTACAAATATTTCTCATGTTACACGTGAATCACAGTCCAGTTGGGAAAAGTGTTTGGAGTGGCAGAGCAGGCTAAGGTTTACAGTGTACTAATTGCTCTGGAGAACTCTGTATGCCAGGGATTAACCACCAAATGAGGAGGTAAATCATGTCACCAGCCAGAAGTGCTGAAGTACTGGTAGATAAAAAAAAGAGAATTGTGGAATTGCTGCCAAAAGACTTGTTGTACTCTTTGATCCATAGCATGCAGTTCTGCTACAATCACACTGTAAAACTGTCATCTCATGAGGCAAGCTGCCCCTGACATATTTACTATGTACAGGGAAGTTGAAAAGATCTTGCACACCTATGCCCAGACTTGCTGAGGATGAATGGGCTGAACAAAAGTCCAGGCAGTCTTTCAATCATCAAGGTAAACATGACTTTAGGCTCCTAAGTCACTTCTGAAGATAGGATCTAGTCATTTATATTACTCAAGCAGTCATTTATATTACTCAAGCAAAACTGGGCCAAACCCACTGCAAGGCCTAAATACTTTTAAAGATCTGGACACACCTCAGTATGATGTTTACATGCTTTCTCCCCTCCTTTGCCATGATTTAGATGTCTCTACCCTAAATTACTGTCTAAGGTAAAGCAAACTGGTCAAAATGACTCTTAATATCCACTTGAGCACATGAGGTAGATGCACAAAATGTGAAGAAATGCCATGTGACTTAACACAGCGATGAAACCCAGTATATTAAAATATAGAAGTAGATTATCTGGATGCTCTATGAACTTTGACTCAAGAATATAAATGGTTTTTACCATCATTAGTTTATTTTGCTGATGCAAAAAATCTCAAACAACACTACATGTCTTTGATATTGCTGAGATTTCTAAGAGGGAAATTGTGATTGCCTTCAATTCTGTTATGAATATTTAGCACAGTCCTAAGAATAACACCGCTTGCGTACATCACAGGAGTATTGGGAGGCTTAATTAATGTTTGTAAATCACTTTGAGACACTGGGATTAGAGGTGTTACAGAGAAGTAAAGTGTTATTGCCAAAACTTAAAAGGCCAGATCCTCAGCTGGTATTAATTACCATGGGTCCACTGAAATCAATTTAGGTATCCAATTTACACCAACTAAGCATCTGCCTCATAAAATCAAATGGCTTTGCAACAATACAAGTACTATTAGCTTTGCAAAAAACTCTTCAGGAGACAAAAATAATTTTATTAACACAGAACCATTGCTAGCTGTCTTCTGTCATCTGAACAGATTTTCTACATGGACTCACAAATAGTACTTTTAATATAGTTTAAAAATACCTGGAAAGCCTTGAAAAGTGGAATGCTCTATTAATATTGAGCGAGAAAGAGATCTGTAGACCTTTCTAGGTTTCTTATTTCACATCCATCAGATTTCACAGTAATAATTATCATCATAGAAAATATATTCAATTAAAAACAAGGGGACAGACTTTCTGGCGTAAAATGGCATAGTTTTTTTGGATTATAAAGAATCGGGTACTCCATTGATGTTTGCCAGACCAGTTGGACTGCTAAAGTGAAGATATTTTCTATTCTTTGTCCAGGAACAATTTTCAGTGCTCCATAAAGAGTGCAAAATCACGTTCCAATTCCTCAGTTCTATGACTCATGCTTGCAGGTGCAAACGGTTACCACGGTGACACACATTCACTGCGTACAAGTCTCAAAATCATGTGCGATTCCTTACCGCATCTTGTGACAATCTGCTGCACCAGAAGCCAGAATTCCTTTTACAAGGGCTCAAGATAATTAACTCACAAGGCATTCACTGTTCTTAGCTTGAACTGGGAAAGAAGTGCCAGGATCATTTCAATTCCCTGACTGTGCCTCTAATGAGTGATGAGAGAGGAAGTCAGAAACTGTCAGAGATGGCTATTAAGCTTGTGTTCTGAGGCCAAAACCTGCATTTAAAAAATAGTGCAAGAGGCAACAGAGATTCTGTAGTGAACTTTTCAAGATTCTTTCTGCCAGAATAATTGTTTTAACTTCTAACAAATGGTTATCAAACACTTGTAACAAGCATGAGTACATACCCATGTATACCTTTTCTGGGGGGAAAAAAACTTCTTTTCTTTAAAATAACAAATTGAGGGAGGTTAAGAGTAAGAGTAATCAAGGCTGAAAACACAGACAACTGGGCAAAAATAGCAAAGCCCCCTCAGCCTCCACCACCTACTTCTCAAATTACTCTGAAGGCATGGTCATGCTTTCCTCAGGCAAAATACCTCATGACCAAACTGTAATCAACCCTATTGTTAAAGCACTGTAGTTGCTAACACTAATTTACAGCAGCCCCACTAAGTTTTCCTAGCACTGCAGCTTTCAGCACATCCTGTCCTTTCCACAGCAACAAATTATAAAATCACTAACAAATAAGCCTAGAGGGACAGAATCTAACATCACTTAGCACTTAAAAATAAATATGACTAGTTAAATCATTTATATAAGACATTCCTTTGAGGGTCCAAGTTCTTTGTTGAAATATGATTTAAGTTTTTCAGCATACTTATGAGGTGGTTAAGTATTATTATCATTTTATAGATGGGAAGATGTACAGAAAAATTAAGTGTCTTGCCAATAGTCAGACAGCAAATCATTTGCATTACAGGGTATACATATATTCAGGAATTCTTAATTCCAGGCCCTCCTCCTTTTCCCTAGCTAATGACACTTTACAGACTATATGGTTCCTGAAATGCCTCATTTTTTCTTCTCTATGTCGTTTATGAAAACATTACATAGGTTTTTCATTATGGTAGTGTTCCTGAGTTCAAAGCATTTTCAATATAATTAAGAGGTTTTCTTACAATGAAGGTAATTATAATAAAATGAACTGTAGCCAGGAGCCACTGCACAGAAATTTTATGTCATTCACAGAGCAGAAGAAGCATACAGTAAAAGTGTGATCATAAAGGCAATTAATTAGTAGGGCTGTGCAAAATGTCAATGAGTGTTTCGTTTCAACACGTTTTGAGCTCAAAACAGCAACATCAAAATGAAACAAAAGGCCTTGAAACAACTTTGAAACTAAATGAGGGAACTTGAAATGTTTCAAATGTTTTTAAACGTTTCAAGTTTCGAAACAGTGGGGTGGCAGAAGGCACGGGACAGCCAGGGCTGTGCTCCGGCTCCTGCCCCCGGGCTGAGCTCCATGGGTCTGGCAGAGCCACTCGGAGCACAGCCCAGTGGCAGGAGGTGGGAGAGAACCAGGGCTGCACTCTGAGCAGCTCCGCCAGACCCACGCATCTCATGGTGAGAGATGGGGGAGAGCCACTGGCCAGGGCCGGGCTCTGAGCAGCTCTGCCACTGGCTCTCCCACCACTGAGCTCCGTGGGGCTGGTGAAGCTGCTCAGAGAGCTGCATTCTCAGTAGCTCCACCAGCCCCACAGAGCTCAGTCTGCCCTCCCAGCACTGCTGGAGCCCTCCCCGGGGGTGCAGGTTCCCAGATCTGTGAGCAGAATGACAGGAGGCTGCTGCCCGGGGCCAACAGCTATACCCAGCACTGGTCCCAGGTGGCAGCAGCAGCCTCCTGTCATCCTGAGCACAGATCCGGGGTCCTGTACCCTTAGGAGGAGTCCAGCACAGCCCTCCCAGAGGTGTGGGCCCCCAGATCTGCACATGGGATGACAGATCTGCTGCTGCTGCCTGGGACCAGTCTTCCTGGTGCTGGGCACGGGCTGTCCCAGGCAGCAGCAGCAGCAGCAGCCTTCTGTGATCCTGAGCACAGATCCAGGGGCCTGCAACCCTGGAGGAGTCTGGCACAGTCCCACAGCCTTCCTGGGGGTGCAGAGCCCCAGATCTGTGCTCAGGATGACAGGAGGCTGCCACTGCTAGCATGTCACAGGAGTTTTACTTGTCAGCATCTTGAGGTGCAGTTTCCCAGAAGCCCCTGCACCTATCTCCTTGTACTTGGCATGCTTCATGCCCTCAGAAGGGACTATGATCCCTGCAATTTTCATTCAAATCAGGCAAGAAATGACAAAGTTATAGGCATTTTTATGTTTCCCCATTATAGCCTATGGGTGAAATGTCAAAACACGTCGAAACAGCAAAACAGTTTTGATGAAACAAAATGGAACAGTGCTTCAAAATGAAATGAAACAATGAAACCAAACGCTGTCCCTTCAAAATGGCAAAACAGAAGTCAAAACGAAACGGTGCTGTTTCACGCAGCCCTATTAACTGGAAAGACGTGTATACTTACCATAGTCTTAAAACAGAATTGTGTCAAAGGGACTCTTCTTTCTTTGAAGGCATCTTATCATCAATTTATTTTTGTTTCTTAAAAAGAATTATATAAAATGTTTACTTGGTGGAAAAGGAGATGTAAAATAAGACAAATAATCAATAATTCTAGTTATCTTGCAAATATATATCCTTCATACTATTTCTGGTACATTAAAACTACTATTAGCAAACATATTGTAAAAGCCAAGCACACCATTTAAAATAATTACATTTTAATTTACACTTCAACTATTCTAAACATAAACTGCTTAAATGTCATGAAGAAAAACATTCTGTGGATTCACCAACAAGAAGCTTGACTAATGCAGAATTGTGGCAGCTAACAGTGTTTGTGATCTACTGTATTATCAAATTAATCTGAACAATTTGGAGAGACTTCAATGGGATAAAACTTTTTCATAAAAATCAGGATGACTGCAACAGTTTGGCCAGTGGATTTCCTAGAACAGGGGTAGGCAGCCTTTTCAATCTGTGGGCCAAAGCACTAGGACCCTACTGCCACCAGCATTCATCTCCTTGACAGTACAGGGTTAGTGTCCATAAAAAGAGCCCCCAGCCACCAAGTGCTACTGAAACCCCACATCCACAGGATGGATCCAAAAGTTCAATGGGATGGATATGGTTACCAGCCTGTCTTAGAAAGTATTTTAAAATCATAAAATAGATGTTATTTGCAGGAGAGAATGGTAAATTGAAGAAGTACAGGTATCGTATAGTTTTGTAGGTAGAATGGACCATAGGTAAAGGATCCTGAAATGATTTGTTATGGTCCTCTTTCCTCTTGACAGGGTAGAAAAACACTGGATATTTCACAGTATTTTGCATGTTTCATTCTTTGTATGTTATAATTAAGAGCATGAGAAATGACTGGTGTTAACCTGTGCATCCGTTCTCCCTGACCCTTATTACACCATGCCAAATATCATATATAACAGCATTCTGATATTCTCAGGTCCACACCCATCCCTGTGTTTTTCTTTCTTCAGCAACTGATCCCTAGAGTATGGTAAGATCATGGAGGTCTGCAGTAACACATCCATCTCAATGAGATCTGCTCAGTTTAGAGAGACCCAAGAAAATAAACAGCACCAGGAATGATTGATCCAAGAGATGTGAACATTTCCTTTCATTTTAGTGTATGCTGTCATAGTTCTCACCTGGTTTTAGTACTGTGGGATCAGTACTAAGCATCAGCTCCCAGTTCAGATATCAGATCTGTGTAATGCACCCTGCAATTAACATGTTCTTCCCAGTTACATGTACTGATAACAGCATTGTGAGTCTGTATTGCAGGGACATCTTTTAAAAATTATCTCAAAATGAATTACCAAATCTATCCCACACTCCTAGCCCCATGAGGTACAAAAAATTAAAGCCAATATGGCCCCCTCTAGTCATGCACATAAAGACATAAAGCTCAATAGCAACCACCTGTAAAGTTAGTACACTTTTTCTAGATATAACTTGATTGCTGGTTAGAGCTTTTTTATCATGTGATAAGTACTTTCTACACTTAGCTAGTCTTCAGGTCATTGCACAATTAATCAGTAATGGGGAAGGAGGTCAGCGAATCAACATGTGGATTTTAGAGTAATAAGAAGAGTTGCTCTTTAAAGAGAAATCAATACTCAGTTCTAACTACAGCAAGGTTACTATTCTGCTATAATATATGATCAATTAATAATAATTAGAGAAATCTTCTATGTGTACAAGAGTGAGGCAAATGTCCAAATGAAATCTGAACCAATTAGATCATTTACTCCCAAATTTCATTAGAAGCATGGAACTTGAAGACACAAATAGTGAACCTTCTTTCAGAGAATCTGGGCAAAATTCCTAGAAAGCCTTTTCTATGTTTGGAACAAGCTTCAGCCAAGTTTTGAATGTAGGTGAGTGAGGATGTGTGTTCAAGTTGGAAAGACTGATGCAAGCTTTTATCATGAAGAGCTCCTACAAACACATTTACAAGTGAACTCTGCAAGAATTCTAAGACACTTGGGAATCTGTTTTCATAAGAAGCTGCAGAAACAAGGATTGTTTCTCTTTCCAAAGCTTTAGGTCATAGAGTGCTACAAAGTGATCTTCCGCCTCATGAGCAGGTGGACTGTAGAAAGCAAAGGAGAGACACAATACCTGCAAAATGCAAACTCAAGGGGGAGAGAGAGAGAGAGAGAGAGATTTAGAATGAAATCTCACCGCACCGAAGTAAACAGGAAGTTGTGCCATTGACTTCAATATGGCCAAAACTTCATATTATGTGTTTAAAATAATGCTGCAAAGAAATGACTACAAAAAGTCATGAAACCTTAAGAAGAAACAGACAATTTCAGTGATGATGATTTGCATCCCCATAATAAAGCAGACTGTGCCTGATACATGGATCAGTGTCTGAACAGAAATTGATTTCATACAGGATATTATTTCTCTTTAGGAAACTGGAGAAAGTACTTTGTAGGACTCCTGAAATTATTTTAGAAACCAGATCGACTTCCATTGTTTATCAATACTTCATTTTTTCTTGTTGAAAAGAAAACTATTTAAAGCTAAAGAAACAGTGAGGTATACAAACATACACATTATATATATGTTATGCTGTGTGTATATGTACACACGCACATTTACTTATATATGTATAGGCATACATGCATGTATACGTGTGTGTGTGTGTGTGTGTGTGTGGATGCATGTGTGCATGCACATGCGTACAAACTGAACGATGCAATTTTACAAGGTTTTAGAAATTATGGTCTAGATCCTCAGCTGATGTAAGCTGGGGTAACCCCACTGAAAGCAACACAGCCTCTGCATAACCTGAGGATCTGGTTCCGGAATCATAGATGCCAGCACCAGAACAGATCTTCCAGTAAAGAGCCCTGGTCTACTCTTATAAAATTTCAATCATCTCCTCAATAGGGACAAGTAAATTGTTCTTGTTTTTTAACTTATTTGAATTACAAGCAAAAGTTTTTTCCTATCATTACTATACTATTGTAAGACAAGCAGAGCAGATTTAGTCTAACCTAAGCTAATATATATTATTTTTAATGATTTTATACAGTTGCTGATGCACATGGCAGTCACTTGACCTAGAGCTTACTGCTACTTCTGCCAACTTTATACTGTATGGTTCTGGAAAAATTGCTTAATCTCACTGTACTTCAGTTGCCCAAAAGAGGGTGGAGGTGTTCAAAATAAAATTTCCCTTGAAAATGAGTTGTTTAATTGTTTTACTTTAAGGATTCAAAATCACTCAACTTCCATGAACACAGTTACTTTGCAGAAGAAACACCTCCCAAGGATTTTGTCAATTTTTCCACATTAAATCTCTGCTTTAACACTTAAACAAATTATGACCGATTACATCTTTGCTCCATAATACCACTTTTGTACACGGCTAACTTTAGATCTGTGAATAAACATATTGAAACCCATATGAACTTTGTTGGATTAGGAATTTTGTTGTAATTGATTCTGAGCTCTTAAATTGTTTTGCTAAATGGAGTATACAACAGTGACAACATTTTAAAAGAAACAGCAAATGTTCAGTTAGGGAAAATAGAAGTTCTGTTAGGGAAAACAGAACATGAGTTATGGGAAGCTCCATGTCCTTATGCTGACTGTTGTTGAATACAAGAACTGCCTTCAAAGAAGGCCAAGATTTCCTGAAATAGTTTAATCCATTTTCAAGTAAGCCAGCTTGACCTACCTTAAAGGGAAGCTTCATTTCCAGAGGCTTCCTCCATACTTTCTGAGAAGATGAAGCAGTTATGGCATCAGAAGTAAGGCCCCCAATAACACTTTGAAAAGCCTGACCAAAATCTCTGCTGTTTGCATAATACAGGGTTAAGTTTCATGCCAATTTTTTCTTGTAGACTATTAGCATAATTTAAAGAAAAACAGTTAAAATACAGCATCTTAGAACAGGGACCAGAAAACTATGGGCACTCTCCCGTTGCTGCTGTGGATTTTTACATCCTCTTTTTAAGATCCATTCCTTTTTTATATAACATGAATCCTCTTTTCCTTTAGACTGCACACATTTGCTTATAGAACCACCTAACAACCCTTATTTTTTACGTTATGTAGTGCCAGCAGTACATTAGGCCTGACACAGATAGGAGGACAAAGTTCTTTGGAATTTTTTGTTACCTTCTTTCAGGGTCTTTCCGTTAGACTGCTGTAGTGCTATACATTATTTTTAAAAGTACCGAGACCCAAACTTGCCCCGTGTAACCTAACCAATGCTATAAATATTGCCTTCTTTGTACACAGGTTTTTTCTATTTATATATTAGAGTTCAGCATTTTTACAGCAGCAGCAAATTACATGTTTATGTAAGATAAATGTGCTGTTCGCTCCCAGCTCTAGCTAATTTTTTCCCCTTTTTCCTACCGAGCGTTCTCCTAGGTTATACTTATGCATCAGATTACTTCTTCCCAAAGTGCCCACACATTGGCATTTATCCTAATTAATCCTCATTCTTTTGATTCCTGCCAATTGCTCTAACTTCTCTAGATGTTGCTGAATTTAATCTCTGTGTTTCTTAGAATTAGATGTCCCTTTTTACACTTATATAATATGAAAGTGCAAGTAATATACTCTACAAAAGCACAAAGATATTTAATATACCAGAACCATCAATAACGCTTTGAGAACACAGCTCTCCACCTACTCCAGCAACATAAGATTTGAAGACATTTTGATTTTAATTCTGGCACTTTTCCAATAACACAGGATCCCTTATAGCTCCTTGCAATGCTATCGAAGAACCAAGCTTTGTCAATTCCACTTTACATGCAAACTATTTAATATAATTCTTTCATTCACCTAGAAATGTGGGGAGAGGGATGGGAAGTTGAACAGCTGTGTATTTTTCCTTTCTGAAACTACTGCCCTTTGGGTGGGATGACTCTGTCTGAATTATGCAGAACTATTTAAAACACTGAATTATTTGAGAGGGCACTATCCTTCCCAGAGATATCAGCTTTCACAGGTGAAAGGGTCTTAGAGGAAGAATGTCCTGACTCTTAGCAACATGTTTTTCTACAAATATTCTTAGTTTACAACAATGTCAAGATTCACTGGTAAAAAAATAAAGTATCTTGCACTTAAATGGCATGTGTTTATTTGAGAAATATCTATCACATCTTTGCTTTATCTTTATATCTTTCAATAGCAGAGCTACAAGAATTTGCAATTAAAATTGATCCTTCTCTCTCTCTCTGCTTATCTTCTATTCTGGATATTTTCTGCTCACAGGCAGAAAACAGATACAGTGACAGTTAATTGTAGATTTTGACTTGATTAGACAGATTGTAAAACAAGGCAATTTATCCCACTCTATTATTCACTTTTCAGTTACTCAGTTTTAACACCCACAGTGATTTATTAGTGATTTTTTTTCATGGTGGACATTTGAAATTTTAATAGCGGCAAATAGACCTCTCCAACAAAGTGCTCCCCTCTTCAGTGTGCTATGTAAAATAAATGTCTAAAATATATTTTTGAATTTTCTTAACAGAAAGAGATGTATAAAGAGAATATTCAAGCACTATAAAACAACCTTGCCTGGCTCTTCCCCTGATACAAGAGGTGGAGCTTGCAGATGACATGTTGACTTGATATATACTCTATCAAACAAGATAGCATAGCAATGATAGAAAGCAAAGCATACAACTTCTTGTCACTACTTCCCATTCTCACCTACCATCCAAGAGAGGACACGAGTTTCCTTATCAAACCTGAATGGTGTAGAAATTTCCCTGACTACAGCACTCTGAGAAACACACTAATTTATTACACTAAGGGCTATAAAATCATGTTTTACTACCAAAACTAATTGTATCTGACACTTTCATCACATTAACACACATTAGACAGCATGACCTTTGGATGATCAAGGAAGACCTAATTTAATAATTTAGAGACCACGTGAGGGCTCAGCAGACCCAAAGGGGAAGAAAATGTGGTATGAAATATGATCTTATTTTACTAGTGAGAAGATTTGCTTACTAAATCTGCCAGGTGAACTTTGGCTGCTACTTCACTGTAATGTATGTATGGGTCACATGCTATACTCCAAGCTTTCAAAGTCCCATCTCTCTCCCAATACTGAAATATAATGTTGTATCACATCAAGTCCTTTGAAGGAAAAGGTTTTTCTGTTTGGGAGTATATTATACTTAATCATGATCCAAAACAAAAGTATTTAAAAAATCACAAGGAAGGCAGCATCAGCTTACCAAATACAGTTAAAATGAACTGCAATCAAGAGGAAACTTTTAAGATGCAGAATACTCATAAAACTAAGGGTTCAAATTTGATACAGCTTAAAGATTGTTTTGCAAGTCACAGTAGGGCCAAATATGGGCCTCAAATATAAACACCCAATTCCGTGCAATGAGAATGTAATTATATATGAACAGGAATGATTTCATAAATTCTTTTAATAGTTCAGTGAACAGAATGTATTATAAAATGAAATAATCGTTTTCCATCTGACATGGGCACTTAGAACCAACAGCATGTTTCTTTCTGTGTGAGGACAAAATGGTGGACAAACAGGAAATGAAATTGACTAGCTTACTTACTATGCAAGCTGAGGTTCCAGCACAGGGCAACATTAAATATATATATACTTAAACTTAAAGCAAATGCTAACATCCTATCAGTTTTTATGGATGTGCTACCACAAACAGGGGTCTTTTCCTCAATCAAGGCCCGAGTGACTGGCCAAAACCAAACAACATATATCCTAAAAATACAGAGTTCTAAAATTCTCTCACCATTAATTCTTGGTTTTATTGCTCCAGTAATGTTACTTTTTTAAAATCGGGCTTTTAGTGTCTTAAGACCAGATGCTAATTTAAATGCAGTAAGACATTTACTGCACATTTAATTAGACACCCATTGGATCTTAGAAGAATATTCACTGAAGGTTTAACAACAATGTAATAGTTATGGTATGGACTTTCTTCAGTATGGATTGAGGAAAAAATGCTACTTGAATTCATTCCCAGAATGTTTATTTTTATTTTAAGCAAATTTAAAATTTACTAGAAGGTGCCAAATTAATTGCACTGAAAAATACAATTTTGTTTAGGCACATTAGCAGTGCCTATGCATGTTTCACTATACTGCTTTTCTAGCAGGCCAGAAAAAAATCTTTATAGGTATAGACAAAATTTGTGCATATTTCATGATCTTTTTTAAAGGCTGTTTATAACCCACTGGCCAGATATTGGTGCCTGAACAACTGCAGCTCCTAGTTATAGCCACTGGAGGACGCTGTTTCACTAGCTGGCCTGACAAGTGCTGATACTTGGTTACTTTACCCCTGAGTTCTCCACTTTCAGGGCCAGAATTTTCTATAATAAGGAGTAGGCTTATGATGTAGGTTCCCAAATAGGTGGGCTGATATACCCAGTCATCATAGGTTTAGAGTCTAAGCTAGTTATTTCCTAACCATCATGACTATGAAGATGACGTTCCAAATACAAATTTAGAGTAAACTGGAGCGGTATTCTATCTTTCCCTGGGTGTAAAGGAAATCAGAAGTAATGACTCTAAGTACTGTGGACTCCACTCTTCATCAGCATAAATGGGATGTTAATGCCAAATGTAAATTACACTAATGTAAATCATTAACCATATAACTGCTGACTACGTAAATGGATGGAATGGACAAAGGCATAGGAAAGACATTCAAGGCAGGTGAGGGAGGAAATGATGTGCAGAAAGAGGAGCAAAACAGGTGCATAGGAAGAAAGAGAAAGGAAGGACAAAGGTAGGTGCAAAACCAGCAGAAACAGCAACTCTGAAGGGGAACATATTTCCCTACTAAGCAATGCTGAATGCAAATTACTGATCCAATATTAAACTGAACAAATAATGATAAATAAAACTATATTTATTATACAATGACCAGACTGTATGTTCTACTCTTATAAAAAACTCCTGCTGACAGTGAAAGTTGTAAACATAGAATTCTACATTTATACTCGGGAGCAAAATTATAAAAACAGAACCCAACTTTTCCTATAGAATGAGTTTGGTGCCCCTGGTCTAGAAACAGAAAATTCCCCCCAGAATAAGCCTCAAGATGAAAGATGCACACTTTCCCAACCAAGCCATATGGCATCCGGAATGAGACTGAGTGATGAAAATGCATAAGCAGTTAAAACATAGGGCCATTCTAGCTCCCGTCTTAGCCCCCATAGAATTAATGAGCTCCAAACATCTTGATAAATATACAGACTGAGGAAGGTAATCTGTTGATAGAAACCTTATCTCATTGTATGAAATGTAAGGTGACTATACAGCCAGATTAATTTTCTCTCTCATTATGAGCATTAAGCTTCATTCTTGCTAACACACATATATTTATTTTCTGTGACAACTGAAATGTCAAGTCTGCTCTAAAGCAATTAGTAAGGTGAAAAGAAAGTAGTTACATTAACTTTATGAGCTCTGGACAATATTTATATTCAGGCTGTTTTCACACTTCAAGTAGAGTGGCCTAGATTTCCAATTTTCTTCACTCTTCACTCTATTAATAGTTGTGTCATGCTTTTCTCTCTATAATATAAGCAATTTTGTCTTCGACACACTTTTACAGACTTCAGTATTTAAGTGTGCTCTTTGTGAACAATTTGTGCACTGGTTATATGACAGTTTTGGTGCAACTTGTAAATCAATTTAACTAAGTTCTGATCACACCATATTCTTCAATAAAGCTTACACATCGCAGCTGAGTTCTTTGAGGGAACCAGGTTGCAATGTCACATGGGACAGCTGGGATTTGGAAGAGCATTCAGACTTTTATCCCCTGGCCCAATGCAGCTTTTACATAAGCCAAGTTAATGTGTGCACATACAGAAGTAGATACCTACTATACCCTTCTACCAGCAACCTTTAAATTAAGTTTTCACTACCTGGTTTACACAAGTGACCACTGTCATCCCAAACAAGGAGTGACTGAATAAGTCAACCAAAAGGAACATTACTCAATCATTATTAGGTTTCTGCCAATGATAAAGTGAGGCTGATGTACACTTGTGGTGGGCCAGTAGGGGGTGTTCCTGCACTGAGCCACCCAACGCACTGCACCTGACTACCTTCCAGGCTCAGGGGCCTCCCTGGGGGTGCCTCAAGTCTGGCCAACCCCCTTTCTGGAGCACACCTGCTAGCTTGGGGGTAGAGCTGCCACCACCCAGGGTCTGGTCTGCCCCCTGCCCCAGGAAACACAGGCCTAGTTGTCTTTGAGAGTACTTGACCTGCTTCAAGAACTTGGGGTGCTTCCCTCAGTCTTAAGCACAAATAGTAATCTCCCTTAGTCAGCCGAACCAAGGGGACCCCAAGGCATAATCTAGACCCTCTCCCAATAAGTCTCCTATTCTAGGTACAAAGGAGCACTTTATTGGTTACAAGGGGGAGGTTTGGAATAGGGTACAGGGTTGAGCAGTATCAGAGAAATCCCATAGAGCAAATAGGATGGCTGGGGTAGCCTTTGATCAAGCATCTGAGTTACTGCAAGCTATATATCTAGTTAGGTCTCAGGTAGCTTACTCACGAATATCATTCAGAGGCAGGTGGAGATTCCCCCTGGAGGCAGGCAGTTAATTGATCATGAGTTTCAAGACAGAAAGCAAGTTTCAGATGATCCAGCTCTTCTCTCTGAGTTTTCATCATGGCTACTGCCCCTCGTCCTGGGCAGTCGTTAACTTTGACGAGGTCCTTATGACCTCACTTACCTGGTACAATAGTTTCATAGTTTCATAGTAGCTAGAGTCGGAAGGGACCTAGGTAGATCATCTAGTCCGACCCCCTGCCTTGGCAGGAAAGAGCACTGGGGTCAGATGACCCCGGCAAGGTGCTCATCTAACTTCCTTTTAAAAATCCCCAGGCTAGGAGCCTGCACCACTTCCCCTGGAAGCTGGTTCCAGGCCCTAGCCGCCCTGACTGTGAAGTAGCGCCTCCTAATATCTAATCTAAACTTACCCTCCGCCAGCTTGTAACCGTTATTCCTGGTCACTCCTGGGAGCGCACAGGGGAACAGGGACTCCCCCAATACCTGCTGATCCCCCCCGACCAGTTTGTAGCAGGCCACAAGGTCCCCCCTTAACCTTCTCTTGTGGAGGCTAAACAGGTTCAGGTCCCGTAGCCTCTCCTCATAAGGCCTGCCCTGCTGACCCCTGATCATACGAGTGGCCCTCCTCTGAACTCTTTCCATATCGTCCACGTCCCTCTTGAAGTGTGGCGCCCAGAACTGGACGCAGTACTCCAGCTGCGGCCTGACCAGTGCCGCATAGAGGGGGAGGATCACCTCCCTGGACCTGCTCGAGATGCATCTGTGGATGCATGACAGGGTACTGTTGGCCTTCTTGACTGCCTCCCCACACTGCCGGCCCATGTTCATCGTGGAGTCAATGATGACTCCAAGATCCTTATCCGTCTCCGTGCTGGCAAGAGGGGAGTTCCCCAACCTGTAAGTGTGGTGCCGGTTCTTCCTCCCCGTGTGCAACACCTTGCACTTATCAGTGTTAAACCCCATCCTATTCTCATCCGCCCACCGTTGCAACCTGTCAAGGTCAGCTTGTAGCCTATTGCACCCTTCTAGTGCACCCACATCCCCCCACATCTTAGTGTCATCAGCAAACTTGAACAGGGTGCTTTCTACCCCCTCATCCAAGTCACTGATGAA
The DNA here is from genome assembly GCF_052110815.1 of Crocodylus siamensis. Taxonomy (NCBI): domain Eukaryota; kingdom Metazoa; phylum Chordata; order Crocodylia; family Crocodylidae; genus Crocodylus; species Crocodylus siamensis. Next base: position 34,936,727 of record NC_143401.1, on the reverse strand, counting down.
GATGTTGAACAGTGCGGGCCCGAGGACCGAGCCCTGCGGAACCCCACTGCCCACATCCTTCCAGGTCGAGAAGAACCCATCCACTACCACCCTCTGGGTGTGGCCCTCCAACCAGTTGGCGACCCATTTGACTGTGTGGGCATCGACACCACAGTCTCCCAGCTTTTTGATGAGGACAGGGTGAGAAACAGTGTCAAAAGCCTTCCGGAAGTCCAGAAAGACTACATCCACAGCAACCCCTGCGTCTAATGATTTGGTGACCTGATCGTAAAAGGCCACCAGGTTGGTCTGACAAGACCTGCCCCTGATGAACCCATGTTGGTTGCCCCTGAGCATGCATTCCCCCGCAAGGCCCTCCTGGATGTGTGCCAGGATAATTTTTTCAAAGAGCTTACCCGGGATTGAGGTAAGACTAACTGGCCTGTAATTTCCCGGGTCCTCTTTTTTTCCCTTTTTGAAGATAGGGACCACATTGGCCCTCTTCCAGTCCTCCGGCACCTCGCCAGAGCACCACGAGTGCTCATAGAGCCGCGCCAGGGGTCCCGCAATGACCTCAGCCAGTTCCTGTAGAACCCTAGGGTGAAGATCGTCCGGACCAGCGGACTTGAACACGTCCAGCCTCTCCAGAAGTACCCTAACTAACTCCTCGCTAACCCCTGGCCCAGGCGTGTCTCTCCCGGGGCCCGAGGGGGGCCCAGCAGGGAGGTGGCTGAACTGGTCCCTACTTAGGAAGACAGAGGCAAAGAAATCGTTAAATATGTTAGCTTTGTCATCTGGCATGACAACTAAGTTGCCCATCGTGTCCTGCAGGGGCCCCACATTACCCGGGACCCTCTTTTTACCCCCTATGTATTTGAAGAAGGACTTCTTATTGTCCTTAATCCGGGAGGCTAGTCCTATCTCCATCTCTGCCTTGGCCTTCCTGACTGCCCCCCTACATCCTCGGGCGACTGTAACATAGTCCTTCTTGGTGATGATCCCATCCCTCCATTGGGTGTATGCCTCCCTTTTAGCAAGGAGACATTCCCGGATGCTCCTAGTGAGCCATGGGGGTTTATGTGCCCTCCTGCTCCCTTTGACCCTTGTTGGGATTACCTCCCTTTGGGCATGGAGGATCGTCTCCTTAAGGAGCAACCACTCACCTTGGACATCTGGCTCCCTTCCCCTCTGGGTCCTCAGCGCTTCCCCAACGATCCTCCTTAGCTTGTTGAAGTCAGCCCTCCTAAAGTCTAGGGCTGTTGCCTTGCTGCAGCCCTTTGCCACCTTACGCTGGATGGTGAATTCCAGCAAGCGATGATCACTGTCTCCCAGGTGGCCCATCACCCGCAGCCCCCTCACCAGGTCATCACCCGTGGCCAGCACCAGGTCCAACAAGGCGTCTCCCCTGGTGGGGCTGTGCACCTCCTGGGTTAGATGGAGGTCCTGCACTCTGGCTAAGAACCGACGTGAGCGATCAGACTTGGCTGACTGCTCTTCCCAGCAGATGTCTGGGAAGTTCAGGTCCCCCATGATGACCACATCCTTAGCCCTCACTGCCTCTGCGAGCTGACCTAAGAATTCCTGGTCGAGCTCTTCTCCCTGGTTGGGAGGTCTATAGTAGACTCCCACCGTTAAGTCTCTATCCCCTGGACTGCCTTTTACTCCAACCCAGAGCACCTCAGAGTGCCCCCCCTCTACGCCCTTGCTAATTGACGAGGAAGTATATTCCTCCTTGATGTAGAGTGCTACTCCTCCACCTTTCCTTCTTATCCTGTCCCTCCTGTATAGCCTATAGCCCTTGACACTCACCGCCCAGTCATGCGATGAGTCCCACCACGTTTCTGTGATCCCCACTATGTCAGGGCTGGTGACAGCTAGGAGGAGGGCAAGTTCCTCCTGCTTCTTCCCCATACTTCGAGCATTCGTGTAGAGGCATTAGAGGCATTTGAGCACCTGTTGGCTGCCAGCCAACCAATTTGAAATGCATCACTGGTTGCTGGGCAGACTGGCAGGGTTTCTAGAACAATAGGGAGCCCAAGCCCCTCACCCAGGTATGTGATGCCAGTCACATAGGCAGAGGGAGCAGGTGTCCCCCCTCCCTCAGGAATGCATCCAATTCAGGGTACCTAAAGAGATCGGATATCTGCCATCTGCAGGGCCCATGTTAACAAAATTGTCACAGAGCAGTTTTTGGGGAGGTGGCATTTTGCCACATACCGACATGGGATACATCTGCAAGGTACATGATACCCAAGTGTTCAAAAGATCTTTTCTTCATGTTCTTGGGCAAAAAGAAACTTTCTTCCCTCCAAATAATATATGTATCAAATGGAGAGTCCATACCTACTATACCCCACTCTGCCTCTGCTTTTCTTCATAACAAAGGATTTTGTGAGGCAGGTGCAGGAGACACAGGGATAGCTGCACCTCCATTCCTAGCCCCCACCCCAACAACTCCAACACCCTTCCCAATCCCCAGGCAGCCAGATCATACCACAGAAGTAGCAAGAGGGAGTTTGTTGGGTTTGTTTTTTATTTAAATCCCCAAATCTCATACCCTTCCCCCACTGCAATTCTTGCCACCTTCTCCTTTCCCTTTGTCTGCAGTAGCGCATGCCTTCCATTTGTGCCCTCCCTGCCCATGGCTCTCCAGCTGATGGGCAGAATAATGGCAGAATGTGCATGCAGTCAAATGAAGGCAAGAGGTGCTCCCCACCAGTGTATTTGGATGTTTTTCATATATTGGGGTGTGCTTTGCTGCATTACAAACCTGTGGTCAGATGAAAAGGAAAACCTTCACCATAAGAGAACTGAAGACCCTGATTTAAAGCCTCAGGACAGACAAGTGTCTCATGAGTGGAGCTGGATGCAACAGGAAGCTTGTGTGCCCTTTTCTTTGCTTTTTATAGGAAAATATAATGCTGCAGAATGTTATATAAATCAATATAACTATTTGCTGTTGTTATTAGCATTAAAACTCTGGTTCAAACTGCCTCTTTGTTGGAAAGTACCCAGCACACTGCTGTAAAACCAAACATAGCACAGCCAACTGCTACTAGTGAAAAGTAGAGTTTGTGTAAGGACTTTGTGGACTGCTAATTTGACTTTCTGACATGGAGAAGGAATGCAGGTGTCTCTATTCTGGCCCTGCGAATGGGTATTTTTTGTATAAGAGGCAAAAAAACGCCAATTATATTCTCAAAGAATTTTTCAGGATTCTAGCTGCCTGTTTACCATTGATGTTTCCTTAACCGAAGTTCTTTAACTGTTGCTCCTATGCCCAAGCCTCTCTTTCTGCTGGTATGAAAATGCATGCTTACAATCAGGCTTGACCTACTTTATATTAGTTTAGCAAAACGCATGCAACGCATGCAACAACCCTATCAAAGTCAAAGGGACTTCAATACTACATATTTTTTTTATTGGACTAGGCCACATAATACTTGCATGCTTTCAAATAGACTTTACAGGCAAATTCTAACACCTGGTCAATACTCAGAGTTTATTTTCTGTTTGTTAGAAATGTGATTATAATTCTTTCTTTATGTGTATAAGGGGACAGTATCCACCTACACTGTTCACTTTGTTTAGTACGGCTTTTTTCATTCGATCATGTAATGTAATTCTCCCTTTGTCTGGGACAATATCTTTCATTTTCATGTATTTTCCATTGGATATAATAATCCAGAATGTACAGTGGTCCTCTTAATGCAGAATTTCTCTCTGAACTCAGATACTTACATAGGTAACAAAACTGATGATTTCTTGTCTGGCTAAAATGACAAGGCTCTCCAAGAGACCAGACTACTTTTTCACATATTTCTGTTTACATCAGGCAGAAAATTATCAAGATAGAAACATTATTTCTGGGGGAAAAGGAGGAGGAAATTATAGCCTATTTTTTTTTAATATACCTCTGTCTTCCATTTGAAGGGAAAATTTCAACTATAATTTACACAAACCACTGAATAGAATGGCATCCTTCCCTGAAATTATTTTTATATGCTCCAGTGCCTTATCTGCTTTTGATGTGATAACTAAGCTTTAATGCATTCAAGAACAATGGGACATCAATACTGTGCATGTTATGTGGAATAGTTTGGAGGAGAAAGGAAAAGGGATGAGGCATTTGGGACCAGTTTACACCTTGACAATAGAAGAAATATTTCAAAGAAATATGTCATTCTAAAAGGTGCAAAGTTAAATCTGGCTTGCAATTTGGAGTTTGCAGCTAGACTCACCAAAGTACTAACTAAGCAGACTCTAAAATGCTGAAACCAAGGATGTGAAAAAGGAGAGAGAAAGAAAAATTGGGGGGGTGCAAAAATAGTCTGTAAAACTTAATCTTATTTTGGATTTTTATTCCAGCATTAGTACAAAAAATACAAAAGGGTGTAAACTAGTCTTGGACACAGCATCTACATGTGCATCTGGGGCATCAGCAATTTGAGCTGGGGCAGAGCAGTTTATGTCAGGACCACTCAGCCCTAGTCTCTACGTGGTGGCACTGGATTGTAGAGGGTACTGAAAATGCATACCTGTGTGGCTAGGTGACAGGCAGGAGTCTGGCTGGCTGGGCTGACCGAGCACAATTTACACCCATGGTCAGCATCTACATGTGCTTTTAATAACAGTAAATTACCCCAGCATAAGACAGTACTGTCCCCAACAGCACTATTTTACTGCGGCATGAATTAGTTTACTACATTCTAATACCATCACATGTGCAGATGGTGACACTGCACTCTGCAGCTAATTAGTCTGGTCTGCAGTTAAGTACATGTGTAGACACAGCCAGTGTAACTTGTGCTTCAGACAATTTGACCACTAGTTGAAAATACAAAAGTTAGTGTTTTTTGAAAAAGTGAAAAGAGAAAATCTCATTAATTTTTGATGCTACCCATGCAGAGGCAGGAACATCCAGGGTCACATGTAATGCTGGATCACCTCTTTCAAAGGATTAGTTTATGCAGAATACCTTTCCAAAATGCCTATGTAAATAAATAAATTAATAGTAACAATAACAATAATAATTATAATGATAAGTATAAGTATAATAATAATGTTAAAGTATTTGTATGATTAGCTTCAATATCAGAGCTCTGTTACTTTCCTGGCCTGCACATTATTTATCATCAATTTAGCACTTTCTTGTTCTCTGCCTCTCCCAACTTCTTTGCCCTGCAGCCCCTTCCCCCACAACTTACTATCAGATTCTGCTCTTTCTCAGCACATGGAAGGGAGGAGCAAATTTGAAAACACTGATCTGAAAACAAACATATCTGTAATAATTTACATATAGTACCATAGACTTATTTCATCCTAATTCACCATTTTTTGGAGAAAACTGCTGCAAGTTTTTGCACAGGTACTCCGCTTTTAATCAGCACTTTTGTATCTACTTATATATAGTACAAACTATGCATAATATTAGTTCAAGGCCAAAAGGCTCGTAATTTAACATACAGTTAATTGGGCTGGGACCCAGCAGGAATCAACAGCATTTTAAGCAATGGTGGTCCCACATTTCAGCACTGATCAGTGTGTGTGCGTATTGCAGATCCCCTCCCTGCCCTGCAAATGATGGATATGGTAATTAGACCCCCATTCATGATTTGAACTCAGTGTTCTTGTTGTGAGTCCTGGAATCCTCCAAAAATGTACATGCAGATGAGGTGCAGTTGGTATGGCTCCACATAGTTTCATAGTTTCATAGTTAGTAGGGTCTGAAGGGACCTGAGCAGATCATCAAGTCCGACCCCCTGCCATGGCAGGAAAGAGTACTGGGGTCAAACGACCTCAGCAAGGTTATTGTCTAGCCTTGTCTTAAAGACCCCCAGGGTAGGAGCCAGCACCACTTCACTTGGGGATCCTAGCCACCCTGACAGTGAAGTAGCGCCGCCTGATGTCTAATCCGAATTTACCCTCTGCCAGCTTGTGACAGTTATTTCTAGTCCTGGTAGTGCTCGGGGGAGCAGGGACTCCCCCAGTGCCTGCTGGTCCCCTCTGACATCATGGAGGGTGAGGCCACACTAATCATATGTGACAGGCTGAAAGTGGGAACAACAAAGGGATTCTGGGTGAACTGTTTGGGGCCCCATTTCATAATGTTTGGCAGGCATTTAAGGCTGGGGAATAAACAGGAATCCTTGGACATGGGAAAGAAAGGTGCAGCTAAACTATGGGTGTGAAGAAGTCGGAATGTATGCAGTATAGTGGTTCACCATGATTTGAAAAAGAGTTGCTGCTGAGGAAGACTGAGCTTAATGGAGACTAACATATATGTTATTCTGATGGGCTACACTAACCTATCCTTATGGGAGATTTTTATCAGAATGTGTGCCCAATATAGCCATGTGTTTTATAGTCATGCTCAGTGTTGGCTGCATTTAATCCACTGCATAGTTGGTTTCCATTACTGAGCACATTCTGCTTTTGACATCAATTTAATGATATTATATTTAATATCCAATTTATCATTATATTAGACAATATATTTAAGAAGTTTCCTTGTATATGAATATAAGACAAGGGTATAGATTGTAGCCGTGTTGGTCTAAGGATATAAGCAGACAAGGTTCTTTGAGTAAATCTGAAAGCTTTTATTAGACCAACTAAATAGTTTGAAAAATTTTTCTTAGCAAACTTTCAGGTTTAAAAACCCTTTGTCAGGCTGAGGAAGAATCTGCAGTTGCTGTGTGCTCTTCCTGGATGGAATGAATAGTAAAGAAGTCAGAGGCTGAAGAAAACCAGTCAGTGAAGGTGTAAATTGAGGAGTCGGTGGGTGAGAGACAAGTGAGGGTGAGGGGAATGAAAGTAGCAGGTAAATAGTGGAGAAGTACCTGGGTAGTCAGATGTCAGGCAGATTGTAATGTGTCATAAATCCAATGTCTAAATTTAGTCTACATTTTTTTGTATCCAGTAGACTGATGAAGTGAAGTTCATAGGCTCACCTGTGAAAAGTGTTTTGTAAATTCCCTTTGAGGATTAGACTTGAGAGATTAGAGACAGAGTAGTTTTCTTGTGAGAAATGTGCCCCCACTAGTAATTAAGTATTCTTGTCTTTAATAGATTTCCAGTGTGCATTCATTCTGGGGTGCAGTTGTTGTTTGGTTTCTCAATGTAAGACAAGGGACATTTTCCCCCTTATGCTGATTGGGCATAGGGGAGAAACCTCATCTTGTATTCAATGAAATATGGTAACTGGAATCCATCCTACTAATCTCTGATATTGTAGAACACTATCTTAACTATGCATGGGTAAGCAGGGCACCAACCCTGACTGCCAATTTAAAGGAAACATTAGAATGGTGTCCCCCCGCAGGGAGCTTGTGTGAGGGCAGCAACAGGTCAGCAGCTCTGACCTCCTTCCCAGGGTGCTGAAAATGCTAATTACAGCTTTGTTGTAGAGTTGGTTTAGCTGGCACACAAGAGAACACAGTGACCCATACACCTGCCAATATGGGTGACTGGTGCCTCCTGGGTCAGGGTGGGCACTTGCCTCCCCCAGCAGCCTGTTAACAACAGGGGGGGTCCCCCTGTGCCCGATCACACCGGTTGGGGGGGGCCTTCCACAGCCAATTATGCTGACATGGGGGGAGTCCCTCCACAGCTGGTTGCGCCGACCCGGAAGTGCCAGCAGCACTAGTGGCATGCCACTGTCACTTCTGTGTCAGCACAATTCGCCATAAGGGAACCCCCCAACCCAGTTGGCGCAATCAGCCATGGGAGGACTGTAGGAATCGTTTCTTCTAGTGCCCCCCTCCCCAGCTGGCACTCTTGGGGCAGGGGCGGGCACCAGTGCTCTCGCCTGCATCCCTGCCCATCACCTAAGCAGGGAACGCTGGCTGTCAAGGGGTGCACCAGTGCTCTCAGACGGTGCAGATGTGTCCCCATGCACTCCCTACATGTTGCCACTGCCTCCCAAGAAAAAAAAGAATTTCTTAAAAATAAAACTTGATTTCTTAAAAATAAAACTTAATATAATTTTCATTTTCATAAAGTGTAGCTTTACATAAGGTTTCCAACCACATAAGCAGTATGGAAATTTCACATGGACTTTTTTGGTTTTGTTTTGTAATAAAAATGGAAAAACAAAAGGCAATATTTACTTGCAGTAAGGTTCAATAGGCCAAAAATCAGGAGGTGATAACTGTCAATCACCTAAAGTATAAGGCCTCACTGTTTCCTTAATTTGACTGACAAAGCTGAACCATGATTTTCTGTAGAAGAGAGTCCAGTCACCTTCATCAAAAAAAATGCAACTCCAAGAAGCAACGCTAAATAAGTGTTCTTAACCATAAAGGGATGATACCCCAGTTGGAGTAGATGGTCTCTGTGCTATTGCTGTCTGTTACATAAAAATGCTAGCTCTGCACAAATATTCGATCTCGTCTCTCTCTCCCTTTGTTCCTTACTGAGGAGAATACTGTAGGATATGTCTATGCAAAAACTAATAGAGATTTGCTATGAAGAAGCAAATCTGTCTGTTAAAGCCATACTTCCAAGTCAGTACTAAACTTGCAAAATGGGTCAGGTAGCATTCCTGTATGAATTGAACTCAGCCAGTTTCATTTGGCTCTTCTCAGAACTCTGAAAGAAAATGCCAATCAGGAACCTCTCTTACTGGAAAGTTCATAGCAATAGGGAAAGAATCCATTAGATGCTTGAGTGTTTTATTAAAATTACAAGGATTTCCTGAAATGGACCAAAATACTGTAGATTTCAACAGCTTGAGGCAACCTTGACTGGGTCGCCTCTGAAGCCATTACTGATTGAACTGAGTGTCTAAAATAGCACTTGTGGGCATATCTCTGTTTTGCAAGAACTCTTATTCTTTTTCCCACATATCTCCTCATTTTCCATTGAGTCTCACTTTTGTTGAATCTCTGAGCTTCTCAGATATTTCTTTATATTGTAACCGACAAAATAAAAAATGAGAAAGTCCATGATGGAAATATTTATACCAGTAGAGCAGGCCCCAAATATGGATGGCAACTAGTAGGCAGCTGGCTATAAGAATTTAGCTGAATTCAGAACATGAGCCCACAGGAAGATAAGACAATGCTAGGGTGTACTTCACAGATGACAGCAGCCCTGACTGTTATGCTAAATAAGCATAACTTGCTACAACCATGTTAGACACAGGATATTGCTGAAGAGCAAAGCTGATCAGATCAAGAGAGTGACATGGAATATTGGCTCAACAATGGGAAGAAGTATACAACTGGCTCAGACACTGAAGAAGATAAAAATGCAGTTGGCCTGAATTCAGTGAGTGAAAGGAAAGAAAGAGAAACCAAATGAAATTAGAAACAGCTACCAGATGACTTATCATTGGCAATCAAACAGGTGCAATGTGGTTTGAGTAGTACCGGATACAGATAGAACTGACACAGTGACAAAAGTGAGCTACGCAAGTGAGAGGACTACAGTCATTCAGATAGCACTCAAAAGCATCAGGGTGGATCCTCATGGTTACATGGGAAGAGATGGAGGCACATCCTGGGAAGCAGAGGCACAATTGGCCAGTACTGAACCCTGGCCAATCCCTGGCTCCGGCTCCAGCTCCAGCTCCAGCTCCAGCTCCAGCTCCTGCAGTCTAGAATACAGAGCAGCAGCAGTGCATAGTGCTGGAGCAACAACCAAAGGTTTTCTGCTTCTGGGAAGACATCACCTCATTTTTTTGCTGGCAACATGCTTGTCACGTGACCAAAACCACTGGTTTTCAATAGCAAAAAAAGAAAAGGTAACATGTTAGAACAACTCGTCTAAGCATTCCCTTCATTGAAGCCTCATTCACATACTTTCCACTGCCCTCTGCTCTTCCCATTACCATAGCAGTCAAAGCCTCTGCAAGGAAGGAGACAAGGTATGAGAGTGAGGTGCCCTCCTAGCACCCTTCCAACACCCCTCCATCCCCTCTCCTTAGGCAGTGCCTGGGGGTTGTATCCCACTCACCCACCCATTGTTATGCTACTAGTGGAAAGGTATTGTCTATGAATCAGCAGGTTAAAAATTAAGTGTCTATATATTTCCAAGTAACAGGGGAACGTACTCACGGAATTGCACGCATCACATAACAAGTTCAAGTATTGGAAGGGGGGAAGGTGCTATCATGCAGGAAAATGGGAGCTATATGTAGAACTTAGGAGCAGAATAAATAAGGCATGAGAGAAATGGGGAGAATAGAGTGGAGTGGTCTGTGGTTTCATAGTTTCATAGTAGCTAGAGTCGGAAGGGACCTAGGTAGATCATCTAGTCCGACCCCCTGCCTTGGCAGGAAAGAGCACTGGGGTCAGATGACCCCGGCAAGGTGCTCATCTAACTTCCTTTTAAAAATCCCCAGGCTAGGAGCCTGCACCACTTCCCCTGGAAGCTGGTTCCAGGCCCTAGCCGCCCTGACTGTGAAGTAGCGCCTCCTAATATCTAATCTAAACTTACCCTCCGCCAGTTTGTGACCGTTATTCCTGGTCACTCCTGGCAGCGCACGGGGGAACAGGGACTCCCCCAATACCTGCTGATCCCCCCTGACCAGTTTGTAGCAGGCCACAAGGTCCCCCCTTAACCTTCTTTTGTGGAGGCTAAACAGGTTCAGGTCCCGTAGCCTATCCTCATAAGGCCTGCCCTGCTGACCCCTGATCATACGAGTGGCCCTCCTCTGAACTCTTTCCATATCGTCCACGTCCCTCTTGAAGTGTGGCGCCCAGAACTGGACGCAGTACTCCAGCTGCGGCCTGACCAGTGCCGCATAGAGGGGGAGGATCACCTCCCTGGACCTGCTCGAGATGCATCTGTGGATGCATGACAGGGTACTGTTGGCCTTCTTGACTGCCTCCCCACACTGCCGGCCCATGTTCATCATGGAGTCAATGACGACTCCAAGATCCTTTTCCGTCTCCGTGCTGGCAAGAGGGGAGTTCCCCAACCTGTAAGTGTGGTGCCGGTTCTTCCTCCCCATGTGCAACACCTTGCACTTATCAGTGTTAAACCCCATCCTATTCTCATCCGCCCACCGTTGCAACCTGTCAAGGTCAGCTTGTAGCCTATTGCACCCTTCTAGTGCACCCACATCCCCCCACATCTTAGTGTCATCAGCAAACTTGAACAGGGTGCTTTCTACCCCCTCATCCAAGTCACTGATGAAGATGTTGAACAGTGCGGGCCCGAGGACCGAGCCCTGCGGAACCCCACTAAAAAGACGGTGGTAAAAAGATGCAAATTTGTTCAAAAGGAAAAATCTGCAAGACAGTGATAGAGTTGGTGCTATTTTAGGGATGAGAGTGTTGGACAATGAAGGAACATCAGTTGTTCATGATGAGGATCCTGAGGTGGGTTTGTGGAGTCAGCAAGAAAGACTGCATAAGAAATGAGGAAGTGCAGAAACAAAAGCAAAGCTGGCATAAGTAAAAGAAAAGTCCAATGAAAAAAGAATGAGAAGGCCTCAAAAGCACATGGGAAAGAAAGTTCAGGACATTAAGTCAGGGACAGGAGAAAGAGGGGATGACTGAAGATGTCAGGAGTGGATCCAGCATGCAGTGATGTAGTTACACCCTTCTTAGATTCCTTTTCCACTCAAAGTTTAAAAACCAACTGGCTGACAGCAGCAGCATTTCTATTCAGGCAGCAGCAAGAGACTGAACTGTTTTCATGACTTATTAAAATCTACCTGATCCCTTCCAAACTTCATTCCACAAGTGTTAACAACCCTCTCTTCTTTTTAATCATCTTGATATTCACTAGTTAGGATATCCAAGAGACACTTTAAATGACATCCAAAGCTAATCAGGAGGGGGAGACAAAATGACTATCCCAAAAAGCATTCTCTACAACAGGTGTGGGCAATTATATCGGCTGGAAGGATGCTTAATGAGTTTTGGTGAGCTTTCGAGGGCCACAAGGGTAGCCTTCCCCCTTGACAGGCATTCTGCCCTCTGGTCATCATCTTGGGACCAGAAGTCCCCACTGACCCCTGGGACCATGCCACTCTCCTGACTTTTGCCACGAGAAGTCCCTGCCTTTTCCCCCGAAGTACTCCTTTTGGTAGGGAGAACTGCCATCTTAGAACCAGAAAAAAAACAAATCGTATACTAAAAGTCAAACACCTACTATAACATATTTTAATTTTATTACAGAAATATTTTTGTTGTGATTTGTATTTGCATAGTGTTTGCGCATGATTTGTGTTTGCACATATAAAGGTGATTGCATAATAGTTAAAAATAAAGAGTTACTTATATATTATGTGTGAGGAAGTGTGTGGGATGGGGTGGGGTGGGAGGTATGTATGTGTGTGTGTGGTTTGCAAGAGGGTATGGCTGTGTGCGGTGGGGATGTAGGGTATGTTTGAAGGGGTGTATATGTGCAGGGTTGTGGGGGCAGAGTGTGGATGTGTGTGGATTGTGAAGTGTGAGGGAGAGTGGAGGAGTGTGGGGACCCCTCACCCCCCTCAAGGTGCACAGACCCGGCTGTGAGTGGCAGACAGGGGCCCTCAGTGTTTCTGCGGCCAGAACTACACATGGTGGCAAGAAGCACAACTGGCCCAGCCTGCCTGTATTGCGTGGGGCTCCCAGCAGTGCATGTGTAGCTCCCACCACTCGTGTGCCACCAGGGGAAGCCCTGCAAGATGGAGCCATCTCCCTGTCACCACAGAAGCAAGGGAAGGGGCTCCCTGCCACTTGCAGCAGAGTCCTGGCAGACAGCTCCACTGTGCAGGGCTTCACCCCAGTGGCACACAAGTGTCGGGGTTGTATGTATGCCACAAAGAGCCCTGTGCAGTAGAGGTGGGCTAGCCTGGAAGTGCTCCTTATTCCATGTGCAGCTCTGGCTAGAGCCATGCACCTCTGGGTAGCACAGTCTGTGGAGGCCATGAGTGCCCCTGCCTACTACTGCTGCTGCTGCTATCAGCAGCTGGGGCTTTGCACCATACAGGGATGTTTGGGGGGTCCCCACAGCCCCCACCTTCCCCCTCCCTCACATCCACACCCCACCTACATAAACTCCATGCTCCTGCCATCCCCCTGGGCACTGGCTCTATGCTTGCCCCAGCCCCATACTGCCTGCCTCTAACCACCTCTAACCATCTCTTTCTAGTTCAACCTAAACCACCAGTATAACACTCTATCCTAAAGCAAGCCCTCTCGCTATAACCAGGGATTCTGGTTTTCTCTGAGATATATATAAAAAAAATCACAAATTCTCTGAAAAAGCCCCCAAAATCCATTATTAAAATTAAAAGCTCCCTGTGGCACCCCCCCAATACTGCTGTTGCCCCTCACTGCCCCAAAGCAACCCCCTACGTCTGTTGGTGCCCCTCATTGTCCCCAAAGCCCCCCCCAGCCCTGCTGGTTCCCCTCACTGACCCCAAAGCCCCCCCTCCCAGCCCTACTGGTTCCCCTTGCTGCCCTCAAAGCCCCCCAGCCCTCCTGATGCCCCAAAGCCCCTCCCCATCCCTGCCAATGACCCTCAATGCCACCAAAGCCCCCCCAGACCATGCTGGTGCCCCTCACTGCCACCAAAGCCCCCCAGCCCTGATGGTGCCCCTCAATGCCCCCAAGTCCCCCCCAATACTGCTGGTGCCCATCACTGCCCTAAAGCCCCAGCCCCCAAGGCCTGCCAGTGCCCTTCACTGCCCCAACCCCCCCAATACTGGTGGTGCCCCTCACTACTCAAAAGCTCAGGGGTAACTAACACAGGTTCATTGCAGGCAGATCCTGCCTGACTAACCTTGTTTCCTTTTATGACCAGGTCACAAAGTCCTTGGATGTGGGCATTGAGGTGAATGTTGTCTACCTGGACATCAAGAAGGCCTTTGACACTGTTTCTCACCCCTTGCTCATGAAAAAACTAGACAACTGTGGTATTGATGCCTACACAGTCACATGGGTGGCAAATTGGCTCAATGGTCACACCCAGAGAGTGGTGGTGGATGGGTTGTTTTTGACCTGGACGGCTGTGGGCAGTGGAGTTTCCCAGGGCTTGGTCCTCAGGCCTGTGCTATTCAACATCTTTATCTGTGACTTGGAGGTGGGTGTGGAAAGCACGCTGTCCAAATTAGCTGATGACACAAAGATGTGGGCAGAAGTAGGCACACTGGAGGGAGGGACAGAATTCAACTAGATCTAGACAGTTTACAGAGGTAGGTGGGTGAGAATAGAATGGAATTCAATGCAGACAACTGCAAGGTGCTGCATCTAGGGAGAAGGAACCCACAACATACCTATAGGCTGGGGAACAACACAGTGGCTGAAAGGGATCTTGGTGTCATTGTTGACTCCAGGATGGACATGAGCCACCAATGAGAGGAAGCAGTCAGTAAGGCTAACCACACTTAGTCATCTCTAGAAGCATCACAAGCAGATTCAGAGAGGTGATCCTTACCCTCAATGCAGCACTGGTCAGACCACAGTTGGAGTACTGCATCCAGTTCTGAGCACTGCACTTCAAGAGGGATGTGGCTAACTTTGAGCGGGTCCTGAGGAGGGCCACTCACATGGTCATGGGGCAGCAGGCCAGGCCCTATGAAGATAAACTAAATGGCCTGAATCTATTCAACCTCCACAAGAGTAGACGGAGGGGGGATCTGGTGGCCATCTATAAACTCACCAGGGTGGGCCAGTGGAAAATAAGTGAGGCTCTTTTCTCCCAGGCACCACCTGGGATAACAAGGAATAATGGCCACAAATTGATTGAAAGTAGGTTAAGGCTTGATATTAGGAGGCATTACTTTATGGTTAGGGCTGCCAGGCTCTGGAATGGGCTCCCAAGGGAAGTGGTGCTCTCCCCTACCTTGGGTGTCTTTAAAAGGAGGTTGGATAAATATCTGACCGGGGTATTATGATCCCAGCACTTGTTCCTGCCCAGGGCAGGGGGTCGGGCTTGATGATCTGTTCAGGTCCTTTCCGACCCTAGAAACTATGAGAATATGAAAGCCAACACCAATACTGCTGGAACCCCTCAGTGCCCCAAAGCCCCCCTCCAGCCCTGCTGGTGCCCCCCAGTTCCCCCAAAGCCCCCCAATAAAGCTGGTGTCCCTCACTGATCCCACAACAGCCCCCCAGCCCTGCTGGAGAGGCCCCTAGCTGCCAGGGCTATGGGGCCAGGTACCCAAGTCTGTAGCTTTCTGCCCCCCAACAGCAGGTAACAGCAGCAGAAGCAGCATGGAACTGGCTTCCCCACTGCTGCTGCCTGCTCCGGTTGAGCTGAGGCCATCTCCTCGTTCCCCCCAGCCTTGTCACTGCCATCAGCCATGACTTGCAACCCCCCAGCCCTGCCAAAAGGGCCCCCACGCCCCTGCAAGCTCCACTTAACACAGAGGCTCCAGGAGAAGAGTACGGCTGAGCTGAGCAAAGTAGAGCCACGGCTGCCTGAAAGCCTTCCTCCTTCCCCTAAAAAGAAAGGCCTACAAACGATGGAGGATGGGATTTACCTCCAAGGAGAATTATTCCGCATTGGTCCGGTCCTGCAGGGAGCAAACCAGGAAAGCCAAGGCTGCAACTGAACTCCAACTAGCTTCAAGCATCAAGGACAACAAAAAGTCCTTTTTCAGATATGTGGGGAGCCGGAGGAAAAGCAAGGGCAATGTTGGATCCCTGCTAAACCAGATGGGGCAACTGACAACTGATGCCCAGGAAAAAGCCAACCTATTAAATAGGTACTTTGCGTCAGTCTTTCATCAGTCACACGGGATGCCCAGGCCTGCTATGGGACAGGGAGATCCGGGTGATGGGGATCCCCTACCCTTCATAAATGCTGACCTCGTGAAGGAACACCTTGAGAAGCTGGATACCTTCAAGTCAGCCGGCCCTGACAATCTGCACCCCAGGGTACTCAAGGAGCTGGCGAGCGTCATAGCCCAGCCCCTGGCACGGATCTTTGAAAACTCCTGGCACTCTGGTGTAGAGCCCGAAGACTGGAAGAAGGCCAATGTGGTGCCGATCTTCAAGAAAGGGAGGAGAGTGGATCCAGCTAACTACAGGCCCATTAGCCTGACTTCTATCCTGGGGAAGATCTTAGAAAAGTTTATTAAGGAGGCCATCCTTGAGGGACTGGCCCAGGCTAACATTCTAAGGGACAGCCAGCACGGGTTTGTTGTGGGTAGGTCTTGTTTGATCAATCTCATTTCCTTCTATGACCAGGTGACCTATCACCTGGATGAGGGAGAAGAGATTGATGTCATATATCTTGACTTCAAAAAAGCCTTTGATCTGGTATCCCACGATCACCTCTTGGCCAAACTGCCCAGTTGTGGCCTTGGCTCCACCATGATCTGCTGGCTGGGAAACTGGCTCCGTGGTCAGACCCAGAGGGCTGTAATCAATGGCAGTCACTCATCTTGGTGCCCTGTGACCAGTGGGGTCCCTCAAGGCTCTGTCCTGGGACCCATACTGTTCAACATCTTCATTAACGATGTGGACATTGGAGTCAGGAGTGGACTGGCCAAGTTCGCCGATGACACCAAACTTTGGGGCAAAACATCCACGCCAGAAGATAGGCGGGTGATCCAGGCTGACCTGGACAAGCTCAGCAAATGGGCGGACGAGGACCTGATGGTGTTTAACACCGAAAAATGCAAGGTTCTCCACCTTGGGAGGAAAAACCTGCAGCATCCTTATAGGCTCGGCAGTGCTACGTTGGATAGCACTACAGAAGAAAGAGACTTGGGGGTCATCATTGACCACAAGATGAACATGAGCCTCCAATGCGATGCTGCGGCTAGTAAAGCGACCAAAACGCTGGCTTGCATCCATAGATGCTTCTCGAGCAAATCCCGGGACGTCATTCTCCCCTTGTACTCGGCCTTGGTGAGGCCACAGCTGGAGTACTGCGTCCAGTTTTGGGCTCCACAATTCAAAAAGGATGTGGAGAAGCTTAAGAGAGTCCAGAGGAGAGCCACGTGCATGATCAGAGGTCAGGAAAACAGATCTTACGATGACAGGCTGAGAGACATGGGACTCTTTAGCCTGGAAAAGCGTAGGCTGAGGGGTGATGTGATGGCCACCTATAAGTTTATCAGGGGTGACCACCAGGATCTGGGGGAACGTCTGTTCACCAGAGCGCCCCAAGGGATGACGAGGTCGAAAGGTCACAAACTCCTGCAAAACCGTTTCAGGCTGGACATAAGGAAGAATTTCTTTACTGTCCGAGCCCCCAAGTTCTGGAACAGTCTGCCAGCGGAGGTGGTTCAAGCGCCTACTCTGAACACCTTCAAGAGTAAATTGGATGCTTATCTTGCTGGGATCCTATGACCCCAGCTGACTTCCTGCCCTTTGGGCAGGGGGCTGGACTCAATGATCTCCCGAGGTCCCTTCCAGCCCTAATGTCTATGAAAAAAAAAAAAAATGGGTCTAAGCACAAACCCCAGCTCTTTTGCTATATCACTCAGCTCCCCACAACCCCAATTCCTCAGCAAGTCAACAGCCTTCTACTTGCATTTATCCCAGGGTAGTCCAGGCATAGGCCAAGAGCTCCTCTGCAGCTTTTCTGCCCAGGACCTCTACCCCAAACAACTCCCAGAGCCAAACTGACTGCTCTGGCTCAGGTCCTAAGTTTATATGGCTGGAGGCCATGCCCCCTTTTTGGTCATTATTCCGTGAGCTGCCATAGATGCTTCCTGATTTAGCTTACCAGCTCAACCCCAAGGAAACTTACTGATGGCTGGCCTCTGCTGCAATAATGGCTTGTGGTAGGTAGAGCTCCAGGTACTTGTCCCCTGGGCGCTCATAACAGGCATCTTTTTCCTTCCTGGGGCTCACTCTGCTGGTCCTTCAGTCTTAAAACAATAAGAGCCTTTTGCTGTCTGTAACAGAAAAGGTATAACTACTTATATAGTTATATATAGTCTAATACTCTATTGTATTTCCTGAATAATGTTAATGCAAAGATATCCAGGCCTTAAAGTCCTTCAGGAAATATGACACTGCATTAAATGGAAAGAATAAGCATTTTCAGGTTCGGCCTGTATGATTACTTAGAATAAGCCTAAAAGATTATTTCATATATCAGACATCACATCAAGAGATCGGGACACCATCAAAATCATGTAACTGAGGTATGACTAACAATGGTATAAATTATTCC
This sequence comes from Crocodylus siamensis, assembly GCF_052110815.1. Classification (NCBI taxonomy): domain Eukaryota; kingdom Metazoa; phylum Chordata; order Crocodylia; family Crocodylidae; genus Crocodylus; species Crocodylus siamensis. Next base: position 34,918,670 of record NC_143401.1, on the reverse strand, counting down.
ATCCAGAAATACAATACTTACTAAAGCAGGTTGCACAGTGAATCTGCCCAAAGGATGAAGGAAAAGAACACACATAGTTCAGCCACATGGCTCATCATATTCAGCATTAAAAATACAGAAAAACACTGCAAAATAAGTTCTTGAGCCTCCCTGTTGAGCTGGGGAAGGGAAACACATGCCATTTATGACAACTTTAATCTTTGTATATTAGCATTAAAACATTGCTGGAAATGAAGTTCTTTTAAAGGGAATATCTACTCAGATCACAAAGTGCAACCCAAATTTATTACCATCTCTCCTGAGGATGCTTCATGAAATAAACAGCCAGTCAAGTGTTTTTTAACTGAAATCCATGCCCTCTAGCTTCATCCCCTTTTCATTCCACATGTAGAGTTTTCTGTTTTGTTTTGCATTCAAGGTAAATGTCCCAGTGCTTGTTTCCTATTGTAATCAAGACAGTAGAGGCCAAAGTGACAGGGAGGTCAGCTTTCAGGGAAAAACAATCTTTTGCATAAAGCTGAGGTCTATCAACTGCCTGGAGCATGTATTTGCTGCTCTCTTTGGAAAGTTTAACACTTTTACTAGAATCAGCTATTAACATTTGCTTCTGTCTGCCTAACAATGCAAGTCCTTCATAAAATCAAGTACTTAGCTACCCAAATTACTCCACCTGTGCTTGCAACTGATTGGGTTCTCATGGAGACTAGGGTTGTGGACTCTTTAAGAATTTGGCCTTCAAAAAGCTGCTGAAGTACAGAAAAAAACCTACCAAACATGCAAATTATTTGTTGCTGCACAACAAAAGAGCAAAAACTGCTTGTTAATTTTACTTTGAGTAAGTATTTTCTATAGGGAGTTACTGATTTCTCAGTCATCCACATACAAGGCTGAACTCCTGCAGAGAAGCCTGAAGCCTTTGATTTGTGCACATCTGTGAGAGAATGAGCGTGGACGTGACGAAAAGATCCGGAGGATGCCGCTTCTGGATCCAATACCATATTAGAATAGAAGCTCCAAGAGTGGAGCGAAGAGAAGAACCAGGCATTTCAGCAAAAAAGGAAGCTGACAAAAAGTGACAAAAAGGAAGAAAGAGGATCCCTAGGGGATCAAAAACTTACCTTAAGACTCCTCTCAGCGCTGAGGGAAAACGGAGCTCCTAGGGCGGGGGGGTGGATCCCCAAGGAGATAAACCATGGGACGTGTCAGACGCTGCAGACCTACAAAAATAAACAAAGACAGGAAGGTTAATTTCTTAGCCTTGTAGATGGCACCTAGTTGTACACCAGTGAATTCAGGACACCAGTCGAGTCCAAGGTAAAAAGTAGACCCATCTGTCATCTTGTCAAAGAGAGTGTGACTAACGGGGTTTGAAGATAGAAGCCTGAAGAAATAAAACATTTCTTTTGAAAATGGACAGACAAGATAGAAGGAAACTTTGCTCATTAACACTAGATTCTGTTTAGCTTAGTTGGTAGTTATTGTATAAGGACTTTATATAAGTAGAATTACCAGAGTTGTTATTTGAGGTAAGGTTAAAAAAAACCCCACAAAACCAAAGAATGCAAAGGACTATTTCTGCCTAAAAGTAAAAAAAAAAAAAAAAAAGAAAAAATATTGTACAGAGTGTTAAAAGATAAAAATAAAGACAAGTTTGATCTGAATACAACTGGAATTATCTATATCTTCGAACGAGTGCCGATATCCGGAGAAGTGAGTGAGATAATTTACCTACAGTGGTCATGAACCCTTAATAGAGACATAATCCAAACGAACAATTGACAAAAAAAATAATAATAAGACATAGCAACCCTCCCAACTCATGACATCAAAAAAAAAATTCCAAATATAATTACCGTATTTTTCGGACCATAAGACGCACCTGACCATAAGAAGCACCCAGTTTTTAGAGCAGGAAAACAAGAAAAAAAATATTCTGAACCAAATAGTACTGGTATACTAAAATAAAATAAAATAGTACCGTACCTAGCTGCCTCCTGTCTCAACGTTCTAATCCTGTCAGTCTGTCAGTGTCACACACACACAGGCAGGGGAGGCGTGCGCTGTGCCGATCATGTGACCTGACTGACTGACTGACATTGAGACTCCAGGAGGCGGGACTTCCCCCACACACACAGCAATCCACAGCATGGGAACGGCAGCAGACAGCGGATAAGCGGACGCATGGGACCGCAAACAAATGTTCTGGGGTACCACACCTTCGGACCATAAGACGCACCCTCGTTTTCCCCCCACTTTTGGGGGGGGGAAAGTGCGTCTTATGGTCCGAAAAATACGGTATAACATCCAAGACATGGCAAGCAGGAGAAGTGGTGGTCCCTGGTGGTCCCTTAGGTGATTATATAGGGGTACGAGGTGACATCCTAAGCACAACCACCACAATGTCTGATAAAGACTCATTTCTAATCCAGATAACCAGTTTTGTCACTAGAACTGGATTTTATGCTCTATTTTCCTCACGTCATTCTATGTCACTCCCTGAGCTTCTAGGCTAGGGACAGAATTTACACACAAACCAGTTTAAGTAATCAGACACTGGTTTAAATATGTTTCATAGTTTCATAGTTGTAGGGTCAGTAGGGACCTAAGTAAATCATCAAGTCCAACCCCCTGCCCTATAAAATTGTAACAGAACAGAAGTTGAGTTCAAAATGGGTGAAACTGATTTAAAATACACCTGGCTGAATGTAGTATTAGACTTAACAGATTTTAGTCAAACCAGTTTATGAAACTTCTGTCCCTGATTCCCTTCCTGGATCAAGTTAAATCAGAGTCCCCGAGCATGCTTTCTAGCCCAGGGCTTGTCTGTGCTATCTGCTCCAGCAGAGAAGGATGGGGGGAAGAGAGGGAGGCTGGGGTCTGAGAGGCCAGGGAGAGGAGTTAAACTTCTACCCCCCTGCCCTGAGTACAAGGATACCCTGCCTTGCTAAAAACTTACAGCTGGTTGCTACTGTGAACTACAAATCCCAGAGGCACCTTGAAGCAGGAAGAGGAAGTGGCGAGCAACCCTCTAGAGTCCTGCTGCTGTAATTCTGGACTGCAAATCCCCAGAGGCCTCCAGAGCAGCAGGAAGAGGAAGCACATACAAGCCCATGCTTGCTACGTGCCAGCAAGCCCTGCTTTAGTGCCCCCTGGCTTCTGGCCTGGGCCACTGCAGGTATATGAATGCATTTCCTGAATGCATTCACAAAAGTGAATGTCTGTCCAGTTGTTTTTCAGTTTAATATCTGAAGTTTAGACTAACTTGCAAGAACCTAACCAATTAGACTTTTTGACTGTCTGTACTTATCCCTAAGGATTGCAACCAACGATGGCAAAGGAATTTGACACCGCAAAAAACCTGACCCCAAAGCTCAGTTCTTCCACTGAAAGGAGATGTAGTACCAGGAAACAAAGAACTAAAAGCCATAATCCATAGCCTATGGAGTAAACAGCTCAGGACCATAATGTTTTTGCATGCCTATAACAATTGAAAGCATACTTTTTATTTGCTTTATCACATGGAATACTGCTCCTGTTTTTCACATTTTCATAGGATGGCCACATGAATAATTTCCAGGAAGTTAAAAAAAAAGAGAGTATTAAACATTGCTCTCCCACAACAACAGGAACATGAGGCTGAATGGGATCTCTGAGGCCCTCAAGAAATGACCCCAGTATTTAAAAGTAATCAGTTGTCCAAAGGATTCAAGAAGGGCATACACAAAGGTGTATCTAGGATTTTGAAAAGTGGGGTAAGAAGGGGGTAGATGGTGTGGTGTATCTTCACATATAACACAACACATTTTCCTCCAGTTAAAGAGAAACTACAAGATTTACTAATATGCTAGGGCACAATGCTAAATATTTTTCAGTTTAAGATCAAAGAAAAAAACAAAATGTTATTGGAATGTGTACTATTTTCCTATCTTATAAATTAAGTTTAAAAAACACAACAAGCTACGCAGAATGTAGTCCAAAGATATTAATTAATCAGTTCTGTAGTCATTACAGTTAAATTTACATCTCTTATTCAGATTTGTGAAACAAAATCTAACCTTCTTGAACTTCTTAACAGTGCACCCCAAATTTCACTGTTAATCATTTCAACATCTGAATTACTATTCACGTGAGTTAATATTACTATACTGGAGTTAAGGTTTCTAGCTAGAACTAAAAACAGGCAGTCGGGCTGTGAAATAGAAGAGAGATATGACTTGGACTAGCTAACAGATAGCAAAATTGCAAAAGAAAGCATAATTTGATTTATGAAACATCAAGACCACTAAAAAGGAGAGAGGGTTGTTAACACTTGTGCAGTAAAGAGAGATTAACAGTAATCTTGTACATTATAATAAGCCATGCAGTAAGAATCAAAATTGGGGGGAGCAACTGCATCCACCCTGAATTTGCCCCTAGTCATACACTTGGGCTTCTCGCACACATTGCAAGCACAAAGTGTCCTATGAAACAATCAAATGAACCAACCCCTTCCTCCCCTTTCCCAAAAAATTCTAAAATTCTCCACACTAAAAAAAACAGGGGGGGCAGAGGAGAGGGGCACTGGCAATGCTCTGCAACTACAATAGCATGGGGTGCAAGATACACAGGTGTAAGCCTGCTGTGCTCCCATGAGCCTAGGGACCCCAGCAGCTACCCCAGCACCCCCAACAAGCCCCGGCCTGCAAGCAGGTAAGCAGGGGCCCATGGAGGGAGGGACTAGTAATCTGGGAGTGGGCTAAGTGGACCGAGGAGGGTCATGCCCCCCCAGCTCCTACTTGGCCCAGCCCCTTAGGGAGCATTGCGACCCCCCCCCCACAGGCACACATGCCAGGTTAGGGGGGAGTCATCCACCTGTTCCTTTCCTCGGTGGAGGGGAGGTTCCCCATTTAGCCCCCGCAAAAAACACCAAGGCACCAGCCGGCCCTTCTGTGCATGTGCATAGTTTTAAAAGGGCCTGGCAAAAGCATAGGCCTCATTAGAGTCCCAGGTCTGATGCGAGACAAGTGGGTGTAAGCCCGCTGCTCCCCCATGAGCCTAGGGACCCCAGCAGCAACCCCAGGACCCCCGACGAGACCTGGCCTACCAGCAGGTAAGAAACAACCCATAGAGGGAGGGACCTAGTCATCTGGGAGTGGGCTAAGTGTGCTGAGGAGGGTCGCACCTCCCCCAGCTCCTACTTGGCCCAGCCCCCTAGGGAGCCACGCAACCACAGCCTCATGAACAGGCCACGCAAACAGGCACACTCCTGGGCCTGGCATGTGAGTTAACATGGGAGTTCGTGCACAAGGGAAAGCAGGAGGGCCTCACAGGGGCTCCAAGGTACTGTGGGGACCCCGGTGCCAGAGAGATCACGGGATTTGGGGTACATTGACCCCAGCCTGAGTGCAGGTGGTTGCGAGAAGCCCCAAAAAGAGGACAAGCCAGACAGCGCCAGTGAGGGCACAGGCTGCGAGACAAGCCAGAGAGCGCCCATGGGGCGTGGAGAGGGAAATCGATCAATTTCCGGTACAGCTGCAAGGCTTGGGGCATGGTGCAGAGATGGTTGGAGCCATACATAGCCCATAAGTCTGGGGTGCACTGATCACCCAAGATAGAACTAAGACTGGGATACATCGGGGCACCGTGTCAGAGAGGACTAAGGACAGCCTCCCTTAAACTGTTAACATCAAAGACGTGGTGGGCGAGATTGTGAGGGTGCTTTTTATATCACATTGGCATGGTAGAGGGCACTAGGGGAGTTCACAGCCACCCCTAGGACCCTACGCAGCTACATTTGCCCTCCATTGAAGCTGACCTCATGAAGGAACACTTTGACAGGCTGGATACCTTCAAGTCAGCTGGCCCTGATGGGTTACACTCAAGGGTACTCAGGGAGCTGGCGAGCATCATAGCTCAGCCCCTGGCACAGATCTTTGAGAGCTCATGGCACTCTGGTGAGGTGCCCGATGATTGGAAGAGGGCCACTGTCAGGCCTATCTTCAAGAAAGGGAGGAAAGTAGATCCAGCAAACTACAGGCCCATCAGCATAACCTCTATCCTGGGGAAGGCCTTGGAAAAGATTGTCAAAGAGGCCATCCTTAACAGAATAGCTGAAGGCAATATCCTGAGGGATACCCAGCATGGGTTTGTTGTGGGTAGGTCTTGCTTGACCAATCTCATTTCCTTTTATGACCAGGTGACTTCTCACCTGGACAAGGGAGAAAAGATCGGCATTGTATATCTTGACTTTAAAAAAGCCTTCCATCTGGTATCCCATGATCACTTCTTGGCTAAACTGGCTAACTGCAGCCTCAACCTCACCACGATCCACTGGGGAATTGGCTCCATGGTAAGACCCAGAGGGTGGTGATCAATGGGAGCCAATCATCTTGGTGTGCTGTGACAAGTGGGGTCCCTCAAGGATCTATCCTAGGGCCTGTGCTATTCAACATCTTCATCAATGATGTGGACTTTGGAGTCAGAAGCGGACTGGCCAAGTTTACCAATGACACCAAACTCTGGGGTAAAGCATCCACACCTGAGGACAGCAGGGTGATCCAGGTGGATCTTGGCAGGCTCATGAAATGGGCGGATGAGAACCTGATAGTGTTCAACACTGAAAAATGCAAGGTTCTCCACCTTGGGAGGAAAAACCTGCAGCATGCTTATAGGCTAAGTAGTGCTACACTGGTTAGCACTACAGATGAAAGGGACTTGGGGGTCATGGTTGACCACAAGATGATCATGAGTCTTCAGTGTGATGCTGCAGCTAGTAAAATGAGCAAAACACTGGCTTGCATCCATAGATGCTTCTCAAGTAAATCCTGGGACATCATTCTCCCATTGTACTCAGCCTTGATGAGGCTGCAGCTGGAATACTGCATCCAGTTTTGGGCTCCACAATTCAAAAAGGATGTGGAGAAGCTTGAGAGGGTTCAGAGGAGAGCCACACACATGATCAGAGGTCAGGAAAACAGACCTTATAATGAGACGTTGAGAGGCATGGGACTCTTCAGCCTGGAAAAGCGCAGGCTCAGGGTTGATCATGTGGCAGCCTATAAGTTTATCAGGGGTGCTCATCAGGATCGGGGGGAATGTCTGTTCACCAGAGCACCCCAAGGGATGACAAAATTGAATGGTCACAAACTCTGCTGCAACCAATTCAAGCTGAGCATAAGAAAGAACTTCTTCACTGTCCGAGCCCCCAAGGTTTGGAACAGACTGCCACCGGGGGCAGTTCAAGCACCCACTTTGAACGCCTTCAAGACTCATTTGGATGCTTATATTGCTGGGATCCTATGATCCCTGCTGACTTCCTGCCCCTGGGGCATGGAGCTGGACTCGATGATCCTCCGGGGTCCCTTCCAGCCCAAATGTCTATGAAATCTATGAATTTATTTCATTATGTATGCTATGGTGATCTTAGAAAGGTTTTCTTCTCCTTCAGGAATCCCTTGCAGTTGAGGATGATTGTCTGCCACAATTGTCTTATCTGTGTCAAAAGATAACTAATGAGGCCCATCCAGGATTGATAGACTCTACTGCAGTTCAGACATCTATTTCTGTGCAGGGTGGTTGGCACTGGACTTTTTATTTGGTCTGCAACACCCTTTTTCTGCCACTCCCAGTTTTCCACCTCCTGGTGTTGTTATGAGGTTTCAAAGTACTGAGATCCCTGGCAGCAGTCTCCTCCTTCATTTGGGACTGTCCTTGGTGATAGTCTCCTACAAGTTGACGTTGATGTTTCATTTTTTTAAGTTGGCCTTGAGGATGTCCCTGAAGCACTTTCTCTGCTCTCCTTTTGAGCATATACCTTGACTGAGGTGGGAGAATAAAACTTGCTTTGGGAGTCTGGAGTCAGACATCTGGATGACATGGCTGGCCCAATGAAGTTGATGCCAGATGATCATTGCCTCAATACTCATGGTATTTGCTTGCAGAAGGATGTTAACATTTGTGTGACACTCTTCCCACTGGATTTGGAGGATCTTCTATGGGCAGCATTTATGGTTCTTCAGCAACTTCAGATGTCTTCTAGACATTATCCATAATTTAGCTTTGTACAGAAAGATGGGGATCATGACTGTTTCATAAACCATGAGCTTGGTTTTGGATCTGAAGTCATGATCTTCAAGCACCCATTTCTTCAGGCATCCAAAGGTTGCACTTGTACATGTGAGGCAATGTTGGATCTCTTCATTGATGTCAGCCTTGTGCAAGAGATGGCTTCCAAGGTATAATAAATATTCACCATGGATCTGGATTACCAGAGCTGGGCATTGTTCATTAGGAGCTTGTTGATGGAGGACCTTAGTCTTCTGAATGTTAAGCATCAGTCCCATTTTCTTGTGCCTGCACCATAGATGGTTTTGGTGGCACTGAAGAAGCCACACATATTGTGGATGTATCCCAGATGTTGAATCCCCTTAGCCTTGTCTTCCCACCATTTGTTCTTCTTCTCACACATCCACCTTTGGACCTCTAGCCTTGGCTTGTTGGAGATTCAATTTCTTTTGCTTGAAATTGGTGTCATTTAGCCAAGCACAAAAGGCCTTGCACTTGCAATTGATCAATTCTTGGATCTCCCAGTTATCTCATCAAACCAGTCTTGATATTTCCTGATAGATAATCCAAATGTCTCTTCATAGGCACTAATGATGGTGGCCTTGAGGGCACCGCATATGCTGCTGACATTCTCCTATTGTTGTTGATTAGAATTCAGCAGTTTTTCATTGAGGTACTGCTGGAAGAGGTCTCACTTGCTTAAGTCCTTCAGTCTTTCAATATTGAACTTCCATTGGCATTGCTTCCACCGCAGCCATCATTTCGGAGCCAGTTTGAGTGACCTAACCAAACAGATGAGCTGATGGTAAGTCCATGCTTCATGCATTTGGCCAAGAGGAGGATGCCACTGGATTTAACCTTCCCTACTCCTTCCTTGCCAATAGTTCCATTCCAGAGGTTGGAGTCCCTTCCAACTCTGGTATTGAAAACACTGAAAAGAATAACATCTGAAACATAAGAACATCAGAGAAGATTTGGTCCAGGTTGGCATAGACTTTCTTCTTGGTTTTATTGGTGGCATCAAGAGTCGGTGCATATGCACTGAGGACAGTGGCATATTGGCTCCCCACCTGTTTAAGATGGAGGGGACTCATTGAGTTGGTTTGTGAGTTCATTCTTAATGGCAGAACCAATTTCATGAAATTGGCCTTCTCCTTCCTGTTTTCCCTTCCAGAAGAAGGTATAGCTGCCTCCTACGTTCTCTGAGCTGCCCATTTCCCACTTGCCAGGTCTCGATCAGCCCAGCTACAATGATGTTGTGTTGCCTGAGTTCTTGGGCCATGATTGCAGTGCAGTGCTCCTGCATTCACTATTAGGTTTGTCCATGGTGTTCCAGATTCCAAAAATAAGGGTATTTTTGACCACAGTAAAGGTGATCCCATTGCACAGGTTATATTTAGGACACCTTTTCTATCTTCCTCCCTATGTGGGGTTAGCAGAACTGATCCTGCAGAGGGCTACTTAGTCACAGTTATGGCTGCTGAATTACAGTCCTGTCTCATTCAAGTACTAGACTACCTTCTTGTAACTGCCACCTTTATGCTAGTTCATGACTAGGAGCTTCCAGACTTCACAACCCTGCTCCTGTTGCCATTAGTTTTTTACCAAAGGACTTGAAGAATGTGCTGGCATGGAACAGCACCTGCATCCTCACTTCAACAAAGTAACTATCTTTTTAACACAACCATTGTAGAATCTCTTATAACTAACACCTCTTCCACCTTACAATTACCATGTTATAATTATAATCTGTGCCTTCCCCAGTCTGGGTAATGATTTCCTATGAGGCAATGATTTCCTATGAGCATCAGATGTTTTGCTTACATCTCAGATAGGTGCTACATTCCCTTTACTGAAAAAAATCAGTTATCCTATCACAGAAGGATATTATATTGATCTGGCACCATCTTCTCTGGATAGAACCATTCTTTTTTTCCTCCTATTTTCTGTTTAGCTCAATATCATTTATTACTCTTTCCTTCAATATCTGTTCTAAGTCACTGAAGCCAAAGGAATGGCTTGTAATTGCCTGTGCCACTCTCTTTCACTCTGTTTGAATACAGGTTCTATGTTTACTATCCTCCAATCATAGCATACTATCCCTGAATTGACAGATTCATGCTAATTGCCATTTGCTATTTCATGTCCCAGTCCTCCCAAGTTTGCTACAATAAGCAATCTCAGTTCTGCTTCCAAATCAGATGCAGCTGTTCTCACTTCTATTTGATGCCTATCATTAGCTTCATTTACATCTTTATCTTTATTGAAGGCTGGGGTCAAGTATTCATCAAGCACTTGGATCATATTTAGCTTAATCCTGAGGTTAATCTGCTGTTTTTTCAAAATTTAAAGGGCTTTCTTCTTTCCTGCTAATTCTCTTTGTATATGACTAAAGAACCCTTTGCTCTTTATTATAACCTTCTTTGCAAGGTCCAACACAAGTAAACCTTAGTAAATAAATGTTACCAGACTTCACTATTATGTTACTTTTATTACCAATTCAGCAGTTTATTTAATTCAAATGGACTATTTTGTAATTACTAAAAGGGTATTGTTTTAGACCATCATAAAGCACTGGACAGTAATTCAACATCTTCCAAATCAACTAGTTAAGCCTTAAGAAAGAAATCATAGAATGAAACTTAATCTGGCTATATAGTCAGTAAAACCAGAAATGTTATTAATATAATAATAGGAGGAACCAAAAAAAAAAAAACCTTACTTACAGAGATGAGCACATTACATTCACTCACTTGAGGAAAGTTCAATTATTTAAACAGTGTGAAAAAAGGAGTTATAATCTTCAATGAGCAAAACTTACATTTTTTACCAGTCAAGCAGATATGCAAAAAATTAGATTTTAACATTCCTAAAATTTTAAACACTTACCATAAAGGCCTGTCCCTAATACTTATTCACACAGAACCAATCCAATTACTTGTTTTTAATAAAATCCAATTTCCTGCAACTTCATTTATTGGAACTATAACGAGTTTTAAAAACTATGCAGCTGGATGGTAGAAAAATGGGCACAAACTATTCCAAAATTTAGCACAATAAAAACAGATCTGCTTGCCCCTGCGTATTCATTCAGAATATCAGCTATCTTGGTGCAAATACACCATACTAAAATATACCTCCTTCTCCATCCAAGATTCATCAGTATGCATCTGCTTATTACCCTATAAATCCAGTGAGCAGAAAATGTATCACCAAATTACAAAACATTGCCAGACTAGTAATTGAATGTATACTTCGACAAGGTTTTCTTTATTCTAATATATACAGATAATGGAACAAAACAAGAGTCACAGAGGCAGGTTAGAGCAGCATGATTTGTGAATTCAATAATAGGGTACTTTCACAATGCATGAGTTGTGCTTATTTCTATTAGTAGGTATTATTGCTGTATCATAGAGTTGGTCAGTTATTAGTTGTGAATCATTTACCTGACGAATGTTACTCTCCCTCTGTTTGTGAACTATCCAAATATAGAACTTTAAAAAATATTTTAACAAATGCATTTATTTGCAAAATTTGACAAACCCTTTGTGAAAACAGTTTGTCCATTGAGGCATCATCAATAGGATCAGATTAGACCAGAATCATTAGGATTAGTGTTATAATGATTGTTGCTTGACTGGCTGGGTCAGGCCTCATAGGGCACATCCACATGAGTGCGCATGTGCATTTTACAGTGTCTCAAAGTGCTTTGAAATACTGCAAGAGACACATGCAGGAATGCAAAATTATACCCCCAGATATCTAGGGGTCAAAAAAAACCCATGCCTGAAAACAGTGGGGCAAGGCACAGTCCAAGACCATGCCCAGAGGCAACTGGAAGAAGGAGTCCTCCAGAGAGATATTCTGGTATTGGGCCAGCGAATCTCTGTGACTCCCCCTGGCCCTGGGAACTGAACATGCCCCTTGAGCATGCTCAAGAGTAAAAGCAGGGTAAGGCTCAGAGCTTGCTTGTGGGTATTTAGTTGTAGGTAACAAGGACCATCTAGATAAGTTCCAGAGTCTGGAGGAGGGGAGGCTGAAGCCATGGGAAATCAAAGGAAGAAGAGGGAGGGTAGGAATGGGAACTTTCTCCCTAAAAGGGAAACCCAGTTTTCCCTGTTTGCAAAGGGCTCTTTGCAGGCTGCCAGTCTCAGCCTGCAAGAGCCATTTGCAAACTGGGGAGAAGAAAGAGGCAGAAGCCATGGAGACCACCCAACCCAATGGGTTGTGTAGCAGGGGTGGGGGACTGTGTGAGGTGGAAGCTGTGCCATGTGGGATGTTGGGGGGGCCTCCACACTCCTGCCTGAACTCCTCCTGCACACAGCCCCACAGCTGCCTGCAAAAGGTGGCTGTGGGACCGTGAGTGATGAGTTGTGGGCCTACACATGGTTCAGGGTGCTGACCCAGCCCAATCCCAAATGCCCCACTTTGCATCAGACCGCACTGGTTCTTGCTGCCACCTGGGGCCACATGTGGTCAACACCCTGTACCATCTGCAGCAGGGAAACAAGCAGCGGTGGGAGCCACTGGGTGACATTGCCAGGAGCAGAGGCAACAGGGTGGGTGTTGGAGGCTGTGTGCAGTGGAGGCAGGAGTGTGGGGTGGCCCCCACACTCCCACCTCCACTGTACACAGCCCCTCAGCTACCTGCAAAAGGCAACCACTAGATTGTCTGTGCAATGGATGGCTGCTCCTGGTAGAGCTGGACGGCAGCACCTGCTGCCACTTGTGTTTCACATTTGCATGCTGGTGGGACCTGGCTGCAACATGTGTAGGGTCAGGGGGGAGGGCTCATGGGTGGGTATTGGGGGACCCCATACTCCCACCTCCATCGCACAGACAGTAATCCACAGAGCCCTACAGCTGCCTGCAAAAGGCACCTGTGGGACCATCTGTGTGCTGGCTGGCTGCTCCCAGCAGAGTCACCTGGAGGCACCCACCACCGCTTGTTTCCCCACTGCACATGGTGCAGGGTGCTGACCCAGGCCAATGCCCATGCCTGGCAAAAATTGGCATGGTTCTGCCTGAGGTGGGGCATGTGGCATTGGGCTGGGTTGGTGCCCTGCGCAGGGGTGAGAGTGTGGGGGGCCCCCCACACCCACCCAAGGAATGCCCCCCTGACCCTACACATGGTGCAGCCATGCCCTGCTGGTGTGTACCACTTGTAAATGTGAAACACAAGCGGTTGTGGGTGCCACCGGCCAACTCTGCCAGCAGTAGCCATCCAGTGCATGAACAGTACTGTGGACACTGTAGAGTTCTGTGTAGCAGGGATGGGGGCATGGGCAGGAGTGTGGGGGCCCCCTCCGACACCTACCCTAGAACCGCCCCCCCAACCCTACATGTGGCACAGTCAGGCCCCACCAGCGTGCACCACATGCAGCCGGTAAACAAAGTCAGTGGCTGGAGCCACTGGGGGACTCTGGCAGCAGCAGGCAGCTAACATTGTGAGGTCTTGGGGCTGCCTGACATTGGCATTTGTGGGAGACTGTGGGGCCACTTTCCTCTCACTTGTCCATGCATGTTTCTGGGCAAAGCACCAGTGGGCGGCATCCACCAGCTCCTTGGATGCCTTTGAGGACTGTTGGGTGCGGCCCGGGAAACTCTGCTTGGTGTCCCCCTCCAGAGAACTTCTCTTCACGTTTTAACCCTTTGACCCACACAACACTCCTATCTTGTTTTTTTTTGTCCTGAGTACTGTATTGTAGCATTCACCCATTAGGGCCCATATAATAGGGGTGCTCATTAGCCAGATGGGCCTTAGGGCCTGTGGTATTTTGAATATTACAAATAGACAGGAGCTTCTGGGGGAGAAGCCTCTGGGAGGAAGTTAGCCATGCCCCTTCCTGTCCCAGGCTGCTGCTGTTGCTCTTGCTGGTTGCTGCAGTCTTGATCTCAGGAACTTCAGGCCCTTTCCTGCCTCTGGCTACTGCTAGCTGCTGACTTGGTCTCCAAGCTTTTAGGAGTAAGTTGGCTGCACCCCTTCCTGCCTTATAGATTCATAGATGCTAGGGTCAAAAGAGACCTCAACAAATCATCGAGTCTGACCCCCTGCTTAGGCAGGAAAGAGTGCTGGGGACCCCAGCCAGTTGCCTATTCAGCCTTCTCTTAAAGACCCCCCAAGGTAGGGGAGAGCACCACCTCCTTTGGAAGCCCATTCCCAATTTTGGCCACCCTTACCATGAAGAAGTTTTCCTGATATCCAGCCTAAATCTGCTCTCTGTCAGTTTGTGACCATTGTCCCTTGTTACCCAAGAGGTGCCCTCGTGAACAGAGCCTAAGTGCATGTCTGGGCACATGCACTGGGGCAGAAAGCTCCAGCTCAAATTTGCATTGCTTCTATTTGAGCTGCTGCAAATGCACATCCCTGCATGTGTGGATGTGCCTGTTGACTTTTAAAAGGGTCTGTTACTAGGAATGACGGATTGTGACATCAGGAGTTCTGGGGGACTGTCAAACAAAAAAGGTACTGTAGTGAGCCTTTTTTCAAGGAAAAGAGCTGCAAAAATATCATCTGCAACCAAACTCTGCTCTGTGTGATTTCACAGTGAGCATACTCTCTGGTAAAGTATATGAGATGGAACCTGTGATATAAGATATGCTGAGACAAGTTAAGTTGTCTCACAATGACTCTTATGAACAAAGATAAAAGTGAAAGGAGAGTCACTGAACTTCCCTGAACAGTGGGAAGAAATAAAAGAAAAAAATTGTCTTGGACAATTTAAAAAAGTAGGCAAGTGGGAATAAATACATTAGAAAAGACATAGTTATAGTCTTCTCCCTGTTAAATCATAGCATGCTACTGATTGCTTAGTTAAAATTAAAATATTCAAATATGAGTTAGGAACCATGGTAATAACTTGATTTCAATATCATTGAGTGATTATATTTCAGAAACACTGCACCAGTTTGAAAGACTGGAAAACACAGCCATCGGAACAGGCATCATATTAATTCCTTTCACTCCACGTAACCCAAAAACAATAGATTCATGAGGTTTGTAGGAGAGGGAATCTGACTATGACTATGACTTCAGGGAGTTTGTCCAACACAGAGCAGAATACTTCTTACAGGATCATAATATTCCTGGGAGGAATAGAAGACTGAAGACAGCATATTTTTAGGCTATTCAGATAATTATGAATTACTGAACGGAAATTGCAATCACCTTAAAACGTAATTCATACCCTGAAAAATTGGCATTATGCAGTTCCATATTTATTATGCACCTATGATCCTGCTACTACCTTTGCTCAGTTTACTAGCAAGAGACAGATATTTTTTCCTACCCGCCACCCCTATATTTCCAGCATGGCATCTCAAAACCAAATTGCATTGTCTTTTGCCCATGTATAAGCACCAGGAACATACGTTCTATGAGAAAAATGCTGCCCTTGATTACAATCCCATTGTCCTTGCTTACAAACACTTTTATTTCTGTGCTATCCTGTTGACTTTGGTGGACATAACACAGGTGAATCAAACACTTTTGAAGCCAAAGGTACATACATGGACTCTGCTGCTGCTGTATGAATCTAAAGATGATCCAGTTCGCATCACTCAGAACTATGCTGGTTCTCTAGGAGTGATAAGTAGAAAATATTACCTGAATTTACTTAATTTACAGTTCTAAGCCTAATCTGTTAAAACAGACAGTACCTTTCTTATATTCCTAGAGATGTAAAATTCCACCTTTCCATGAAGGTGAATTCCATAGTATACCATTAGATTCCTCTTAATAGACATTATCTTTCTATAGGTTACACAGAATGTACATGCAACAGTACTGTACTTCAATTATTTTCACAGTTCCAGACTCTAATATTAAAGGGATGGGTGATATGTTATAAACTTTTTTCGCCTCTGTTTAGCTTTCTACACATACACAAAATAAACAAAGCTAGAGGATGTAGGTTTCATTACTTTACATTACTTAAGGATGATGATGACAAGTTAGTTATGCAGGCTACCCAAATAAGTGCCAATAAAGAGCCCTCCTTTTGGGTGATGTCAGAGAACCCAAAAAATCTATAAGGATTATCAAACAGTCTTTTTGTACCTAAAAATATACTTTAAAAATACATTTTCTGGTCTTTCTTAGGGATACAAGCAAGGGCTATGCCCCAACTAAAGGAAATTTCCAAACTTCTCAAACTATAAAAGGGCTGCAGAGGCAAGAGACAAACTGTTAATCCTAGCATTCAGACAAAGCAAAAGTCTGTCAATGGCTGCATTTTGCCCAGCAGGGGACTCAGGATGAGGTACTTTTTTTTTTATAAATCCCATCTCTAGTGAGAAGAGCAAACATTTCTCTAGCACAGGTTTTCTTTATAAATAGTAGCTTTTTGAAATTGTTTAGGGATTTTAAAAGTTTAAATTTCTGGGGAGATTGTTTAGTAGACCAGGGAAAAGCAAGATAAGACTGTTCTTCATGCTTAAAAAAGAGAAGGTGCTAAACATCCCTGCAATTAATGGTATTAATGGTCTCTGCACACAGGGTATATGTATGCTTTATAAGTATATATAACCTGCGTGTGCAAACTATAGTGATTAATCAATTGTGGGACTATCTGACAAAAAAAATCAACTACTATCTGACATTCTTCTACCCATATATTTATCATATAGACATGGTAATGGGACCCCTGTCCCATTAGTGAGAGGGGGAGGGAATGCAGAGCCTGCCAGCCAGCCCAACCCCTTGAACAGACTTAACGGCAAAAAGGGACCTTAAATAAGATGACCATCCACCACAGGTATAGGCGGTGATTGGCAGGTCTGGTGCAGAAGTAGAGGGTCAGGTAAACCCGGGGGGGGAGAGGGGCAGTCTGGCTTGAAGAGCTGCAGGAGACAGAGCTCCAGGGAGGAGCCAGTCTGGATTTCATGGGAGAAAGGACTTCAGGCCACAGAAGGACGGAAGAGACCCCACACTGCAGACAACATGAAATAAATACCTTGAATATCTTGTGTTGGTGCTACCACTGGGTGGGATTAACCCGGACCAGGGAGCTTGCATTCATGAGCCTTATGTTTTGGTAGCGGATCCTCATGTTTTGATTTATGTTTGAACTGGAGGACAGAGGCAACCAGCTCAGAGCACTCCTGAGGCCCACAATGCTGAGGTGCTGAGTAAAGGAAGGAATCCAGATACATTCAGAGAGAAGCCTGTGGCATGTCAAAGGACTGCATATTAGGGCTGTGTGAAGCTTTGAGTGACGATTCAATTCAGAGGAGATTCGGCCAAATCTCTGAATCTCAATCGAATCAGGGTACCAATTTAAAGGTCCAAATCAATTCAAAGCTCTCCAAATCTTTGGAAAAGAGCTTTGATGATTCACACAGTTTCCAGTGGGTGCATTAGGGAGCTGCAGCCAGACTCCAAGCTGGTAAGTACTCGGGGTGGGAAAGGGGGGGGCTAGGGGAAAAGGGAGGGGATCATGGGGGTACCCCTGCCAGCACCCCTGCTCCCCCAGCCCCCCCTCCCCTGCCCCCACCACAGCTGCCCCTACCCACCCCAGCTCCTGCCCCTTTAAGGAAACACCCCAGTGTGCACTATGTGCTGCCAGGTGGGGGGCAATCCCTGCTGACCCCTACTGCCCCATGCTGCTTGGGGGGCTCTGCATGAGCCTCCTGATCCCCTCCCACTCCCCCAGCCACTCCATGGGTGTCCCACCTGGGCCAACTCTGACTCTTTAAGGAAAAAAAAATGGAGAAAAGCCCAGGGATTGCCCCCTGCTGGCAGGAGCAGTGAGTCTGGGAGTTTTCTTGGATTTGTTTTTTTTTTCTTAAAGAGCCAGAGCTGACTCAGGTAGGGCACCTGTGGTGGGGCTGGGGGAGCAAGGGGAGGCCAAGGGGCTCATGCAGACCCCTCCATGCAGCAAGGGGCACTAGGGGGGCAGCCCCCCACCTGGCAGCACCTGGTAAGTTGGGGCTTTTTTTCCCCAAAGAGCCAGCAGCTGGGGCAGCCAGAGCAGCCGTTACCAGGCTGGGGGGAATAGGGCCCGTGTAATTCAGAGATCTGGCTGATTCAGCAGGAGCCAAATCTCTGAATCAGATTAAATCAGGACAGTGATTTGAATCACCAAATCAAATCACTGTCCCCTGAAACTGCCGAATCTGAATCTGAAATGAATACTAGCTACTTCACACAAGCCTACTGCGTATCTGACAGCCTAGACTGGGAAACATAACATTCCTTCAAGAGGTATGCCTAGAGGCCAAATGGCCCAGAGCTCACAAGGGGCTAGAGCTGGAGCCTGAGTATCTAGGTTTCTGCTGCGGTTGACCTCAGGTGGCAATTAAAAATGATCTGATGCCAAGAAAGGCCTGGGGTTCAGAAAAATACCTCCTCCAAAATCTGCATCTGCCTCCTGGAGGCAACGTCCCTACGAAACTATAACATCAAGTCATGACAGGTAAGATAAGCATGAGTGAAAAGGATCCAGAAGCAAGGATGAGTAGTTTGGAGCCCGGCAGTGAGCCAGACGGGGAACCTTGTTGTGCCAGCAATGAATATTAGTTACACACACACATGCTGGGTATACTCAATCTGCTTTCACTAGACACAGATCTGAACTATGGAACGCACTGTATATTATTTTAAAGCAATATTTTCTTGAAAACTTGTTTGCTTGTCATCAAATTCCATATTCAGTAGATAAGCATGCTTAAAAACTATTGCATTACAACAATTTTCCATTGCTCATGAAGATGTATACACAAAGCAGTGAACATTTGGTGCCCAAGATGTTCAATTTGCAGTTGAAGGGATGTAATTTAATTACTGGGAATATGAATAAGGGAATGGTAATTAAATTATGACCTTCTTCAGGGCAAGGGATTTCATAACACAAAGGAATTATTGTTGTTACATTGTAATAAATCAGGTCTATTGTGCCAGTTTGAATTCAATTTGATAGACTTTTCATTAACTATACATCTCCTAGTCTTGTGAAACATTGCCATTACGTCAATGTAGAAGTTGTGTTAAAGATGAAAGTGTGTAAATGTTATAAAACTGATTTAGATTTTCTCATAAATATAATAAACTTATTTTCCTGCTAAAACATTTACCAGAAAACTCTACCCAGAAGAACATGTCACTCTGATAAAACAAAAAATCCCATTTTCATCCCTGACGTTCACTCAATAGTAGCTCTACATTTTAAATATACTACACTTACAGAGAAAACTATTCTGTTTAAAATGTCCATTCTGTGAAAAAGAGAGAAGGAAAGAGAAAGAAACAGAATTATATGTTAGTTATTGGTTACAAAGACTATAATGGGTAGTCCTTTTATTATTCCTGACCTTAGATCCTAACTCTCTACTATTTCCCAGGTTCTAGCTATCCTTGCCTTGGAATTCTGACCATAAAATACATTACAATATAATTATCTGCTTTGGTCTATGCCCCAGGTGCCTTTTCTCCATTATTACTTTAGTGAAGGTTAAGTTTTTTGCTCCTGAGAGGATAATAGAAAGAATACAGAGAAATCAAAATAGTTAATGATGCCTCCTATATTTGCAGGTTATTCTGTGCATTGATGAGGCTCCTTCATGATAAACGTTGATATCAAGTAAAAAGAGCTGATAAGGTAAGATGATAAGACTTCAACATGCTGACATAGGCCCTTGCTTCTATTAACTGTACAATCTTCTAATGGCTTTTAGATTTCTTCCACATTGTTCATCCACACTGGTAATTCAGTCATGGAGCTAACTCTGCTTCAATCATCTGACATTTTCACTCAATTCCCAGAAGCTTTTCTATTGAATGCTTTTCCATTTAAAGGCTTCCCAAGCACACAGCAAATTGTCTGGATCCCCTAACAGTCAGCTGTGGATTTCTACTAGTTAAATAT
This sequence comes from Crocodylus siamensis, assembly GCF_052110815.1. Classification (NCBI taxonomy): domain Eukaryota; kingdom Metazoa; phylum Chordata; order Crocodylia; family Crocodylidae; genus Crocodylus; species Crocodylus siamensis. Next base: position 34,898,760 of record NC_143401.1, on the reverse strand, counting down.
CATAATATATCGTATTAATGTTCTAAAATATTATAGGAGCAACATTATAGAGTATTATAACAGTATTTTCAGTAAAGGTTTTACCCACCCAACTAGCTTATGCAGGTGTAACTTTCATTTCTATTAACCATGATTCATTTTGAAACAAATTGGCTAAAGAAAGAACAAAGGTTAGTGCTCGTGTTTAGAATTCCAAAAACTTAGCCTTTATGGCTACAGGCTCAAAAGGCTAACTATGCAGTAGGCCTGTGTGAATAGGGAAGTATTTGATTTGGATATGGATTTGGCTGATTCAGAGGACAGTGATTCAATTTGGAGATTCGGATCACTGTCCTGAATCAGCTTCAGACGATTTGGCTCTGTTTCAGAGAGATTTGGAGATTCGGCTATAGACTATAATGGGGAATCATTGAAATACCTATAACTTTGTCATTGTTTTGGCTGATTCAGATACAAATTGCTGAAGTGGTAGCTCCTTATAAGGTCAGTAAGTTTGTCAAGTTTCAAGGAGGTAGATGAAGGTGTTTCTGGGAAACTGAACCTCAAACAGCTGAAAGCTAAATTCATGTTATGTGTGTGTTTTAAGGCAGATCTGGATGAAAGCAGCAGGGATGGTAGCCCCTTCTGAGAACATGAGCCCTGACAAGTTTCAAGGAGATAGGTGCAGCAGTTTCTGGGAAACTGCACCTCAGGCTGCTGACAAGCAAAACTGGTGATATGTATGACACTGTGAGTGTGTTAAAGCATGCCCTCACTGGTGCTGGGGCCTCTACATGACATGGTAGTGTGCCTCAATGAGGTCTCCTCCTCCCCTACAGTCTAATTCCAGTCCACCACTTTAAATTAAATCAGGTAGGGGTGTGTGAAATGAGCTATATTCGATTCAGATTTGGATTCAGCTCAAATCAGGGACAGTGATTCAGTTAATTGATTTATGTCACTGTCCCTGATTCAATTTGGCTGAATCTGATTCTGATGATTCAATGCTGATTTTGAGAATCAGTGATTCAGCCCTAGACACAGCTTTAAATGTTGTTTCCCATACCTCAAGGTACCAGGCATGGCTTGTGAACACTTTGATCCTGGGGCAGATGGAGCATCCAGCAGGGGTGGGGGTGGGGTCTGCATGCTTGGCGGAAAACCCAGAAGTGGACCAGAATTATTTCTGATCTATTTCCAGGTCCACTGCTGAGTGTGCAACGCCCCCCCCACCACACTCCTCCAGCTTGGTGATCAGCCACGAGGGGACCCCGGGTGCCCCCCCAAACCGAGGAGGCACCAGTTACTGAGCTGGGGGTGGGGGGGGTCCCTGCACACTGCTCAGCAGACCCAGAAGTGGACTGGAAGTGCTTCTATTCCACTTCTGGGTCTGCTGCTGAGCATGCTAGGGAGCTCCCTGAACTCCTGTGGGATGCTTCATCTGCCCCAGCATCTTAGCATTCATGAGCCACCTGGTACCTTGAGGTACGCAGAAAAAACATTTAAAACTGTGTCTATGTCTGAATTGTCAAAACTTTCTGAATCTCTCAAAATTGATTCAGAGGGTTCCAATTCAATTCATGGAGATTAAAGGGTCAGCTAATTGAATTAGCTATTAAATCAGTGATCTCCAAGCTTTTTAAGGTGAAGATTACTTTTTGAAGGAAAAGGCAATCAAGGATCTACTGTTCCCTGCCCCACCTCACCCCCCCCCCAGCAGGTTGGTGGGGGAGCACATAGGGGTGGGCAGAGGTAAATTAAGGTGTAGTGGGGCCCTGGCCAGGCACAAAATTGGAGGCCCCCTCACCCCATGGGATGCAGGAGGGGGAGAGGGGCCCCTTCCCCTCCTAATGCTGTTGGGGGAGGCGGGGTGGATCCTGACAGGCTGTGGGGCATATGCCTGCCTCTTCTCCCTACCCCCACTGCAGCCAAATGTACACACACATATGCACACACACGTACATACAGACACAGGTGCACACACTCTACTCTCACTCTGCACATGGACACAGACACACACAGACAGACACACAGACATACACAGACACACATGGACACACTTTCCCCTCACAGGACCTCCCCCTTCTCCCACTCTCAATCACACAGAGGCAGCCCTCCATTCTGCTCCCCCACCCTTGCACGAGTCACCTGCAACTCAGTCTCGCTCCCCACTCAGCCCGTTACACTTACCTGCGGGGAGCTGCAGCCTGGCTGTCTCATGCAGTCATGCAGATGCAGAGGACTGGGCTGGGCTAGGCTGGGCTGGGCTGGGAGTGCCACGCTGTGTCTCTGCAGGTGAGCAGCAGCACTGGGAGGGGTGGGTAAAGGGGGGCTAAGATGAATTTTGTGGAGCTATAGCCCCCAAGGCCTTCCCAGTGCCACTGCCTACAAAGGCATGGCACAGCATGGCGCTTCTGGCCCAGCCCGGCCCCAACAATTCCCATCCCCACCAGGTGGGGCACAGCTCTCCCAGCCCAGCTCAGTCCCCTCCCCCCTAGATGTAGTGCCACCCAGCCACTCCCCTCCTCTAGGTGTGGTGCAGCTCTCCTGGCCCATCTCCAGCCCTGTCCCTCCTCTCCCAGGCCCATTTGCTGGAGGGGCCCCGCTTCCAGCTTCTGGAAAAGCCAATGTGAAAGCCAAAGTTTTAAACTTGGCACCAAAAATGGACACCAAATTTAAAATTGGAGCTTTCACTTCCCTACTGATGAGGATCCTGGTGCGGCCAGCTCACTCCAGACACAGATTTGGGAAGCATTTTTCCCCCAAGCTTTTGCCAGGGTGAGTGCAGTGGCATGTGCCTGGATGAGCTGCCTGGGCTCTGACCATCCCCTGGCCTGGCTCAGCCAGGGCCCAACTTTCCTGGCCCAGCCCCAGTAGCATGGGGCATGGCTCAGCCCAGCACAGCCATGCGTGTTCCACTGCTCCCCATGTGAGTCCCACTGCTCCTGATCATGGAGCCTCTGATGGTTGACCCCAGTCTGAGATCAACTATCAGAGGCTCCCCAATCGACCAGTTTGTGACAATCATATTAGATGAAAGTGCCAAAAAGCCTCACTTAAATGCCCAATCTATACAGATTCTGAGGAGCTGGGTTGAACTAACATGCTTCCTCTACCAGTAAAGTGCTGATTTGGGGGCAGGGAGGAGTTAAGTCTGTCAGAGCCCTATATGGCCATAATGTAACTCATATACACAAGAGAACCTACTAAGATGATTATATAGCTACAAAGCATCTGTCTAGTTCTAGCTGAGAGAGCTCTGTTGATAGGATAATGAACATTAAAAAGCATTAGTAACACACTAATCAATGTCCTAAGAGCCTGTAGCACCAAAGGAAGTGTCCTTTTGTCAGAAGGAGAAGATTAGGAATGGAAATATTCCTTTAAATTCAGTTTCTCCAAGATAAAAAGCCATTGCAATGAAAGGAAACGCATCCCTTCCAGGGATACTCTTTGAGTCTGAGAACTTACTTTGCTACCACTAAGTCTTAAAACTACAGATAATTTGTTTCTTCAGCCTCCACTATGCACCATCAGGGACAAAGTAAAATGTTCAGAATAGAATATGCAGAGTTACAGCCATCAGAAACAGGATTGGAAGGATTCACTTGATGCCAGAGGCAAATGTAAGTGATGTTAATTGCAATGGTCTTGCGAATATCAGTTAACAGAAACCAAAGATGAGCTGATACTAATTGTGATATAATCACAGTTATGAACACTTTACTTCTGTATCTTCCAAAGCAAATACAAGTCATAGTGGTTAGGGGGAGCAATATGATGAATGTCAATCTTGCAACCCCTTTCTAAGATGAAAGATGTATTAATGGTATTTTAAAATCCTCTGTGTCTGTTTAGGATAACAAAAACACAATTAATTCTGGTATGAATGGTTGTTCACTAGCCTATCTGACATGGTTGGTATCCTCCATCTGTTTTCTTGTGAACTTCATCATGTAAAAAAACAATGCAAAAAAGTATTATGTGCAGTTGAAGAGAGACAGGGAGGAATGTTTAGAGTTTGTTACCGGGAGGCAAGTTTGGTTAAGTCTGGTCACTTGTTGCAGATAGTTTTGATAGATGGTCTGAATTCTTGTTGATAGAGATGTATCCATAGAGCTCAGGGGTTCTTCTCTAAGGTGCCAATATTTAGAGTACCAGTGATAGTTAGAAGAGAACTGAATTTTTTGCTGACACTTTTTTCATAAAAGACAATTTATACCAGATGAAAAATTGTGTGAGAACTTTGGCTTTAAACTGTACTTTCACTCAGATACTACTTTGCACCTAATAAACCAAAGGAAAAATTGCTTTTCAATTCAGTGTTTGTTGGAGTTTTCAGTGAGAAGTCTGTAGGTCTTCGTGGGGTTTTGGTCTGGAGTTTGCTGCAAATATCCAAGCTGATTCATAGATTCAAATGTATTGTTTTTCTAATTTTTCACAAGTGAAATAATAGTATCACAACCCATTTATGTAAAAATGATATGCAAAATTATAACAAATTAATGATAGATGCAATGTAGCAATAAACATGTTATCTGTGAAAGCTAACGAGATGTGCTCTGAAAAGCAGATGAAAAATGGTTTCACTTAGAGGTGAATAAATAACATTTATAAAACAATTCTAAAGGTAATTACCAAAGGCTACTAGGCCAAGAAAATGCACATACACTACTACAGCACTGATCCTCTACTGTGTTAAACTGATAACGGTTAGCAGCAGTGATGCATAGGAGTGCACGCAGGTGCGCATGCACCCCCTAAGTGTGGTGGTGCACTCCCTACAAAAATCTGCCACTGACACTGTCAGCAATGCCTGTGGGCAGTTGCCACCCACCACCCCACTGCCAACACTGCCAGCAGTGTCTGCGGGCAGCCTGTGATCCCTGCAGGCTGCCGCCAGAGCTGCCAACAGTATCTGCAGGTCTGTTGGGGCACGCGTCATTCATGACAGTTAGGACAATAATATGAACCTAAGTAACACAAAATTGTATTGATTTATCCTAGCTGGAGTTCAAGCCTCTGAATTCCAACAGAGTTTGGAAGACAGAAACTCAGGTCCCCTCTACATATGCAAGTAAAAGCATGATAGGATCTAATGCGTGATTCACATAACTGCACCTCATGCCATGCCACATATACATGGCAGGAGGCATGATTGTGGGATCATGAATCAGATCCCACCATGTCTTATGGCTGCTGCAAAGGAATCCCAATCCCAGGTTCCCTCTGCACCAGCAAGAAGCAAGGTCCCATGGCTGAGAGCCCCCCCAGTTGACAGAACCCACTGCTGAAAGACCAGTTGCTGTGATCTCCTAGCCCTAGGGGCACCCTCCCCCCAGCTTGAAGACAACAGCAGTCTCCAAACAGCAGAGGTGTGTGGTTCACCCCCACAGCTGGAAGCTCTACTAGCTGGGAGTTCCCAGTCTCAAGGGTGCATAAGGCCTTCTCCTACCCCTCTCCCCCAAGCTGGGAGCTCCAATCAGCTGATGGGGCTCCCAGCCACAGGGGCCCCTGGCTACACATTCAGTTAATGGCATAATGGGAAGCAACTACAAAGTTATTACATGTATTTTGTAAAATTACTTTGTAGCTTATCTTCTTTTTACCACACCCATGAATTGATTGAATATGTTGTGGAGTGACCACTTACGGCATGATTACCTAGTGTAACATGTAGGTGTAATGTGTAGATGGAGCCTCATGTACAGTTCTGTAGCATATAAGTTAATATCCAGGGATGAAGTCCACAATGCTGTTCTAGAAGGCAAGAAACATTCTTCTTCCTGGACTGTCATGGGTTTTTCTCACAGGTTTCTCTAGGGTAGAAAGAAAGAATAGGCCCACATCACATGACATCTATGCAGACATCTCCAAAACACAGCCATCAAGGTGCCCTTCCCTCATGAACTTTAAAACTGCCCAAAGCGTCAATTTTATTTTTAGCTTTTCAAATCCCTAGATTCATTTTCTTTGTTCTTTCCTAGCCCCTGGTGGGCAAAGTGAAGCCCTGAAATGTGCATAAGGCAAGCTTAAGGTTTGGGGGATGGGGAAAGTAGACAGAAAGAAATCCATTTACATTAAATCCTACCCCCTGTTCATCTGAGCAGCAGGTTAAGTACTATCTCTGAACTCCTTTACCCATCTGTGTAGGATCCAGTTCATAAGAGTCCATCATTCCCTTTTTCTCCTCTTTCCCAGTAGCTATGATTTGATATTGTAGTCAAGAATATGAACACATTATCGCTTGTCTTTTAAGCTTTAGCCAGAACATGCACCCTTAATGCATAGGTTGGTATAGACCATTCTAATACACCATTCTAATCTTTGAGAACTCCAGAATTGTAACCCAGCCTCAAAATATGAGGACATTTTTTCCCTCCCTAGGGCATGAGGTCCATTATTATTTTATGCACATAATAAAAGTCAGCCTGCACCTTTAAGGAAAAAGCAAAACTGCAACTAAAAGGGGAGAGGAAAAAAAGTATTGTAAACACTCTTTAAATGTTAATTCCAGTGTTTAATTGTAGCTCACTGTGAGCCTATTAAACCCTAACTAAGTGCACCTGACAGACTGACAGCAGCATAATGCTAATGCATTCCAGGGAAGAGTAGTAATTACCTTTTTTAATGGGTCTGATTTGGGGAAACTGCTATCAGAACAAAAGGAAATATCTTTCAATGGAAGCAAAAATGACAATATTATTTGGTTATCTCACCTTTATAAGCCTTTTGCAAATCTCTTCCTAAAGTGCAGAGAATATATCAGGACACGGGTTACAGAAGTTTTGAAAGGTAAATAAGGCAGATGAGAAAGAATCCACTCTCTTTTTGGTATATGGGATTGCATAGGCAAATTGAAATTAGTTGGTGTTAAAAAATAAAACCAGACATTAATTTTTGCACTTCACTTTTCACTCATATTCTATCTTGCTGTGGAAATGGGGTTTTATGCAGTGAATATTGTCTTTGATAACTAATTCTTATTTCTGATAAAAAAGTGAAATTGTCAAAAACACATACTCATCTTGTAGTATGTATGCTTATCTTTTTCTAGATGGTCACACTACATGAATGAGGAGCCAACAGTACAATTTTGATTTATTGAACTCCAGTCAAATGAAGTCAAGTAAGTCCTTTGATGTGTCATATAAGGTTTTTCAGTCTGGAGCCTCAAAACTCCAAAACACAAAACTTAGTGCCAGCTTCCAGAACATTTCATATGTAGACAGCCATCACAGGGAAAGTACTAGTATTTACCTTAGAGCTGATTAATATCCTCCTAAATCAGTGGTTCTCAGCCTCTCAAGGCACCCCTCAAAAAATGCCAGCTCTTAGTGTTCACTCTTTTTTGACTACTGAAAGAATAATAGCTTTTCTGTTGCAAAGAACTTAGGAAAAACAACAACTTTGTTAGACTGTAGAAGGTTATGGCAAGGAGAACAGGCGGTGAGGGGGACTCTTGTAGATAGTGGTAGAGAACCTTACAACAACCTTTGTTACAGGAAAGAAAACTCCAAAATATGATAAGTTTGGACTTTATTTGGTATATATACACTTCTTGGGAAGGAAGGAGGAAAATGCCACTAGTTAAAGTTATAACAAATATTTTACTGAAGCATCAGTACTGAATAATGACTAGCATGATCCCTTGAATTGCAATGAACTGATTTTAGGCTACTTTATTATTCAGCTAGTTTCAGAGTGTACATTTAGAGAGATGCAGTCAACTTAAGTCAGAAAGATAAAAAAATCTTTACTCTCCACTATATTTACCATTCTTAAACTACTTTAACACTAATTTGCTCTTCACCTTTCATACCACGCTTTTGCATTTCCCTCATCTAAGGCAGTACAGTAACAATAATGGGCTTCACTTTCTGCCTCACAGTCAGCTCTTTTTTTTTTTAATTGTCCTGTACTAGCACAAAGCTGCTATATTCATCTTCTCAACCCTCCAGGGAATATTTCCTCGAGTTGTTGTTCTTAGACAGCACTGCACAGTCTCAAGCCCTCAGGTTAAGAACCGTAACTACTGTAGATAGCTGTTGTTTCTGTTGCTGAACTTTTTGTGCACCTGGCAGGATTGCGGTGTCAAGGAAGATGTAAACTCTGAGAATTAAAGTAACCCACTATAGGCCCCACAAGCTCTTCCATTGGCTCACCATTTGCTCTTTGTTGTAGGTACCTTTCCAGTGCAAATGTGGATAACCCTGCATGACAAGTGCCATCTGGTGGTGAGATGGAAAAAAGAATGCAAGGAATTAACAATAAAGGAAATGTGAGAGGGAAAGGGAGAGGAAGATGGTTGGGGGAATCCATCCTCCTATGTGTAGTGATAGAAATTACAATTTAGAGATGCTCCCTAAGAGAAAAATGAGTGAGTTGGAAATTTGGAGATAGTCCCTCAGTTAGGGATCACCTAGTTAATCAGTTACAGTTAGAGACTAAAGCCCCTACAGAGGCTCATCTACTGCTCCACAATAAAACTTGTTAGTTCTTCTCATTCTTTATATGCATGCATTTATTGATTCTACTGATTACTACACTATTGATGCTTCATAAAATGGCTCTAACTTGGTATTTGTTTCTAGATTTCTCACCATCAATTAATATCTCATTTGTAATTGTATTTGTATTCATTTTTCTACAAGAGTCAACAGAAATTCATACTGAAATATTTTAGGGTGTTAGCTTGCTATCTTTTATGTCATCTTCCTGGTACAGGAGGAGTTGTTTTATCTGAACTATACTCCTAACATATTACATGCTGCTCATGAATTATGCCAGTTCCTAATATTTTGCAGATCAGCGTCTCTCAAGATCTGCACTAAAGCACTTACAGAAAGCAAGAAATTAAAGCAATTTTTTTTTGTTGCTGCTATAGAGGGACTTGCTGTACAAATAATCCTTTTACTGTTGGACCCAGTTTTTATCTTTAGTGACCACTGATAATTTGGAAGCACTTGCTCGCAGCTGCCTCTGCTCCTGAATCTGGATCATTTCCATCATCTCAGTTTCCCCACGGAGGGCTGTGGTAATTCACATGACTATGCCAAAATCCACAGTATGATACCATGTGTCTGTTTTAGAGGCAGCCAGTTTGCAGTCCTGTGGGTTTTTTCACACCTATTTCAGTTCATCATCTGAGCCATATGGCAAAAAGGGGAGGGGAAAGCAGCAGGTTTGGAGTACAGAGAGTTATGGGTCACCAGGTGTTATCAGATTCCTTCTTTTCCTGCCAGAGGCACTGTAACTATATCTCAGTTTCTTCAAAGGCCAAGACTCCAAATACATCAGCCTGATCAAAAAGAGGAGTATTATTTTTTCCTAGTTATTTAGTACTCCTTCCCTGGACTATTAGGCCTTCAACATATTGTTAAAAGTTTAAACAACTGATCTCAGCCAATACTTCCATTCATCATGTTTCACTGACCAGCAAAGTGAGGGACATTTGAAAACCTTCCTCTGTAGCACCTCCCCAGTAAGCTATAATTTCCCATGACAAAATACAGCCTGTTCTAGGGCTGTAAGAATGAACAGTCAACTCAAATGGCATCCAAAGCACCCAACTGTCTTGAATAATATCCCATTTTCTATTCTTTGTATTGAATAGTAGAGAAAATAGATGGAGAAATCTAGCCTAAGTTCCTAGGCCAATACAGAAACAGCACTAAAAAAAAATACTGTGCTCTTTCACATAGCATTGACAAATTTGTGCAAAGAATATGTGTTTCACCATTTTCTGGATTCTCCCTTTCATTGATAGAACTGAAAGTTACATGCCAAGAATCTGAGCTTTGAGGAAGCTTGGCAGCCTTCCATAAAAATTGTAATAAAAGTGCATCTTTGAAATGGACTGTCTTCATCCTAAAGTGGAAATACTACAAATAGTACAAAGATAACCAAAACAAAAACCCAGATCCACCAAGATAATCAGTACTCCCCCCAGACACTTCCTTTCAGATGCCAAGAACATCTGATTCTTCATCTTCCTCTCAAACTCCATTCAAACAAATGCTTCTTTCAGTCCTGGAAAGGCCCTTCCTTTCTGTCTATTCCCTACACTTCACCTGAAATCCACCTTCCTCTGTTAATTCCAGTCTGACTAGATGCTCTGCTCATTTACACCTACTATTGCAGAGGGGTAGAAAGGGTAGGCGTTAGCCTTTGATTTCCTAGGACTCGTCATTCTCTTGATATGTTAGGATTACCAAACCATTAATCCTAATCAAAATCTTTCATCCACCACTAACAAGTAATTCATTTTTTCTAAAAGGGCTTATTTTCTGCTTTTCTCTAAACAAGAAAGGTCCAGATAAACATCAGGACTCTTAGAAGCTTATCCAAACCATCAAAACATTCATTCATCATTAGGATTGATTAAGCAGATTATAACCTACTATTCTAACATAGGTCCTACAGTAAATTGAGAAGTGAGGGTGCGAGGAAAAGAGAAGAAAGAGAATAACTTTTAAAGATATATATATTCTAAATGCCTTATCATCTTTGATATAAAATTTTAAGAAACTTTAAGTCAACCAAGATGTTAGGGATTGGACAAATGCTCTCCAGGAACTCAAATCTTTATTGTAGAACCTTCAATTTACCCAAAAAAGCCAGTGTCCCAATACATAAATTACTCCATTTCCTAACAGAATCTGGTTTGTTTTTCATGTTACCATCATAGATAACATTCTCATTCAGGATATATATAGAAGTGCTCTGTGCATGTTTTACAGTTCTAATTCAGAGCACTTTTTATCACATTATAAAGTTACAGTGCTCTTAAACGTGACAGATGTGCAGTGTATGGTGAGGGTCAGGGCTTCTAAGCCTCCCTGCATTTTCCAGGCTAGGAGGCAGGAGGTACTCAACAGCCTCCTGTGGCTTCTCCACTGGTCAGAAATTTGACCAGTGTACAAAAATTACTAAAAATGCTGTAGGTTACTGAAGTGCTATAAAATACAACACTCCAAATATAATATCTCATTTAACAAGCGTTAATTTAAAGCTCTGTATCCATTTTTAAAGTGCTGTAAAGCCGTGCACTTCTGTTAAGTCACGGCATTAAAGCATTTTAAATGGCTACTTCTGTACACTCCTGAAAATAGCATCAACAAAACAGTACTGTGAACCCAATCTTTTGTGCTGAAAGAACACTGGCTTCTTTAGGCCATGTTTGAGACCTGATTTTGCAAAGCATGTAAGCATGGACTTAACTTCTGGTAAGCAAATTAAATGTTTTGTCAAATCATGGTACACCAATGTTATTTAGGGACATACCTAGGAATAACCAGAAAAACTGCAGCAGCTGATCAGAGATCTATGCTATAAGTGGGCCGCTCCCCCTGTCCTGTGTCTGTGGGCACCACGAACAGCACAGGTCCTGGACCAGCTGGAGCAAGTGCTATGCACTGTGCTACATTGCTTTGTGCCACGTATGATGTGTACCATGAACCCTGGACCACATATGGTGCTTCTTGGGCCCCACACATGGAGCCAGTCCAGACACATGTGGTTCAACTCAGAGTAGCACTGGGGGCTGTATGAAGAGCCCCACAGGCCAGATTCAGTCCACAGGATGCATCTTTGACACTCTTGCTCTAGGTAATGTATCCCAAGGAATAAGAAGGGCCTTATTACATGGGACTTTTAAAACTAGATTTGATAAAAACTAAAGAAAGAAAGAAAATATGCAGTGTAGTACATTCCTATATTGGCTGGCTATAACAAGCTAAGTTCTGTAATTCTGATACAACTGTATACATAATTTAAAGACAATATACTAATTGCTCTCTAGCAAGACTTGTACAGATCAACTGGGTACATTTGCATCTAACTTTCAGTGTTTACACATAAGTAATAATTCCAGGCAGATGCATCATATGATAATGATTCCAAATTAGACAAATATATAAAAATTGAATCAAATTTGTCTGAGCAGAGCAGAACTCAATAGGTGTTTGCCAAGTCAGGACAGCTGAGTTATTATTAGCGCTAATTAGCACTCCTGCAAACTATAACATTCTTAAACTGAAGCTGACAAGCCCTACTGAAAGGTAGGGTATTACTCTCTGACTTTGAAAACATGGAGGAAAAAATTCAAAATATCTTCCAAACTGTTATGTGCTACAGAAGGATCCATGTGAGGAGCAACTGATCACACATTGGGTGCATCCAGACAAGTGCGCATGTGCTTCTTGTCCCATCTCAAACCCCTTTGAGATGGGGCAACATGCATGTGTGGGAATGAAAAATGTTCCCTGCGCTGCAAGTTTCCAATGCGGGGAGAAAATTAGATCCCTGGATATCCAGAGGTGTAAAAAAAAAGCTTAAAAAAGCAGAGCAGGGCACAGTTTCAGACCATGCCCTGAGGCAACCGGAGGCTAGGTCCTCCATGGAGATGCGCTGGCTACCAGAGCATCTCTATAATTGGCCTCTCACCCTGGTGCTGAACACACGGCCTGCCAGGCCGCATGTTCAGCACCAGGGCTCCAGTGTGGTAAGTAAGGGGCTGGGGGGGCTGAAGGAGGGGGCAGGGGACCATGGGGGGGACTCCTGCTGGCCCCACCCATTCCCTTAGCCCCTCAAACCCTGCTATGCCTGGCCCCACCCCCTGCCTTCCCCCCCCGAGGCTCTGATCACTTCCCTGTCAGGCCCTCTCCCCTCGCCTGCCACCACAACCCCCCATGGCCTCTCCCCCTGCCTCTTCCTCTGCCTCCCCCCAACCCCCGATCACTTTCCTGCCTGTCCCCACTGCTCACCTGCCACCCCAACCCCCCGATCACTTCCCTGCCTGGCCCCCCTGCCTCCCCCCCGAGGCCCCCGGTCCATGCCCTCCCACCTCAGCATCCCCATAGTTTATTAAACAACAACCCCCCCCAGCACTTACTAGCATTCTGGCTGCCATCTGTGTCACTAGGGCCCTGCCCATACAGTGCAGGGCAGAGGAACAGCCCCATCAGCTCCAGCCCAGGCCCTCCTGCCCCCCATTGCCCTGTGCTGGCCATGGGAGCTCTGCCAGAAGGCTCCAGAGCCCCACCAACCCCTGCTTCTATGTTAAGTAGAGGCTTTTTTCCCATTTTTTTCTTTCTTTTCATTAAAGTGATGGTGCCTGGGGTTGTGGGGGCAGCCATGGGGGCCTGGGAGAAAGGGGGTGGGGCTGGGTGGGGCAGCCATTGGGAGAGCTGTAGCAGCTGGCGGGGATGGGCCAGGCGGGGTAGCAATTGGGGGACTGGGCTGGGGCATATGGGCCTTGCAGGGGCCATAGTCCCTGTGTAAGGGCCATACCCACTATTGTGGGGCCATAGCCCCTGTGTGAGAACCAAATCCCTTGTTAGGGGGCTGTAGCCCCTGTGTGGGGGCTGTAGCTCTTGTGGGAGGGCAGGAAAACATATATTCATGAATTCATGAAACACGTATTTAGAGTCCATGTTATTATTATGATAGGAGACTGTAGATATATCAATAAAACATTGTCCAACTGATAGCTGTCTCTCTCACTTGCTCTCTCTCTTTATAGTGGGCTTTTGTTTTACTTGCGGAGGAACATGGATTTTGGGGTATTTTACAGAGTGATTTCAGGATTTTTTTTATCAGGGATTTTTCAGTTTTCCAATAGGGAACACCAGAATTCCTGCTAGAGAGGCCAGTGGCAGGACCCTGCCTGCTTAGAGCTGGCACTTTGGACCCAGCTGGCTGTGGCTGACCTCCTGGCAAAATGGTGCCAGAAGGACATGCTTTGACAGCTCAAAGCAGGTCACCACACCTGGAACACCTTCCAGGCGATAGCTGCCCAGATGGCCAGGCAGGGGACACACGTGGCAGGCAGTGGGCCAGCCACAAGGAGCTGGACCCAGACTCCGTGCCAGTGAGTGAAATTCAACCAGAACCTCAGGAGGAAGCTCCTGCCTATCATAGTCCAGGAGATTTCTGATAAGGGTGACACCAGCCAGAATCAACCTCTGTCACAACCAGGGGTGCCTCTACTGACAACACCTCCAGCTGGGGGTTCCAGAGGGGGTTGATGAGCAGTTTGGTGCCCTGGACTAGTGTCGCAGGGGACCTGGAGGTGGAGAACAGCCTCCAGGCCTGGAGGAGGTCCTGGTAGAGCTCTGGCAGCCCCACAGGTTTTGTAGGGAGAAGTCCCAGAGGCCGAGCAGCTGCCAGTCATATTGGACCCCCTGGAAGTGGCAGAGGAAAGTGCACCCCAGGTGGTCCTGTATCACATGGCTACCGACACCGTATAGCAGTCACTGCTGGGCCTAAAGGCAGAATGTCAGGACGCAGTTGCAGAGGCAAACCAGGCCCTGCCTGCCCTCCCACAAGGGGAGGCTCAGGACCTCCTTGGTGACCCAGTGCTTTTCTGGCCAGGAAAACTCCAGTGCCCTTCTCTGGAGCCCTGCCAGGACCTCAGGGGGACAGGCAGCATGTGTAAGCAGTGCCAGAGCATGGAGAGGACCAGCTGGTTCAGCATCAGCACTTTCCCATGCAGGTTGAGACATTGCAGGAGTCCTTCCCATGCCTGGAGCCACTCCACCACCCTTGCCTCCAGCTGGTGCTACCCAAAGCTCTTACCCAGTTGACCCGGGAAGAGGAGACTGCCAAGTGCAACACCTGGAAGGCCTCCACCTGTGCCAGGTCACTTGAGTCCTGGAGTGTGAGGAGTACATCATCAGAATACACAGACAGGACCAGCCGCACAGCCAGGTTTTGGAGCATCAGCCTCACCACCCACCTCTGCAGGAGGACAAGGAAGGGCTCCAGGGCCAAAGTGTACAGCTGGCCTAACAGTGGGCAGCCTTGATGGACCCCTCTCTTGTAGGGCTCTGTCAGGGCCCCGTTGAGCTTGACCAAACACTCTGAAGAGGCGTACAGCACCTGGAGAGCCCACATGAAGCAGCGCCCAAAGCCAAAGGCCTGCAGCATGCTTGTGAGGTACCCGTGATCCACTCTGTCAAATGTTTTCTCCTGGTCCAGGAATAGGAGGGTGAAAGACAGGCCCTCCTGGCATGCTAGCTCCAGGCGGCCCGGAACCAGGTACAGGTTGTCAAAGATGGAACATCCTGGCACTGTGTACATCTGGTTGGGATGGATCGTGTCCATCAGCATAGGCTGCAGGCACAACAAGATCACCTTCACTGCACCTACTAGTCTGTGCAGAGGAGGGACATGGGACACCAGTTCCTCAGATCATGGGGATCCCCCTTATTTGGCAGAAGAGTCTGCACAGCCCTCTGGCATGACAGGAGGAGTTCCCCACTTCCCTCAGATTTAGCCCAGACTGCAGCAACGTCTGGGCTGAGGACACCCCAGAAGGCCTGGTAGAACTTTGCGGTCAGCTTGTCAATGCCCGGTGCCTTGTTGCCAAGCATCAGGCAGAGGGTGTCCAAAAACTCATCCAGAATGAGACAAGCCTCCAGCCAGTCCCACTCATCCCAGCAGACCTGCAGGAGTTCCTCCCATGGGGTCTGACAGGCTCCGGTGTTGGTCGGATCCAGGGAGAAGCACTCTTCATAGAAGGTCTGCATGCACCAGTGCATCTCACTTAGATCTGTGAGAGGGATGCCATCACCTGCCAGAAGGCAGGTGATGTACTTCATGGCCCCTTGCCTCCTCTCCAGGCCATAGAAGAAGTGGGATTCACAGTCCATCTCCCAAAGGAGCTCTCTCCACCTCTCCCAACACTCTCCACAGAGGGATGAGTTAGTTGGGTTGGTGGTCAGGCACCTCTCCAGCTCCAGTAATTCCTGCTCAAGCTGCTCCCGGACTGCCTCCCTCTGCCAGGTGTGCCCCTCAGTCTAGCTATGGAAAGAAAGCCAGATGCGCACTTTCCCCAGGTCTCACCATCTCTGAGCTGAGGGGGAAGCCAGAACTCCTGGAAGTCCTCCTGGAAGCCCACATTCTCCAGCAGACTGGCATTGAAATGCCAGTAAGCCAACCCCAAATGCCCAGGCCCTTGCGTGGCCTGGGGCCAGGCAAGGTGGTCATCGCTGAAAGGGGTCAGCTGCATGCCAGAGAAGTAGGCCCAGGCAAAGTGCAGCAAAGAAATATAAATCCAGTCTAAACAGGAGTGGCATGCCTGCTCTTCCCCCCACCTTCACATAGGTGAAGGCAGGGGGGCCAGTAAGGTGACAGGCACACCAGACATCCACCAGGGAGTAGCCCATCAGGATCTCCCTGAGGACTCCTACAGCAGCCAGGTTCCACTCCCTGCCTTACCTGTCTCACACATCTAGGGCAACATTAAAGTCCCCACCAAGGACCAGGCACTCATGAGGGTTGAAGGTGCTGACGTAAGTGGCCACCTGGTGGAAAAAATCCACCCGCTCTGGGTCCTATGCAGGGGCATACACATTCAGAAGGTTCAGGACCAGCCGCTGCGCTTGGAACCAGAGTTACAGCAGGCAGCCTGGCACCACCTCAACATGCTGGAGAACCAGCTGCAGGCCTTGGGAGAACAGGGTGGCCATCCTGCAAGAGGTGGCCAAGAGGTCACTAAAAAAGACCCTGCCCTCCCCACTTCAGCCACCAATTAGGCTTGGCGGCCAGAATTGCCAGGGCCTCCTGCAAGAATACCATGGGGAAGCCCCACTTTTAAAGGAAGGAGAGTACCCAGCATCTCTGGAGACTCTTCCTGCAGCTGTGGATGTTAAGGGTCACGATCTTAAATGACCTCATGGCTGGAGGGGTGGAGTAGGTGATTCAGCAGGGGCCTTGTGCATCTCAATGTCTGGTGTGGGGATCATCAGCTTGTGCAGCGCCCTCCCATCAGTATCTATGAAACTGGAGGCCTGCCTGTAGATCTGGGTGTTGCAGCTTTTGGGCCCCTGTCTTCCCCAACCAGTGCCCTTGCAGTGGTGAGGATGCTGTCAAAATCTTCCCAGTGGTCCAAGGCTGTACCTTGCAGGTGGTCCATGGAGCCTGCCATTTCTTGGGCATCCTCCTCCTTGTCCTGGGGCTCAGCAGTATCATTAGGCACCATCTGAACCCCTTAATCTGCTAAGACCCCTGACTCTGGTTGTGATTCAGAGAGCTCTGCAGCCCCTTGGGACAGGGGTTGGGATAAGGGTTGGGGTGGGGCTCCTTCACAAGATGGGAGGGTAGAGCTGGAGCCCTAGGGGGGTCTGCACAGGGTCCCTGACAAGATCAGCCTGTTGATCAGGGGACCCCACCCCAACTCACTCTGGTGCAGGACCATGGCGCAGGCTACAAGTGAGGTTTTTCTGGGAGGGAGAGGGAAAAGACCCATCAGGCACTTGGTGTCTGCCTCAGGGTCCTAGGAAAAAGGACCTCCTTCCTCGGGATGCACCCAGGTGAGCTCCAGGGCCCCTATCTTCTTCAGATCATCGCAGGGATCTCCACTGCTGGATGTTCCTTTGAGTCAGCTGAGGCCTCAGCCTTGGCACCCATGGTCTCAGGGAGTAAGCCCTGGCCAGCAGAGTGAGGGGCTTCCTTCATGAACTCCTGTTCAGGACTGTCCAGCACCCCTGAAAATTCCTCCATGGGGATCACCCATTTGATCTTTCCTGGGGTGGAGTGTCAGGCACAGCTGGGGAGGTCCCCAGAGGTTGGATCAGTCCTTCCCCCCATGTCTTGCGAGGGAGAGGAGTCCTCCACATCAGAGGGCTCCAGCTGTACCTCTTGGCTTTGCATCTGGAGGGGACCTGCACCCACTCAGCCATGGGGTGGTCCTCAGGTGGACAGGCTCCAGTAGGAGAAGGTGAAGGTTGGGGGGATGGGAAAGCTACAGCAGGGGCATGACTAGGGACAGAGGAGCCCCACTTCCTCTCTCCCCTGGGCTGCTGCTGCATTCCCCAGGACCCCACCAAATTTGGTTCAGGAGCAGGGTCCCCTGAGCTCAGAGAGGGGCTGGATAATGTGGTTGAGGTGCCGGGGGGCCTGAGGGGGAAGAGGTAACCGTGGCAGGGGCGCCCCTCTTGCCAGTGGGACCTGTGGATGCCCTCTCCCCCTGGCCCATGGGGCACTCATAATGCAATATATCTCAGGTCCCCCAGTGTATAGAAAACTCTCACCAGGGCCCTCTGAAAAGGAACCATAAGGCACTCTTCAGCCTCCAGCTGTGTTCTCTCCACCAGCTGAATCATAACCTGGTGATGGAAAGAGCGCACGTGGCTGATGCCAGCGTCTCAGCACCTTAGCAAGAGGGCCACCGCCCGGGAGATAACTCTCCCCAGGGTTTGGAGCTAGGAGAGCAGGGCCCAATTTTGGATATAGGGAGGAACAGAGCTGAGAACCACCCTGGTCCCCAGCCCTTCTAGGGTCTCAAGTGGGGCATACTTGCCCTCCACCACAAGCCGCCTGTTCACCACCTTTTGTGCGGTGGCCTCCAAGGCAAGGAAAAAGACCCCCTTGCCATGAAAGTAGGAGGCTGCCACAATCTTGGGGGCCCCCCACTACTCAAGCCAGGGTCTGCACCTAGGTCTCAAAGTGCATGTGCTCCCACTTGGATAGTTGGCACTTCACCCCGTGCCTTCAGGTGAGTGCCAGAAAAGGGGCCCCACTGCTTGAACTGGAAGGTCCAGTGGTAGAGGGTCCAGGCCCCACTGGTTTGGGTCACCCTGCAGCTGCCTGTGTATAGCTGTGGTTCCTGTGCTGGGGGGCTGCATGGGTGGGACTGGGGTTCTGGCCAGGGGCAGGCTGAGTGGGTGTGCTGGCTGGTGTACTGCACCTGGTCCCCTCGGATGCCAGTGATCTAGGCTTGACGGTAGGGCCCTTACCTTTTCCACCCCCAGCTGTGGAGGAGGCTGAAGAGGAGCCCTTCCCACTGCCCTTGCCATTGGTCCCTGATGGTGGGGGAAGGGGCTTGGGAACACCTCCAGGGGGTCCTGGCCAGGGGAGACTCCCTGGTCCTGTTGGCTCCCTGACAGACTTCCACCTGCCCCTGTGGTGGAGGTTGTAGTCTTCTCTACTCCCTGGAGGACGTTGGTCAGACCTGGACTGGGGGCTGCAGGGGCATGCATCCCCTTGGGGGCTTGGCTGGTATCTGCCCCCCTAGAGGGGGCTGCAGAAAACTCTGTGGGGGCATCTGCCATGCCATTGCTTCACATGAGGGAGGGGAAAACAATAAAGGAAACCAAAATATACAGTGGGGCTGGTGTATCTAATAGGGCAGGCTGGGGTTGTGGGGAAAATGAGGGGTGGAGCTGAAATTCACAAATCTGGTAACAAATTGGTGGAGAAGCCTGGGCAGTATGTGACCCTAACCACGAAGTACTCGTTGAGTAGTTGCTGCAGAGTGGGAAAACAGAGGCACAGAACTGAGGAAGCTTTCTCTTCCTTTTTTTTCTCTCTTTTCTTTCCTATCATACCAAGCTCCTTTAGCAAGGTTCCTCTCCCATAGACTATTTTTGTAACCTCCTGTAACTTTTAAGTTAAGAATTGTGCTTAGCATAACTTTAAGACTGTGCCATAAAGAGTTAAGAGTTGTGCTTTAGAACTAAGATTCTAGAGCAATACTGTATTGGTGTGAAATTTAAGTAACTGTGTGAAAGAGGCTTTTTGGTAGTGGTGATTAGTGTGATAAGGGAAGTTGAGATGGCTGGAAATCTCTCCCTCCCCACCCCCTTGGCTGCTTGCTTGAGACAGGAGAAAACTAGCAGGTTAGAGAGATAGATAATGAAGAAGAGGAAATGCCCCTGGGAAAGGGGGTGCTTCAAGGGTGAGAATCCCCTGACTGAAGTGAGTCTGGGCTTTGAACAGTATGGCACAACCATTAAGCCACATGGTAGTGCAAAGGATGCGGCTGCTGCATGGGCATTATTCTATGCATGTTTGGAAATGGTTGAAATGTTCAGAGGGAAGCAGGAACTGTATCTTGAGAAAGAGCAGTTACAACAGCATTTGAAT
Source organism: Crocodylus siamensis (assembly GCF_052110815.1). Taxonomy (NCBI): domain Eukaryota; kingdom Metazoa; phylum Chordata; order Crocodylia; family Crocodylidae; genus Crocodylus; species Crocodylus siamensis. The sequence goes on along the minus strand of NC_143401.1, from coordinate 34,878,909 downwards.
GAATGTGAGATGGACAGGTGTGACTTTTTAGCAGAAGGGCTTAAAATGGTGACTTTACTTAGTGATATACAACAGCAGAGAGGCAAGGCAAGCAGGAATGTAGAGCAGTATAGGGAAGAGTTAACACACACAACCATTTCGTTAGACAAAGCAAGAACAGCAACTCATTTCCTGGCAGATGAAAACAAGGCAGCAAAGGCAGCAGCAAGCCATCAGAAATGTGAGGCAGAGATAATAAATTGTATGCCCAATTTAGTGCCCATAAGGGGGTGGTAGTAGCTGTAAGATTAAGAGAGAACTGTGACTTTGAGTCCTCTGGGAAAATAGAGATGCCTCCTGATGCGGTGCCCAAAAGCCCATTCAACCCCCATTCGCCCCATATGTATAATGTTGCCCCTGATTCCAGAAGGGAGGTCAAATGCCTAGTTGCAGAAGCCAATCTTACCACAATGGAGATGGTCACAGACGTAGTGAGATGGTCTCCTAGTCAATCCAAGTCTATTGCTGAGAGACTGGGGCCACTGAACCGTGACACCACTGTTGCTTGGCTGGCTTACATTTGGCAAATGTACCTCTCTGCTGATGGCATGGACTTAACCCAGTTGGCTCAGTGATGCACCTCTCCTTGTGATGCAGACGCTCTGGACATAGGCATAGGTGCTGGGGAGCAGACTGCTGCTGGACCCCTGGAATGGATGATAAGTGCTCTTACAATATTACTGCCTGCTTCTTCCCTTAAGAAACTGTAAATAATGGACAAGCAGAAACCAGAGAGACTGATATTGCTCTTGCATATTTAAAGTATATGCTTTTAATATAATTACATATATTGTAATACAGTTTAACTGCCTTTTGGAAGCCAGAAAGGGAGATATTTTGCAAGCCTTTTCTCATTTGTTTTCACCCTCCATTGAATGCCTTATTATTATAGGGTTGATTATATTTTCAAAGTTTAATTAAAAAGAAAAACCTTCATAATGGACTTTGTCAATTACATATAAAAGGAACATGAAGTCATGGGGAGTATTTCATAGATTTCCAAAGGGCAGGAAGTCAGCTGGGGTCATAGGATCCCAGCAAGATAAGCATCCAATTTGCTCTTGAAGGTGTTCAATGTAGGTGCCTGAACCACCTCCAATGGCAGGCTGTTCCAGACCTTGGGGGCTCGGACAGTAAAGAAATTCTTCCTTATGTCCAGCCTGAAACGGTCTTGTAGTAGTTTATAACTGTTTGACCTTGTCATCCCTTGGGGCACTCTGGTGAACAAATGGTCCCCCTGAAACTGGTGGTCACCCCTGATAAACTTATAGGTGGCCATCAGATCACCCCTGAGCCTGCGCTTTTCCAGGTTAAAGAGCCCCACGGCTCTCAGCCTGTCATCGTAAGGTTTGTTCTCCTGACCTCTGATCATGTGCATGGCTCTTCTCTGGACTCTCTCAAGCCATCCTTTTTTGCCCAAAACTGGATGCACTCCAGCTGCAGCCGCACCAAGGCTGAAAACAGTGGGAGAAAGATATCCTGGGATTTGCTTGAGAAGTATCTATGGATGCAAGCCAGTATTTTGGCAATTTCCCAGCCAGTAGATTGTAGTGGACCCAAGGCCACAACTGGCTACTTTCGCCAGGAGGTGATCATGGGATACCAGATTGAAGGCTTTTTTGAAGTCAATATATATGACATCAATATCTTCTCCCTTGCCTAGGTGATAGGTCACCTGGTTGTAGAAGGAAATGAGATTGGTCAAGCAAGACCTACCCACAACAAACCCATGCTGGTTATCCCTCAGGAGGTTGGTGTCAGCCAGTGTATTAAGGAGGAATAGACTGCAATTAAGGGAGGAATATTGCTTAATAGATTGCAGCCTATTAAGGGAGGAATAGGCTGCAATCGGACCTAGACAGGTTACAGGGGTGGGTGGATGAGAATAGGATGGGATTCAACACTGATAAGTGCAAAGTGATGCACCTGGGGAGGAACAACCAGCACCATACCTACAGGCTGGAGAACTCCCTTCTCGTCAATACAGAGGCAGAAAAGGATCTTGGAGTCATCATTGATGACAAGATGAACATGGGCTGGCGGTGTGGGGTGCAGTCAGGAAGGCCAACCACACCTTTTCATGCATCCACAGATGCATCTCAAGCAGGTCCAAGGAAGTGATACTCCCTTTCTATGTGGCACTGGTCAGGCTGCACCTGGAGAACTGCATCCAGTTCTGGGCACCACTCTTCAAGAGGGATGTGGACAACATGGAGAGGATCCAGAGGAGGACCACTCGCATGATCAGGGGGCAGCAGGGCAGACCCTACAAGGAGAGGCTACAGGACCTGAACCTGTTCAGCCTCCACAAGAGAAGGCTGCGGGGGGATCTAGTGGCCTGTTACAAACTAGTCAGGGGGGATCAGCAGGCACTGGGGAATTCCCTGTTCCCTCATGCACTACCAGGAGTGACCAGCAATAATGGTCACAAGCTGGCAGAGGGTAGATTTAGGTTAGATATCAGGAGGCGCTAATTCATTGTCAGGGCAGCTAGGATCTGGAACCAACTTCCAAGAGAAGTGGTGCTGGCTCCTACCCTGGGGGTCTTTAAGAGGAGGCTAGATGTACACCTTGCTGGGGTCGTTTGACCCCAGTACTCTTTCCTGCCATGGCAGGGGGTCGGACTCAATGATCTGCTCAGGGCCCTTCTGACCCTAAAAACTATGAAACTAAGGATGGCCTCTTTAATAAATTTTTCTAAGATCTTCCCCGGGATAGAAGTCAGGCTGATGGGCCTATAGTTAGCCGGATCCACTTTCCTCCCTTTCTTGACGATAAGGCACCACATTGGCCTTCTTCCAGTCTTCGGACACTACACCAGAGTGCCAGGAGTTTTCAAAGATCCATGCCAGAGGCTGGGCTATGATGCTTGCCAGCTGCTTGAGTACCCTGGGGTGTAGATTGCCAGGGCTGGCTGACTTGAAGATATCCAGCCTCTCAAGGTGTTCCTTCACGAGGTCAGCATTGATGGAGGGCAGAGGATATCCCTCACCAGGGCCTCCCTGTCCCATATCAGGCATGGGCATCCCATGGAACTGATGAAAGACCAAGGCAAAGTACGTATTTAATAGGTTGGCTTTTTCCTGAGCAACAGTTGTCAGTTGCCCCATCTAGTTCAGCAGGGGTCCAATGTTGCCCTTGCTTTTCCTCCAACTCCCCACATATCTGAAAAAGGACTTTTATTGTCTATAAGCTAGTTGGAGTTCAGTTGCCGCCTTGGCTTTCCAAGTTTGTTCCCTGCAGGACTGGACCAATGCATAATATTCCTCCTTGGAGGTGAATCCTGTCCTCCATCCTTTGTAGGCCTTTCTTTTTAGCCTCAGGAGGTATGCTAGATCCCTGGAGAGCAAGGGGGGGCTGTTGTGCCCTCTTGCTGCCTTTCCCCTGAGATGGAATAGAATTAGCTTGTGCATTGAGGATTGCTCCCTTGAGGAGCAACCACTCATCCTGAACTCCCCTCCCCCTGGGGTCGTGGTCCCTTAGAGCCTCACTGACAAGCCTCCTGAGCTTGTCAAAGTCAGCTTTCCTGACGTCGAGGACCTCAGTGTTGCTGACTTGCCAGCTTTATGGCAGACGGTGAAGGTGATCAGCTTGTGGTCGTTGTCACCTAGCTTTCCATTGATCACTAGGTCACTGATTAGGTCATCCCCAGTAGCCAGTACCAGGTAGAGCAGCATTTTACCTCTCATTGGCCTGTAGACTTCTTGAGTCAGGTAGAGGTCATCCATGCATGATACGAAGCTTTGCGGCCACTCAGATTTTGCTGAGTGATCCTCCCACGAGATGTCCGGGTAATTGAAGTCACCCATGACAAACATGGTCATGGAGCATGCGGCCTCAGTCAGTTCCCGGGCAAACTCCTGGTCAAGCTCTTGACTTTGAGTGGGAGGTCTGTAGTAGACTCCCACCATTGTGTCCCCTGTGCCGTGTTCCCCATGGATTTTAACCCAGAGGATCTCCAGTTGTCCACCCTGATCACCAACATTGGCTTGCAGGGACGCGTAGCTATCCTTAACATAGAGAGCTACACCCCCACCCCTTTTATCTACTCGATCCCTCTTGTACAGGGTATAGCCATCTATACCAATGGTCCAGTCATGGGTGGAGTCACACCAGGTCTCTATTATCCCTATGACATCATAATTATTTGTGTTGAGCAGGAGGACGAGTTCCTCATGCTTATTCCCCAAGCTCCTGGCATTTGTGTACAGGCAGGTAAGTGTCCCTGTGGGGGCTCTTGCTTTGTCAACAGATCATACCAGGGCTGGGGCAGGGGTGGGCTCCGTTAAGTGCCTTGGCCTGCTGGCTTTGCAAGAGTTGCTCAGCGGGCCAGCAGTGGCAGTAGTCCCCCCATCCCCCAGCGGGTTTAGTGTAAAGCCTGGTGGAGCAGGTCAGCCAGCCTGGCTGAGAAGGGCCTTCTCCCCAGGGGAGAGAGGTGGAGGCCATCTCTTCCCAGGAGCTTGCTGCCTCTCTCACCAAAAAGCAGGCTGTGGTCATGGAAGCCAAAGCCTTCCCAATGACACCAGCGCCGCAGTCTTTGATTAACTATCTGGATCCTCCTCTCCCTCCTCAGCCCATAGCCCGAGACTGGGAGGATCAACGAGAACACCACCTGTGCCCCTAGACCCTTTAGCCCCGCTCCCAAATCCCTGTAGCCCCTCATGATCTGGCTGGGAGTGTTCTGAGCCATGTCATTGGTGCCCACATGAATAATGAGCATGGGATAGTGGTTTGTGGGCTGGAGGTGCTTAGGGATCTTCTCCGCAATGTCTCATATGCGAGCCCCCAGGAAGCAGGAGACTTCCCGGGCTAAGGGGTTGGGGCGGCAGATTACCTGATCAGTCCCCCTGATGATGGAGACTCCCACAACAAACACTTTATGTTTTGTCTTGGGGAAAGCGGGGGCGGTAGCTGCATTTGGGCCTGTGTTGCCTGTGGAAGCTGGCAACTCAGCAGTCTCTGCTGGGGCTGCAAGAGGTTTATACCTGTTGCTAAGCTTCAGCAGGGCAGGGGCCTTGGTGCGGTGGGCCTTAGGGCCCTTGACCACCTTGGTCCATGCCCCTCACTGGACACTGGAGTCCTCCCTTGTCTTGGAGAGAGACCGTGATCTACCCTCCGGCTCCCAGGGGAGAAGGGCATAGCAGTAGGAGTCTATCTCCTGCTCACAGTCCCTGATGGCATACAGTCTCTGGACTGTGGCCTGGAGCTCCTCCAGCTGGCGCGCCAAAGACCCCAAAAGGGAGCAGACCCCACAAAGGGATGTGGCCATGCTCCTGGGCCCCAGAGGCTGAAAAAAGGACAGGCAGCCCCCACAGCCGAGAGCCAGGGTCTCCATCTGCATGAAGCCCGGAACCATGGGCTCCATCTGGGTGGTGGTCTCTGAGGTGCCAGGGGGGGCACTGCAGAGCCCAAGGGGACCCTCAGGGTGCAGTGTGTGCCCATCTGCATCATGCCACTGGTAGACAGGCTGGGCCTGAGTCTGTCTACCCTAGGGGGCTTGCAGGCAGGGCCTCAACCCTCCCATGCACCCTCCTGCATGAACTCCACACTAACTCACTCACTGGCAAACAAGCCTACCTGTTTGTGCAGCCTGTTCGCGTGGCTCCCTGGGGGTCTGGGCGAAGTAGGGGCCTGGGTACGGCTCTACTCAGCCACCTCCTCCCACTCACTAGGGGTTAACCCCCTCCCATCACGGGTCCTGCTTACGTCCGGCTGTGCTGGGGGTCAGCAGGGGGCTCTGCAGCTGCTGAGGGGTCTCTGCGGGGGGGGCTTTGAGGGAGCAGGGGTGCAGTGGGCTTTCACCCACACATCTCTCACTGCTCCACAGCCTAACTGGGGCTTTTTTGCTGTTGGCAGGCCCTTTTAAACTACACGCATGTGCAGTGGGCCTGCCGTCAATGAACTGCTCTCGCTCAAGGGGGAGCCCTGCCCAGGATTTGGGGGACCCTGCCCTACTGGAGGGGGAGTGGTGACTACCCCCCACCTCTCTTTCTCCCTGGGGGGATGGGCCAAGTAGGGGTCTGGGTGGGGTGAGACCCAGCCTGGCTCCACTCAGCCACCTCCTCCCACTCACTAGAGGTTAACCCCCTCCCACCATGGGTCCTGCTTACCTCCAGCTGTGCTGGGGGTCAGCGAGAGCCTCTGCAGCTGCTGGGGGGTCTCTGGGGGTGAAAAAACAGGTGCATTATGCAGTTGACCATAAACTGAAAGTCCCAAAACAAATCAGGCAATTTAACTGGCACGACATGACTTTAACTCTCAGCCTTTTCTTTTCTAGGTATTTATATGGCTCTAGTCAATTTCATACTCATGCGGACAATAAAAACCAGGATTTAACTGTAACCTAGGTGGTACGTGGAGGGTACCTCCTTTCCAATGGAAGGGATGTCAGCAGGTGCAGGAATGATGCAGGAGTATAGCAGTTTAGGTGCAGACCAACTCACCTTCATACCCTACATAATGAAGCTGAGATCAGAACACCCTGTGAATTTAACTAGTAACAGGATGACATAAAACTTATAACCATAACTTTACTTTCAAATATTTCTCTATATATGTACATGCATACACACACACATATAAATATATATATACATACATAGGCATACACATGTATATTAGGGCTGTGCAAAGCTTCAGACTGCACTTCAGATTCGGAAAACATTTGGACGCCGAATCAGCATGTCCAAATCGAATTGCTGGCTGCTTTAGGCTTTCCAAATCAATTCACAAAAGATTCAGAAAAGATTCACCAATTCGAAGATTTAGAGGGCTGTCTGTATAGGGAAACAGAAACTTAGAGAAGGGAGGGGAAACAAGGTGGGGAGGGAGAGCGGTGGGGGAAAGACTGACATATTTAGGTGGCCATTGAGCAAGATTCTCTTTGACTGTCTTTCCAATTACAGTGTCTGGGGGAGGGACATAGGAACAGCATAAAAGCCTCTGTGTGCAGACTTGCTGTGGCTTTTGTAAGCCGGTACTATCTGGGGAACAGTGTGAGAAAGGTACTGTGCACTGCCTGCCTTGGTTTATAGTCAGGAGTTGCTACTTGCCTGCTCCTTTTTATTGTTTGAAAGGATTGGGTAGGATTTAGCTTATCTTAGCTTAGCTTAGCTTAGCATCTCTTAATACTATTCAGTTCATTTATTTCAGTTTATATTTGCCCTCTTTTGTTTTGCAAACTGTGAAAAAAGAAAACTTTCTGTTTACCCTGCCAGTGTGATCCATCACTGTGCATGGAGACACACAGATTACACTTGCGTGCACGCACGCGCACGCACGCACACACACACACACACTTATAATATACACACATAGAAGAGAAAAATCAGCTATTCACAGGAGAAGGAGAGAGTCAGATTATATATAGTAGTTATTAGTTATTAATATTATTATATTTAGTTTACATAGAGACTAAAGACAACACAGAAGTCAGATTCAGATTGAGACTAACACCAGTTCAGGGTTTTAGAAGAAGGAGATATATCATTTTAGGTACACTTTACAACACAGAAGAAGAAGAAGAAGTACAGTAGTAGTAGTCATACATTCACATTAATAGAACATCACAAAAGACACCATATATAGTTATTAAAAATCAAAGCAGAGTCCATTGAATGCACGCAACACAGATGGCATAAAACAAACAACAGAGTCACACTTCACATTCATAGTAAATATATACATCACAGTGGAGAAGAAGACAGACAGACAAACAGCACACATTTTTACACAGTTCTCAATACTTATCATTACTGAATCAAACAATCAAAGAAGAGTCCAGTGCATGCACACAATACAGAGGGAATAAAACACAACACAAAAGGAATGACACACACGAACATACACCTTTTGCAGCACAGGAAAGATTAATATGAAGTGTGCTGGAAAGGCAGATGCCAGGTCTTCTGGCAACTAAGGAAGAGGGAGTAGGGGGAGAGCTAGAGCTGCAAGCCCCCCCCGAAACATAGATGCATTCTCTTCTCAAGCAGCCATGATGCTTCTGCTGCCAGTGGAAGCAAGGCAGTGTAAGCAGTGTCTGCACCTGACACCCCTGCACCTGCAACACCTCTCCTAACTCCAGAAATAGGCACCAGCAGCAGAATCACTGTCTCCTCCACCCCAATGTCATCTCTCAGCATGAGTGTCCCACTGCCAGAGGAGGAGCTGGAACCAGGGGTGCTGAGAGCCCTGGCTTAAGCAATTCTGGGGACTGAGGGGGAATCAGAGTTTGTGCTCTACACCCCTTAAAATTTCCCTAGACCCAGGTCTCCTCTGGAAAGCAGCACCTTGGAGGAGGTTGAGGTTGTGGAGGCAAGTGGCTCAGCAGAGGCAGCTCCTCCTGCTGTTGGGCCTCAGTCTCCTGAGGAGTGGGATAAAACAGCATCCTCGCCCTCAACCCGGAAGTGGGCAAATAGCATTTTGAGCTGGCAGATAATTCCAGATTTCCAATCTGGCAGCACTACCTCCATTTCCATTTTCACTGACTGGCTTTCTTGCCTGCATTGTGTGCCAGGCCAGCCTCTGGCTTCTTTACTATTCCTTCCATCCAGGACCAACTGCAGGTACTTCCTCAGCCTGACAAAGAAAGGATTTTTCAACCCTAAAACTTCCTAAGATATATGTTTTTAAGTAATCCTTTTTTACATAATAAACATATAGACATAAAAACACAAGATAAGCCATCACACACCATGAGTAACATCATAAATCGAACACAATACATTTTTACTTCTGGCTGTCAATTCCTTTGTGTTGCAGAGCACTGGGGTGCCCTGCTCCTTAGAGTGGAACTGCTGGGGAAAGAGCCCTAGCAGTGAGTGGAGAGCCCTAGCTGTGGGTTACCAGGGCAACCAGACAGAGCTAGTGAGCCACACCTGCCAGAGGTCAGCTGACTGGTAGGGGCAGGGCCTGGTCCACATATAAATCCCAGAGCTGAGGCCAGGATGGCAGTTTCCTGCCAGCAGCCAAGGTGGAATAAGCTCTGCTGGAGCAAGCAAAGAGGAGAGGCCTGACTACATGAGCAGCTCCTGATGCTGTTGTGGGATGGAGTATTCCCTGGTAGGGCTTGAATGATGTTTTAGCCAGGGGGCTTGAGTGTATGTTACAGTCCAGGGGCTTGTGTTTGATTTATTATTGTATAATACCAGTGGCTTGGGTAAGGCTATTAGGGGTTGGAGGAGGCCTCAAAGGGGACCCATGGCAGTGTGGGGACCCCAAGCACCAGAGAGGGTGCAGCATTGGGGTGTGCCAACCCTGAGTGCCAGTGCGAGACAGGGCTGTGGAGATCTTGAAAGCCAGTATGGTGCAGTGTGAGACAGGGCCGTGGAGAGCCCAAGTGCTGGTGAGGGTGCAGTGTGAGACAGGGCCGCGGAGAGCCCGAGGACCATGGGGCCAAATTGTAACAAGGCCCGGACCGAACAACATCAGTTCCATCTGCGGGGGAGGCTTGGGGCATGGTAAAGGGGTGGTTGGAGCCCTGCATAGCCCATAAAGCTAGGGTGCCCCAAAACAACCAATGCAAAATGGGACCCACCAGGGGTCTGGGAGTCCACAGAGTCAGAGTTTATAGCAAACTGTGTCTAAGAGGGCGTAAAGGCAGCCTTCCATATGTATATTTTCCATCGAAGATGTGGCGGGCAAGAATTGAGGGTGCCCATTGGGCTGGGCCAAGTTGGCATGGTAAGGGGGCCTTGGGAAGATCACGGCCATCCTGTAGGACCCTGGCCTGTGACACTTTATAAAAAGAAAGGGTCTGTGACGGTTTTGTTCGGGTACCTTTGATCCTGCTGCTGATGCTACTGGTGTTGAGCCAGCTAAGTTATTTTGACATGTCATCATTTACAGTGGTGAACTGGGGCAGAGGCTGTATGGGAGGAGGAGACCTCACTGGGGCACACTACCATGTTGTGCAGAGACCCCAGCACCAGGAAGGACATGCCTTAACTGACATGCTAGAGAAGAAACAGCTCCTACTTGAGAGGAAATAAGGGCTCTCTGACAGTTCGGCTACCTGAGATGCTGCTGGTGCTACTGCTAGTGCTCAGTCAGTCACTAAGTTATTTTATCTGTTGTCATGCAAAGTGGCAGACCAGAGCTTAGGCTGTAGGGAAGGAGGAGACCTCACTGGAGTACCATGTTGTATAGATGCCCCAGCACCAGTGAGGGAGCTCCTTAACGCACACATGCCGCAAGTTTTGCCTGTTGGCAGCCAGAGGTGCAGGGCCCCAGAACCTCCCCCTGCACCTATCTCTTTCACAGCTGGCAGGCTTTGTGGCTGCAGCAGGGCCTGGCAGGCCTGCAGTAGTTTCCCCTCTGCCCCCCATACCCCAAGACAGACACAGCTGGTAGGGTTTGTGGTTGCAGCAAGGCCTGGCAGGCCTGCAGTAGTTCCCCCCACACCCTAAGACAGACAGTCTCACAAGCACCCATGTCATGAGTTTTGCCTGTTAGCAGCCAGAGGTGCAGGGCCCCAAAACCCCCTTGCATCTTGACACTTGGCAGGCTTCATGGCCACAGCAGGGCCTAACAGCCAGGCCTGCAGTAGCTTCCCCCACCCCTGTGACCCAAGACAGACACAGTTGCACAAGCACCTATGTCACGAGTTTTGCTTTCAGGACTTTGAGGTGCAGTGTCCTAGAAATCCCCACACCTATCTCCTTGACACTTGGTGGACTGTATGCTTTCAGCAGAGGCTACCACTCCTGCAAGTTTCATCCAAATTAGACAACCCCCCCCCGAAGTTATAGAAATTTCATTGATTTCCCCACTATACCCTACAGCCAAATCTCCAAATCAAAGCGGAAAACTGATTTGGAGCTCTGAATTGAATTGCTGGCATCCGAATCAGCTGAATCTGAGCCCAAATTGAATAGTTCCCTATTTGCACAGGCATAATGTGTGTGTGTGTGTGTGTGTGTGTGTGTGTGTATGTATGTATATATATATATACACACACACACACACACACACACACACACACACACACACACACACACACACACACACACACACACACATGTACACATAATTCACAGATATAGATTTACCCCAACAATAACTATAATTAACTCTTATCTTAGGGACAGTTCCAATCCTCTGTGGCCTCCTGTTAAGTGCACATCCCCTGCCCCTCAACAGGCAGAGGAGCTCTCAACAACAAAACTCAGGTTAATCACAATTCAGCAACAGGAATACCTAGTAGTGACAGGACAATAACTGAACAGAACACAATAAGGTCACATCACATATACAGAAATAACCAATACAATAGATTCAGACATAAGCATGTTACAATTCTAATATAATAAAGGGCTTAATCTGTCTGTCCCTAATGCTTTTGCTCAAATGTGCATGCACAACTGAGATATGGTTACCATATGTCTGGGTTTCCCCAGACATGTACCCACTCTTTTTAAGCCCTCTGATTTCTGTCTGGGCAGGTTTTTTTAAATCTGCCCAAATGTCTGAGATTTCTCTTTGCTCCACTGGTGGGAGCAGGGTGAGGGTGATCAGAGGAAGCAGAGAGCACACACAGACCTGCCTGCAGCGGCAGAGGCACACAGACCCATGTGGTACTCCTGCTGCCTCTGATTACCTCCCCATCTCCCACCCCCAGAGCAAAGGAGAAGCACAGATATTTGGTCAGGGCAGGGGAAATGGACAGGGCATGGGGAGAGGAGGGTTGCCTGCCCCTTCAGTGAGGGAAAGGGGCAGTGGGAGCTGTGCTCTGGGAGCTGAGCATCCAGAAGCTGCAGCCCAGGGAGGCAGGGGAAGGACGGCAAAAGGGAGGGGACTATGGCCAGGCTGTCTGCAGGGTACTGTGGCCCTATTCCAGGGTGGGGGGTGCCGCAAGCCTCCCCTTCTCTTCCCCCAGCCCAAGCTGGGGCTGGACATATTCCGCTGCCACCACCTGCATGAATCGGAGCCAACACCCTCTGGCCCAGTCAGAAAAGAGACAGCTGGGACTCTTCCAGGGGGGCAGGGGGCTGTGGGTCGGGAGAGGCACTGGAGCGGAGGGGGACTGGGGGATGGGAGTATGGGGATCACTCACAGTGCCAGGGGCCTGTGATTCAGGAGTGAGGGGCACCAGCAGGGATGGGGGTGGAGGACTGTGGGTCTGGGGCAGAGGGGGACTGGGGGTTGGGAGTGCAAGGGACACTGTCAGCGCCAGGGGGCTGTGGGTCGGGAGTAAGGGGCATCATCAGGGCCCAGAGGGCCAGGCTACTGCAGTTTTGTGAGTGAGGGGATTGGTAGGGCTAGGGTCAGTGGGTTGGGAGTGAGGGGCAGCAGCAGAGCTGGGCAGGCTGTGGCTTGGCAGTGAGGGGCAACAGAATGGGCAGGGACAGGGCCACCCTTCGAGGCTGGCCATGTAAACACTCTTTTGAAATCCATCATTCATGATGGGCAATTGGCTAGTTCTCTCATATAACAACAGTGGGGACACAAGATTATAAACAGAATCCCAATGGCATAAAAAACCAGGCCACAACTACTGGCATAGCAGCAGTGCCTAAAGAAGAAATGGCAACTCAGGGAAAGATCCCATTACCTAATTAAACATCATTGCCCTCTCCTAGGTCATTAAACTAGGAGAGGCCCATAACCATGACACCACCCTTAACAAACAGGGACCTAAGACTCCCTTCTGTACCCAGGGGTGAATCATCCTCACTCCTCAGGGGCTTCCCCTTGGTCCCCCACAGTAAGGAAAGCCCCCTCTTCCCTGTGGGAATCCCCTTTCTGGATAACTCATGGTTCCCAGTATCCTTCCTCACAGGGGTGGTTGACCTGTCCAGTAACTGCTTAAGGCAGGAAGGCCTGAGCTGCCTGGTGCAGCCTCCAGGGCCTACTATCCCCCACAGCCCTCCATGCACTGCCCTGTGCACCAGGACCTGTACTGCCTCATGCAGCTGTGACAACCTGTCACCTCTATAGCCCTGTGCACCGATCCATGCACCGATGTCCCAGCTCCTACCTTATGCAGGATTGTGGACCCATACTGCCTCACGCAGCCACTGCAATCCCTTCCAGCTCTCTACCAGCCCTGTGCACTGCTCTTTACATTGAGGAGGCTGGGCTGCTGCCTCATGCAGGGTTGGAAGCCAGTGCTGGCTTGTGCAGCTTCTGGAGTCCCTTCCACTACCGGACCCTCTGGGCATCATCACTGCAATTCCCTTCACAGAGGGGCAGGGTTGCAGCCACTTGCTGCTCCCTGCTCAGCGAAGGTGTCTTCAGGGCTCTTCTAGAGCAACTGCTTCAACCCACTGGTCAACTCCACCAGTTCTTCTCAGCCCTTCTTCGTCATCCCTTATAGTTTCATAGTTTCATAGTAGCTAGAGTTGGAAGGGACCTAGGTAGATCATCTAGTCCGACCCCCTGCCTTAGCAGGAAAGAGCACCGGGGTCAGATGACCCCGGCAAGGTGCTCATCTAACTTCCTTTTAAAAATCCCCAGGCTAGGAGCCTGCACCACTTCCCCTGGAAGCTGGTTCCAGGCCCTAGCCGCCCTGACTGTGAAGTAGCGCCTTCTAATATCTAATCTAAACTTACCCTCCGCCAGTTTGTGACCGTTATTCCTGGTCACTCCTGGCAGCGCACGGGGGAACAGGGACTCCCCCAATACCTGCTGATCCCCCCTGACCAGTTTGTAGCAGGCCACAAGGTCCCCCCTTAACCTTCTCTTGTGGAGGCTAAACAGGTTCAGGTCCCGTAGCCTATCCTCATAAGGCCTGCCCTGCTGACCCCTGATCATACGAGTGGCCCTCCTCTGAACTCTTTCCATATTGTCCACATCCCTCTTGAAGTGTGGCGCCCAGAACTGGACGCAGTACTCCAGCTGCGGCCTGACCAGTGCCGCGTAGAGGGGGAGGATCACCTCCCTGGACCTGCTCGAGATGCATCTGTGGATGCATGACAGGGTACGATTGGCCTTCTTGACTGCCTCCCCACACTGCCGGCCCATGTTCATCGTGGAGTCAATGACGACTCCAAGATCCTTTTCCGTCTCCGTGCTGGCAAGAGGGGAGTTCCCCAACCTGTAAGTGTGGTGCCGGTTCTTCCTCCCCATGTGCAACACCTTGCACTTATCAGTGTTAAACCCCATCCTATTCTCATCCGCCCACCGTTGCAACCTGTCAAGGTCAGTTTGTAGCCTATTGCACCCTTCTAGTGCACCCACATCCCCCCACATCTTAGTGTCATCAGCAAACTTGAACAGGGTGCTTTCTACCCCCTCATCCAAGTCACTGATGAAGATGTTGAACAGTGCGGGCCCGAGGACCGAGCCCTGCGGAACCCCACTGCCCACATCCTTCCAGGTCGAGAAGAACCCATCCACTACCACCCTCTGGGTGCGGCCCTCCAACCAGTTGGCGACCCATTTGACCGTGTGGGCATCGACACCACAGTCTCCCAGCTTTTTGATGAGGACAGGGTGAGAGACAGTGTCGAAAGCCTTCCGGAAGTCCAAAAAGACTACATCCACAGCAACCCCTGCGTCTAATGATTTGGTGACCTGATCGTAAAAGGCCACCAGGTTGGTCTGACAAGACCTGCCACTGATGAACCCATGTTGGTTGCCCCTGAGCATGCATTCCCCCGCAAGGCCCTCCTGGATGTGTGCCAGGATAATTTTTTCAAAGAGCTTACCCGGGATTGAGGTCAGACTAACTGGCCTGTAATTTCCCGGGTCCTCTTTTTTTCCCTTTTTGAAGATAGGGACCACATTGGCCCTCTTCCAGTCCTCCGGCACCTCGCCAGAGCACCACGAGTGCTCATAGAGCCGTGCCAGGGGTCCCGCAATGACCTCAGCCAGTTCCTGTAGAACCCTAGGGTGAAGATCGTCCGGACCAGCGGACTTGAACACGTCCAGCCTCTCCAGAAGTACCCTAACTAACTCCTCGCTAACCCTTGGCCCAGGCGTGTCTCTCTCGGGGCCCGAGGGGGGCCCAGCAGGGAGGTGGCTGAACTGGTCCCTACTTAGGAAGACAGAGGCAAAGAAATCGTTAAATATGTTAGCTTTGTCATCTGGCGTGATGACTAAGTTGCCCATCGTGTCCTGCAGGGGCCCCACATTACCCGGGACCCTCTTTTTACCCCCTATGTATTTGAAGAAGGACTTCTTATTGTCCTTAATCCGGGAAGCTAGTCCTATCTCCAACTCTGCCTTGGCCCTCCTGACTGCCCCCCTACATCCTCGGGCGACTATAACATAGTCCTTCTTGGCGATGACCCCATCTCTCCATTGGGTATATGCCTCCCTTAAGGAAAGTGCTCTGTGTGCTGGGCATGCTTGCTTTTTATCCCTTTTTGAGACTCTGCCCCTGGATTGGGAGTGGATCAATAGGAAAGCCTGAGGGGTTAGTTCCCTTTCAGGTCCTCTCTTTCACCTTGCCCCTGGGTCAGGGTGGGGATGCCTTCTTTCTGCCTTCCCCTGATTAGTAGGGAAGGGAAACTGTCTCTACCAATGGAATACGAGCCCTTCAGGCTCAAGCTAACAGTTCAGGGCTGCCAGTGAGCCCAGCAGCCAGCCTGCCACATTACAATAATACTAGTTTTATGGCACACTATAACCTACCTGATTCCTGAATTGTTCTGCACATGAAAGGTGATAATGACCCTCCTCCCTTTTGACAGGCTTGTATTTTCCAGTAATATACTTCCTTTCTTCCTCTAAGTGTTTGTCTACTACCCCTGGGAATTTCTCTTCCCCCTCTTCCAATTGTTTTTTTATATGCTGGGCTGACCTTTCCTCCTCAGACCTAAAGAAGCATGTCTTGCATTTGAAAGCTTGTCTAACTGTACCCCAAATATGCATTTGTGTGGGAAAAGCAGGGGGGGGCTGAACACCGTCTGCTTTTACGAGAACTCAGGAAGCATCTACATGCAGCTTGTTTCCCGCTCTGTTGTGCAAACATGCAAACTGCAGACTTGCAGTTGGAAAGTCCTTAGCTTCGCAACTATGCTAGTTTGAAATGCGATTGCGCTAATGGAATTTTCCCAATACCTTGTAATCAAGTATATAAGCAATGGAGAATAGGCACTCGGGGTCGGCTTTGATCTGAGTCTCATGACTCCAGGCCCACCTGCTTGCAAGCAATAAAGGCTTTATCTCTGTGGCTTGTGGTATGACTCACTTCTGGGAACCAAATTGGAACTTAGCCTCCAGGAGCTCGAACGGCCCCTTGTGCAACATTTGGTCCAATAAAAGATATCAGCCTAAGAAATCCTTGCTTCTGGTCACTGAAGTCATCTGTGCATCTGATACCTGTGTATCTAGATATTTATGTTCACAACAGCCTTTATTAGGAAGTGTTATTATTCCAAAGTTACAGATGAATAACTGAGACCTTAGGGGTGTTTATATATGTGCTCTAGGAGTGAGGGGGGTACCTTAATTAGAGTGGCTCTGAGAGTCACTGTAATTAAAGTGCCTGGAGCATTCTATGTATCAGTGTCCCTGAGCTGAAAAATGGTGGTGGGGGTGCTTTAACTGAAGCTCATTGAACAAGCTTTGGTTCATAGAATCATAAAATCATAAAAGTAGGGTTGGAAGGGACGTTGCAGATCTTCAAGTCCGACCCCCTGCCTGGGCAGGAGAAAAAACTGGGCTCAAATTATTCCAGCCAGGTAGGCATCAAGCCTCCTCTTAAAGACCCCCAGGGTAGGAGCCAGCACCACTTCCCTTGGAAGTTGGTTCCAAATCCTAGCCGCCCTGACTGTGAAGTAGTTCTTACAGATATCTAATCTAAACCTACTCTCCAACAACTTATGGCCGTTATTCCTTGTTATGCCAGGGGGCGCTAGGGGAAACAAGGTCTCTCCCAAACCCTTCTAGTCCCCCCTAGTGAGTCCCCCCTCAGCCTTCTCTTGTGAAGGCTGAACAGGTTCAGGTCCCGCAGTCTCTCATTGTAGGATCTGCCCTGTTGTCCCCAGATCATGCGGGTGGCCTCCTCTGGACCCTCTCAGTGTTGTCCACATCCCTCCTGAAGTGGGGCACACAGAACTGGACACAGTACTCCAGCTGTGGCCTGACCAGTGTTGCATAGAAGGGGAGGATCACCGCCTTGGCCCTGCTTGAGATGCACCTGTGGATGCTTGACAAGGTCCAGTTAGCTCTGCCAACCGTGACCTCGCATTGTCGGCCCATGTTCATCTTGGAGTCAGTAATGACTCCGAGATCCCTTTCTGCCTCCGTGCTCTCAAAAAGGGAGTTTCCCATCTTATAAGTGTGCTGCTGGTTACTACTGCCCAAGTGCAGCACCCTGCACTTGTCAGTATTGAAGCACATCCTGTTTTTGTTAGCCCACCCCTGTAATCTATCCAGGTCTTGCTGCAGTTTTTCCCTCCCTACTAGCGTGCTCACCTCACCCAAATTTTGGTATCATCAGCGAATTTAAACAGGGTGCTTTTCACCTCATCATCCAAATCGCTGATAAAGAAATTGAACAGCGCAGGCCCCAGAACTGAGCTGTGGGGGACTCTGCTGCCCACTTCTCCCCAGGTCGAATATGACCCGTCCACCACCACCCTCTGAGTATGACCCTTCAGCCAATCTGCAATCCATCTGACTGCATCAGTGCCACAGTCACCCAATTTTGTAATGAGGATGGGGTGGTAGACAGTGTCAAAGGCCTTGCTGAAGTCCAGAAAGACTATATCCACGGTGATACCTGCATCCAGTGCTTTTGTGACCTTATCATAAAAGGCAATCAGGTTGGTCTGACATGACCTGCCCCTAATGAAACCATGCTGGTTGCCCTTGAGCATCATCTCTGAGGCCAGCCCATTGCAGATGTGCTCCATGATGATCTTCTCAAAGTTTCCCTAGGATTGAGGTAAGACTGATGGGTCTATAGTTGCCTGGGTCCTCCCTCCTCCCTTTTTTAAAGATGGGAACTACTCTGGCTATCTTCCAATCATCTGGCACCTGGCCCAAGCACCACAAGCGCTCGTAAAGCCATGCCAAGGGCCCTGTAATAACCCCTGCTAGCTCCCTCAACACCCTGGGGTGGAGAGCATCTGGACCCACTGATTTGAACACGTCCAGCCCCTCCAAAAGCTCTGTAACCCAGTCCTCCCCAACCTGAGGTCTGGAAGCATTCCCCTCAAGTCCATCTTGCATCACGGTGGGGAAGTCCTGGTCCTTGGGGACTCCTTGCATTAAAGCACCAACACTGACATTTTTCACTGCAGGGATGCTGATACACATGACACTGGAGTGCAGCCTGCTCCAATGTGCTGTAATTACACAGAGCAGCCTCACTGTATGTGGATAGATGCCCCAAGAGAACAGCTGTGAGATTCTATATGGACTTAAGTGACAAAATACAATTCTATTCATCCTCCTAGAGTCAATGAAAAGCTGTTGAGACAAAACATGGGTGGGTCTACCTCCTCCTTGCTGATTTTTGTAACTCATTATTAAGGGCAGTATCAGTTGTGACAAACACTGATGCAAAGTTGATTTATAGGAGTTAAACAGGGTGGGAAAGAATCACTTGGGTGCCTAAGTTTCCTTATGTACCTAACAGATGGAATGGAATCTGGCCCCTGGGCTCCCTTGGAGTTTATACACATGCTCCGGGAGTTGGAGGGGAGGGAGAGTGGGGGATGCTTTAATTGGAGCACAGTTGGAGTGTACTTAAAGCACACTCAGCTTCATGTGTATCAGCATCCTCACACTGAAAAATGGCAGCTTCTCAAATAAGCTTTAATTAAAGTGTCCCTGCTGCCTTTTTTCAGTGCAGGGACACTGCTACATGTGATGCTGGATTCTGCTAGAGATGGTAATTACAGTGCATTGGAGCAGCCTCACTGCTTGTGTATAGGTGCCCTCTGTGTTTTAAGTTAAAAGTGATTTACCTAGGTCATACGGGGGCCTGTGTCTGGCTAGTCCCCTAGCTACTGTACTCCTCCAACTCCCATTAATAAAATCAATGAAATAAGACAAATAAGAGAAGAAATAGGGAAGGAAGCCCTCTCCACCTAGCCTAACTCCCAGCCATTCTGTTACCTTATTAACTTCAAATTCTTCTCTTTTTTGCACACCTTAGCAAGCTCTTATATCTCCAGTCCTATCCCATTATTTTCTTTGTGCTTGTCCTATTTACTTCCAAGCTCCTGAAGTACAAGAGCAGACTCTGTGGGCACCTCTACATGAGATGCTTAATGCGAATAAGACTAATTATACTGTGTATTAGCATAGCTGGCAAAACCATGCTAATGCACAGTAAACTTAAGTTTAATGCTTATTAACATCACAGAAAAAGTGTTTAGCTGCTCTAATGTGCAGTAGCACCGATTATAGCACATTAATTTAGTACCTGTTATTGCAGGTACTAAACTTAATGCGCCAGAATTATGGCACATTAATGAAGATCTACATTACTGTCAGTGCACCCTATAAATTCTTCTGTAGTCCCCTCCCAACCTGCAGCTTGGCTTCTTGTCACAGCCAGCTGCTGAAGAAACTTAAGCAAAGACAATTTAGTCCAGTTCAATAGTAGTTTGAGTATCTTCTTAAACACACATGTACAGGACCCCAGTTTAGATCTCACTATAAAAGAACAGTATCTCTAATCACAGAGACACCCTAATAAAATGCACTGGTTCAGAACTGGACTAGAGAGAATTGCTGTACCTACAAAATCATCAACATGAAGCCCTACTATGAGACCCTAAACAAACCTAGCTTATTGATAGATCCAATTAGATCAATGCTCCTATAGCACATACTTAATTCTAAGCCACCTATTAAAACTCTATGCTCTTAATAGAAAGTTAATAATAAACCTCTATCTAATTAACAAGCAACAACTACCTCAAGAAAGCCTATATTAGGCATAAAGTTCAAGATAGTTAGGTCACTCATTTTAAGGTCTTTTTGGTATTTTATTATTTGTATCTCAGCTTTTGGCTATGCTGAGTTCTGGTAGACCACATTTTCTGTCATCAGCATCACTGGATTAGCATGCAATGCTACTAAAGAAAAGTTTTCAACTGATCAAGTCTCTTAAGAAAATCCATTCCATTTCACATGTACATGTTGAAGTCAGTCTCATGAAGGAAACATATGTTGTCAAATCCATTTATGCCTGATAAATATTTACATAATATTTGCTAAAGCCCCTGGAGACTTAAAAAGAATATATGAGAAAAATCACTGTTCACTGAAATCTTCAGAAGGAGAAGTGTGATTTCTAAAACAAACAACCCCCACACCCAAAAAACCCACGTCTGTACTTCCAGTTCTTCCTAATAAACTATCATCTTGAATTCTGCCATTTGGCAATCTTACTAATTAGCAAGGAATAGTTTATCGTAAGACGTGTAATATGTCTGGGATACAAGACACACATCTTTAATATGTTAGCCCCTTCCTACACTATACTGGATGTGTGAAAATTTGTCTGGGTTAATTTTCTGTCTTAAAGCAGAAGTTGTGAAATGAACTGGATTTAGAAACTTCGGAGTTTTACTTCAAACCAACAACTTTATCTCAAAGTGGTTGTCATAAAGACAGTGATTGACCGATTATTTGACAGGTTTCTGATAATTTAGAACATAAGCCTCCACAGCAAACTACTTCATACCTCTGAACATGATTGGGTTTCTTCTTGCATGCTTCTTAAAACGTAACAGATGGTACTTCTGGATAACGCAGCCACCACTGTCCAGCCTACAATCCAGCAGCGTTTTATACTTGCAGCTTTCTTGGCATAGTGAAAGCCTGAAATGAGGCTGTAGATTTCCTTTGGTTTTCATATCTGAATCCAGTTCAAAATTTGCCTTGTGGTTTTCAAACCTTTCTGGACTTAATCTTTGTTCCTAATCCTCTTGGACCCTGAGTTAATTTACCTAGGATTTTTCTCTGTGTGCTCTGCTCCTCAGCTGTCCTCCCTGTATCTACTCTCTATCATTGAGTTTACTTTTTTACTTCTACTGGCTAGTCCATCCTGAAAATTTCTACCTCTTGTGCCAAGTCGTCATTTCTTTAAGTTTTAACTTAAAAGTTCCCTGCTTTGAACAAACTTGGCCACTGGACAATGTAATTTACTGAAAATAATTGGAAAGTACAATGAACATTAATTTGGCAGGAAATACTGTAGCATAAAAGCTAGCTGGATACAATTCTTCACTTGATTGAACAGGAGGCAGTAAGTTGGGCTTTGAAACAATGAGTATAGGCAAATTAAATCCATGCCATGCCTGTTGCAATTTCTTAATTCAGGGAGCCCAGTTCTTCGCCTAGAATAGTGCTACTTTTGGGTTTCAAATGCATAATTATAAATTTTAATTTTACAAATATGCTGGTGAGTAAGGTATGTATGATTTCTTTTAGGAATAAAGATTAAAGGACACCTATAACTTAGCATGTTGTATACTGTAAAAATCAAGGTTTTTTCCCTGCCTCCCCAGTAAAAACATATTTTTGATCATATTTCTTTAGGAAGCCATAATAGAAATTTCCAGATTATGCATTTCCACTAGCTGCAGTCTCTAGTAGGTTAGCAACACTGGAACAAGGAAGGAGAGATGCTAGTGTTGCTAGACAACCACTTGTCTTTTTAACCCTGGCAGTTAACAATCCAAGCCATAAAACACTGGAAGGAAAACATACTGCCTGTCCTTAACAACTTCTCCAGATGTATTCCTTTTTATGTGTATTTTGTTTGTTTTCAGAAAAAGAAAAGACAGCATAGCCAGTTTGAGTTAAATGCGATATTTAGGGTATATCAAGCAGAAGTAGAGCATAAGGAGGACTAGAAAATAGATTTGACAAAGCTAATTTTTTATAGTCAAAAGTCCATTTTTGTCCTAAAACATTCTTACAAAGTAAATCTAAACCACAATAGCATTATACTAATGTAAAAAAGGAAAACATGTAATATAATTGATGGATTAGGACTTCTTTTTTACAAAGGTGAATTTTAATCTTAACAATGATGGTTTGAAAGGCACCTCCATTCAGTAGCATAACTATATAGCAGTTATTGGGCACAATTATCACCCAGAGTTGCCACACTGAGTGGTGCAGGAAAAAAATGCCACCACAAACATGTGATTCCACTGGTGGCACAGCAGCACATGGAAATTGCTGCTGCTCCCAGTGCCTGGCTGCTTTGTTAAAGGCAATATCAGTCTTTTCTGTACCGTGCTACCCATCTTTAGTCGAAAGTCACAGTATTGTGACAATACAATCAAGACCGCACTCAAAAGGTGCATAGTTGCTAATTACAGTCAAATGCTCTACCATCACATACTAATAAATCATAATGGTAACATATTTTGTACTGTTGCAAATGATAAGTTTAGGGCAATAACCAATAGGAACATTCCTGTTCATGTCCTAAAAGTATCATCACTCTTTATATCATGTTAATATCTTTATTTACATTTGTTTGACCAAACAGAAAATAGTAAATACTGTATTAAGGTCTGTTGTGTCTTTATTCCTCTATAGTATAGATCACCCAAAAGAATCTAAAGAAAAATCCTGCTATATACTCATGAGAGCACAGTACTAATCCTCAGTACTCCTATTTTGCTGATTGTTATCCAAAATTACCCAGCTTCTCCAACTGTTCTACCCAACAGAAATAGCTATGCCTTAAGAAAGTGGACTGTACCACAGGAATCGGAGCTGCTTGTAGCTAATCGTTTGATCTTTTGCCTCCAGAGAGAAAGCAAAATGAAGCCATTTCTTTTTCCTCTCCCAGTTAACATATATCACCAGGCAGAGGCATTTAAAACAGACAGCTCAAATTATTTCATGGTAATATAGTCCAAGTACACACCTTCATAAAAGGAAAATTAAAGAACAGAGTAGGAGGGGTGTTTTAAAATACATAACTCTCTCAATCAAGTCTAATTATAAAATGAAAAGGAAGCAAGCATTTGTAGAGTTTTCACTGTACTGCATAAGGTCTGTCAGAGAGGTAGATGACATTTTGCATCTCATTAAAGGTCTGATTTGAAACAAAGGTAATTATCAAGCTTTATTTTAGTTTAATATCATTTATTAACCCCCTGCAGTATGGCTCCATTGGGCTGCAAATGCCCGAACTCTGTCCCCTTACCAACCTCCCAGCTAGGGTCTGCACAGTGGGTGCAGGGAGAAAAGCCCCCAAATGGGGACTTTTTCCCCCACAGAGGGCTCTGCCAGGCTGCAAACACCCCAGCCCCACTGCCTTGCTAGCTCCCCACCCATCAGCCATGGGCCTCTGAACCTCTGCTGCAGCCCCCCAGGCAGAATCTTCACAGAGGGTGGGGGATTTTCCCCCTGCAGTGTGGCTATGCTATGCTGCAAATGCCCCAGCCCCGCCCCCTCACTAGCCCTCCACAACTTCTGTAGGTATTCTGTTCCAGTGCTTGACCACCCTCATAGTTAGAAAGTTCCTTCTAATATCCTACCTAAATTTTCTGTGACACTCCTGAGCTAGGGACAGACATTACATATAAACTGGTTTAACTGACTAGAAACTGGTTTAAACCTGTAACAGAACAGATGTTCAGTGCACACTAACCAGTTTGAAAATGGCGAAAACCAGTTTGAGATAAACCTGGTTGAATGTAGTATCAGACTTAACTGATTTAGCACAAACCGGTTTATGCAATGTCTGTCCCAAACTCCTTGCTGGTTTAAGTTAAATCAAGGACCCCCAGCATTCCAGCATGCTCTCTGGACTGGGCTGTGCTCCAGAGAGCTGGGCTGGCCCCTCCCCTCTGCTCTGTAGCCAGAGCAGGGGTGAGGCATGGCCAGACACTGGCCTGTCATGGTCCCTGAGGCAAAATACTCTTTTGATCTCCTCTCACCTCAGCTGGCAAACCGTGTGGACCTCCATGGCTTTCCTGCAGCCTGACAGAGATGGAGTTAATTCCTCCCTCTGTCCAGCTTACCTGCAGCCAAAGAGGGGATTAATTCCACAGCAGACTAGAGTGGGAGAGAGAGACAAACTAGTCCCCTGTTAGGCCAGAGCTAAGACCTGCAGAACCAGACTGAGAGGTAGGAAGTGTTGGCAAACACCTGACAGTCATCACACATATGTGCTGGAGATGGAGTTAAGGGAAGTTGCAGATGGCTTCTAGCTGGAAGCTGCAGACCAAAGAATTCAGAGAGCTACATTTACATTATGAAGCAGAACCTCTGAAACCTAAACAAAACCTTTCTGAATACCTGGCTGTAAAGAGACACTCTGCCCTCAGGATTAGTAAGACTTATGCAATGCTTTCTTTTGTCTGCCTGCTCTACATTTTAAGTTAGAGTAAGTTGTGCATACTGTGTTTTACTGCGCTGTATCTTAGATTAGGCAAAGATTTTTGGTAGTTCCCTGTTATATGCTTTGCAAATTGCTGTGTTCAATACATGCTTGCTTCAGAGAAAGGACTTTTTTCCCCTCCCCACTCATCAGTCTGGCAGTAGATTCTTTCTTCTTCCTGCCCTGGCTGGTGGCTGGCATCCCATGTGTCCTGCTAGCCCCAGCTGGAGCCTGGCCACGCTCCAGCAGGGAAGGGTGAGAACCTTGGAGGGCATATCTGTTTCCTCCCCTTTGGCAGTGGCTAGCAGGCATGTTCTTACACTCCCAGCTTCTGGCTTGAGCCACTGCAGGCACACGCCTGCATTTCCTGGTTTAACAGAGAATGTCTGTTCAGTTATTAATCAGTTTAAACTGAGCAGCTTAGACTAACCTGCAAAAAGTGAATCAATTCAGGCCCAGGCTTTTTGAATGTCTGTCCCTAACCCTGTTAATACAACCCAGGATGCTGTTAACTTTTTTTTTGGCAACAAGAGCACAATATGTTGGCTCATATTCAGCTTATGGTTCACTGAAACCCCTCAGGTCCTTTTCTGTACTATTGCCATCTAGCCAGTCATTCCCCAGCCTGGATTTGTTCATGTGGACATTGCACTTCTCCTTGTTGAATCTCATTTGATTGATTGCAGACCATTTCTCCAATCTATCCAGATCATTCTGAATCCTAGCCCTGCCCTCTGGAGCATCCATAAGTCCACCCAACTTGATGACATCTACAAATTTGCTAAGCATCCACTCAATCCCAGCATCCAAATCATTAATGAAGATGTTGAATACTGGACTCAGAACAGACCTCTGGGGAACCCCACTTATTGCCTACTCCCAACTAGACATTGAGCCATTGAGAACAACTCACTGAGTATGATGATCCAAACAGTTTTGTATCCACCTTAAAGTCCTTTCATCTAGTCTGTATGTTGTTACCTTACTAATGAGAATGTTATGGGAGACACCAACAAAGCCCGGCTGAAGTCAAGGTGTACCAGATCTCCTCAACCACAGAGTCTGTCACCTTATCATAGATAGGTTGGTAAGGCATGACTTGCTCTTGGCAACTCCCTGATGGCTGTTCCTCATCACCTTGTTCTCCTCTAGGTGCTTCACGATAGATTCCTTGAGGACCTACTTTGTGATCTGTCCAGATCAGGTTGACTAGCCTGTAAACCCATGGATCCTCCTTCTTAATGATGGACATTATATTTCCCCTTTTCCAGTTACCTGGGACCCCACTTAACTTCCACGAGTTCTTGCATGTATCCTGCCCTGCCCTGCCCTGCCTACTTGAAAGCTTCTTGCTTCTCTAAGTAATTCCTAACTTAGTTTGCCATTACCCTGGCTGTTTGTCTCCTTCCCTATCTCCACTGCCAACTGCACTCATCACCTGGTAGCTACCCCTATGACTAGATTACTTTCTTCATTCCTAAGAGACCTATGGACTTACTGGTCTTCCTCTTACTTTTGACATGCCTATAGGATTTTTCTGTATTGTCTTTTATGTCCCTTGCCAGCTGCATCTCAAATTGTGCTTTTCTCTTCCTAATTTTCTCCCTCCATGTCCATGCAATACTCTTATACTCTTCCTAGTACTATGATTGTTTCCACTTTTTTATAGGAGTCCTTCTTTAGTTTCAACTACTTGATGAAATCCCATTGCATGTTCTATTTTTCTATCTCATTAAGATGCTCCTGTATCCTTAAGACAGCCTCATTAACGTAGAGCCATTTCTCCTGGACTCTTTTCTTCCTCAGAGTTACCTCATGAGGGATCCTGCCCACCAGGCTCCTAAGTTTGTTAAAGTTTGCTTATTCTGGTGCTCTGCTTCCTTATTCCTCTTAGGATCTTGAACTCTATCATGTTGTGGTCACTGTCACTCCAGTTGCCTCCCATCTTCCCATGCTCAATCAATTCCTACCTGTTTGTGATCAGCAAGCTGAAAAGATCTCCCCCCCCCCATGTTGGCATCTCTACTGTCTGAAGCAGAAAGTAATCCCCAGCACACTCCTGGAATTTGATAAATTAACTGTGTACCCCACGTAGGAGATGTTCTGATAATTAGAACTCCCCACAGAAATTAAGTCATGCAATTTGAAAGTTTCCATTATTTATTTAAAGGCCTCCTTCACCTGCTCTTCCCCTCTTCGTAGCAAGCCTGGAGCATCTTATTGCAGCCTGGTGCCCCCTGATGGCCTACTTCAATCTGTTGGATTTTCTGGCACTTAACACCTTTTTCCTTCTTTTCTGCTATGCCTTGATGTTCTCAAAGATACATTTGGGAGTCTACACTTACATGGCCAGGTGGCCTATCTGGAACCCCTACCTCCACTGTGGCAGTCACTTTTCCTCTCTCTCTTTCTCACTTTGTTAGCCTCTAAGGACTCCATAGGCCTAGCTACCTTCCCTCTCACCATACCCTTCCTCCCCTGTTCTGTGGGCTCATCAGCACCTCCTCATAGCTCTTTGGGTCTTCAGCAGTTTCACAGAATTGGTTTTCAGTCCTCAGGCCTGGCTACAGCTCCAAATAATTCAGGCTTATCTCTCTCTCTCAGTTGACCATCTTCCGCAGTCTTACAGAGAAATCTACAGTAACTTCCCCTGGCACCCTCAGTGTCTTCCTCCTGCCTCTCTGGCCATTCCCAAGAATCATGGATAAAAAATAGCAACTTAAACAAACATGCAACACAAATCACTTCTCTCTGATGCATAAATTCCTTCACCCCAGGCCCTGCAGAGTTCTTTTTCAGATCCTGGCAAGGGCCAGTCTGAGGTCTCATCAATGGTTCTGGGCTTGTATAGACCCTTGACCCTTTCTCCTCCATCCGTTTGACCCACCTCTCTCTCATCAGGCTGCTGAAGCTTTCCTTGTGGGTCTCATTAGCAGAGTCTTCTGCTATGTATCTGGCCTGGAGTCAGTCCTTCAGCTTCTAGGCTCAGCTGCCTGTCTGACCTCCCAATACCAGGGATGGGGAAGTGGCTTCTCCCAGAGTGTCCGATTTTCCAGTAGTTCCTGCAGTGTCCTATTGCTTGCCTGCAGCTCCCATTAAGCCCTAAAGTCTGGCAGAAGTTTTTGACAGAGCTCTGGAATCTAGCTGCAGTTCTCACAGTCCTAGAGCCTCTCAGTAATATAAAACCAGAGTCCTGTAAAGGGCACTGCACCTCTGTCTGGCCTTTTCCTCCTGGTAACTGGGTAGGGGTCCTGCTACAATGCACTACTGAAAAAAAAACCCTAAATTTTTTGTTAGTTGGATTATTTAGCTTTTTCAAGAAGGCCAGAGAACAGAATAGATATAATAATTGTCTAATCAGATTTGGTAAATCAAATGTGTCAGCCATATTGTATATACATAGGATATGGGGTCTCTCAGATGAATATGGAGATATAGATGAGTAAATATTGCAAAAAGTATTCGAGAACTTTGCATAACCTGATACAGTGAATTTGTGGGGCAATATTGTTGCATTTTGATCACAGGAATCTTCATTTAAAAAAACCCAACAGTATCAGGAGCACTTTCCAAAGTCTTGATCACATAGCATTCACAGTGGAAATATGCACCCAGCAGTCTTGAAATGTCCTAGAGGTAGTTTTAAATCACCTACTCTAGAAGTAGAAACAAAAGTAAGAGGCATATGTAACTATGCACACGAGGGAGTGACAGCAAATTATGAATGCACTCTTTTCTGTGACCGTCTGTCTTAAGTTAGCCAGAAACCCATAGGCTGGAACAGATTCACACACTGCATTCATTTTGCACTGTCTACCAAACTAAAATCTAATACAGACAACAGAAGAAGGGCTAACCTCATCAAATAAAACTGTTTGCTGCAAAGGCTTTGCCTGGCTCCAAGAAACAAAAAAATGTCACTGTATATTCAGACAAATAAGAAGGAATTCCTCTGAGTCACAGGTTAACCTCCCAATATACCAACCCATAGGTGGCAACTTTTATTTTTGCCAGGGTGGGGAGGGGCCCTAATATGATACCCCCACCCCCTCAGCAGCACAACCAGAGCAGAGCAGACCACAGTGGGGTGGGGAGGAGTGGCGGCAGATGAGGGCTGCCCACTGGAGGCTTGGGGCTCATATGTATTCTTATGTGGTGCCTATGTACCAACCTTTTCATGAGCTACCTGGAAGAGGAGAAAATGGGAACATTTTCATTATATAGCAACATCTGGAATCAGTTGCTACCACAACTTCAAAAGCTACCACCCTTCTGTCACACACTCTCTGGAATACTCATACAGGAACTAACTTCAACTTTCTAGATACCTTGATCCATATATTACAAACTAATATGTACTAAAAATCCAGAGACCACCACGCTACCTCCACAAAACCAGTGATCACCCCAAACACATCAAGAAAGCTGTAATTTATAGCTATAACTACTACATCTGCTCTGAAGGAAACAATCATGACACCTCACCAACCTGAAAGCTACCTTTACCCAGCATGGACACTACAGCAGAAAAACAGACTATTTCTTTCACAGAAGGCACAAATTCAAAGGAACAGGAGGTTGTTTTCCAGGGGAGAGGTGTGATGAAAAGGGCTTGAATGGAAGCACGAAGGACTGGATAGGCAGTATAAATTTTGGGCACTTTTCCCATTACTAACTGTGCTAAAATGAGGCTTGAACTCATAATATCCAGGTCAGATCACTTGAGTATAGTTTTTTTAGCTAAGTTTGATCACTGCTTAATTGTATCTTATAAAACCATATAGTATGGGCACAGAGTAATGGAGTACAAAGGTCTGCATTGCTTCAGCTTCCACAACACTTAAGGTACCCGAAGTTCCATGTAATTGTAAAGGATCAATTCTTAGAGGAAAGATTAAAGTGGAATTATTTGTGCCCAAAGTTTTAAAAAATTAGCTTTATACTGACAAGCTTCTTACTCATTTTTCCCCCTATTTGCACTTTGACAGAAACAAACATCATACTGAGATTGGATTCATTTTGCTTGGGCCAACTCATTCCAGCAAGATTTTATCTTTCATTCTCTCAGTCTCACATAAATGTATCAACATCATTCACCTGTCCTACTACAGTGGGCAACACAGATATTTTAGAAAATCATATAATAAACACATTTAGATCTTCAAATGGGCCAAGAAAAATCAATTCTGCATAGATCATGTTTATTAGATACAGTAAAATTGAAAGCCTGTGAATTTAATCTGTGATATATATACTTAAACAGACATTTCAGATAGTGAAATAACTTTGCTAGAGCACAGAGTAAGAATTTTGATGTGCAAACTTGCACTGGTTATACTCTAGTGTCAGAACTGCATCATCTGTCCCTCCCTGATCTCAATGAAAAGCATACACTAATCTTCGGATGAGGGCAGAAAACTTATTATTTCCATATTTTTGATTAACATGCAGTTTAGAGCACTGCTCTCTAGCCCAAAAGATCTCCCTTACAGTTCTAGATGTCTTTTTTGTGAAGACCTAAGCACTAAAAAATTTGGTAGGTGTCCAAGTCTGAGGGACAAAGGGCCAAGCAGAGATTTCAATAAAATTGTTTCTCTCTTCTGTTTAAAGTTTTTCTTTCCACAGAAAAGCAAGAATCCAGACTATACTCTTGTGAGGACTTTTCCTATCAAAGTTATTAAACCATGGGGGGAAATCCTGGCTCCAGTGGAAGCTTTGCAATTAACTGGAATAAGGTTTCCCCCTTTGGTGTTTAAATTGATCTACAAAGGATGGCTATTAAAACTCTTACTTGATTATGTAGACTGGTAGGATTAGCTTTCCAGTCTACAAAAGGCATACTCTCCTAGATAACAAATATAATTTTCTTTAAATATAAATTGCTCTACATGGACTTAGGAGATCTATAACTCCCTAAATATATATGTATATATATTTAAATTTATAGATTTATATTTAAAGCAAATTGTATTTGGTATTTAGGAGAGTATGCCCTCTGTAGACTGCAAAGTGTGTGTGTGTGTGTGTGTGTGTGTGTGTGTGTGTGTGTGTGTTTATAAGTCTTGTCATCACATTTTGACAACTGTATTAAACCTGTTGAAAAAAATACACAAATCCAGGGATGAATTTGGTTACATGAGGGACAGAACTCACTAGCATATTTTCAGCTAGGACCCATGCTAAATTTGAGGGTCTCATCAGAATGAGGTCTTTACCATGGGGGGAGGGGCATGGTGACTGCCTGCAGGTGGCAGTGGCGGTGTGGTAGCAGTAAGCAGGGCCCACCCACAGATGCCATTGGCAGCATCAGTGACAGGGACAGAGGGCGGGAAGTGGTGACCACCCGCAGACACCACCGGCAACAGCAGCCAATCTCACGGGGTGCATGGCCAATCGCAGGGGGTGCACATGCACCTGTATACACCTGCTGTGCATCACCAATGGTCTCTACTGTTTCAGTTGGAGAAAATAAAAGATAAATGGTTACTATGGCTACAAATAATTTAATAAAGCAAGTTGAGATTCATTCTCTCAAAATATTTTTTCCTGTTAGAAAAATGATTTTTCTTAAAAAAAGCTGAAAGATTTTGGAGAAAATATCATTTTATTGTTGAAGACTTACAAGGTTTTGCCAAGAAACATTTATTTTAAATAAATATTTGCCAACCATCTTCACCTACCATATAATTCAGCCATAAATAGACAATTACAGAGGAGGATTTTGACAATCAGGTAAGTTGATGCAATGTACATCAATGCATACAAGGCAACATGTTGGAAGAGTCATATATTTCTAGAAAACACTGAAAAGTAGGTGAATAAGGCTGGCACCTTTGATTCAGGAACATCAAGAACTGGTGGGGCGTTTGCTGGGTAGACTAGAGGCCCTGTGCTCTGACACCATCTTACTAAGACTTTAGGCAAACCTTGGCTCAGCAAATCCTCAGCTCCTAGCAGGACTCCCTTCCCCTTCACCCTGCCTTCTTCATAGTTTACTGAGGTCCCAGCTTTTAACCAAGTTCCCCCTGTTCCCTCTCTATTCCTGGAAGCTAGCACCGGGCTTGGTTGGGATGCCAAAATATGAGGAAGGAATTTGGAGATCCTTTAAGTTCACATCTGGAACATAAGTAACATATTTTCGAGGAAGACGGGGAGGTTCAACAAAAACAGATAACTGAAATAATGAAATAGGGTACACCTGCATGGGTATCTGATGACTGGTGCTTGAATTTCTCATGTAATCTTTAGAATCTGATTGGTTCCTATAGTTTTTAAATATATAACGAGGGTATAAAAAATACAACTAGTCTGTTACATTTTGGATGTATAACCCCTGCATTCTTTACCTCTGCTGGCCAATCAAATCAGCTGCCTAACAATGATTAAAGACATTTCTTTAAGCTGAACTAGTACTATATACAATAAACCAGACTGAGCCAAACTGCATGAAGATGTGGAATCAACCCAACTACTAACAACAATGAAGAGATACAGGAAATTACATCAAAAAATGGGATAATGTTGTGAAGAATCTTGACATTTTTATTTTTGTGACAAAGGAAGAATCAAGTAAGGGAAAAGGAAGATCATGGCAGGCCTTTTTTTAACATTTATTTGTGAAAGCAGTACAGTATGATTGTTGTTCGTCCTTCACAAGCGAAGATGGCCACATCCAGAGAGGGAGGGGGGAGGGAGGGAGAAAGGAAGCAGGAAAGAGAAAAGGAGAAAGCGAGGAAAAAGGAGACAGAGAGAGAAAAGAGAGAGGAGGGGGTGGAGGCTAGGTCATGTGGGTATGCGGTGACTTATAAGCCCAATCTTTGCCCTGAACAATCTGCTGCAGAAAGGGTGGGAGAGCAATAAGGAATGGACACAAGAGGTCCTCATTTTCCTGGCCACACACTTTCTCACTGCCACTGCTATGCACCGCTTCTCGAAGGCCAGTGTTCCACTCTGGACCAATGACCTCCAGGATGGACGGTCACAAGCGATTTGCTCTCATGACTCTGGGTCAATGCTGAAACTGTTTAGGGACATGCTTAGGGTGTCCTTGTACCACTGCTTTCGTGTGCCGCAAAAGCATACTCCATTTGACAATTTGCCATAGAAGATTTTCTTCAGCAGGTGAGTATTGGGCATTCTTGAAAGGTGGCTGGTCCATGTTAGCTGTGCCAGTTTCAGTAGGGTGTGCATACTGGGGGGAGATGATATTCTGAGCACCTCAATGTCCAGCATATTGTCCTGCCACTTGATCTTTAGTATCTTTTGTAGGCAGCACAGGTGGAAGTGGTTTAGTTCCTTGGCATAATGCTGGTAGATGGTCCAGGTTTCACAGGCATAAAGGAGGGTCAGGAGAATGACAGCTTTGTAAACCTTCAGTTTTGTCAACATTCTGATGCCTTTGTGGGCCCAAACTGACTTACAGAGTCTGCCAAAGGTCATGCTGGCTTTTGCCAGCCCTGTGTTGACTTCATCATCAGTGTGGACAGCATGGGAGAGCATGCTGCCTAGATGGGCAAACTGACCATCGACAGTTGTTGGCTTTTAACTGAGATGTGGTTCCTGGGGTGTTGTGCCAGATGTAGGTTGAAACATCACTTTGGTCTTCTTCATGTTGATTGCAGGTCCAAAGTTGTCACAGGCCGATGAGAATAGTTCCATAGATTCACAGATGTTTGGGTCCGAAGGGACCTTAGCAGATCAGAAAATCTGACCCCCCATCCTTGGGCAGGAAAGAGTGCTGGCATCAAATGACCCCAGCCAGGTGCATGTCCAGCCTCCTCTTAAAGACCCCCAAGGTAGGGGAGAGCACCACCTCCCTTGGAAGCCCATTCCAGATTCTGGCAACACTTACCATGAATAAATGGACCGTTGCATGTCAGCCTGTGAGCCTGCACATAACTGACAGTCGTCAGTGAAAAGAAAGTCATAAAGCATTGTTTGTCTGGATTTTGGAGCTTGCTCAGAGCCCGCACAAGTTGAAGATCTGTCCGCTGAAATGGTACCTGATCCCCATACCAGGGTCATCATCTTGGAAGGTATCCAACAGCATAGCAGAGAATACCATGCTGAAAAGGGTGGGTGTGACCACACAGCCCTGCTTGACGTCATTTGTGATCAGAAAGGGGTCAGAGCATTTGCCATTCGCAAGGACATATGCCATCATGCCATCATGGAACTGTCAAACCATGTTGATGAATTTTCCAGAGAATCAGTATTTCTGGATGACAGATACAGTATTTTCCTGCATCTACAAATGCCCCAGAATTTTACATGGCACCTGTACTTACGGATGATGGATACAGTATGATAAGAGCCCCCTAAATATAGGAAAAAACTGAGACCTATACATTTTCATTTCAATGGAAACCAAAATAGGAAAGTTTTAAGGCAGTAACCTAAGAATTTGTCATTGATGGATTAAAACCCATTTGGGGATGAAACTTCAGCTAATGAAGTAATGAATGCAATGCAGAAGAGTAACCTAAATGGAGACCAAGAAATTGACAAAACTTAAAGCCAAAGTGGTTTTTAATTATCATCATTTTTAAACTTGAATGTGTCCTGTTTTCTGGAAAAAGAACATTTTTAACAATGTTTGAGTGTTCAAATTCCATGTCTTGATTATTTTCTGGGGGAAAACAATTGGAATGGTAGCATTAATATGAAATGTCATTCACCAAAAAAAAAAAAGTAAACATTTTCATGCTAGACTAGTAAAATCCTCAATATGGGACTATTCCTGTTAAATCAAAGGTTCAAAATGCAGTTCAGTAAAATCTATCTTCCTGGCCAGATCCTGTTAAAGAAAAAAAGTAAGAAGTATTTGAAGGGTGAAACAAACTATTTTGACAAATGTATGAGAAATACATAGATCAGGAGTTCTTAATCCCTGGGCCACAGCCCAGCTGCCAGTCCACAGCATGGTTGGCTGCTGGACCAGAAGTCCATGACCTGCAAACCACAGCCCCACAAAGCTAGATGGAGAGGCCACAGCTCCTTTCATAGGGCTTGCGGCAGCACAGGGTTTGGCCCACCCCCCTGCCTGGGGGGTTGAAGGTATCCTTACCTGTCTTCTGGTTAGAAATTCTGGCCATAGTCAGCTGTGACTGCTGGGCCATGGCCACTTCTGGGTGGTGGTTTTCCGCGCCATGTCATAAAAACTTTGGGAACCCCTGACATAGATCAATAAATGCCAAGGAACGTAGAAAATCTCTTAATACAGCCCTTTCAATTAGACATTGCAAAATTATCTCCATTGCAAAAGAAGGATTCTGTATGGTGGGGAAAAAAAAGTATTAGAAAATGGAAGTTCCTCACCCTTATTGTCAGGGTGAGGAACTTCTGGTTCTTGTCTCTGAGCCTGCTCCAGGTCCTTCTTTATACCGAAGCTCGCCTTCCTCCTCATTTCCCTCCAGAAGCATGGGGAGAAGATTCCTTTGTAGCTGTATGTATCCCATGGGGTGGGACAACTGCAGGCAAGCACCCTTAAACCCTAGTTTTGTCCTCTCTGCCCCAGGGATTCCTTCTCTTTCCTTACAATATTTACTTGGACATATCATACTAAGCAAAACAGAACAAACATATCTTACCCCTGTGCTGTCCCTGCCACTTGGTGGGTTTGTCTTCCCTTGAACTACCTGAAGTCAGTTTGGCACCAAACATAATGCAAAAATGACCCTTTAACCTTTGATCTTAAGGTCAAAATGGATTTCTTGATTACAAGACAACATCAAACATTTTTGCTGGTCTCCCTTACTGCTAAAGAATATACTGAAACCACAGAGATTTCAAATGCTGCCTGACTTTGACACAAAGAACACTTCCAGTTATTTGGAGAAAAACAAGCAACACAGACATGCCTGGGCTAACCTGGAAACTCTTTATGGAGCATCAGAGATGAAATTGTTATTGTGAAGTATAATCCACTGCATTTCATACATTCCTGATGTACATGTGACTTTGTTTTAAGGAGTTTGACCTTCCTTTCGTAGATTTGTGCACAAAAACAGGTCTCAGACTTACACAATGATAGAAAATTAGGGTTGGAAGGGACCTCAGGAGTTCACCTAGTCCAACCCCTGTTCAAAGAAAAACCATCCCTAATTATATCATCTCAGACAAGGTTTTGTCTAGCTGGGTCTTAAAATCCTCCAAGAATGGAGATTCTATCACCTCCCTGGGTAACCACATAGTTAATGAGGATATTGAACCAGCCATAGGACTGACCCCTGGGGCACTCTATTTGATACCAGTTGCCAACTAGACATCAAACCATTAATCACTACCCATTAAGCCCAACAATCCAGCCAGCTTTATAGCCACCTTACAGTCCATTCATCCAACCCATACTTCCTTACTTTGCTTACAAGAATGTTGTACGCCAGAGGAATTGGAAGTCCTTGCACAGTCAAAGAACTATGACATGATAGTGGAATAACAGAGACTTAGTGGGATCGCTTGTGAGCACTGTCATGGATAGGTACAAACTGTTCAGGAAGGACAGGCAGGGGAGAAGAGGAGGAGGAGGAGTTGCACTGTATGTAAAAGAGATGTGTGATTGTTCAGAGCTCCAGTATGAAATTGGAGATAGGCCTGAAGAAAGTCTCCGGGTTAAGGTTAGAGAGGAAAGTAACAAGGGTGATGTCATGGTGGGTGTCTGCTATATGCCACCAGACCAGGAGAATGAGGTAAATGAGACTTTCTTCAGACAACTAGCAGATGTTTCCAGATCACAGGCCCCGGTTGAGGGCGGATTTCAATACTTCAGTTACTCTGACATATGTTGGGAGGGCAATACATCAGTGTGCAGGCAATCTAGGAAGTTTTTGGACAGTGTTGGAGAAAACTTCCTGGTGCAACATTTGGAGAGACCGTAGGGGCCATGCTCTTCTTGACCTGCTGCTCAGAAACAGGGAAGAATTTGTGGGAGATGTAAAAGTGGATAGCAACATGGGCAACAGTGACCAAAAGATGACTGAGTTCAGGATCCTGACAAAAGAAAGTAAGGAGGGCACCAGAGTATAGACCCTAGACTTGAGAAAAGCATACTTTGACTCCCTCAGGGAACTGATGGGCAGGATCCCTGTAAGGCCAGTCTGAGAGGAAAAGGAGTCCAGGAGAACTGGTTGTATTTTAAAGAAACCTTACTGAGGGTGCAGGAACAAACCATCCCAATGTGCAGGAAGAATAGCAAATATGGCAGGCAACCAGCTTGCTTAGCAGAAAACTCTTCAGTGAACTTAAACACAAAAAGGAAGCTTACAAGAAGTGGAAGTTTGGACAGATGACTAGGGAGGAGTATAAGAATATTGCTCAGGCATGCAGGGATGAAATCAGGAAGGCCAAAGTGCAACTGGAGTTGCAGCTAGCAAGGGGCATGAAAGGTAACAAGAAGGGTTTCTACTAGTACATCAGCAACAAGAGGGAGGTCAGGGGAACTGTGGGCCCCTTAGTGAACAAGAGAAGCAACCTAGTGACAGATGAGGAGGAAACAGCTCACAGGCAAGATCAGCTCCCAAACTACTGCACCAGGCAGCACAGTTTGGGTAGAAGATGAGCAGCTCTCAGTAGTGAAAGAACAGGTTAGGGACTATTTAGAAAAGCTGGATATGTACAAGGCCATGGGGCCAGATGCAATACATCTGAGGTTACTGTGGGAGTTGGCTGATGTGATTGCAGAGCTGCTGGCCATTATGTTTGAAAACTCATTATGATAGGGGAAGGTACCAGATGATTGGAAAAGGGAAAATATAGTGTCCAGCTGTAAGAAAGGGAAGAAGGAGGATCCAGGAAACTACAGACAAGTCAGCCTCACCTCAGTCCCTGGAAAAATCATGGTGCCAGTCATCAAGGAAGCCATTTCTAAGCACTTGGAGAAGAAAGTGATCAGGAACAGTCAGCATGGATTCACCAAGGGCAAGTTATATCTGACCAACCTGACTGCTTTCTATGCTGAGACGATTGGCTCTGTGGATGCAGGGAAAGCAATGGAGATGACTTACTTTGCCTTTAGCAATGCTTTTGATACCATCTCCAACAGTATTCTTGCAAGCAAGCTCAAGAAGTATGGATTGGATGAATGGATTGTAAGGTGGATAGAAAGCTGGCTGGATTATCAGGCTCAATGGGTAATGATTAATGACCTGACATCTAGTTGGCAGCCAGCATCAAGTGGAGTGCCCAATGGGTCAGTCCTGTCATCAATTTATCTTTGTTAACGATCTGGAAGATGGGATGGAGTGCACCCTCAGCAAATTCACAGATGACACAAAGATGAAGGGTGTAGTAGTAATGCTGGAGGGTAGGGCTAGGATTCAAAGTAACCTACACAAACTGAAGGATTGGTCCAAAAGATATCTCATGAGGTTCAACAAGGACAAGAGCTAAGTCCTGCACTGAGGATGGCACAATCCCATGCACCAGGATAGGCTGGGGACCAAATGGCTAAGCAGCAGCTTTGCACAAAAAGACCTGGGTGTTACAGTGGGCAATAAGCTGAATATGTGCAAGCAGTGTGCCATTGTTGCCAAGAAGGCTAACAGCACACTGGGGTGCATTAGTAGAAGCCTGGCCACCAGATCGAAGGAAGTCATTATTCCCCTCTATTCAGCACTGGTGAGGCCATGTTTGAAATATTGTGTCCTGTTTTGGGCCCAACACTACAGAAAGGATACGGACAAGTTAGAGAGAGTCCAGTGGAGGGCAAGGTAAATGGTTTAGGGGCTGGAGCACATGACTTATGAGGAAAGGCTGAGGGAACTACAGAAGAAAAGATTGAGGGGCGACTTGATAGCAGCCTTCAACTACCTAAAGGATGGTTCCAAAGAGGATGGAGCTAGACTGTTCTCTGGTGGCAGAAGACAGAACAAGGAGCAATAGGCTTAAACTGCAGCAAGGGAGGTTTACGCTGGATATGAGGAAAATCTCACTAGGAGAGTGGTGAAGCACTGGAACAGATTACCTAGAGATGTGGTTGAATCTCCATGGTTGAAGGCTTTCAAGGCTCAGCTCGACAAAGCCCTGACTGGAACAATCTATCTGGGGATGGTCCTCCTTTGAGCATGAGGTTGAACTAGATGACCTCCTGAGGTCTCTTCCAACCCTAATTTTCTATGATTCTGTGTTATGCCAACATTGTCCTTTACAATAAATAGTTTTCTACCTCACTTGTGTTTACTCCCACCTAAACAAAATGTATATATAGACAGCAATCACATTCCCCCCTCAGCCTTCACTTGACTAGACTATACAATCCAAGCTATTTTAATCACCTCTTGAGGCTTTACATTATTCTCATCATCCTTATAGATCTTCTCTGAATCTGTTCTAAATTTGAATTTGTCTTCCTTGCACTTGGGTGACTGGGACTCTGCACAGTATTCCAGGTGATGTCTTATGTAATTAACATATCTCCTCCTGGTATACCTTGATCCTAGGACTTCATTTGCCTTTTTTATGGTCACATTGCTTTGGTGGTTGAAACTTATTCTGTATTTAACTCATATATACAAACCTTGCTCTTCCTCCTCTGCTATAAGCTGAGAACTCATCAAGTGGAAACTAACTAGCACATACCAACCAATCTCCTCCTTGTCTGTTTCCACCCCATTAGTTCCTGAGTCATAGCAGATATTTTAATTATTAGTTCCTGACTTGACCTTGAATATTACATTATTGAACTTCATTCCATTGTGGTTACTCTAGTTCTAATTATTCTGTCTCTTCCTATATATTATCTTACTCCTACCCTGTATTGAAGATGCCTTTTAAGTTTGTGCCATCAACATATTCCCACTTTTCATGTGGAGGTCATTAATTAAAATATTAAAACAAGACAAAATCATTATGATTTGCTCTTATGTCTTTTAACAAAGCTTTTAAAGTTTCCATCATTAAACTGGGCAATCCTGTGTAATTGTTTTAGTGTGATGCTGCTCATAGGGCTATTCTTTCTGTATTTGCTTCAAGTTTCTGCTGCCAGTAATGAAGGACAATCAGGTAAATAAACTAGGAAGTCAATAATGATTTTTAAGGTAAGGACAAAGAATTCATTATTGCTTTATTATGTTGTGTTTAGATTGTGCTATAGCAGCACAGCAACATTCATAGCGAATCCAGAAGATACCGCAGAAGCTTGATCTGCAATTGAGGCTTGTGAACAAAGATATCTCATGTGGCATTGCTAATCCTGAAAGAAACTACATACCCTAAAATACAGCCAAATAAACACCATTACAGACACATTCTCCTTCTTACTACAAATAAATCGTACTGTGGCAAAATAGGCTTTCTTTCAATTTGTTCAAATCTGACTTAAAGGTAGATAAACCAAAAGTAAAAGAAATTCATATTTTAATTAGTTAATTAGCTAATCCATTAGATTTTTTTAAAAGGTAGTGTAACAGCATATCTACAAAGGAGTAACATCTTACAGTATGTGTTTATCTAAACCTAGGAATGGACCAATTAATTTGCAATAGATATGGGATATGAATTGCTTTGACATGCAAAATGGCACAGGAAAATAAGAAAATGCAAAATAGCATAAGTACAATTTCATTTATGTAATTAGTAGATGGAAATAGATTCATCCTAATCTAATATTTCAAGTGAAAAAAATGAAAAGGCTACTGCTCTAATTGAGAATAAAATTCTAAATATGTAGTACAAGTACATTCATTTTCTGTGGGGAAAAAATACTGACTCAATCTTTCTGGTATGTATCTAATCAGATAGTGTTGGAACCAGGAGAACACTGCTAGAATAGAAAACAATTAACCGTGTACAATTTAAAACATACTTATTTTGAAATCAATGCATTTTTAGTAGATGCCTCAAATGAAGCATATACTATTATTTTCCTGAATAAGGGTAAAGTTAAACACATAGTTAGTTGCTTTTTAAAATACAATCATGATGAACATGAGATTAAAAAAACAAACATTGGTCAAGTAGCCATATGACACATCCTAACAGAAAGATATGCAGTAATACCTGCATGCATTGATAAATAACAGTCAATGTCATGCCTTATAGGTTCAAGTTACTGGATTGACTACTCTAAGAATCACAGTATTCTTTTGTCTCCCTAAAATTAACTAAGAGAAAGAAAGTAACTTTAGGAAATCCTGTATCAGCTCTTAGTCAGTTTTCTATCATTCTGTCATTAAATTGTTGCTGCCCGCCAGTCAAACTGTTGAAAGAAAGAAGATTTACTTCTTGAAGGTAGACCTTCTAATGGAAGCCACACAAAACAATAGGCAACCACAGGTATAAAACTATTACTTTAAGGACTAGTGTGGGAAGCACTGTCCTGAGTATTCATTCTCTCTCTCTCTCTTTCTCTCTTAATGATCATTGCTCCCTAACGCTTTTTAGATTTCTGTGTTGTTATGTTGTTGGATGACATTTCATACCCCTGGGATTTTATTCCTATTTTAGATAACTGAGATGGCCCCAGTGCAGCGGGATAGCTGATATACCCATTGGGACAATAACGAAAACAGACTTTAGTATTTCATTTAACAGGTAGGATTACAGAAATGAATATCTTTTCATTCCTTTACCATATATCTTTATATAGTATGGGAACACTGTGTTTACGCATTTATCTTTCTTCAAGAAAGCTTCAGTTAGAAAAACTATTCTGCCTGAAGCAGCATTTTTTAAACCAAATGAAATCTCGCTCCAGTGTGCTTCTAAACACATCCAAAGTGCTTCATAATGCTAAGAAGTGTGACTTGTTCCTGGTTATGATAGTCCAGAGCAAATAAAACGTCTTTCATTTTGAGTATGAATCTTGAGATTCCCACAATTTCCCCAGTTCCACGCAGATCTGGGTGAAGATTTCACGCTGCACCATTAGGAGCCGTGTGAGTTTTTTCACCTTTATTCAAGCCTCATGTTGTTCCTTGTTGATTTCCCAGTATACAATCAAGACTCTGCCCAGGTGAAGGGAAGTGGCTCATCACACATTTTCATCTCATATGACAACATTTCAAAACTGACAGAAAAACTGGTAGGATGGTACTCTGTGACTGTAGCATTGCCACCCTATTAGATGACCTATCTAACTACACCTGTACTGTACATCAGAGCTGTCCAAATGACGGCTCATGAGGAACCAGAATGAGGTCCCTGAGCCATATTTGACCTGCAAGTAGTTACTGTGCAGTCCACAGACCCTGGGAGCCACCTCTTGCTGATGCTCAATGGAGAAGGTGGTGGCTGCATGCCGCTGGCGCAGCCCACACAGCAAAGGGTATACCAGATGCACTCAGGTTAGACAGTGCTGTTTGTATATAATGGTGTGTTCACTTTGGGAGATTATAAATATTAAGGCTTTGTGAAACAGTACCATTTAATTTCAACTTCCATTTTGCCATTTCGAAGGGGCAGTGTTTTTTTT
The DNA here is from genome assembly GCF_052110815.1 of Crocodylus siamensis. Classification (NCBI taxonomy): domain Eukaryota; kingdom Metazoa; phylum Chordata; order Crocodylia; family Crocodylidae; genus Crocodylus; species Crocodylus siamensis. The sequence continues at coordinate 34,837,204 of NC_143401.1, read as the reverse complement.
TCATTTTGACGCGCTGTTCTGTTGTGTTTTGTCAAAACTGTTTCACTGTTTCGACGTATTTCGTCCATAGGCTATAATGGGGAATCATGAAAATCCCTAAAACTTTGTCATTTCTTGCCTGATTCAGATTAAAATTGCAGAGATTATAGCCCCTTCTGATGGCATGAAGCTTGATCAGTTTCAAGTAGATAAGTGCAGAGGTTTCTGGGACACTGCACCTTAAACCATTAAAAGGAAAACTCATATCACTTGCCGGCAGCAACAGCCTCCTGTCATCCCGCAGACAGATCTGAGGGCCCACACCCCTGGGAGGGCTGCAGGACTGTGCTGGACTCTTCCCAGGGATGAAGACCCCCAGAAATGTGTGTGGGATGAAAGCAGGCTGCCACTGCCAGCTGGGACCAGAGCTGGATGCAGCCCACACTGAGGACCGGGAAGCCTGGTGCTGCCGCTGGCCCTAGCCAGCAGCAGCAGCATGCTGTCATCCTGCATGCAGATCTGGGGCCCCATGCCACCTGGGAGGGCTGCAGGGCTATGCCAGACTACTCCTGGGGGCACAGGCTGACAGCAGGCTACCGCTACCACCTGGGACCAGAGCTGAAGCCAAGCAAGCCTGGCTTCAAAACTTGAAATGTTTAGAGTGCCCTTGTTTTGTTAAAAGCTGTTTCAAAGCCTTTTGTTTCATTTCAGTTTTGGTGTTATGTCCAAACAGCTTTGAAACGAAACACCCACTGAAATTTTGCACAGCCCTAATAAATATATTGCAAATGGATAAGAAAGAATAGCCACTAACCTACAGCTTCCAAACAGAATACTTCTGGGAAGAAAGCTCTCCAAATAGATCCTAGTCCATTCATTTTCAAAGACTGTTATGGGGATTTAGCAGCATGACATGCATGATTTTTGTGCACATTTCTGAATTCACTGACAAAAATATTAAAACCACATGACTGGTAGTAATTTACAATTTTAGGATGACTTAACTCCAGGAAGTTCAGAGTAAGAGGAAAAAAAGATTTTTAAACACCAAGTATTAAGAGTCAGGGACAGTCATGCTAAAATGGTTTAGAGTGATACCCCCACATTAGGCCTGTCTCCCCCCTCTTCCCGTCATAATGTGAATACCCCACAACGAGTCCCACCCCAAGACCTGCCAGCTCCTCTTCACAGACCTGACAGCCTTCAATCCCTCTAGCCAAGGGATGGGCCGGATAGGGCCTATTACCAACTCAATTTCCCAGCAGCTCCTGCCCAAGTCACTCTGGCCATTTCCATGGAGACCCTAGAATGTGATGGGGCCATAGTTTCCATGGAGACCAGCCTGCGTGGTGCTGGCAGGACATGCAGCTGGGCAGGAAGCTTCTCTGGGGCTGGGACCTTTGGCAGTGACAGCACAAGCCAGAGCTGGGATCCACTACCTGCATGTCCATGCGAAAGGGCCTCCATTTTGCCCAGCCCTGCCCTACCCCCTCCCCATGGACCATCCAGGCCCTCCCTCCCCAACTTAATTGTCTCTAGCTACCCACACATCCTCATGGGAAGCCATAGGTGACTGGTAAGGGGGGCATGGCAGGAGGCACGTGCCCCATCCCCCACTGCCGATACCACTGGCAGCTAATGCGGGTGCTTGCCAGGCCTGTCCCTGCCTCCAACGCAACAGATGGCTTCTGCAGGTGCTTATCAGCCCCATCCCTGCCACCTATACCAGCTTCTGTGGGTGCTCACTAGCCCCACCCCCGCTGCCAATGCTGACACTGGCTTCTGTGGGTGGCCACCCAGACTCAAGAGGCACCAGTTGACCATGCGGGAAGCAGCAAACACTTGCATGTATAGATTCCAACTCAGGTTTAGGAGGCTTAAACTAAGCCTCCTAAACCTGAGCCAGCCCCCACAAATGTTTTTTCACACACTTAGTGACTATTTTAGACTTGGTAAACGGAAAGGATATTACTGGTCATGTAAAATAATATTGGAACAAGGTTGTATGGCTAATGGGAAGGAGTATATTGAATAGGAAATACCACATCTGCAGAGGAAGCAAAGCTCATAGACCTCAATTCATTAAAACACAGGAAACTGGATCATCTGAGATCTATGAAAGAAACAGTACATGAAATTCTAAGTCGATTAACAACGATTTTAATAATTATCAAGTCAGGTATATTGTGTAACTAGGGAATAGTATATTATGATAGTGCAGAAGTAAATAAAACCTCTTCAGTTTTGAGAGCTAGTCTTGAGATTTCCACAATTTACCCAATTCCAAACAGTCTCAAGGTGTTGCATGGGTATTTTCCCAATTCATGCATCAAGTTCCAATCCTTTGCCTTGTTAGAGTTCTCTCAGTCTGACTTGAATAGCACACAAGGCTTCATAAAAAAAAAAATCAATGGGAAGAACAATTATAAACATAGAGGCAAATGAAAAATGGGACAAAATGTAAAATTGATTTACTTGAGGTAAATGTTGTCTGACTTGCCTGATAGCTTTCCTTGAAAAAAAATCTGATTTTTTTCCTCAAATAAAGGAAACAAAGTAGATCAGGTCAATATGAACTTCACTTAATTATCAGGGAACATGGAGAACTGTTCAGTAGGTAAGGAAAACAGAAACTAGAAAGCAGACAGTAAAATGCTGAAAAGTAAACTACTGGGCTGGAGGGAGGTTAATCAAGGATCAGTCTTCGGTCTAATCTTGTTTAATATTTTCATTAGTGTAAATTTCAGTTGTATTTAAAAAGTGACCCTGTAAATATAATATCATGCACTCATGCAGTAGTTCTCCTCTGGGCTTTGAAGTGGGTACTTGGGCATGTGGCTAATGGTAGTTCAAGAACTGGAAAATCTCTAAATGGGCAATTGTTAGAAAGGAAGAGAATCAATATGAAGAAACAATAGGAGAATATAAGAAAATATACTTGAAGTTTTTTGGTGTTTTAAAGAAAAGCCAAATGGAAACCTACTATGTAAGTCCCTGTCTGTTCCTAAATTTGATGGTTTATGTAGATACAACATTCGACTCCAAATCACCTGTGTTTTGTGAAAAACAGAATGAACCTCTTTTATAGTTTGTCAAAATTCTGGATGTTTTATTACTGGAATTTCAGGTGATACAGTCTAATGAGCCATTCTTGTCTGATAGTTTGGTGTCTTGTAATTAAAAACACTGATACTGACGCACATTAATGACACAATGAGAAAAGCCAATGGAAGGACTAATTGAGACTGTCTCTCATCACAGACCGTTTCACAATGTTAATAATACAGAAAACACTCATTAATATGTAATTAAATATCCAGAATGCACAGGCTGTCAAAACTGGGTAGCCAGAATGAATCTTCACACTTTTTAGCCTCTTCCTGCCCCTCATGCCCAAAAATAGCTACCGTGCCAGGCAAGACCGTGATATTGCTTTTCCAACAAAAGTGAACTGGCATGGCACCAGGTGCTGATTCTGCCAGCAACCAGTGCCAGCCCAGTGAAGCAAGCTGCATTTTCTAAGCTATTTCCATCTGGAAGAGAAGCAAATACTTAGATTAACCTGTTTTCCTGACATGCAGGTATGCAAATATTTTGCGAGCTGCAGGTACAGTCTGTTTCTTTGTGCTACTCAGAATTTCAATACTCCTGTCACTGCAAAACTGATGCCAGTAACAAACCCAAAGACATACAAAACCCTGCAATCATAAATTGTTCCAAAATGTTGTCCTCACTGAAATAGGTTTAAAAGTATCAAAGCAATAAATAAATAAATAAATAAATAAATAAATAAATAAGATTAGCACTCTGGGGTCTGATATGGGAACTCTGTCTTCATTCTTCTCTGTACTATGCTTGATATCCTATCGCTTCTCTAATAAATAGAAAACAAGATAAGTGATTTTGGATGCCTCATGTGCAGCATCTTAAGGGGCACAATTTCCAGAAGACAAATACTCAGTTCCATATGAATGGTAAGATAGGACCAAAATGGGTTCAAATCTCAGAATGGGAAAAAAATACTGAACGAGTCTGAAATATGAGGTGCTCTTGAAAACTTAGGTCTAAATATACAGCAATCAGTCTTCTGCACCAAAAAAGAAATAGGTCACAACCATTTAGTATTCTCAAAGAACAAAACCAAATTGGGCCTTTGGGATACTCTTTGGGACACTTATCAAGTCCTGGCATCCCACTTATCCCAGCTACACTTTGGGCCAATACATTCCAGCACACCCCCTAATTCCTTCTCACTCACGCAGCTGCCTTCCCTAACATCTACCAGCTTTTCCCATCAACCCCCAAACAGCAACTCCCAACTGCCAGGATGCCAGCTTTCAGTATGATCCCTGCTACTGCCTGCAAGTTTTAATCAATATATAAATTAACTACATTAGTTGGATAAAATGTGATAGGAAGCTACACAAAACATGTTGGTTATCTGAAATCTGAAAAAATGATCTAAAACTTTCACACTTCTAGTACACCTTTCATCCAAGGTCCAGACACTTTGCAAGCATTAATTAAGCCTCACAAATTTGCAATGCGCCATCAGTAGATTTATTCCTGAACACTCTTTATTGATGGCTTGACCATCTGCCTTTATTTGTTGATTTTCCCATGGACAAGTCCCATAAAGGTTAGCCTGCTCTTGGCCTCAGTAAAACTTATTTTCTATTCATCAAAATCTTAATAAAAATCTGTAAACCTTTCTATACAATTACTTAGCGATTGTCACATTGGCAAAACAACCCATTTCCAAGAAGCAGAATACTTATTTTTAATAAATAAACAACAAAAATGCCACAAAAAACCCCTTTAGACTTTAAAGATGTGCCAGACTTAAACATGACTGTTTATATAAACTACAGTGTTATAATAATGGTTGGTTCTGATTTTTGTCTTAGAAGAAGACACATTTCAGTAAATAATATCACTATATTAACTCACTTAAATGTAACTGGGAAGAAGAGCTCAATGAAGCTCATCTCAGAACAGATTCTTGTACTCATGCAGAGACTTGAACCTGGATTTCCCAAATATTAGGGGACAGCCCTAGCCATCAGACTACTGTTTAAAATCCTATCCTAATACACCCTTATGAAAGCTTCATCAAAATCAATGCATCACATGAATAAAAGGTAAGGGATTTTTTTCCCCCAATTCATTGGTATTTTCTAATGTAAACCATTTCAGTTAAAAATACTTAAAAACTGATCTAAACCTAGATCTGAATTTTGCAGCTAGCTGCTAACTCTACACAGAGAACCCTACATTTTATAAGGATTATGGTTCAAAAAATTCAGATCCGAATTTGGGCTTCCAGTCCATCCAACAGATGCTGCAATAGTTCTCAAGGCAACAACTCCTGAATTGATTTCTGTGATGATTTAGTAGAAGCAAGGGGGAAAGGTCCTTTTGACTTTAAGGGCTAAACCAATTTCTGAACTAGATGTATTCTTTCAAATGTTACAGATGCCAAAAACAAGGCTTTGCAATGGAGATGAAGGTTGTCCCTAACCACAGTATTACAAATACAATACAAAAACTTTTCAAGGTTTCAAAGCTTTCCAGTAAGATCATATAGTGCTTCCCATCTATCATGACTATTGCTTTAGAAGTAGGAGATAAGAAAGTGTCTCCTTACTGCTCAGGAATATTGATTCTCTAGAGTAATCCTTGAAGAAATCAGTGCAATTCAGTGTTCAGCAGTGAAAGCATCCATGCACTTTTCAATGGAGTTCTCTCAGGTGAATGTATAATTAGAAATGGGTGACAAAACTGAGGGTTTTCAATCCACATTTAGATACAGTAAAATACTGAACAGTTTTTTCCACTGAAGTCAGTGGTATTTGGGGATACTTACACATTTGGAAACTCAGGCCAATGCTTAAATTTGGATGGAAAAGATTCACTACAGGCATTTAAATTTTGGCTAGATAAGACAATTATTCTTATTATAATCATAATCAGCACTGCCAACATATTAAGCTTGCTTGACATCTTTTTTATCACCCTCGTTGCATCTGCTTACAACTGCCAAAGTTAACTGTTTGAGGCTGAAATTTTGTATGAAGGTATCTGCTCCAGTATGAGTATGCATATTTGCACGGGGGGGCAGGGAAAAACATGTGCTGGGAAGGGGAGAAATAATCCGCCAAAAGCAATCACCTGTTTCTGAAAATGGGACTACAGAAAATTACATTATTTTGCTCCTGTTAGAAAAATATTTACTTTGATATGTTCTGAAACCACCACCCTTTAGAACAGGACTTTCAAAATCAAGTACCACACACTTCTGATGGACAATTTTGCTTTTTACCAAGGGGTCTTTTGATTTGACATTAAAATTCTGTTGAACTACCAGAATTAACAAGCTAAAAATATATGACTAAAGTTAAGGATATCTGGCCAGCTGCTGAGGGATTGGAAACTGGCTAATGCGGTCCAATTTTCAAGAAAGGGAAGAAGGCTCCCAAGTAACTATATACCTGTAAGCCTCACCTCAGTGCTTGGGAAGATCTTGGAGATAATCAGCAAGGATCACATCTGTGGGGGGCCAGCAGGGGAGATCATGCTCAGGGGCAATCAGCATGGGTTCATCCTGCCTGACCAACCTGATTACCTTTTATGACCAAGTAACTAAATCCTTGAATGATGGTGTCGCCATGGATGTAGTCTTTCTAGACTTTAAGAAGGCCTTTGACACTCTCACCCCATCCTCATCAATAAATTAAGCGACTGTGGCATTGATGCCTACACAGTTGGAGGGATAAAAAATTGGCTAATGGGGCACACCCAGAGAGTAGTGGTGGATGGGTTGTACTCAGCCTGGCGAGATGTGAGCAGTGGGGTACCCCAGGGCTCGGTCCTCTGGCCCACACTGTTGAACATCTTCATTGGCGACTTGGACGAGGGGGTGGAAAGCACGCTGTCCAAGTTTGCTGATGACACTAAGATGTGGGGTGAGGTGGACACACATGAGGGGAGATAGAGGCTGCAAATAGATTTAGACAGACTACAGAAGTGGGCAGATGAGAATAGGATGGGGTTCAACGTAGACAAATGCAGGGTGCTGCACCTTGGGAGAAGGAATTGGCAGCATACACACAGGCTGGGGAGTTCCCCTCTTGAAAGCACAGAGGCAGAACGGGATCTTGAAGTCATTATTGACTCCAAGATGGACATGAGCCGCCAATGCCAGACTGCAGCCAGCAAGGTCAGCCATAGCTTGTCATGAATCCAAAGATGCATCTCAAGCCGGTCCCGAGAGGTGATACTCCCCCTCTACGTGACTTTGGTCAGGCCGCAACTGGAGTACTGTGCCCAGTACTGGGTGCCACACTTTAAAAGGGATGTGGCCAGCCTGGAGAGGGTTCAGAGGATGGCCACCTGCTTGGTGAGAGGGCAGCAGGACAGGCCCTATGATGAGGAGAGACTGAGGGACCTGAACCTGTTCAGCTTCAGCAAGAGGAGGCTCAGGGGGGAACTGGTGGCTGCCTACAAACTCATCAGGAGAGATCAACAGCAAATAGGTAGAGCCCTTTTCTCCCCAGCACCACCTGTGGTGACAAGGAACAATGGTAATATAAGCTGATGGAGAATAGGTTTAGACTAGAGATCAGAAGGAAATATTTTACGCTTAAGGTGGCCAAAATCTGGAACCAGTTTCCCAGGGAAGTGGTCCTCGCCCCTACCTTGGGCAAATTCAAGAGGAAGTTGGATGACCTGTCTTGTGAACCCAGCATTCATTCCTGCCTGTGGCAGGGGGTCAGGCTAGATGATCTGTTCAGGTCCCTCCTGACCCTAGATACTATGTAACTATATACAAACTGGTTGGTTCATTGTGGTTAATAGGTAGTGATCAATAGTTCAATGTCTAGTTGGGAGGCTCCTTGGTGTCTTGTCCTGGGTCTGGTATTCTATATTATCTTCATTAGTAATTTGCATGATAGGTTCATAAAATCATAGAATCATAAAAAATAGGGTTGGAAGGGACCTCAGGAGGTCATCTAGTCTAACCCCCTAATTAAAGCAAGACCATCCCCAGCTAGATCATCACAGACAAGACTTTGTCTGAGTCTTAAAAACCTCCAAAGATGGAGATTCTACAACCTCTCTGGGTAACCTGCTCCAATGCTTTACTACCTTACTTGTAAGAAAGTTCTTCCTAATATCTAACCTAAACTTCCCTTGCTGCAACTTGAGACTATTGCTATTTGTTCTGCCACCACTGAGAGCAGTCCAGCTCTATCCTCTTTGGAACCTCCCTTCAGGTAGTTGAAGGCTACCCTCAGTCTTCTCTTCTACGGACTAAGTAAGCCAAGTCCCCTCAGCCTTTCCTCATAGTCATGTGCCCCAGTCTCTTAACCATTTTCATTGCCCCCCACTGGAATTTGTCTAGCAGGGAGCACAAAATTGAACACAGTAGTCCAGATGTGTCCTCATCGGTGCCAAATAGAGGGAAATAATCATTTCCTTTGATCTGCTGGCAACACTTCTCCTAATGCAGCCCAGAAGCTGCAGCAGCAGCTGTTAGCTTTCTGGGCAACAAGGGCACACTGTTGGCTCATATCCATCTTATTGCCCACTGTAACCCCCAGGTCCTTTTCTTTAGATCTGTTGCTTAGCCAGTCTGTACTCGTGCATGGGATTCTTCCATCTTAAGTGCAGAGCAGGGTTTTTTGACCCCTTGATATCTAGCACACACAGCGGCAGAGTGCAGCCCCATGAAGTCAGGCCTATGAAGTCTGGCCAGCCAGAGCCACACTCCATCCCGGCCAGGCTCTGCCCAGCAGGATCACCACTGCTGCAACCCTGGGATGCCCTCAGAATCCCAGATAAGGCTGTTGGGGCCACATGTGTGCCAGTGCACGTGACACAGATGTTCCCCAGAGACAACTAGCGACAGCACAAAGTGCACCAATGCTAGTTGTTCTTGGGGAAACCAAGCGACCATGCATACCTGGATGTGACCCATTTCTTTTGGCCCAATCCTTCAATTTGTCAAGGTCTCTCTGAATCCTAGCCTTACCCTCCAGCATATCTACTGCTCCCCCCAACTTGGTGTCATCTGCAAACTTGCCGAGGGTGCACACTGTTCCATCTTCCAGATTGTTGATGAAGATCTTAAACAAAACCACCCCCAGGACTGACCCCTGGGGCATTCCACTAGACACCAGCTGCCAACTAGACATTGAGCCATTGATCGCTACCCTTTGAGCCTGACAATCCGACCAGTTTTCTACCCACCTTACACTCTATTGCATTAGATGACTTCCAGAGGGCCTTCCAGCCCTACTCTTCTATTATTCTGATTTCCCAAGAAATGGAAATGCTGTTTTTTAGTCGCCTACTGTATAGAATTGATATTTTTGACCAGTACATTTGTAGCCTGTAAAAATCTATTTTCAGAGAAAAAAAATTTTTTTTCAAAGTGCCGGTAGCTGGGGCAGGCGGGGCAGCCATGAGGGACTGGGGGAGCAGACAAGGGTTGGGGGGTAGGCTGGGAGAGCAGGCAGGGGATGGGGCCTGGTGGAGGTCCCCCCATGGTCCCCTCCCCCATCCTCCAGCCTCCTCCCCCCCCACCCTCTACTTACCAGCTCAGAGTCTGGGTCCAGCTCCTTGATAGAGTGGATGGGGACTGCCCAAATCTCTGAAGCGCTCCAAATCTTTTCTGAATCAATTCAGAGAGTTTTGAATCAATTCAGACCTGTCAAATGGTCACCTGATTTGGTTCGGATTCAGAGATTTGGCTACTGAATCGAGCCTATCTGCTCCAAATTTAATCACTAACCAAAGCTTCGCACTGCCCTACTGTGTATTGACAAAGACCAAAAAGAACAAGATAACTTTTTATAATGGCTCTGCAGACTTATACTTTATAAATTAATAGTTCCTATTATCTTTCAGATACTCATTTTAGTAGGATAACCTTGACTGGTACAGATAGCCTCTCTTCATCTTAAATTATTTCCTAGAACTCAAGTAGCTGTGGATTATGCAACCTCAGCCTCAAACTCATGAGAGAGGTAGACAGAGCCCAGTAATGGACTGATGCTTTGGAGCTCTTCACTGGGCTGCAGAACCACAATACATTAAATAGCCTTCAGAGTAAGGTGTAAAACTCAGTTCTTTGACCTCGTAACTGAAACACCAAAGAAGAAATGAAGAAAAAGACTGAGGAAAAGTTGGAGGCAAAAAGAAAGAAGTAAAGCAAGGGAGTAGAATAAGGAGCTGCAAATAACATTTTTTTTTAATGCACATAATAGCCCCAGACTGTCTCGAGGGATATATGCAGAAAACGAGAGCATGTGTCTACTGTGATTTTTGTTATTCATTCTTTGGAACGTGCTTGTATTTCACAAAGACAGGCCACCTTACAGATCCCTATCTAAGACAAACTGAGGTATTACACTACATACTAAGTGTTTACTGGATTCAAAAACAGAGTGAAGAAAAGTGTAGATTATAAACTAATTGCACTCAGTTTTTCATTGACTGGTTTGTACTCAGGTTAGTAGGAAATTCATGGCACATATCTAGAGGCAGGAATACTTTCCTACACGTTTTCACACAGCCCTGCTGACGCCATATTCCTTTGAAACATGACATACAATATAGCAGGGGTTTTCAACTTTTTTAACAAGTGTACACCTTCTGCCCCAAAGTTTCAGCTCATGTACCCCTTTATATTTTTTTGTTTTTAATGTTACCAATTATGTGATATAAGGAAGGCTACACTAATTAACATTAAATGCATTAAATATATATATCAAAGTGTGGCTGGTAAGCCTGTTGTGAGGGAAGTGGTGTGTGGGGGGGGAAGGGAGATAAAGGCCTCTGCAGTGAGGGAGGGAGTGGGGCTTGGGCTGGAGCAGGGGCAGGGGCAGGCACTGCCCACCCATGGCAAGGTGTGGGATGGAGCCATGAGCAGCTCGTCTGGAGGGCATGGGAGAGAGTGGTTCCTGCTATTGCATGGACCCTAGGAGGGCATGGGGGTCATGTGCCCTGGATCTGCTTGCGGGGTGAGGGCAGGCTGCTGCTGAGGGCTAGGGCCAGGGCAGTGCTGGGCTCTTTGTGGCAAGGGGGTTGGGCCAGGGCTGTGCTCAGGGCAGACTGTGGTGGTGCTGGGAGGGAGGCTATGGGTTCAGCTGCAGCCACTCCAAAATTCAGCATAGCCCCCTCCTAGTGCCACCGCTGCCCACCCTGAGCACAGCCCCAGCTCACCCCCCACCAGGAAGTGCCTGGTGCCATTCCAGCCCCAGCCTGCAGCAGCAGCAAGTCTTCACTCCACACACAGATCTGGAGGAACATGCCCCCATGTCCTTCCGGGGTGCATGCAGCAGTGAAAGCCACCCCCCAGCCCCCACAAGAAGCTCCGTCCCCTGCTCTGCCCTGGCTGTGCAGCACCTGCCCCTGCTCCATTCCTTCCCTCACCGCAGGGGCCTCAATATGCCCTCCCCATACCCCTTCCCTCACAACAGACTTACCAGTCAGACCCAGTTGCTCCCCACACTGCTGGGCTGATCTGATATCTTTTATTAGACCAACTTAAATAGCTGGAAAAATAATTTTAGCAAGCTTTTTTATCAGCCACATCAGACAAAAAAAAGCTGACTGCTGATGCAGTCAATTTTCCTTATATCAGTGCACATCTAGTAATTTTTTCTCATTTATTCTGTGTACCCCCTACAACCTTTTTAAGTACCCATTGATAACCACTGCAATACAGGATAGAATTCTGCAATGACTAATTTCTGGGGCAAAGATATCAATCATATAAAATGAAGCAAGTTTTTTTGTTCCCTTTTCTTTTAATGTAGACAAATGCACACAGAAAACCTTGATTGTTCTGGACAATGGATGGTGTTAGCCAGTGGTTGATGTTAGACAATGGTGAACATTAACAAATCACTGTGGTCACAAATCATGGGTATGTGAAGCCAAATTTTGCTCTTTTATATTTCCATACAGGTCTTCTGCAATCACTAGGCTACACAGGTATAACTGAAAGCAGAAACTAGCCTAATATTTTTTTTTCTGATACAAACTTATTCTGTCAAAGCAGAAGACATCCACCAGTCAAAGCTAAAGTAAGTCCATGCCTCTCTACTCTTCATTAACCTTTGGAAAATTCTATTGCAGGCTAGATAACTAATAAATTATCCTGTCAGGGATTTAAAGAAAAAGGCTGCATAGACGAGGTTTTTACACTGCCCCCTTCTAAGTTATAAAGACATTTTTCATTTTCATGTTGATATTAATATTAATGTACTGTTGATAACAACATGAGTTAGCAATACAGTGACAGTCCTATCAACGTGAGTGGTGGAATGAATTGTACTATCAAATAATATACTGAGTCTGTGATTTTGTGTGCGTGCATGAATCTCAATTACACTCCCTCTTAATTGCTCTAAACAGAATACAATTGATTATGTTCCACCAGCTTCATTTCTTCTTGGTCAGTAAAAGTCTAAGTAAAAATCCAACTTCTGACTAGAAAAGAATCAATTGCATAAGCAGAAATGTATATACATACAAGTGTAAACCTTCTGTCAAGCACTGTTTCCAGCAACAAGAGCCAGGTTCAAAAATCTGCAAATGTCTCTTGCAACCAATACACACAACTAACTCAAATCCCCAGGCAGAATTTTTGGGTTACATCATTACAGTGTTGTTAATAAACAGCACGTCTCAACTGCAAGTATTAAATCTTTATCTGAAACAAAGATAATGTAATAAAGGAAAAAGAAACACAGCTATAATATACCTGACCAATAAATGAAACATGATAACTTACATTAACTCATTTGTCCACTTTGTGTTACAAGTTCTCAACTATAGACTTCTCTTTTACCACTTCACCCTCCTCATTCACTGTTATTCACAGTTTGTGCACAGTCTTCAAGTCTGGAGGTTCACTCAAGCAGGTACTAGCCCAAGACTAACATTTACCCCAGCTACAGTGACTTATTCTATGCTTAGTGACTGGGTAGAAGGCATCTTACTGGATTCCATTCAGCTGTACTGCTCACCTCTGAAGCTTCCGCAGAGTCTTCTTGAGGTTTTACTGTCTCTACAATTACTGCAGCCAATTCTTTTGAGAACCCTAGGATGACTCTCATTGGCCCAAGCTGATTTAAAACAATCACTTTATCTAACTAATCCCTAACTTGTTTTTTCTCTGCTCTAGGCTGAGTAGTGAATCCCTCAATGCTAATTTTACTTACTCCTCATCTGATAGTTCAATGTTGTGTAGAGACTTCAGGGGGAGGGAGGGGAAGCATTAAAGCACCCCGACTTCTCTGGGTCATGCACTGTTAGCTTGACCTTACCAGTCAGTAAAAACCTTTTCTGGGCCTTTTTTCTATCACATTTATACAGTGTTTTTCATTGCCCATAGCTAGCTGCATCCATTTTGATTTTGTCCCTACAGACTGATATTATACTCCTCTATTCATCCTTACTAATGAGGTCATGTTTCTATTTCTTGTGAGATTTTTTTTTTAACTTTTAAGTAATTGGAGATCTCATAGTTTAGCAAAACAGGTCTCCTGCTATGAATGGCAATGACCACAGTCCCTGATCTCCCTCAGATATATCTTGCTGGTATTTTAACAAGGACTGTCTATAAAATATTTCCCACTTTGACTGCAATGAGGAATGGTATTCAGTAAGTAATGGGAAAACCTTATTCATTTCTCGCCCTCACTCATTCCCACTGCCCACTGACACAAAAACACTCAACCACAAATTAAGCAATACTGGAAACAGTTACACTTCATTCTTTCAAACGTACTAAGTCTGACAATACAGTGTTTTATTTGTATTTTGAAAACTGAGAATGACTAGACACTAGGAAGGCCCTCCTCTGGGGAAATACCTGCTATTGGATTTGTCATGCTCCTTTCCAAAGGCATAACATTTCCTTTTTGGAGGAAAAGTTCTCCAATTATAATTCAGATTTCTAGAACTCATAATTTTGTAACATCCGGGGGAATCACATCTGAGGATGGCAAATCATCCCAACCTTTTCACTCCTGGGAGTACCCACCAATCCCTATAGCTTTGTCTGGTGATTATATAATGGTTTCTTCACACCCATTCTTCAGTTTCCAGAATCACTGTGCTCTTACCCTAAGAATGCAACCCTTCCCACTCCACAATACTGCTATGCTGCTATTCAACCTGCTCTGGGTTCAGCATCTAAACAGTTATATCACAATGCAGAAACAATGTAATCACTGAAACATTGCAAAGTTGCTTTGCAGGTTGATTGAGGGAGGGAGGATGGGGGGGAATGAGCAAAAGACTGTGGAGGTTTAAAATCAGAGGCTGCACTGCATCTTAAAAAGTAACTTTTAAACAGCACATTGTATGTTTGAGCTCCAAAACAGGGAATGGGAGAAAATATCTACATGGTATATTCCTGCTTCTGTCTTTCTCTGTCTTTTGCTTGCTTGGTATCTCACACGTGCGCGCACACACACATACATACACACACGCGCGCGTGCGCGCACACACACACTCCCTATTTCTCACTCACTCGCTCTGTCTTTCTCCTCATACTCCCCCTGCAGTAGGCTGCAGAATGGGACACTCTTGTTCCAAAGCCAGCCGGCAGCTGTCACACAGCGGAGGCAGCAAGCAGCCTGTGCTAAGAGTGAGCCTACTCTGTCATTTAGGATGACTCACTGGGATCTGGCATTATTTTCCCTTTTTCTGGTAGTGGACGGAGAACAAGAAAAAAGCTACACTGGACCAGATCAAGGTAAGAAATTGAAAAGTATTTTTGCTATTACAGCCAACAGCTTAGAGAGAAATGTGTATAAAAGGTGTGTACAAAAGCTGGCACTGCAACTACTTCAGTGGGTGTTTTAACACCTGGCATTACATGCCACCAATATGCTCTTCTGGTATTAACCCTGCACATGCCATTCTAATGTATACTGATTGAACAGAAAGCAGGTTAAAATGCAGCATGTAAGTTACTTGCTTTCTAATACAACTTTTATGGCAGCACTGCCACTTGCCCCTAAGAATATATGAAGCTTCTCAAGATTTCTAAACTATCAGGCATGGTTTTGTGCTCTACTCTGGGAATATAGCGTGTCAGGATTTTATCATGGACTCCTTGCAGATTCATTGCCACAACAGTTATCTCATCACTTTATGAGCTGAAATTCCATAGTCCAAAGAAACATGTTTCCCCCTACAAAATCTTCTAGGTACAAAGAGATAATGTTAATTTTTAGGCAGGGTTGGGGGGTTTTTTTGGTAAAAAACTATAGTATTTACTAAAACCACCAAAACACATCTGCTGAAGCACAGGCAGTACTGCACTGTATATAGGCTGACAGAAATTCCATCAAAACATTTTTCTGCTGTTGATCAAAAAGCACTGTGCAGTAGTGTTTTTTTCTTTTGCAAGGACAGTACATTTATCTGGTACAACTAATTATTTCAATACCTCTCTCTCACCCCAGATTCTTATAATCCTGGAGAGATTCCCTTCTTCCCTTTTTTTGGAGGCAGAATACAATTTTAAGCAGTTATTTAAGCAGGTCTTAACTGCTGCTGTTTGATACTTTTCTATTTTTGCTATCTAATTGAAGCTTTCACCTAGGCTGTATAGTCTCCCCACAAAGCCAATGATCCAGTTACATTTGGTTTATTTTGAAAGTGGCACCATAAAATTAACCTAGCAGGATGCTATAAATTTAAACACATGCTATAAACAGAATAGCTCACCAGCTGATACCACACTGCAGAATCACACAGACCTGTGCCTTGGATCCTTTAAGGGTTAACTGTACTGAAGATACTTCTTTTGGAATATCCCCCCCCCCCGCCTTTTCTGTGAAATATCACCTTGCAATTGTGACTAGATAAACCCTTATTTATCAAATGCCATATATATTTTTAATGCAGCATCCCCTTATGCACTGCTTGCTCAGAGTTGTAATGGAGTGGCAAGTACTTCAAAATGACCTGACTTTTACCTGATTTAAAAAAACCCAAACATTTAAGCAAAACCAACCAACCAAAACCCCTCCCCCCCCAAAACCACCACCTCACACCCTCCACTTCTCTGAAACCATTAATACAAAGAGGAATCTTTGTACAAAGATAACCACCAGTCCCACAATGATGCTGACAAAACATATCAGCAGTTAATGCTGGATACCATGCAGGATTTGAGTAGCGAGTTAAGACCTATGGAGTCTTGACACAGCACATATATTTTTAGAATTAACTCCTGCTTTCTCCATGAAGAAAAAAAATGACAATAATTGACCCACCTTACCTACTCTCACTTCACAAAACCCTTTAAACTACTGCAGAGGAATCTTGAAATTTATTTTTAATTTAAGGCACTTTGATATGGATTTTCCCAGGAAGGCAAAACCAAAAACATGTTTGACGTATCAGGATGGGCTATGCCATATTTTACAATTGAATTAGCTTTTCTTATAAAAAGTGCAGAGTGCACCGAGACTGTATTTTAACATCATTCTTTATCATTTGGGATCTTGCAGGGAGTTAAGTTGATAAATATCATGTTTTTCACTGTCATTTCACCTCCTCCTTTATTCAGTGGTTTTAATGTGTGATGCATGAGTGTGGGGTCTCAGAATACTGCCAGGGAAAGAAACAATCCACAATGTAGTTAGATTGACCGATCACTGTGATGCCATCATTAAGTACTTACTAATATTCATGTTGTTCAGTTATAAATTTAAATTATTAGCTATTTATTGCACCCAGGCTTTTAGTCATTTGGTACTGTAGCACATGCCATGGTCTCTGGGGTCTGAAAAGCTATTTTTGACTTTGTATGGACAATGTCTAGAATGCAAAATTATCCTGCTCATAAGTTATTTTCCTTTCTCTTCTCCTTCCTCCTAAGATACATCAGTGTCTTTCCAGTTTTCATCACTATGGCTCCTTTTAGCTGGAGATTCTGTTTATGTAAATGTAGACAATCCAATGAGATAACACTTTTTGGTAACTTGGCAACAAGAGTAAAAAAAACAAAACAAAATTAATTACACCAAACACATACATAAATCCTGTGTTATGACGCCCCTTCCCCAGTGAATTAAATCCTTGAGAGAACTGACATTCTAGACTTGTGGACCAGTAGGTTTAATATAATTAACTAGTCCAGGCCATCGCTCTAATTACAGAAATCAGAGCCTGCAGGAAGCAGATGCAGTGTCAGCACATGTGCAAGGAGCTGTTGCTAAAGCAAGTGTGAGTGGTTTTTGAAGCTGCATCATTTGCAATCTGCATTATTCAAAAAATATTGCAGCTGATATCACCAGTGGGAAAATACCATGGATGAAATCCAAATGTCAAGAAGTGTAAGCTATTGGTGGGCAACTGTATACTTCCTTTCTATGAGTCTTTGTGGCTGGTATTTTCCACTTTTACTGCAAAATGAACAGGCACATTAATGTAACTTAAGTCCATTCAATTTACTGTACATTTAGGTAAACTGTTATGGGCAGGAGCTGAGAAAATAGCAACCCAAAGCAGAACCATGTTAAAAGAAATTGCACTGCTATGTACCGATTAGTTAACAGAATGACATATTATTATGTGATTTTTCTAGAGTACCTATCACTGATATGCAGGACAACTCAAAACTGTCATGTCTGGGTCTCTTTAAATACTTCTCCAGGATAAGGGGCTGTGCAGATCTAGAATTCTGATTCATCTTATTCCCAAAAGAAGAACCACTTGCAAAGTCTGCTTGTAGGTCCTAGTTTGAAGTGGTTGGAAACAAGATTTTGCTATGGTAGCTGATTTAGGAAACAGATTAACTTGTGTTCAGCATCACTCTTGACAATACGGACTTTGGGTATTGAGTCAGACAGCATCAAATTCTCAGTGTTTCTGGAGATGTCAAATCCTTTTTAGAAGTTATACTAGGGTAACGGGCAGTAAAATCCAGAAAGATGAGACTGCAGCTACATTTATATATGCTAATACTCACATCCATGAAGCAATATACTCTAACTACTTGGGAGACTAAAGTGAAGTAACATTTTCATAAAGGAACTCAATACCACGTTACACTCCTTTGGTTTTCAGATTTATGTACAACTGGAATAGCTCAAGCAAAGCACATGAGAAGATTTAGATTTATGGTTCAGAGTTCTTTAAGAAAATGTGGGGGGTTAACCAAGTTATAGCAACCTTAGATCAACCAAAATAAACAAATTTTGTACATTTGTTTCTAATGCTCTGAAGATTGTGTATGTTGTTGACACCATTATGTAAGATCTCCACTTCATCACACCTACTCAGTGAAGTATACTGGCCTGAACATTGGCTAAATTTTATTCCTCCATCACAACAACATGCATCATTGAATTTACAATTCATGTAGTCAAGTTACAAAGACTGAAGTGACCAACTAGGATAAACTAAAGCAGCATAGTAAATGCTATGCACTGAAGATAGCCACAAATCATAGCCACCTTGTACATTACTTCATATAAGAACTGAACCTATACTAATAAGTAGCATTTACTAAAGTTACACCAGTCATTAGGGAAGTGTTATGCTAAGTCAAATTCTAGATAGGCACTAGTTTTGGAAGAAGAAGGAATTATACAGCTCATCTCTACATATCTCCACTGTCTTTCCAGAAACTTGTCCTGGTGCGTTTTCATCTTTGTTTGTGATACAGGACAGTCACCAGCAAAGATAAAAACTGACCTCAGTCTAAAAAAAGGTTGCTTCTTAGGGATAAAAGTCAAGTATCCATATAATGCTTAGATATATTAGATGTTAAATACTGCTTACTTTAATGAAAGCAATCCCCATTTTTAGATGTATACATCTGCACTAAAACAATCTTGTAGATTCAAATGTGCTTGAAATTAGGGAGGAGTGATACAATTTGGATTCAGCAAGAGCTGGCTTGAACCCATACCCTAACAGAAAAGCTCAACTTCATAAGACTAAGATTAAGAAAAATAAGTTCTCTCTTAATCTGAAGTGTCAGCACTTTTGAAAATTAAGACCAAGAGATAAACACAACCTCTTCCAAACTTTTCAGCCCATTTCTTCTTCTTTTTTTCTCTCCAGTCAAGCCTGTTTGGATAATCCTCAAATAAATATTCATAGCTTCTGGTCTTGTTTCAACAGTTGAATATTCAGAGTTTTAAACAGCACTATTTGCACATCTTTCTTTTGATAGTTTTAAATCCACATTTTGTGTAGGGCATACCTATACTGGAAAAACACTATCACATACTTACTTTGGTTTAGTTAACCCATGTTCTAAGTCCCCAGATTCTGCTACAATTATGAACTTGAGCTACTAACCCCAATTAAAATGTAAATTGCCTGGTCTTCATTGCTCTTTTAACCAGACTAATCTTATAAATTAGGAACATCATTATTTTTGTGCATGTGCTGACATACCTTTTTTGGCTGCTACACATCATAGGGATACATATATCTAGACCAGCTTGTAGCCAAGTTCATTTTACCCAGCCCCCTATCACTGTAAGCCACTGGGTAATAAGATGAAGTATCTGAGCTGAAGAAAAAATATCTCTCCTCAGTACAATGATGAGATTAATTCCCCCTTCCTGAGTGAAGCAGAACAAGTTACCAAAGTTAAGATTTCATAATCATGAAGCAGGCATTCTGTGGTGAGCCTTCAGCAGCCTTTGACTTACATAACGTATGCATGTATCCATATCACATATGATGTAGCTTATACAATAAACCGGAAAAAGATACTTCTGTAAAACTGGAAAACAAGAACTCCTGAACTTGAGATCAAAGGAGGATGAGCAGTTACTTGATGCACTTAAATTTCTGTGATGGGAAGGAAAAAAACCTCAGTCAATACTGTCCATCTCTGTCCCATCCTGCCCACAAGACCTTTCAACAACAGTTACGAGTCCAAATTTTCCTGGATTGGGGCCAGCATTTTTCTTCAGTTTTCTTTTCTTTTTTCTTCTTTTTTTTCTTTTTTTGAAAACAAAGTTTTTCAGATTTTTACAAAAACCAACAAACAACAAAAATTCCCTCAAGTTCTAATTGAGAGCTAGTCTAAAATTAACACAGACACTTAGCTCTTTACCTAGAGCTATAGATGATGATCAGCCAACAATATCAATGTTGTCTCCACATACCCGAAACCAAAGCACACACACACAGTAAGCACCATATAATGAATAAGTTCTGTACTTTATGGAACATTATTTTACTTATGTTAATACACTAGAATGCAAGTCACCTTTTCAAATCCTTATTGGGTAAAATGTTGATGGGTTTTAATTAAAAAAAAGTTCCCAGAGAACTTTCACTGTCTGGATACATATATCACGTTAGTCCACATTTGTCCCCTGATTTAGTTCACCTGTTCCAACACAGCTATTTTGTGTGTGTTTATGCTGAAATACATTTGCCATCTCCTGTCCCAATGAACTAATAATTCAAATTCATTTGTATGGTTTCCCATCATATTCTTTGCTTCCAAGTTCAGTACCCCTTAGCAAATTTTGTTTTCAGCATTTTTATTTCATTTGAGCCCTTGATATTCTGGCCTCTATTAGGAGTACAACCAACTGTGCTATAGAGACTTTATGTTGTGTGTGATGTATCCAAGGCTACACATATTAAATTAGAGCAGGTACCTGAATGCAAAGGCAGCATACTACCTTGTGTGTTGTTAAGAGAGCACATATGAAATATGGCATTTCAACATCCAGAGTTCCCATTTTTATTATTTTGTCAAGCCACCCCCTTTGAACATTATTAAGGTCATTTTTCAGGCAATAATACTCCAAATTTGCCCTCAGGTAACTGAAAAAAATTGCTGCATCACTGGAATATATCCATTCTCATAATTTGTCTGTCATATAACCTTGAATCGTGAAATTTAAAAACCAGAACAAAGTGCCTTCTTTTTTCCTTCTCCTCCTTTCCACTGGTAACTGAAAATCTTTTAATTTAACAGTATTTTGCTTGTTCACTTAGCTGGAATTGCAGTTAAACATTCCAAAAATACAGTGAAACTAAGTATGCTAGACATGTTTCCTCTTCAGTTACTGAGGCAGTCTGAAATAGTTTAGAAACTGTATCAAAGATATGTTTGAGAAAGAAAGCTAACAGCTAACAAAAAGTCGTCAAAGAAGGAAAAGCCTTGTTAGATCAGATGGTCAAAGTCCATAGTAATGGAGGACATGCTTAGATTTCTAAAATTAATCTTAGGCATGAATGATATCACTTTTACCTATTCTCTACAAATACAACCAGTATAGCATTTTCTTAACTGTTCTTCCCCTCATCACCTTTGCTTTTATTTACTGTTGTAGGGAGGGGGCACGGAGCTTTTCCTAAGGCCTTTAAATAATTTGGGACAACATGTTTTGCTTAGCGTACATAATCTGAAAGGCTTCTAGGTTAAACAGAGGACAATTTTATGAACCACAAAGAGAATCCAACCAGAGGAGAAACCATCCAGAACCAACTCTTTCTAATTCAATTACTGAGAATGTTTCAGCAATAAGGATGCTTGGTATCTGTGGCAACAAGGTACTTGTAATCAGCACAGTAAAAGATAGATTCACATAATGCAGAGGAACTAAAATATTAAAAAGAAACGACCCACTGAGAATCTAGTAGATTTCAAAAAGAGATAAAAGGGGTTTCTTCCACTACATCAGTCTTTGTGGCTCAGTGCCTGTTTCTGTGGGTTTACAATCCTATTACTTTAAGCTTATTCTTTTTTTCCTTATTTTTGTGAAAAACTTATCCTGTAACAGAAACAAACCAAATATTCAAGGAAAACAATGAAATAATTCTTCCATAAAGCAGTTTTCCTCTACACACAAATGAGAAAAATAAGGGATTACAGAAAATAGAAGAAATATTTTTTAGGATTTACAAGGAAAATAAGCGTACTAAATTCACTTAGTTTTGTCAGATGAAGGGAAAACAGTAAACATCAAATATCTATAGTTATATCTCTATAATATATAGAGATATAGATAGATATACATGTACACATATATGTATATATGTATACATATATGTATACAAATCTGTATATATCTCCTAAGTCGGATAATGGAGGGTAGGTATGAGCAGTTATAAAAAAATAAAATTTATTACTTTAACTGGGCTCTCCATTCAGGCTAGTGCAAAAGTTAACTTAGCTTCAAAGCAGCCCAGGAAATTTTGGGTATATTATTATTCATACTGCAAATTTACGGCCACTGAGATCTAAAGACTTACGAAGACCACACAGAAAGTCTTTGTCAGAGACAGAACTAGAATAGGGATCTGTTAATTCTTGGTTGTAGCCTTCATTTAGTCTTCTAAAACCAAAGGATGACAGTTTTGGAAGGAAGTTCTTCATCCCAGACATCCAAACTGTGGAATGAAATTAAGAAAGGTAAAATGTTAAAATTATAAAGGGCAGGTGGGGGACAGTTCTAGCAGCAGACCTATTAAACAAATACTAGAACAAACATTTGAAAAGAGGATACCTCCCCCCACCCACCAATACCACAAAGCATTGGAAGGAGGATAGTTAAGCAAATAACTCAGGACCTTAGAAAAGTGTTGACAAACTGGCAGTCTGGTTAATTTGCAACCCTCAGGCTCCCATCCAACAGCTGTTCCTGCTATCTCTCTGGTTGCAGGAGCAGCCAGGGTCTGCAGGATTCCCTGCCTTTCTCTAGCTTCCACTTCCTGCTTCGCCCCTGCTGGAAGGGGTGAAGCAGGGGGACAGCACAGCGTGCAGCCCTTCACAGTTCAGTGGAGGAGCCTGCAGTCAGAGAGCTGAGGTTAGAGACCAGGGCACCCAAATGGCACACTGCAGCAGGAGCACACTTGTGGCCCTTACTGACATGGCTCATTGCCTTATACAACCTTTAGATCAGGAAGTGGGTGAACATTTCTTCTTATGCGTTTGTCCAGCATTTAACAAATGGAATCCTTTAGCCCAATGGCTTCAGAAGACTGTTCATGGGGACACCCTGGGGCGAAGTACAGCAGAGCAATAAAGTTCCCACTAGAGGGCACCAAAAAACCTATAGGCCCCAGCACCAGCTTTCCCAGTAGGACTGCAATACCAAACACAAACAGAAACAAATACAAAAGCAAAAACCCCACTAAAAATCAGGACACTAAAAAGAACACCACCTATATTATAGAACATGCTTTTAAATAATAGTAGGAAAAAACCTAAACACACCTTTTATTTGCATGACGCCAAGAAAACCTGTATCTAGCAACTTGGAAAGGAAAAGAAAAAATGGGAAAATCATGTACTTCTACTGAAAGAACTAATTAAGCAATTAGCTTTAATTTAAATTATTCACCTGACAACAGGATTTACCTTCTACAAAATGGCTTTAATAATGATAACTGCTTAGACTTTTGTGTTTTCTTATTGCTTTGGTTGCTGTGTGCTGCTGCAACTACCATTACTACTATTATTACTATTTCAAAATTAGTTAAAAAAGATTAATGGGTTTGAAGTCTGGAGAGTTGAAACCAATTAGTTGGACATTTGCGCTATCAATGATGTTTGATATTTCATGAAGAAAAAAAGAATAACGAAAAGATGTTGTTTTCTAAGACAGAGGGGACAATGAGATGATCTAGTCTGCTCTTCTATATATCAAATACCATAGAATTTCATTCTGTAATGCCTGAACCCAACATCTTGCATAGTGAAAAGACAAGATCTGTATTTTTTTTAAATAAAATATTTCAGAATTTTCTATGCTAGACATTACTATTCCTGTTTGGCACATATCAAAGAAATTCTCTATGCACAGAACTCAAAAAGCTAAAACAATTTTGCTCAGCCTCTTCCATAATTTTTGTTTGCCCAGGCATGGAAAATTTCATCTCAAAATGCATTAGTTTGTGAAAGTTAACAGCAATTGTAAAAAAAAAAGTAGGAGGGAGGAGATAGAAGCTGGTTATAAGTGAAGCTGGACAGCATTAGTCCGCTCTCTAGAAACAAAACCCAACTAGAGTCTGAGAAGCTTGACAATATTATTGCATTATTATTTTACTCTCTGTGTCATTTACTTTTTCCTTCAATATGCTGTAAATTAAAACTCTAATTGGGAAAAAAACCCAAAATACTTTTAAAGCTTCAACATTAATCAAAAGTTGACTAGTGCTACATTTAAAAACGTAAATGCTAAAATCTGCTTTGTGTGTCTTCTTACAAAAAATATACAAAATTCCCTGGAGCCAAATGCCTACATACAGCAAAGGATTCTAAAAATAAAAAAACTATCTTGTGTGAAGTAGAGGATAGGGATGAGAGAGACAGGCTAGGAGAAAATAATGCATGTAGCTCTATGGGAGGATTTTCTGTGCAGAGTAAAAACAATCTTACTCCCGTCTATCATTCTCCATGCTTCTTACTGCAGTCTGCACAATCTGTTTGCAGAATTTCTTCTGCCATTGAATTAAATGAGTATGAGTGAAGGAGAGTAGGAGAGGCATAAAAGAATGATAAACGTGAGGAGGGGAAGGATGCAAAAAGAAAACAGAACCAAATAAGAACAGGCAGAGAAGCTGAAAAGACCCGAAAAATGAAAAAAGGATAAAAAGATGAAAAGAAATGAAAGAGGAAAAAGAAATGAAAAGCTGGATTGTGCATAATAAAGCGACTAAGAGGAAAGAAAGTGGAGCAACTCTAGCAGTGAAGATGGTGGCAGAGTAGTAATCCTTTGGAACCGGTAGATTGGGCTGTATTCCATTGTCGAATTCTGTAACAGAATCACTAGGGAATGATATTAGGGGCCACATCACAGGGTAAAGGCACCTATGGGGTGACATTCCCACCACTCACTTCTCTAGGACCTCCATCTATCAACTGAGCTCTGGGTAAGCAGGGTTCATGGCTTCCCACAGAAGGTAAAGAACCATGGAGCATGGTCAGTGCCATAATCATGACTGGCAGCCTTGGCTTCACCACAATCCACTGGCTGGGGAATTCACTCCATGGTCAGACCCAGAGGGTAGTGGTTGATGGAAGTCAATCATCATGGTGCGCTATGACCAGTGGGGTCCCTCAAGGCTCTGTCCTTGGGTCTATGCTATTCAACATCTTCATTAATGATGTGGACATTAGAATCAGAAATGGACTGGCCAAGTTCACCAATGATGCCAAACTCTGGGGTAAAGCGTCCACACCTGAGGACAGGAGGGTGATCGAGGCTGACCTTAAGAGGCTCAGGAAATGGGCAGACAAGAACCTGACGGTGTTTAACACTGGAAAATGCAAGGTTCTCCACCTTGGGAACAAAAACCCACAGCATGCTTATAGGCTTGGCAGTGTTACCCTGGCTAGCACTACAGATGAAAGGGACTTAGGGGTCATGATTGACCACAAGATGAACATGACCCATCAATATGATGCTGCAGCTAGTAAAATGAGCAAAATGCTGGCTTGCGTCCATAGATGCTTCTCAAGCAAATCCCAGGATGTCATTCTCCTGTTGTACTCGGCCTTGGTGAGGCCACAGCTGAAGTACTGCATCCAGTTTTGGGCTCCACAATTAAAAAGGATGTGGAGAAACTTGAGAGTGTCCAGAGGAGAGCCACGCGCATGATCAGAGGTCAGGAAAACATTATGATGAGAGGCTGAGAGCTATGGAACTCTTTGGCCTGGAAAAGTGCAGGCTCAGGGGTGATCTGGTGGCTGCCTACAAGTTTATCAGGGGTGCTCACAAGGATCTGGGGGAACGTCTGTTTACCAGAGCACCCCAAGGGATGACAAGGTTGAATGGTCACAAACTCCTCCATGACCATTTCAGGCTGGATGTAAGGAAGAACTTCTTCACTGTTCGAGCCCCCAAGTTTTGGAATAGACTGCCGCTGGAGGTGGTTCGTGCACCTACTTCAAATGCCTTCAAGAGACATTTGGATGTTTATCAAAGATCTTCCAAGGTCCCTTCCAGCCCTAATGTCTATGAAATCTGTATGAAAATAATTCATGTTCATTAGAGCTGTCGGCAAGATTATATTCCTTTTCTTAGAGAGGCAAGATTTTTTGGTGATATCTTTTGCTGGGCCAACTGCATAGTCAGTCCAATAAAAGATGCCCCCTACCCCACAAAAAAATCCTTGCCTCTTCCATAATTCCTGGACTATCACAGATACAACATTACTCTAACACTATCATTCCTTCTCTTCCAAACTTTTAAGGCACTGCAAGAGTAAGGATTCTTGTCTCTGACAAGCATAGGGTCATCAATGAGCAATGTAGTAAGGAACACAGCTATGCTGAGTGTCTTCTCATGCTAAATTGGGCACTTCAAACTATCCACAAGAGGTACCCCCAAGCAGAGATTCCAAAACAAATGAGGCATAGCCACAAATATATATAATAAATGTGTTGTACCTTTTAGTAACTGTATGGGTGTGGGCATGGTAGGATACACAAAATGCACCCAGAACTTTCCTTAGGGGTAAGAGGGGACAGAGCTTTTTAACCCTTTGCATAGATAGAAGTTGGAAGAATGGGACAGTTGTCATTTCTGTCACCCTAGGAAATTCATACCATGCTGGAAGCAGCCAAATGTACATCACCAACTTAACTGAAGGTAAATGGAGCCATTCTTATGACCCTATACATAGTAAACCAGAAGGAAGCTAAGAGCTATGTGGAATAGAAATGCCGGTATATCATTTGATGTGTAAACCACAAGGAGTGGAAAGAATTGGGATTCAATTTTAGTTGTAGTTCAAAGTAACTTGCAACTATGTTAATTCATGGTGATCTCTCTTCCACAAACTTGCTGGGTGCTCCAGAACCAGACCTCTAACATCAGTTAAGCTGTCAAAGATATGAAGACCTGTGACAGCAATTGAGCTAGCTGTATTTGGCTAAAAAAATGTGATGTCATTAAAAACACATTTACATATACACTGTTTAATCCATCACCTATCTCCACATTAAGGCATTGTTTTTATCCTAAGACTTCTGACATCAACTGTCAGTAACTAATAGCACATTAATATAGCCACTTCTTGATGTGCTTTGACAGGCAGAAAATTGTCCCTCTGACTGGATTTAGGAAGCAATCTATTTCCCAAGACTAAAATGTAAATACAGTGAAATGGAATAGAGAGGTCCCAGTATAATTTTTGAAATGTAGATTTTCCAAAAATTTTTGCAAACAATAAGTTAATGATGAACTAGAAATGTAAAAACATAATAATGCCACTGACTGCATAAAGTATTTGAAGAGTGGGGGCCTATTTTTATGGACAAGAATTCTCAAGTCATCTCCAAAGGAACAGAACGATGGACACTGTCTGGAGTATGACTGGTCTCTGAGATCCCCCTTTGTCAGGTGATACATACTCTCCTCAAGCCAGCACCCACCTCAGCTACTCCAGCTGTGCTTGCATCAGCTCCCCTGGGATCTGCCACCACTGCTGCTGCCTTTCCCTACCCTTCCCTGTCCCAGGCACCCTCTGTGCTGTGCCCCTCCACACACACCACCCTCCGCTCCAGTCTCAACAATGTGCTCTGCTGCAAGTGGGCGGGAAGGCAGACACAGAGCTGGAGCTGAGCTTTGCAGCCCAGCTTGTTCCTGCCAGTCCTTCAACACTCCTGGGGCCAACAGGAACGGCTGCAGGGGTGGTCACTAGTGTGTGAGACCCTGCAAGAACAGCCTCAGCAGCTTGAGGCTAAAAAGGCAAAGAATCACTAGTATAAAGACTAATCCTTTACTTAAATAAAGATGTATTTGGTGTCTTTTTTTTAAGAGAGCATCTCAGCACTGGGATGATTTACTCTGGCAGGTGAATGAAATCTGTTACATACATACATATTATGAAAAATACATACATTTTTCAAATATTTTTATACATCCAAATCTCTCTCTCTCTCTCTCTCTCACACACACACACACACACACACACACGCACACGCACACACTTTTTCAGGCTTAAGAGTGAAGCGTGCCACCAATTTTAATCCAGAAAAAAATGAGCCTCAGGTATCAATAGTTTGAGAAACATTAGTCTAGTGTCTGAGTTCAGAAACCCTGAATACAGGAATATTTGTCTTACATTTTGGTATTTAGTATAACTATCTAGGTGTTTATTTTGATTTGCTTTTTCCTGCGACTTAAAAAGAAAGTTCTTCCTAAAACAAGCATCTCAACTGGCAGAGATTGAGTTTTGATCTGAGTCATTATATTATATAACATATATATTTTATATTTGAAATATAAAAGTTAAGATGGCATGCTTGTGCATGAAGAAGCCTATACCTGACAGCACTGAGGTGGCACGTGAAATTTTAAATCTCTGTCATTGTATGCATTTTGCTACAGATTTTCAATTGTAGGACCACATGCTTTTTAAATGTTAAACAGCATTTTTCTGCAACTTTTAATTAAGGTGTGTAATAGGGCTGTGAGAAGCTTCAGTCCCTGATTTTATTCAGCAGAAATTTGGCCCAATTTGGTGGCTATATCTCTGAATCTGAATGAAATCAGTAGACCCTGTAATCTCTCTGAATCGATTTGGAGAGATTCGGAAATATTCAACGATTCAGACATAGACAGAGCTTTAAATCTTTTTCTACATACCACAAGGCACCACGCGGCTTGTGAATGCTGAGATGGTGGGGCGGATGGAGCATCCCACAGGAGCCTGGGGGCTCCCCAGTGCACTCAGCAGTAGACCTGGAAGTGGACCAGAAGCATTTCCTGTCCACTTCTTGGTCCATTGGGGAATGCGCAGGGCAGCTGGAGCCTCCTGGTTCTAGAGGGGTACCTGAGGTCCCCCCGCAGCCAGTACACATCTGGATTTGCTGCTGAGCATGCAGGGCCCCCACATGGTCCTCTGGGATGCTCCATCTTCCCCACCATGGCAGCATTTGTGAACTGCACCTGATAACTTGAGGTGTGCAGAAAAACATTTAAAGTTGTGTCTATGGCCGAATTGCTGATTCTCCAAATCAATGTCGAATCTTCAGATTTGTATTAGGCTGAATCGAGTTGGGGAGAGTGATCTGAATCAACGAATTGAATCACTGTCCCCGATTCAGGCCGAATCCGAATCAAGTACAGCCCGTTTTGTACAGCTCTAGTGTATAATGATTTTCATTCCTGTCTACTGTTTGAACGGTCTTCAAAGCAGGTTGATAAAAACTCTTCGCTGCAAAACTTCTCTTGTTGAACTACTGTGATACCCAGTTACAACTGATAGCACTTTCTGTAATTGTAGAAGTTTGCCTTAAAATCTGTGACCAAAATGTCCTTTTTATCTTGTTGTAAGTAGTGTATGCCAGCTGGTATGCTCCTACTATGCCACTCCAGCGGTGAATCCATACTATTTCAGCAAGGTATAACACTTGCACAGACAGCAGCAAGTTTCTCCAACTCTTGTAACCCTATACACAAAACAGAAGGAGAGGTTCTATTAATTGTGGACCAACAGTAATAGATTTCTATAGAATAGCAGTTCATATCACTGGTAGAAAGATGCCCATGGTTGGTACCTGAACCTTCTATACCAGGCACTCTCTAATAATATTTTATGTGCATGTAATTTTTGTAGTACACCAAAGTACTTTGCATAACACCATATGAAATGCAGCTATCTTTGATGTGAAAGGTAGCAGTCAACTGGCTGATACACAGCAGTGTGGAGGAAACAACCCGATGGTCAAGGACAACAGGGGAAACTCCACTCATTTAAAAAAGACCTATGGAGTCATTACTGTGTAGAGCAGGAGTTGTCAACTGGGGGCATGCGTACCCCTGGGGGTACTTGGGAAAGCCCCAGGCAGTACGCAGCAGCAGTGCAGAGAAGTGGGGGGAAGAGCTCCCAGCACTATGCACTGTTTTTGCCATCATGCACCACACGCTGCTGGTGCTTTTGTTTTTGCTGGCATGCACTGCTAGCACTTCCAGTTTTGCCACCCTGCCCCCACTCATTGACTGGCCACCAGTTTGCCAGCAGAGATGGGGGAGGGGAGAGGAAAAGGAGGGAGAAATTTGCCCTAGGGACCATGGCAGGCCAGCATCTGGCCACACCCTGCCACTGCTCTGGCTAGAGAGCAGAGGAGACGGGCCAGCCCAGATCACTGGAGCAGAGAGCAGAGCTCCACCCAGCCCAGAGAGCATTCTGGGAGGCTGGGGGAGACTGATTTAACATAAATCAGCAAGTGGTCTGGATAAACTGCATAAACTGGTTTGAGCTAAATTAATTAAGTCTGATACTACATTCAACCAGGTTTACCTTAAACCAGTTTCAGACATTTTCAAACTGGTTTATGTGCACTGAATGTTTGTTTTGTTACAGGTTTAAACCAATTTCTGATCACTTAAAGTGGTTTGTGTGTAATGTCTGGCCCTAGCCTATATGAGGAACCACTTTCCTGTGTCCGTTTATGCAACTTGGGAAAGGCCTTACTTTTTCCTTTTCGCTAAGCAACCAGAAGCGCTCAGGCTGAGCATCTCTCTCTTCCCACCCACCACAGATGCTCATCACTAAGATCTGGTCCTATTCAGCCTAAAATTTTGCTGGACTTCAGTCAATAGAAATATTTAAATGTATCTGAAATAATCACCTGGTGGTCTACTGTGTTTTGGAAGACTTTTTGTTTATTTGAACAAATCAGACCTCAGTAAAAGTTTCTAGCTTAAAGCATATGCTTAAAGCATATGCAAAGGGAAAGTCAAAGGACCTTTTCTCAAATGTGGGTGAATTGCACAAACCCCCACAAACTCCTGTTCAGTTTTTAAATTGTTAGAAAGACAGTTATTGAGTTGGATGAAGGCTGAATCCTGATCATTAATTCTAATTCTTTCCAAGAAGTTACCTATCCATCATCCCTTATTCAGAACATATTACATGTAATTGATATTGTTTAGTAATAATGACTGACGCTTGACACAATGGAAGTGTCTAAAGCTTTAGAATTACATTTTACTGAGTCATAGCAAAGGAGGCAGCAGTGCCCTCATTGTGGATGTTTCTCTGAATGGGTGTTTAATTATTATATTTTTAATTCACTCACTTGGTTTACCAGCTGTGGCTGCTAATTTACAAGTGTTAAAAGAGAAATTAGCTGGACTTTGAGAGAACAGGCATTTCAGTCAGCATCCAGTTTGTATAAATGTTTGCAAAGTGATGAAGCTCTGGATTAGTGAAATCTCCTGTCTTCCAAGGAGAACAATGGTACAGTTAGCTATTCCCTCTTAGGTTCACTTGGAAAGATTTTTAGGACTCCCCATTTTTAAGACAGCAGACAATGCCTTTAATTTACAACTGTTTTATTCTCTTAGACTTTTCCATCACAATGGGAGATATACAAGCTGTTTGGATCACTACTGGTCAGAATGAATCTCTATGGAAACCCTATTATGTTCCTAAGAGTTCAAAAATAGCTGCTGCTGCAACTGGTGGCTGACTGCAAAGCTGCAACCACAGGCAATACAGCAGCCAGCATTGCCCCATGCACTGCCACAGCCCAGGGCACAGAGCTGCCCCATTAAGCCTCTACCTTTGACTATAATTTTCAGACCAAACTAAATCTTGCTTACTTCCTTTCCTTTTAAGACTGCACAGAATAGCTTTCAACAAATATGCTGGGGGAAGGCAGTCGTTTAGGCCCCCACAGGAGTTAGCTTCCCAAAACTAGGTCAACACGGACGCAAAATTAGATGCAACATTCTGCTGACCAAACCAAAAGAGTGAGCCTTCATTAAGAATTCTGCCTTTGCAATGTTATACTCAGCTTGAAGTTACCAAGTATGGCATCAGGTAACTTTCCACTAAAACCATTTCTTGCCCAAATTTGCCACAGCTGAATTGATAAGTGCCCGAGACAAAGCATAAATGGATATCTGAAAGTTCACAAACAAGGGAAAAAATCTTTAAAGAGGAGGCATCATATTTTGCATGATTTATAATACCAGCAAATCCTCATAGGACTGCTCCAACCAATGATTAGGCACTTCACCTTTAGGTATTCAGAGTGCTGCTGAGCCATTTATTATATTTAATTGCTTCAGAATTGCAAACTTAATTGCTTTCCATGAGCATGCAAATAGAAAAGCTCAGATCTACAAGCTTCTTCGAACTGCTTGAAATTAACAGTTGGAGCAATAATATTAAAAATGTTCATGTGGGAGGATAAAAACTGGTGGCCAGACAGAATTAGGGCGAAAAAAACCTTCAATTCTCAAACCAATAATTTTGAACAATACCTTGCTAAAATCAGTTTTAGCCATTTTCTTCAGCACTGGTCATTGCAGAGTATCTTTCATGACTGAAAATCAAAAATCTGAGAAAAATGAATGAATAGTACAAACAGACTAGAAATGAACAGACTGACCCTGACTTAACACACAGCTGAGTAATGCATCCGGGTTGACATAATGAAACAACAGAATACATAACAAACAATTCTTGTTTCTACCTTCTTGGTATTTTAGGATCAATACTCACAATCTTCAATTACAGGCTTTGTTTAAACAATGTCAACTACCCATGTGAAACATAATTCAGCATGAACTTATTTACCTGCTTTTTCATCATGTCAACAAGTCTAGGTGAGACACATCCATAGCCAAAAAAGCTCAGCACTAACAACTTTAACTCAGCCTAAAGAGTGCTTTTCCCTTTCTGGTAGAAAACAACTACTTAAACACCCTGTCTGAGACTACTGCACAGTAGCATCACATGGCATAAACTGCTCAGCCAGTGTCACAAAAAAGCCATTCATCAGTGCTACTTCACAGTAATGCGTGTTTCAGCACCGTCATTAGTACTTGCGTATACAAATACTAAATGACTACGCAGTAATGACTGTGCAGTCAGTGTCTTGTGTAGATGCAGCCTGAGTTGCCTGAATGCTCAAGAGAGGCAAACCATCCTTCTCAAATCCACTACTTCTGCTTAAAGCACATCAAGCTCTGGTTACCTGCATCTCTGCTATACATGCTGGTACTTGAATGTGATGCTAGTGCTCATTTCATAGATTTCATAGACATTAGGGCTGGAAGGGACCTCAGAAGATCATCAAATCCAGCCCCCTGCCCAGGGACATGAAGTCAGCTGGGGTCATAGGATCCCAGCAAGGTAAACATCCAAATTTCTCTTGAGGCGTTCAGAGTAGGTGCTTGAAGCACCTCCGATGGCAGCTATTCCACACCTTGGGGAAATTCTTCCTTATGTCCAGCCTGAAATGGTCCTGCAGGAGTTTATAACAGGAAAAGTGGCAGGAGAGACTGAAAGGCAGCAGGGCAGTGGGAAAGCAGAAAAAGGCAGCAGAAAGTCACAGGGGAAAAGGCAGTAGATGGCACAGGAGGCTGAAAGGCAGCAGGGACAGCATGAAAGCAAGGAGAGGCTGAGAGGTGGCATAAAAGGGGAGATGGAACTAGGAGATTGGGAAAATAGCAGAGGGTGGGGCTGGAGCTGAGAGAGAGAGAGAGAGAGAGAATGAGGCTGGAATTGAAGACAGGGAAGGGACTGGGATTCAGTAAAACATGACCCAACTCGGGGTTGCAAATGACCCTGGTCTTATTGAACAGGGTAGTTGGTGACAATGTCTTATTCATTCCCTTGCACCCACCCGCCCACACACACACATATACACACACACACACAATGGCAGTAGGGGTTAGAGAGGCTTGGTGCAGGGGCTGAAGTCCACTGAAGTTCAGGAGGAGAGAGAGAGAGACAGAGAGAGTCCAAATTGTAGGAGGAGGTGTGCAGGTAATATCTACCTATCACAGGCTGGAAAGGGGTCCTTGTCTAATGTGTTATCCAGAGGGGGGTCGCCGGCAGGGCTTCTGGGTAGATAGGTGGTGTGGCATGGTGCTGGTCCAGATGGAGAGGGTGTTCCACTGGGTCTGTCTTCACTCTGTGACCCTAGTGACAGGAGGCATGCCTAGGCAAGGGTCATCCCTGCGTACTGAGCATGTGTGCTCCATGCAGGGATGTGCAGTTTTGGGTGTCTGTAATGGTGGGATACAATGGTAGAGTCACTGGTTCTGCAGGGTCTTTTGTCTTTCAAATGCTGGGTTCTTGTCTCTGTTCCTGGGTGAGGTCCATGGTTCCTGGATGAATCAATGCGAGGTGATGGCCCAGTCATTACAGGCCATTCAGTAGAGGCCTGCTACCATTGTATTTCAGTCATTCCCAATCGTTCTCATTCATCAGGGAACCAATTTACATGAGAGGGGTACGTGACTCATACAGTTGCAACATGGGATGCCCAGGCAGAGGACACAAGATGGAGGCTTGATATATAAAATGGAAACTTGACATGACTTTGGTTCACTTACAAACACAGGCCTAAACCATACACTATCCATATGAAACAATAACAATTAATACAAAAATGATAACAATACAATATGCAACAGTAACAATCAATACAAACCTAATAATTATACAATATAAAACACTGAATATCCAAAACCAAAAACTTGCTACCAAAATTAAAATGTTAAAGATTATCCTAAGTCTGAGCTCTCTTATAGGTAATAGAGAGAGAGAAAAAACATCAGAAATGGTTAGGGAAGCTGAGGGAATGTATTTTAAAATAAATTTAAAAAAAGGAAAAATTGTGCGTTTTGCCACAGTTCTCCCCAGATCCTGGAAGACACCCCTTATAAACTTATAGGTGGCCATCAGATTACCCCAGAGCCTGTGCTTCTCCAGGCTGAAGAGTCCCATAGCTCTCAGCCTGTCATCGTAAGGTCTGTTTTCCTGACCTCTGATCATGCGTGGGCCTCTTCTCTGGACTCTCTCAAGCTTCTCCACATCCTTTTTGAATTTTGGAGCCCAAAACTGGACGCAATACTCCAGCTGCAGCTTCACCAAGGCCGAGTACAACAGGAGAGTAACATCCTGGGATTTGCTTGAGAAGTAGCTATGGATGCAAGCCAGCATTTTGCTCACTTTACTAGTGACCACATCATACTGAAGGCTCATGTTCATCTTGTGGTCAGTCATGACCCCCAAGTCCCTTTCATCCATAGTGCTAACCAGTGTAACACTGCCAAGCCTATAGGGATGCTGCTGGTTTTTCTTCCCAAGGTGGAGAGCCTTGCATTTTTTTGTGTTAAACACCTTCAGGTTCTCATCTGCCCATTTGCTGAGCCTGTCCAGGTCAGCCTGGATCGCCCTCCTGTCCTCAGGTGTGGATGCTTTACCCTAGAGTTTGGTATCATTGGCGAACTTGGCCAGTCTGCTTCTGACTCCAATGTCCACATCATTAATGAAGATGTTGAACAATATAGGTTCAAGGACAGAGCCTTGGGGAACCCCACTGGTCACAGGGCACCATGACGATTGACTTCTGTCAAGCAGCACCCTCTGGGTCCAACCATGTAGCCAATTCCCCATCCAGCAGATCATGGTGGACCCGAGGCCTCAGTTTGCCAGTTTTGTCAAGAGGTGATCGTGGGATACCAGATCGAAGGCTTTTTTGAAGTCAAGATATATGACATCAATCTCCTCTCCCTTGTCCAGGTGATAGGTCACCTGGTCGTAGAAGGAAATGAGATTGGTCAAGCAAGACCTACCCACAACAAACCCATACTGGCTATCCCTCAGGATGCTGCCATCGGCCACTTCATTGAGAACTGCCTCTTTGATAATCTTTTCTAAGACCTTCCCCAAGATAGAGGTCAGGCTGATGGGCCTGTAGTTTGCCGGATCCACTTTCCTCCAATCTTTGGGCTCTTCACCAGAGCTCCAGGAGTTCTCAAAGATCCGTGCTGGGGCTGAGCTATGATGCTGGCCAGCTCCTTGAGTACCCTGAGGTGTAGATTGTCAGGGCCAGCTGACTTGAAGGTGTCCAGCCTCTCAAGGTGTTCTTTTACGAGGTCAGCATTGATGGGGAGCAAGGACTCTCCCTCACTTAGGCCTCCCTGCCCCTTAAGGGGCTGGGGTATCCCATGGGACTGGTGAAAGATCAATGCAAAGTACCCATTTAGTAGGTTGGCTTTTTCCTGGGCATCAGTTGTCAGTTGTCCCATCTGGTTTAGCGGGGGTTCAATTTTGCCCTTGCTTTTCCTCCGGCTTCCCACATATCTAAAAAAGGACTTTTTATTATCCTTGATACAAGTAACCAGTTGGAGTTCCATCGCAGCCTTGGCTGTCCTGGTTCACTCCCTGCAGGTCCAGATGAGTGCAGAATATTCCTCCTTGGAGGTGGCTCCCATCCTCCATCCTTTTAAGGTCTTTCTTTTTAGATGCAGGAGGTTCACTGGTTCCCTGCTGAGCCAAGGTGGATGCTGTGTCATTTTGCTGCCTTTCCTCCAAGACAGAATAGCCTGACCTTGTGCATCAAGGATCGCTCCCTTGAGGAGTAACCACTCTTCCTGAACTCCCCTTTCCTTGGAGTTGTGGTCCCTTAGGGCCTCACTGACAAGCCTCCTGAGCTTGTCAAAGTCAGCTTTCCTGAAGTCAAGGACCTCTGTATTGCTGACTGACCTGCCAGCTTTAAGGAGGATGGTGAAAGTGATCAGCTGATGGTTGCTGTCACCCAGCTTCCCTTCAATTGCTAGGTCACTGATTAGGTCAGCCCCAGTTTCCAGTACCAGGTAGAGCAGTGCTTTCTCTCTCATTGGCCCATAGACTTTTTGTGCCAGATAGAGGTCATCCACGCACGAGAGGAAGCTTTGCGACTGCTCGGAAGATGATCACAGAATCCTTTGGACCATGCAAACTGGAGCACCTCTTGATTGCATCTCTTCGGTTTATAATATGGAGTAGTTATTCAAAGAAATGCTGGAAAAGCAAAAGAACATAAGAAGTGCCACTTACTGGGTCAGACCAGATTCATCTTGCCCAGTATCCTGTGCCACACAGTGGCAGAGTGGATGCTGAAATGAGAATGGACTGGATGTGACCAGGGTTTTTCCCCCACTTTCTCTCTCACTTGCAGCCTCCAGGATTTTAGGTCTAGGAAGTTCTGATTCAGAGGCTATATCCCTAACTCCCATGCTCAATAGCTACTTATGCACCTTTCCTCCAAGAATTTGTCCAATCCCTTTTTGAATCTGGCTAAACTGTCAGCTTCCACAGCACTTGGTGGCAATGAATTCCATTCTTTAACAACATGCTATGTGACAAAAAACTTCCTTTTGTTAGTTTTGAACTTACTACCTACTAGTTTCATGTTGTGACCCATAGTTCTTGTATGATAGAATAAGTAATAAATCCCTATTTATTTTCTCATCATCATTTAGTATTTTGTAAACCCTTATCAGGTCCCTCAAATGTCTCTCTTCTAAACTGAACAGACCTAGCCTCTTTAGTCTCTCCTCACATGGAAGCTCCTCCATACCACTAACCATCCTTGTTCCCCTTTGCTGTACCTTCTCTGGTGTGGAGACCAGAACAGGGCACAGAATTCATGGTGTAAATCCAACATGGATTTATAAAGGGACATAATGATATTTTTTATTTTGTACACAATTCC
This sequence comes from Crocodylus siamensis, assembly GCF_052110815.1. Classification (NCBI taxonomy): domain Eukaryota; kingdom Metazoa; phylum Chordata; order Crocodylia; family Crocodylidae; genus Crocodylus; species Crocodylus siamensis. The sequence goes on along the minus strand of NC_143401.1, from coordinate 34,799,745 downwards.
ATTCTTAATAACCCCTAACATTTTGCTGACCGTTTTAATGGCTGCTGAGCAATGAGCTGATGTTTTTAGCAAACTGTCTATAGTAAGTCCCAGATCTTTTTCCTGTGTAGAACCCAACATAGTGTAGGTACAGTTTGTGTTATTTTCGCCTGTTTGCTTCACTGTATCTACAAGTGAATTTCATCTGTCATTTAGTTGCCCATTCAGTCAATCATGCCAGATCTTTCTATCTAGTTCCTCATAATCCACTTTGGTCTCTACCACTTTGAATAGATTCCATAGACATTAGGGACCTCGCCAGATCATCAGGTCCAGCCCCTGCCCACAGGGCAGAAAGTCAGATGGGGTCAGATCACCGCCCTACCTCTGCCCGTCTCTTGATCTCCCAGCCCTGCCAGCCCCCATCACTCCCCCACTCAACCCACAGCCTCCTGCCCCCCAGCCCTGGTGCTGCCCCTCACTCCCATCTACAGCACCTGCCCCCCAGCACTGCCAGTACCCCTCACTCCTGATCCTCAACCCCCTGCCCCCTAGGCCTGCTGGTGCTGTGCACTCTGGACCTAGAGCCCCTGCACCCCAGCCCTGCTGGTGCCCCTCACTCCTGACCCACAGATTCCTCTCTCCAGCCCTGCCAGTGCCCCACACCCTGCCCCGCAGCACCCTGCCCCCCAACGCTGCTGCCCAAGCAGCTCTTGTGTTGTGCACATGCAGACCCACACATACCCCCACACACACACACTTTACCTGGCTGGGACCTGTGCAGGGACCATGACCCCCAGCAGCCAATCACCTTGCCCACTGCTCCCAGCCCCAAGCAGCCAGCCCAGGAGAGCAGAGGAAGAGCAAAAACCCAGACATTTGCTCTCATTCTAGAAACCCACCTAGACATGAGAACAGGGGTCCAAAAAAGAGGACATGTCTGGGAAAATCTGGGTATATGGTAATCCTACTCAAATACAATGCACAGTTTCTAATTATTCAGGAGTATCACATGGGTGTGTTCATTCCCTAAGACTGAATCATTAAGACATCTGGCCATATGCCACCATATGAATAAGGAGTTGCCAACAGCACGGACACAGAGCAAAACTCTATGTAGGAAAATAAACTGACATAACCAGCAAACAAACAAGCCAGGAAGATATATAACAGTTGATTCAGGATGGGGAATACCTGCTTGGGTGCAGATAAAATCATACCATATCTCAGTAAATCTGCTTCCAAGTGGGATTCATAATGCCTTGTAAAAGGCAAGGTGATCTGCACAAAAAAAGCTGTGGAAGGCACTTTAACCAGCCACAAACTTAGAGTGAACACAAGCTCTCATTTTCAGCTGTTTCCCTAGCCCGGATTATGTTCTGCTCAGTGGTTCTTTGGACTGTGAGTTCCCTCTATATTTTCTAATGTTTCTGCTTTTAATTATGATGGCAGCTGGAAGCTAAAGCTAGTGAGCAGAGATAGCTAAGGTGAGGATGGAATAGAAAGCAACAAACTGACTTGATATTGAGGGTGGAAGGAGGAACAGTGAAGAAATAATTGGCAATGGTCAAATGCCAAAACATTGGTATAATGAGGGGTCTCTCAGAATAAAGCTAAAAAGGGGAAAAGCTAGCCAAATGAAGGATGTCAAATGCATTTTAATGTATAAATCAAAGACTTTGGACAGTCTGGGTTGAAAAGTTGCTTGATAGTAGTAGTCTTCATTCATATAAGTTATCCAACATAAACTCATTAATTCAGGTGGTTATGCTTGGGTGTATACTTAGGTTAGAAGTTTTTGGAATAAAGTCTGTATTTCAACTTGTGTGATATGCCTAAAGGAGTAATTCTCAGCAAGGGTGCTGTAGCACTCTGGGATCTTTTTAATGGTGCCACAAAGTGCTGCTTAATATTAGTACTTTTAGGTGTTCAAAAACCAGCACATGATTCACAATATAAACCTAGAGATTTCAAATAGGAATCCTTACATCAAAAACATTCTGACTTTTTATGGTCTCTTTGAGTTCTTTGCAACAGAAATATTGCTCTATTATTTTTCTGGTGGCAAAAAAAAGTGTGAAAGCAAAGAGATCGCATTTTCTGAGACATACTTGAGTATAACAAGGGGTGCCTTGATTCTAAAAAGGTTGACAATGTTTTTAGAGCATAGAGTGAAGATGGGAGTGACTAAATTATCTGAAACAAAACAACTGAACATCACAATTAATGTATCCAGAAATAAAATTGGCTATTTCTAATCCCTCCCCCTCACACGTGCACATAGACCCACACATCCTAAATTTGATCAACATAGACTGAGAATATGCTTGGGCCAGTCAGTTCAGCAAAGCAAGAAATCTTCATACAGTGTAGTATTTTAAGTTTCCTTATACCTTCTACTAAAGTAAGGCCAAAAACATAATCAAAACAGCAACACCTCTGGATGTCTGAAATCAGAAAAATACTTTATCACTTTCAAATGCAGTTGGTTCCAGAACTAAAGGAATGCTTAATGTCAAAATAGGGCAGTGCTTGCTTTTCATTTATAACCTTCACATACTCACCTAACTCAACCTTGGAGGTTTCTTGCCTAGTTCAAGTGGATTCTGGTTATTCCCTCCGCATAAGCCTAATGCAAGGAGTACAAGAGTTATACCTATATTTACATTACGGCTGCGCAAAGCTTTGGTCACTGATTTGATTTGGTGGAGATTTGGCCCAAATCAAGCCATATCTCTGAATCTTAATTGAATGAGGACACCCTTTAATCCCTCCGAATCAAATCAGAACCCTCTGAATCGATTTGGAAAGATTTGATGATTTGGACATAGACACAGTTTTAAATGTTTTTTCTAAATACCTCAAAGTACCAGGTGGCTCATGAATGCTGAGATGGTGGGGTGGATGAAGTGTCCCACAGGAGCGTGGGGATGGGGAGAAGGGGTCCCAGTGCACTTGGCAACAGACCCAGAAGTGGATGAGAAGCACTTCCAGTCCAATTCTGGGTCCACAGGGGAGCATGCTGGGGGGCTCCTTTATACCCTCCCCATCTCAGTGACTGGTGCTTCCTGGGTCTGGAGGGGCACCCAGGGTCCCCTCACAGCTAATCACTGAGCCAGGGAAGCATGGGGGGGCCCTCCACATGCTTAGCTTCAGGCCCCAGAAGTGGACCAGAAGTACTTCCAATCCACTTCCGGGTTTGCCACTGAGCATGTGGGGGGGGCCTCTCCGTGCTCTTGTGGGACACACTATCTGCCCCACCACTGCAGCATTCACGAATCACACTTTTAAACCTGTGTGTATGGCCAAATCACCGATTCTCTGAATCAGCATTGAACCTTCAGATTCAGATTCAGCCAAATCAAATTTGGACAGTGATCCAAATCAACAAATCAAATCACTGTCCCCAATATTTGGGCTGAATCCAAATTGAATATGGACCCTTTTGCACACCCCTAATGTATATGTACCGTTATTTGTAGCTGTTTTTAAGAAATACAGATGAAATAAATGTTTCCATCAGAGTTAGTATTTTCAGAGAACTATATGAAAATCACCTAAGGGGTGCCAGTCTGTTTACAAAAGAACCATGTTCATGGCCAAAATAAGTTATCCAGTGAGGAATTCCTAATGCTAGTGTACATATTGCAAGATTATACTGGACTGGCTATGGATCTGATAGGACTCATGGCATGACTCCAGGAAAGCATGCCATGCTCTAGGGGACTTTATTAAAGCTCTTTGGAAACAGGACCATACAATCTTGCCTCTGTTTGCTTTTGGTACACAGAAAGTGAGATCAAGTCACCAGACTAATGTGCATCTGTGGATTTTATCTCTGCTCTTGTAACACATGCCCTAGCTATGATAAGCCAATTAGATTCTTTCAAGACGAAAAACTTCTGGCTGAGAAATTGCCAGCTTTCCAGTAGGTAGCACTCTCTTAGCTCCAAAGGACGGGCACTCACGTTTTCTCAGAATTATCACTCTTCAATGCCAGGAGAGAATATGAAAAAAAGACGATGACAGAAAATCTGTAAAGCCATACACTTCTTTTAATTATTTCCTCTTTTAAAAAGAGGCAGGAGAGGTGAATGTGTTTGGAGGAGGAAGTTGGCACTTGCATTTCCACTCTTGTCACACTTTTGACTCTACCTTGAAAAGATGTAAGGTTTTTAGTTGCCATGGCAACCCTATTAACAAATAGCAGAGTAGGCTTTACACAGGAGATGACACTGGTGGGGGTTGTTGGAATATTTTAACAGGCTTTTATTAGCAATCTCTGCTAAAATGTGTGGTTACTGCAGGCTGCACTGGTAATGCACATCTATCACCTCTCGTGTTCTTTTATTTTTCTTCTCACATTATGGCTACCAAGATTTTTTAAGTGGGTATACCTACACAGCAAGAGCCCCAAAATGTTATATCCTTTATCTGCCACATCTAAGGAAGCCATCACATGATCATGCCATTGTTTAGAAGAAATAAACTAATTTGCATTACTGTTTCGTTAGCAAGCTAACACTGGGGTATAAATACAGCTTCTGCCTTCAGGATTACTTAGCAATTTTTCTCCAAATAAAAGGGATGATTTAGTGAGACAGATGCAGTAGGGGGAGTGCATTCTGTATATCATCCTAGAAAGAAATAATATATTTTCTGGGGTCATTGAAAATATAAAGATTTATAAAGACTGAATTACAGAGATTTCAGCACCTGAAGATTTATACTGAATAGTTTCCATGATTCACAGCCATCTCTACAGTAAGTTATTGCTGTTACAGTGGGTCAGATTTTAAATATTAACCCTTGGCAGATTTTATTTTTAGATGAGCTGGAATTAGATTCCATCTGATGTATAACAGTTTGTATTTCCATAGCAACTTCCACTTTAGGATGTCAAAGTGTTTTTCAAATATTAATTAAATCTCTAACCAGACCTAGAAGGTAAGGATTCTTCATTTTAAGGATGAAGAAACCAAGACACAGAAATTAGGTGAGTTAGTCAAAATCTCACATAGGAAATCTGGGGCAGAACTGCGGACAGACCCGCTTGATACTAAGTATTACTCTGCAGAGGTGATTATTGATTGTTCCCCAGCAACACTTTGACAGGTCTCTTATTAGCAAAACAAGGTAGCTGAAGGAGATTCCCAACAAAATGAGGGAAGCAGTTGCAGGATACACTGGCTTGTTTAAAAAGAACCTCTCTCTTTCTCAGTAGGAAGATATACAGTAACTTAAGAATTACTGTGAATACACCCATAAGCACAGTTAGCAGTATCCCACTGCACTGAGTTTGCTTTGTTTCCTCACACAAGTGACACAGTTGCTCTAGAAAATGCCCACTTCCAAATCATAACTAATATCATGGCAAAAACTGTTTGGAGACATAGTCTGTCACAAAACAGACATAGGCAGCACCTTCCAATCTCTGCAATTAAGCATTTTCAGTATACTGCTTCATTCCTATCTCCATCCAGCGCTCATGTCCTGAGACAAACCTCCATGCAGTATTCTAATAGTAGGTAATTTAATGAGGTGAAGTCTCTTTAACTTCTACCTTTTCCTCATACTCTGTTAAACTAATCCACTTATTTAAACACAGCGTCTACCTCAGTTTGAGTCTTAGGGATGCTGTGATACCTCCAGCTGTTTCTAGTCCTGATTTAACTAATAAAGCACTCCCCTTTTTGAGAAGAAAACAGAACATGACTTTTCATAGTTTCATAGTTGTTAGGTTTTCATAGATTTCATAGATTTCATAGACATCAGGGCTGGAAGGGACCTAGGGAGATCATCGAGTCCAGCCTCCTGCCCAAAGGGCAGGAAGTGAGCTGGGGTCATAGGATCCCAGCAAGATAAGCATCCAATTTACTCTTGAAGGTGTTCAATGTAGGTGCTTGAACCACCTCCGATGGCAGGCTGTTCCAGACCTTGGGGGCTCGGACAGTAAAGAAATTCTTCCTTATGTCCAGCCTGAAACGGTCTTGCAGGAGTTTGTGACCGTTCAACCTCGTCATCCCTTGGGGCACTCTGGTGAACAAACGTTCCCCCAGATCCTGGTGGTCACCCCGATAAACTTATAGGTGACCATCAGATCACCCCTCAGCCTACGCTTATCCAGGTTAAAGAGTCCCATGTCTCTCAGCCTATCATCGTAAGATCTGTTTTCCTGACCTCTGATCATGCGCGTGGCTCTCCTCTGGACTCTCTCAAGCTTCTCCACATCCTTTCTGAATTGTAGAGCCCAAAACTGGATGCAGTACTCCAGCTGCGGCCTCACCAAGGCCGAGTACAAGGGGAGAATGACGTCCTGGGATTTGCTCGAGAAGCATCTATGGATGCAAGCCAGCGTTTTGGTCGCTTTACTAGCCGCAGCATCGCATTGGAGGCTCATGTTCATCTTGTGGTCAATGATGACCCCCAAGTCTCTTTCTTCTGTAGTGCTATCCAACGTAGCACTGCTGAGCCTATAAGGATGCTGCAGGTTTTTCTTCCCAAGGTGGAGAACCTTGCATTTTTCGGTGTTAAACACCATCATGAGCTTGTCCAGGTCAGCCTGGATCACCCACCTATCTTCTGGCGTGGATGCTTTGCCCCAAAGTTTGGTGTCATTGCCGAACTTGGCCAGTCCGCTCCTGACTCCAATGTCCACATCATTAATGAAGATGTTGAACAGTATGGGTCCAAGGACAGAGCCTTGAGGGACCCCACTGGTCACAGGGCACCACGATGAGTGACTGCCATCAATTACTGGAAGGGACCTGAGCAGATCATCAAGTCCGACCCCCTGCCATGGGCAGGAAAAAATGCTGGGGTCAAACAACCCCAGTAAGGTGTCTATCTAGCCTCCTTTTGAAGACCCCCGGGGTAAGAGCATGCACCACTTCCCTTGGAAGTTGGTTCCAGATCCTGGCCACCCTGACTGTGAAGTAGTGCCTCCTGATGTCTAGCCTGAATCTACTGTCAACTTATGGCTGTTATTCCTTGTTACTCCCAGTAGTGCTTGGGGGAACAGGGACTGTCCCACTGCCTGCTGGTCTCCCTTGGCCAGTTTAAAGACGGCCACTAGATCCCCTCTCAGGCTTCTCTTGTTGAGGCTGAACAGGTTCAGGTCCCATAGCCTCTTCTCGTAGGGCCTGCCCTGCTGCCCCCTGATCATGCGAGTGGCCCTCCTCTGGACCTTCTCCATGTTGTCCACATCCCTCCTGAAGTGCGGCGCCCAGAACTGGATGCAGTACTCCAGCTGCAGCCTGACCAATGTTGCATAGAGGGGGAGGATCACCACCTTGGACCTGCTCGTGATGCATGAATCCATTCTTTCCTCTATAATGGCTCCTTTTTCCCTCACCCTCCCCTTTACATAAGGCAGGCTGCTCTGCTAAGCTACAGTTGCACCTGCCTTTGAGCTATTTAACCATCTTCTTCCCTTCAAGAACAAAACTCTCAATATTCTGGTAAATTTGTGATGGGCAGTACTGCAGAGGCAGCAAACTCCTTACCAGTTTTCCCCAGGAAATCTTTGCCGTGCCTGCTAATGTAATCTAATTAACTCTAAAATGTTTATAGATTTCTTACCTTGTACAGCATAGGGAGCATTCACCTTTCCCACTTCTAAGATGCAATACAGATCACAACATCACCATGTGACTGTTTAGGGTATTCTGTGAAGGAAACAAAAATGTTTCCACTTAGGGGGAATTTAGGCAGGTAAACTGTAATAACACAATTAGAAATGAATCTCTGGCACTGATATTAACTATCTTGCTGTTATATAAAAGCCTACTTGAATGAAGTACAGTAGATAGGTTCAATCTTGAAGGAGAATTAAAACCAACTTTAAAACTTTTTAACATTTTAAAAATTGAATTGTTTTCTGGCTAGCCCTATGAGAATGTGTCAAATGGGTTGGTAATGCACATCTATCAGCTTGCAGAAAATACACTGGGACACTAGCAGAGGACAAAATGCTGCCTAATCAGTACTGCTACCTGAAGCTCCCTCTCAGGGTTTTCTCCCAAGTTCTTCCACCCAAGTACTAACAAAGCTGACTACACCCAAGGTATGAGATATGACAAGCTCATTCCCAGGGGTAACAAGGCTGCAGGAAGCCCTTGGCATTCTGATTATATGCATTTCACATTGTTATCATTACATTCAATGTCTAAAGTAATAGGCAAGCCCACAGTGACAAGGTGAAGAGACTATGCTGTGCATTGTACAAACAAAGGGAACTCTACAGCCAGATATCCCTACTCTATGGCTGGCAATGCAGATACAGTGGCTACAGGATCTAATCTCACCCAGTACGGGCCAGATTCTAGTTTACTTATTTGGACTGTAAGTGGATTTAGGTGTCTAAGTGTGATTCTGTCCTACCCTGCACAAGTCCCTAAAAGACTTAAATAAGTGGGTGGGTCATCATCCTCTTTGTTCCTTTTTTATGACTCAGTCTTAAGGATAAGATGATGGCATGCTAAAGAAAAAGTACACACATTAATCCACTTTCAGGGACTCGAGCAGAGTGGAACAGAATTGTATTTGGGCATCTAAAGTCCATTTGGAGGTCCAATAGGTGGAATACCATCTGGCTTCAAGTGTTCAAAATTAAACACTGATAGGCTTAACATGAGGCAGGCAGTTGTTCCCCTGCGGCAGTATAAACAAACCTATGGCAGGAGCTCAAGCAATGCTAAATTCTGGAAACAGAAAGGGATGTTCTCCCACTTATTGCTGCAGGAAGCCTCCACCTTTCATGCTCAGATTTCAGCTGCTGAAGTTTTTTTTCTTTTTTGTGATTTGTATCTTATATATAAGTGGGGTGGAACTGCAAGCCATCAGTCCAGGGATCGTTTCCTGCAGTTGCCCTTGCTCTGTCTATCCCATTACACTTAAACTGCACTGTACATCAGAAATGTACAAATATAATCCACCCGTTTTTTAAATTAGGAAATGCTGTTCTGGTTATTAAATCAAAGTGCACATATGGCATCTTTAAGGAAATTTTGTTGCACTTGAGAAAAATGCCAGAATGACATAACCATGGAGATTCAGCTACCCCATTAAGCCCCAGACAAGTAGGCATTGGTATCCGGAGTGCAAGCTGCCTCTAAATTACTGTCTGCCAAATTTCATCAACCACTGCCTTGCGGGGCCTGCTCTAAGAATGAGGCTGGTTCAGTCTCCGCACCCATTCAATCCTTGGTCTCACTGACTGACTGCCAATATGAGAGCCAGTTGTGTGGTATGAACAGCTGCCCAGAAGAAATCAGCCAAAACCATCAAATCATTGAACACAACATGCCAAACAGCTGTCAGATGGTAATGTTTTGGTCACTACTAACCAGAGATAAAAGGTTCTATATACCATTACCCCCCGAGCCACTCATCCCTTCTTATTATTTTAATAAATGCCTCTGATATAGTAAGAAATATCTTGGCCTCAGGTTTTATGGCTTCTTGATTTCTGCTCTTCTGTGTGTCATGAAAGCAGCATGCATCTGAAGCACAGATTAACTTTCATGCCTTTTTTTGCTTCTGGAAATCTTAAAAAGATTTGCACAATTTGAATATTGTTACTGCTTGACTATTACTACTCTTAAATAGTTTCTTGAATTCTTAAAAATATTGATAATCAGCTCCATTGTCATGTAACTTGAAATGATTTTGAAATATTCAAGAATAACATGCTAGAAGTATAATTTTGAATAGAACAGCAGTAGTAGGAGAACATCAAGGCAGAGAACAAGAATACTAACTATTCCTTTGTCATATTAGCTCTTTCTTCATACAGCAGGTACTCTTCAGAGAGGACCATGCTGACAGTTTTAAATAGTTCATCCACTACCCCTGCTGGAAACTGTAAAAGACTACAGTAATTTCAGAAGATTCTAAAATGAAGACTGATGAAAGAGAGAGTCATCTTGGCATTTTCTCTTGCAATGAAAGACAGACAGATAGGCTCAGATTAATACAACACTAGATTATATTCACATGAACCTTGATAAAAGGATCTTGGAATATGGGGAGGAAAGATACAGTGATAATGTGGTCTACTGAATATAGCACTTGAACAGTAGTCAGAAGAGTTCAGCTCTTCCTGGCTCAGCAACTGACTTACTATGTGATGATAGGCATGTCACTTTCCCCTCTCTGTGCCTCATGTTTCCCCTCTCCCACATTTTATTTGTATTATTTATGTGGGTTGTAAGGGCCTAGGAGCACACACTTCCTTTATTTGCATGTTAGTACAGCGGCTAGTGCAATTGAGGTCCTGATATCTAAACTAGAGCCCCCTGGGGCTACTGTGGTACAAAATAAATTTTAATACAAATTGATGAGCATAAAAAGAATTAAAGTAGAAATGGTCCCTTTAAAATGTACTGGTTACCTGGTTCTTGAAAAGGAAGATAGAAGCAGCTTACCATTACAGTGAAACCAAAGAAAGTGGAATGCACAAAGACAAAAAATGCCAGTGTCTCCAGTCACTGGTGAATGTTATAGCTTTAATATTATGCACAATCTATTAGTACCATAGCACTAATTACTACCATAGTACTATTACTACCATTAGTAGCTATTAGTACCATATTTTACAGTGCCCCAAAACAAGCTACTAGCATTACAAAAGATTAAGTAATGGTCCTTACTTAAAAGACCTTATAGTCTAAATGTGAAATAAAATGACTGACAGTGACAGGGAAGGGAAAAGGGTGATGCAAAGAAACAATGGGTATGTACAGACATTCAGGAGATTAGATTGGGTTAAAAATGACTGCTCCATATAACTTAGTTTGCTTACGTGTGGACCTTACACTTAGATCACTAGTTAGGTCCATCTAAGTGATAAACTGTATAGATGTTCTTCTGAAGGCTAGAGCAGTTAAAAATAGCTGGCCCAATCTAACTTTAGTTCACTTGAGAGGTGCACTAAGTTAGATCAGGCACAATTACAATGATCTAACCAAATGTCTGTCCATATTCAGAGCGCATCACCAAGGCTGCGAAAGGCCAGCCATGACCCAGGCTTGGGGCTATGCATTTCCAACCCCTGCCCCCATACACATGCACACTACCACTGGGCTCTTTTTTGTGCCTCTCCTCCAACAACTAGTTCCCAAAAGCCAACCAAACAACCGCAAGTTCACAAACCACCCTCAGTGGTTGTATTGGCATTCACTGGTGCCAGTAGCCCAATCAAAGTGGGGGAATGGGAGGAGGGGTAAGCAGGATCAGGGATAGGGACTGGTCCACAAGTGGATTGTTCATATGGAGGTGAGTAAGGGGAATTAGGGGACTAAGAATAGCCCCTACTGAAGGGGAAAGCTTCCCCAATCCTGCCAACCCACCCCTGCAGAGCCACTAGGCCCCCCCTAACCCCACCAACCCTTCTCCCACGGAGCTGTTAGCTCCCCCTATCCCCTGCTTCTCTCCCTTATCCCAATTTACTCCAATCAAGCTTCCAGCATAGGTGAACACTGGTAAAACCACCATTGAGAGCGGCTTGCAGGATCAGAGGCAGTTTGGCAGGATTAGGGGGCCAGTGGAGGGTGAGGGCATTTGGAGGAGGGGTGGCTCGCAGGATTGGAAAGGTTCTCTGATCCTGCCAACCTGCCCTGACCCTGCTAGCCCCCTGCAATCCCAACAACACCCTACCCCCAGGCCCCACTAACCCCCTTGCAGACCCCACTAGATTCTTGAACCCCTAAGCCCCTGCTGTGAATGCCACTAGCCCCCCAATCCCTCTAAGCCCCCCCTCAATTCTGCTCACCTGATTTACCTTAGATTGGGCTCCCGGCATGTATGTAATCACTGAGGCTGCATGCGTAGATTCAAATAATCTGCAAGAATTCTCCCAGATTTGTTCTCATGATAGAAAAACTCACCCAGCACCATATGTACAGATATTGGAATGCTGAGGCCCTAAAGAGTAGACAGCTTGCCATGCTGACATCGTGCAGGCTAACTGTTCATGCATCTCAGTATGTTCTGCAGGCAACAGATGACTGCAGTACATAGGGAAGTTTTCACTGGCTAACCAAGGTTGCTCATGGTCAACCCATGTTGTCAGCATGTACAGCGATTTGCTTTTCTAGGAGAAACTTTCCTGGAAGTGATTTAACCCTGGTTGTGACAAGTTTATTTTCCTCTTGGAGTCGCCATTTTTACTTTGAAAGAAAAACACTGAGCATTTGCACACTCATGTTTTCTCCTGGGAGAGCAAAAAACTCTCCCAGTAGAAAATGACTATCTGTAAAAGGCCTGAGTTAGATCAGGTAGCCATTTTTAACCTGATCAAGCCTCCCAAACTTCTCAATGTATCTGTATGTACCCAATAGTGGTGGTTGCAGCAATAAGCTTGTGTGGTTATTCAGTGCCATGATGAAGTCTTTTTTTCTCCTTTAATAAGAAAGGTTTAGAATTATGGATACTACTAACTTCTTCATCATTAACACCACAAAAGAACTGAGTTTCTCAGACAGGTTAATGGTTGGTCACACTAGAAGACTGGACATTTATTGTAAAGGAAAGAACAATAAACATAGAATCAGTTATAAAAGATCTGTGTTAGAAAGATGGAGGAAAGAGGCATGAGGCAAGCATCACCAGAGGGGTCAGTGTGATCAGCAACTATCACTGGATAACTAAGAATAAGCACAATTTAAGTCCATTCATAGCATCTGATGTAGATGTCACCTACAAATGCTCATACCTCCCTGAACCATTAAGTCTCTAAGGTGCCACCCTTCCCCGCCTTCTGCCTAACATGGCTAATTACTTCTTTCCACTCTTCAGTTGAAATGGATTTCATAAGAGAGGCTTTATTTGTGGATCTCACAGATATGACATGAAGACACATGAAAACTATTTTTGTACTTCATATATGCTCCTGTTTGTTCAGAAGACAGCTACAGCTACTCTCAGGTGCCCTTACAAATAACACAGTTTATTCTGCTGCAACAATACCATCTCTAAAGGATGTACAGGATACATTTATTACCAAGATCATTTTTGCACATTTGCCAGAGGAAAACAATATTTTTTTAGGGAGAGCTAATACATCGTAATGTGTCTTACTAAACTAGCAAATTGTCAATAAAAGTTTAAACCCCTACATCAGTATGTGGCAACGCTAGAAAAATATTGTCCTAATTGCTCCTCAAAGGTTCATTAGCTGTTCTTGGCCTCTCTGATATTCACTCAGTGCTTTGTCTTCACTTTCTCCTGCTCTTTGTTCTCTGAGCCAACGCACAAAAATCAAGTTATATCTCACTGTCCCATGACTCATGCTGAATACAAAAATATCTCTCTATGGCATGTTGTGCTAATCATTGCCTTTCTCTCAGGTCATGTCAGAGTTGGCAATTTTCTATTATCTGCACTGGATGGACATTGCATACATTGTTTCTGGTTTTCTTCCTCATACCAGTGAGTGGGTGGCAACTACAACTAAACCAATTTTTTTTCGAGCACACTGGCACATGTGATGACTATCTGAATTTTAGGCAATGTAAGAGCTCACAAAGATTGAACTGTTCTCAGTTCCAACATATCTAAAATGATATGTATATTTATATACAAGCCCCACCCTCACCCCTTATGTTACTGTATTTCCCACAGTTATTTATTTATAGGAGAGGGAAGCCAAGAACATTTCTCCACCCCCTGCCAATAAACTGATTTGTTCCTTGGCTCAAGCTGTTCAATAAATTCCATACTGGAGCTGGGAAGTTGTTTGTCCTAAGCTGTCTGGTAGTGTCGTGTTCTGTTAAATAGATGCTGCATTTTGCACCCCACCAGTAAATACATTTCAGTGGTAGATGTAAAGATCCTTATATGTAGTTAGTAACTTTCCAGATCTGTATAAAACAATTTCTTATTCCAAGAGCCAAAATGCCTTCTAATCCTAGGGAAAAATACAAAGGTCTTTAGAAAAAATGTGTCTTTTTCTGCATTCAAACTAAATTTAAATAGTCACATTTAAAAACTCACAGAAAACAACAACTTATATAAAAAGGTTTATTTATCATGACTAGCCAAATTCCTGATCACATACAACAGTAAGTTGTTACCTTTTCTGCACAAATTAGCATCTATAAAAATTCTAATAGGAACTTAAAAAGCAAATCAAGCACCAGAAAATGTAGTGATAAGCTAAACTAATTCTCCGAAAAAAGTAGTTGTCATTTAGGAGTTAAACATGCATTGCATAACATTATATCATTGAAAACAATGGTACCTTAATTTGAATTTAAAAAAAAAAAAGAAAGAAAATATACAACCCTATAACATTGGTCTTATTTCAGTCCCTAAATCTTCAAATGTCCATATCATAAGAAACTAACCCTGTTTGATTCTATTTTTGGCAGTTGCAGCAGCAGGACTGCATGTTTATATAGTCAGTTATTCTTACAGCTGAGAGTTGGGACCCATTGGCAAGGCAGAATGAGGAGTTGCTGGCACCAGCAATACCCAAGACATTCATGCTCTGTGCTGCCCTTGGGTTTCTGGGTTGTTGCTTTTATAAGCATTAAATTAAGAAAAGGAAAAAAAAATCCTTGTGCATCCCATGATTTGAAATAAATTTTCTTCTTTAATTAGCAATGAATAAATTAGACTATTAATTATGCAAATGAAACTACTCTGCTGAGTTTCTAAAAATATAAGTACCAGAAAATTAATCTTGAATTCAAGGCATTCTAATGGTATCCAAAATGGGGTTAGTCAAAGGAGACAAGTTATCCAAGAGCTCTAGCTAAAAAATAATAATAAATGATATGGGAGCTGTACCTAGTTGTGTACATCTACAATTATGTCAGACAATTTTTTTCAGAGATGGAATTATCTGCAATTAGCTTCCCCATATTTATTTCAACTTCTTCTTCAATCATGAATTACTTATGGACTTCTACTTTCAAAAATGGAATTCTCCTTTGCAGTTTGGGAGCATAAACAAAAACATGGAATTTTAAAAAGTATATATGACTGTAAAAACTCCCGTGCGGTTCAGTTAGACTTATTAATTCACTTCTAATATACTCAATTTTAGGAAACTGTGAATGTTCCCATAATCAATACAGGAAAATTTGAAAATCTGACTAACAGGGCAGCAGTTATATATAAGGTATATTTGCTCTAATTTATGAAATATGATGGTACAAAACAGAAGCATTTCTAATATAAGAGATATACTGTATTTTCTCATATAAAACACACATCCAAATGAGACATAAACCTTGTTTTTGGGGAGGCAGAATGAAGAAAAAAAAGATTTTTCCAAAGGTTTGGGTACATACAGCAAGGCCAGAGCCTAATCTTCAGCTCATTCAACTTTCCCTTCATTACTCAGGCAAAAGCTACATTTTTAAACTTTCACAGTTGAATGGCCATCAGCTTTTGGCTGTTCTATCAAAAGCTAGAACTGTAGTTACTGCTGAAGACTGGACTCTATGGGCAGACCTACGACTTAAAAAGACCTAAAAATAGTCTGCAGAGCTATAAAATAAGAGGAGGAAGACCAGGAGTAGCTAAACTGCTGGAAAAAGTTAGGAAAGCTAATTTTTGGGGGTGCATGTTGTATGCAAGTAAATACACTAGTTTTATGGTTCCCATAAGTTTTAGAATTAGAATATATTTAGGTACAGTTTTTGTATATAGTTATAGCTCTCTCTGCACTGATGCACAGAATTCTATTACTTAGGAGGAAGAGATCACTTAACCTAATTGTTATAGCAATTTTGCTTTCTGGTATTAATTATGGGTGTTTAAATACAATATTTGCCTAAATAACATTCAAGTTTTATGCACAACTATAAGGGCAGAAGGATAAAATTCAGTTTAGAATTAGTAACCTGAACTATTTTGTTACATGGGCAAAGCAAAGTTGTCTGAGTGGTGGCCATTCAGAATGCTTGAGTTTCTTTCTGTGTGCACAAACCACATGATCAAGTTGAAGACTGAACTGTTTGTGCAACATTTGTTTATGATGGCCTATTTTTTAATAATTGTGGATGTAACACACAACATTGTATTTTGCTTTGTACCAAAATTAGCAACTTGATATGTATTTTACTAGTTTTTAAACAATAATTTAATTATAAAAAAGTTATACTCCTTTTTTTTACCTATTATCAGACCTTGGAGCACTGCCTAACTTAAAATCACCAGCCATTTCTCTTTAAATTAATTTGGTTTCAGCTGCCTATAAATGATAGCCAATTCAAGATTGCAAAGTAGCTTCATTGCAGCATTTCCTAATTGTAAAGTTCTAGTCTATGTTGTCTTCATATTCTTTTAATGTAAGGATTTTTCTTCTTTTTCTTTTCTTCTGAGGGTATATGGGGTGGGGTGTATTCTTATATCCTATTTAATATTGTTTGTTTGCACCTTTGTCATTAGAAACTTTGAACTGGCTAAATGATTCTCACATACCCTAATTTTAAGACAGGAGGGAACTCAAGTCTGAATCAGTAGGGAAGAAAGAAAACAACCATCTTTGAGCTTTATCCAAGCTTTAGAAGAAGCACCTTTTTTCTTTTAAGATGCTCCTTGTTTGCCTTCAGATTTTCTTTTTTTGTGTGGGGTGGTGGAGGCATGGATTATTAAAGATGAGATCTTCTCTCTAGACTTGAAGGCATCATGAAAGCAGATGTGGACAAGCATAATAAGACCACACAAGAAATTTAATACCAAACCTGAAATTTCCTGAGTTTTGGCAAGAATGTCATAGTCATTCTATCCTGAGATATTTGCTCACCCTCTTCATCAAAACTATTTTACAGCTCAGTGATGGAAAGCTACAAAATAAAAATGAAACTATAAACATTAAAATGGTAAAGATAATTATAACATTGATAAGGACAGTATCAAACCCTGTTAAGTGGATTTCTGCAAGAGAGAATTTGCCTTTTTATGTAGATACATTTAGAACAAGGAAGTAAATATTTATATAGCTATAGATATATATAGATATAGATAAATAAAACTTGCCTACCTAGCAGTAAAACTGTAAAAATGATACTATGGTAGGCAGAACTCCCATTGGAAGATTACTATTGATCTTTGTTTAAGCCTCAATTGATCATGTATTAATAGACTAGATCTAAACTCTTCTATCACTGCTATGCCCTTTAATAGGATCTTTCATCTCTCTGGATGAAGCCAGCATGTAAGAGACTAGAATGCTTATTCGTCATTGTTTAAAGTAATAGGTTTCAGTTGGAAAGCTTGCCTGGTTTAAAGCTTTAATGCTTTGTCAGACTAAATTTAGATTCTGTAAGCAGCCATGTTGGACAGTTGTTTTTTTAAAATGGATCATTAAAATCACTTATTAATATTTCACAAATTCCGCTAGTTAATAGAGACCATAACATATGGCAAGGTTAGTAAACATTAAATAAAAGAGTGAATTAACTTTTGAAACTGGATATATATCTTTCTATTAATAAACATATTATTTTCAATTACATGAGATATTATGTATGTATCCAAGTTATTAACAAAGCACTAAACCTCAGTAAAATTGTGTTTAATGATCAGCTAATATTCACTGAATCTAAAACCATTTTAAGTAACTGCTTTTCTGTTTCTTTCCCCAGTACACATTCTAGTTCTAACACCAGAAATGATATGGCACTCTAAATTGGTGTCAATCAGGAAATCTTCATCAACTTTGATGAACCCGTGTTGATTTTCATCAGCTAAAATTCTATCCTACTAGTCTGAGGGGGACTAATAAAGCAGAACCTGACTGCTAAATATCAACTAGTTATTACATACATCAGTGTTGGGTTCCTGTACTGTTAAATACGCCTGGCACCTCTTGCAAAATTATTGATAAGCTTCAATAAATAATGAGCCACTACTTCAACAGGGTTAAGATCTCACTTCATATCTTGATATCACACCACAGTTTGCATTAATCAGACTGTGATTGAGAGATATGTGTAATTATCCATATCTCATCTCATTTACTGACTACATATCTAGGCTGTAATTTTAACATTTGAATTAAATGGAACATTATATGCACGTGACCTGTTGGGAGGTTGTTGCCAGCATTTTTTAAAAAACCTGAAACATTTGTTTTGTTTGAAGAACAGATGAGAAACTGCAAGATGGACAATTAGGAGGGAAGGGGTTATCAGTTAGCCCATTGAAAACATCAATTATTTATTTGCTTTGAAATTCTCCTATTCTCCCAATGGGCAGCCTATTGCACCCCAAAGACCAATACTAATCCATCCTGTATAGATACATAGCTTTTCCAATTTGATGATGACAGGGAGCCTCCACCACTCCTAATGTACTCAGGAAAGCTGAGTATATAGCTCTCCCTAGGTAAATCTACATGTGCAATTAGCATGTAGCAATAAACTCCAGTGCAGTTTATAACACAGTTTATTGCTCATGGGCATGTTTACATGTACACCTGGAACTACAGCATGTTGAGCCAAGGTGGAGCAGCCTCAGCTAGCAGGGAGACTGGGGGGGGTCAGCCTAACAGTCCAGGGCTGCTCCGACTTAGCTCAGTGTGCTGAAGGGGGACTGGTTAGGGCACAAGGGTGCTACAATGTGGGTTTAGCCAGCAGGCAGCCTCACACTGTAGCATCCTCATGCCCCAGCCAGCCCCAGTCACTATCTACACATGTGCTTCAGTGCATGTAACTACTTTGCTGTAGGACAGTACTTTTCCCAGACAGTACTATCCTATAGCAGAGTTCATTAAATTTACTTTGCCCAAATACAGGCACACATGTAGATGGTGACACTTTACTGTGGAGCAAATTAGGCAGCTCCGCAGTAAAGTGCACGTGTAGATGCACCCCTTAATACATAAAAATGGGGGTCCTTACATCATACAGTGATCCATATCACTAGGGGAGATATCTCACCAGAAGAGAAGGTTGGCCTGCTTTTTTGCCCAGTGCCACTCACCAGGGAGTGAGAGACCAAGGTCTCAAACAGACATTTAGTTTCCCCAGGTAAGTCACTGCCCTCCCAGGAGAAACCATGAGTGCACAGATGTTCAGGCTTTTTATCCCAGAGTAAGAATGACTGCTCCAGGAGAAAAATAATCTGGAAACAACGAGGGTTAAATCACTCCCAGAAGAATGGGATATGCCGCCAGATTTGAGGTTCTCCTCATGAAGAAGCATTTGAACCCCTCTCCCACTTTCCAAAAAGTTCCCTAAAAAAGTAGGCCAGGGATTAAGCAGGGTCAGGAGCATTTTCTACTCCTCCTATTAAAGCTGGCCTACTGGGCAGCGAAGAAAAGAAACAGATCTCCAGAGTCAGACCATAGGAGACCAGTGTTCTGGTCCTGGCTCCCTATATCATTCTTGTACTTTGTTCAATGGCTAACACTTTACATTAACAAAGTACTTGGCAAAATATAACTAAACTATTTACAAACCCTAAAAACAGTTCCTCGTTCTCAGCTTTTGTGCTTGGACCATTATATTACAGAGATCAGATATAAATGTTACTCTATGTTACTTTTCTAAAGTGTGATTCATGCAGCTAAGCATCAGTTATTTGAAATAATTAATTGGAAATCTAACTCATTAAAATGGTTCTATGTTATGAGAAGCTTTCAGACTATTATTAATGTATTGTTAAGAAGAATTTGCTTCTCAATGGTTGTTTAGTGCCATTCAAATATTATATTTTTATTTTTCTCAAACTAAACATACTTAATTTCTTCACTAGATTCATAGATTCTCACTTTGACTCTGTAACATATATTCCAAAACAGACCACCAGCTTGAATTAATAATGAGAATTGAGTTTAATGAAAAGGTACAACTAGAAATATATAAATATATAAAAATATTGCTAGAAAGTTGGAGATGCACTTTTACAAATACAACTTTTTACTTGATATCCGTCTTCAAGAAAGCCTGGCACAGCCACAAACACATCTCTAATGATTCCCATCTGTGATCTAATCTGTAATAACAAGCTGACTGATATCATTATACAGTGTAATTTTCTATCAAATGCGTTGCTTAGACTTTGAAATCAAATCCATGAAGGCATATGGTTTCTCACAGCACTGGTCCACCAGAAGATGAATCAGCCATATCTTGCTGTGGGTAAAAGAATTCTCATGAAGTAAAACCAGGTGGAAAAAATTGATTCCCGTAATCCCCATCATTTGCAGGCCGAGCTTGTTGAATTAATCATTATAAAGAATTTATCGAACTTTTCCTGCAGAATATTCCATTTCCAAATAGTTTCATTATTACCAATTTTGACTGAATAGTACATGGCAAATAAGTTAGATATTAATGTTTTCACACAGATTGTTAAATAATTTATTTGCAACAATTTTTTTCATTACTTGGCTGGTTCTATTTTCAAGTATCTGCTTCTGTTCAGCACTGTTTTCCTAAGCAGCAGTTCTGAACCTTTTTCAGTCGACATACCCCTTGGTCTCAGAGTGAGACTTCACATACCCCCTTTCAATGAGAAATTAATTTTTTAGGCCCTTCGACCTGTTAGACAATGTATGAAATGTATCTCATGTACCCCCTGGGGGTACATTTACCCCCAGTTCAGAACCACTGCTCTAAAGCAAAGATGCATGCAACTCTTTACCCAGCTTAACGAAGAACTAGTCAGTAAGTAAGCCAGCCAACTAAGCTTGCTATGAAACATTCACTTGGAATAAGTTTACAAAGGATTAGCATTTGCTGGCATCATCTGACTGGCAAATGAATAAAGGTGGATCCAACAGGGTGTGCTGGTACAGTTGCACCCCACTTCTACTGTGTGGCACAATGAGCTCACCTCTCTGAACTGTTTAGTTCCAACCCCTTTGTGGCCAGCAGGCAACAGGTTCAGGAAGGGGAGACCTGCCTGCTGCCACCACTGTCTCTGGGGGAGCTCCAGGGCCGCGCCTGCCCTGTTGCAGCCTGGGATGCTGCACTTGCCTGGGGACACTGGTGGTAGCAGGCAGATCCCCCATTCCTGCTCCTGTTCCCTGCCTGGCCCCCTCCGGATATCCCCAGTTGGTGTGTGGGTTCCAGCTGTGTGTTGCCCATTCCCACCCCAGTCTCAGTTGCAGCTCAGATCATATCTGCTGTATCCCCCCCTTTCAAATTCCTTGTAAGAGCAATCAATACTTGGTGTAGTGCAAATGAACTGAAAAAAAAATGGGGACCTAGGTATCACAGGAAGCCCAATCAGCCATATTGGACATCTCGGCACTGAGGCAGGACCAGGGGGTGCTGGATGAACAAAGACATTTCTTGATCATGGTCTGGAGTGACTGGTTTGGAGTTTCTGCAAAAGCCTGGGTACCATAGATTCCTATGGAACTCTGTATATTTCAGCAAATGAGTGGGTTACTCCCCAAGATTATCCTGATCTCAGGTCATTGATTTTTCTGGAACATCACCACAAGACTCCAAGTGTTACCTTTTTATTTTACCAAAAATGCAATAAAACATTAATGCTACTAACAACAGTGTTTTACATATTAAAAGTGATTTCTTGTATACTTTAATACTTGAGTGATACACACTGTGAGTGCTGTGGATACATTGAAGACCTGCTGGCAAAACTGCCTAAAATCTGTTGGAAAAACTGCACTACAGACCAGGCCTAAGCAACACAGTGACTCAAGTGTTGGAGATCAGCTCCCAAGTGTTCTCTTTGCTGTAACAGATCAAACTCCATATCATTAGCACATGTCCATGGTAGGCCAGCTCACAGAGAAGGGAGAGGATGCAAAAGCACAGAGAATTCAAAGAGCCAGGACAAAGAACTGTAAGGACAAAACTATCTGTTCTCAACCTTCGTACCTCAGATCTCAACTCTAGTAACACAATAATCCTATGTTGTATGGCCCTTTCCTAGCAGTAGTAACAATGTGGATGAGAAAAGAGTGGAATACTGGAGCAGAAACCTTCCAGATGCTTTTAAACAGTAGCAATATTCCCATTCTCCTTTATGTGCTATATTAGATAGGTGATTAGATATTTGGAAAGAAAAGGAAGCAACAGAAAACAGAAGGAAGGATGAAAAGAGGTGGAAAAGAAAATGAACAGAAAGGGCTAACAAAAGAAGCAGAGAAGGGAAAAAAGAAGACAGACATATTATAAACTAAGACAATCTAATTAACCAAACAGTCTGAAAATAGCACAAGACAGTGAACTAGAAAGGTTTAAATAGTGCCCAGACTTTAAAGCAAATCATTTGCTGAGGAAGTTTAAAATAAGCTTCCGGTATTATTGCTTTTCAGCAGAGGCAGAGTTTCATATATTTACCTACCGCACACCATGGATCTCAGTAAACAAATTGGCTGTACTTGATATTCTATGGCATTCCCACTTCCTAGATTAACATCAAATGCAGCCCTGCTGAACTGGGATTGGAAGCTCAAATGATAATGGACCCTTCTTATCATTTCTAGCAGCCTCCTGGCTCATCTCCATTCCCGATTTTTTTCCTCCTGAAAAACATTTTAACTGCATAAATAGCTTCAAGGAGCAAGAGAGTGCTCGTTTTTCTCAGGGTTTTACAGTCTGTCACAAGACCCTACTAAATGATTACTTCACACCCTTAAACAGTGTGTGACCTGCTCTTGTCTCCACTGAAGCAATGACTTTTTCTGCAAGGACAATGAGGACAGATCAAACAAAACTATGGAAGATGAGCTAAATGGACTATTTAACAGTGATCTCTATAGGAAATGAGAAATATAGCACTGCCTAAATAAAGTATAAAACATTGTCATAAGACAACTGAACAGTTCTTGGTAAAGACCAAATGTAGGATCATCTTTTTTGCCCAAAACGCAAACACTAATACAGTGGTACAAATAAAGCAGTGCCACATGAGACATGGGGTATATATAACCTCACTTAGCTCATTCATATGGTTCACAAAGAAATTAAGCTTTAATTTAAGGATTGTATAGGTCAGGAGTTTACTGGCTTAACCTGTGTTGGCACTTTTAGTACGGAAGTTTCTAGATTTTAACATGAAGTTCATCTGATAAATATGAATTAGTTAAAGTGATGGAAAATTGTCTTGTTAGTTTGCAAACAGCCTGAAATAATAGCAATGCCATATTTTTACGATGCATTTTTACTGTAAATTTTACTATGAATCTTGCGTTGTTTTATGTTCTTCTTAAAGCCCTAGCTTTGTGATCACGAGATTTTTAGTTTTCATTCTAGAAGAAATATTTTGAAAGAACATTTAAAAAAGAAAGTTTGTAGCCCTCAACTATGCTCCAAGCACAACCCAAAAAGTAAAAAACCAAAAAGCAACAGAATCAGCTGATGATTTTAAAGACAACCTTGTGATTTTTTTAAATTCATTTGTGATTGGCACTGCTAAGTAACTGAGATAAAGTCCCATGTATCCCAGTATATCTCAACAGTATTCCAATTTCTTGAGGCAGGGAGATACTATAGGGAAGGAAAGACTGAGAAAATTAAAACAACCCTCCGCCCGCAAATGCACACAAGGTAAAGAATTCAGAATTAAAAAGAGAGTGGGAAAAGAGACAAAAAGTAATGGCCCACTCATGTTTATAAAAACAGGCTAATTTTAGCCAAAACTATAATAGAGTTGTGAATTATTGTTCTTATATACCTTTCCTAATTTCCACTGTGTTCATAGTATTTATTACTACTGTGATTTAATAAAATATTCAATTAATCATCCTGCCTAAGTGCCAAGACCCATACTTCACAATCACTAAAAGCCACAGAAGGTACTGCCCATCAAAGAAAGATATATCAATAAATATCATAACCAGAAACATGACTTCAAAAAGCTGGAAGTGGTCCAACACAAAAAGTTACCTCTTTGGGCCCAATTTCAACAGATAGGCTTTGCATACGAGTGGCATATTAGGAAATTAATCCTTTGGCAGTGGTTTTGGAAGTGAATTCCACAACCAGAAGGTTATACCATATAAGCAACTTCCTTACATTTAAGCGGGTAGCCTCAATGAGAGAAAAATGGCTGTCTGGCACAGCGACACAGGTAGTCGCTTTGAAAGTTTCGTCCTAAAACATTAAAGGTCCCTTGATTCAAAACCAAATTTGTGAAATTCTGCTTGGAACTTAGCATGAAAGCCAGTGAAACTCACATTAAATACTGCCACTATATACTCTCAGTTCAAACTTCTGCTTAGAAAGCAAACTGACACATTTGGCAACTACTTCTAGGAAGTCATCTAGTGTAACACAATGTAGAGCACATTATAGTAACCTATTACCTAGGCACTAAAGGCATGAGTAAGCACAGCAAGCTTGCATCTGAATGATATGGTCAACTCACAACTTCATAGATTTTAAGGCTAAAATGGATGATTGTAATCATCTAGTTTGACATCCTTTTTTAAGAATCGGTCTTAAAGTGAGATGCTTTACATAAAGCTGAAGAATAAACAACTAGGGGTGTGCAAAATGGGCCATATTTGATTCAGATTTGGCCTGAATTGGGGACAGCAATTTGATTCATTGATTGGTCGAATCCAAATCTGAAGATTCAATGCTGATTCAGAGAATCAGTGATTTGGCCATAGACACAGCTTTAAATGTTTTCTACATACCTCAAGGTACCAGGCATGGCTCATGAATGCTGCAATGCTGGGGCATATGGAGCATCCCACAGGAGCACGGTGGCCCCCCCTTGTGCTCAGCTGCAAACCTGGATGTGGTCTGGGTTTGCTGGACTTCACTTCTGGGTCCACTACGGAGCATGCAGGGGACCCCCCACACCTCCCTGGCTCAGTGATCAGCCACAGGGGGACCCCAGGTGCTCCCCCCAGACCCAGGGGGCACCAGTAGCTGACCCAGGGAGGCAAAGGGGGGCCCTCCTGCATGCTCCCCGGTGGACCCAAAGTGCTTCTTGTCCATTTCTGGGTCAGCTGCTGAGCGCGCTGGAGGGCCCCCTGCACTCCTGTGGAATGCTCCTTCCGCCCCACTATCACAGCATTCACAAGCTGCCTGGTACCTTGAGGTATGTAGAAAAAAAATTTAAAGCTGTGTCTGAATCGCCAAATCTTTCTGAATCTCTCTGAATCAATTCAGAGGTTCTGATTTGATTCAGAGAGATTAAAGTGTCTCCTGATTTGATACAGATTCAGAGATTTGGCCACTGAATCAGGCTGATTCTCTCCCACATTGAATCACGAGCCAAAGCTTCACACAGCCCCATAAACAACAACAGCTCAGAAACCAAGGTCTTCAATTTTAATAGAAGCACATAAAAAAATAAGGTTAGTAGTTAGTGAAATAACTAGACTGAAGAGCTGAGAGACTTAAATGTAGGTGGTAGCAATTTCTTGAAAGTCAAAGAAAGCAAAAACTATACAGAATTTCCATTGTGAACAAGGGATGGTGGGGAGGAAATGTCTCCAAATGTAAGGAGATAACAAGTATAAGTAGAGACCCTACCCAAATGTAAGGAGATAACAAGTATAAGTAGAGACCCTACAAAAGGGGGTTTATCAGCAAAGAAATAACTTGAAATGCTACTTTCTGGACAGGAAACCCACTCAGGCTATCCCTGAATGTTTCAGGACAGACCACTAAACAATGATGTGTTTTAGTGTCTTGTCAGGCATGAAGCAGTCTTACATTTTAAAAATCAGTTTTATGGGGAGAGGGGAAGAGAAAGAGACTATGTGCATTCATTTTAGGACAGCTATAGACAGTAAATGTTAACACAAGAAACATGAAAAAGAAATATTTTTTCCTTTTGATTAATGTAACACTTCATTAAATATATTTGCATATTGGCAAGTATTCACAGAGACAAAATTATAGGATGTTAACTGGTAGGCAGTAGGCTGTTCCAAATTTCATTGGCTGCTTTGCATTGACACTGTTTTGACTCATTTTGAGGTCAAAACAGCAAAATCAAAGTGAAACAAAGGGTGTCAAAATAGCTTCAAAACAAACCGAGGCTAATCGAAATGTTTCAAAAGTCAAAGCATTTTGAACGTAGCACTGGCGATGGGAAGTAAGTCCAGCTGACCTGACTTCCCATCCCCGGTGCGATCTAGCATGGAGGATGGGAAGGCAGTCCAGCTGGAATGATCCCATATCCCCAGCATGATCTAGTGTGGGGGACGAAGGGAAGGCAGCCCAGCTGGGATGACTTCCCGACCTGGCTGGGGTTAGGAACTCAGCCCCATGGTCAAGTGAAACATCGAAACAGCATCAAAACAGCCTCACTGTTTCGACCTGAAATGAAATTCAGTACAAAACACTGGTCCATCCAGACATAAAACCGGAAGTCAGAATGAAACAGTGCCATTTCACACAGCCCTAGTGGGCAGTAAGCTTTATTCTTCAAATGCAAGAACAAAAGATCCACAACAAACTCAGTTCTCTAAGGCTCAACCCCTGCAAGTTTGCTGTTCAAAAATGTTTCAACAGATGGTTCTTGTGATGCCCAAGCAGAGTTGCATAGGTACATCTGGACTTTAAAAAATTTTAGTCATGAATGAATATACCATATTACACTGTTTACAGGTCAACACAGTGTGCAAGTTGAACCCATTTTTCTGATCCAAAAAATTAGGAATTTTGTAGATCCAGTGTATAAATCCACCTAACTTTTTGGATCAGAAATATGGGATTGACTTATATCAGCCCCTGCATAACCTCACCGTGGGCCAGGCACTCGCAGGGGGCAGGGAGGGCATGCCACAGTGCTGCTTCCAGTGTGGGCCCAGGCAGCACTGCTTGCAGGGAATGTGGCTGTGCCAGCCAAGCTCTGAGCCTGACCACATCCCCTCCAGTGGTGCTGCCTGGGCCATGCCAGCCAAGCGCTGAGCCTGGCCTGGCCCCATCCCATGCAAGTGGCACCAGGCTTGGCGCTTGCCTGGCACAGCCTCATTCCCTGTGAGCACCCTATGGAAATGCTGCTTGGCCAGATGCACCTGGCCCCGTACCTGAGAGCAGTGCTGCCAGGACCATACCACCTGAGCACTGAGCCCAGCGCCACTCACACGGAATGGAGCCAGGCTTGGTGCCTAGCTGGTGTGGCCCAGGTCACACCACTTGCAGAAGATGGGGATGAGCTCTGCACCCAGCTGAGCGGCATCTCCATTGTGAGGGCAAGGCTCATGGGCCACACTAGGGATGGGCCTGGGTCTCATGGCCTCCAGCGACAGGGACACTGTCAGTAGGTGAAGAAGGTTGGGTAGGGGCCAGACTGGGATGCCACCAGGATGGGGGTCAAATATATTGATATGGTCTATACGTTGAGTTGGATTTTAAGAGTTATAAATTGACCTTCAAAAATTGACTTATACACAGTAAAATATGGTATATTCAATTAAATTCCCCAAAACAAACGTGCACCTTGTTTTTTTAATAATATAAACATAATTTCAAAGTTCTGTTTTTGACCCATAGGCAATTTAACACTTTTTCTTTTTATCTGTGCTCTTTGTTACCTATAGTTATGCCATATTGTGCATTCACTCCATATACCATATTTACTTGGTTCTAAGATGAGGCTTTTCTCCACCAGTTTAAGTCTGGGGGAAAGCCTCTCATCTTAGAATTGCAAACCAAGGCAGTGGGCAGACAGATGATATGGCTCAGTTTGGAGCCACAGCTGTAGGTTTGGCCAGCTTGTGCTCTTCCACACCCCATCTCCTTTGCACCCTCCCATCTTCCCCCTGCAGCCTCTTTCCCCCATCTACACACCTCACACAGCCTCTGTTCCTCCACCTTTCCCTGTCTCTCTTACTTTTGATTCATGCTGGTAGGCTCCATGCATGCTGTAGCCTGAGGCACTGAGCCTGGCCTCAGCCCAATTGACAACAGGGGTGCAAAAACCACATGGCTGCTGGGGGTTGTGCTGGGCTGGGGATGTGCTCTGTGCACCAGGCTAGAACAGGGACAGCATCTGATGCCAGGAAACAAGAATAAGGGGGTGGAGGTAGAGTAGCAGAGGCTGGGGCAGGGGAAGGGAAGGCTGCGGGGAGAAGCACAGGTAGGCATTGGGGTGGCAGGGGGCAAGCTGCTTGACTCCCCCACTGTCTGCCTCCCTGCAGCAGTGGGAGTGATATGAATAAAAAACAACTCCCCAAAATTAGATACTATACCTGGAAAATTACAACAATTTTACAACATTTCCATATACCAAATACAATTATTGGAAGGGTCAACTTAATTTCAAAGTAATCTTAGGTTTGAGTAAATATAGTCTTAGTCATTCTTATTAGAGTAAGGTTGTCTCTGCACTGATATTTGTGCCTAATTTTACCCAATTTAAGGATGAGAAAGTGTCATGGCATTTTTCTTTGAGAAAACAACAAATCAGTGCATGAAATACTCTGCTTTGGACCAGAAGCAGAACTA
The DNA here is from genome assembly GCF_052110815.1 of Crocodylus siamensis. Lineage (NCBI taxonomy): Eukaryota > Metazoa > Chordata > Crocodylia > Crocodylidae > Crocodylus > Crocodylus siamensis. The sequence goes on along the minus strand of NC_143401.1, from coordinate 34,771,414 downwards.
AAGTCTTGACCTCTTACTTTTTGTAAGAGTTGGGCAGAACAGAAAATAGCCTACATTGCTGTCCTTGTCATACTGCAATGTGTCTAATTATATTCTGTTTGCCAAGTGTTTTCATAGATTCATAGATGCTAGGGTCGGAAGGGACCTCAATAGATCATCGAGTTCGACCCCCTGCATAAGCAGGAAAGAGTGCTGGGCCTACATTACCCCAGCTAGATACACATCTAGCCTTCGCTTGAAGACCCCCAGGGTAGGGGAGAGCACCACCTCCCTTGGGAGCCCGTTCCAGACCTTGGCCACTCGAACTGTGAAGAAGTTCCTCCTAATATCCAATCTAAATCTGCTCTCTTCTAGCTTGTGGCCATTATTTCTTGTAACCCCCGGGGGCGCCTTGGTGAATAAATACTCACCAATTCCCTTCTGTGCCCCCCGATGAACTTATAGGCAGCCACCAGGTCGCCTCTCAACCTTCTCTTGCGGAGGCTGAAAAGGTCCAGTTTCTCTAGTCTCTCCTCGTAGGGCTTGGCCTGCAGGCCCTTAACCATACGAGTGGCCCTTCTCTGGACCCTCTCCAGATTATCCGCATCCTTCGTGAAGCGCGGCGCCCAGAATTGCATGCAGTACTCCAGCTGCGGTCTGACCAGCGCCCGATAGAGGGGAAGTATCACCTCCTTGGACCTATTTGTCATGCATCTGCTGATGCACGATAAAGTGCCATTGGCTTTTCTGATGGTTTCGTCACACTGCCGACTCATGTTCATCTTGGAGTCCACTAGGACTCCAAGATCCCTTTCCACCTCCGTGCCACCCAGCAGGTCATTTCCTAGGCTGTAGGTGTGCTGGACATTTTTCCTCCCTAGATGCAGCACTTTGCATTTCTCCTTGTTGAACTGCATTCTGTTGTTTTCTGCCCACTTGTCTAACCTGTCCAGGTCTGCTTGCAGCTGCTCCCTGCCCTCCGGCGTGTCCACTTCGCCCCATAGCTTAGTGTCATCTGCTAACTTGGACAGAGTACATTTCACTCCCTCATCCAAGTCGCTGATGAAGACATTAAAGAGTATCGGTCCAAGGACCGAGCCCTGCGGGACCCCACTGCCCACACCCTTCCAGGTTGAAACCGACCCATCCACCACGACTCTCTGGGTGCGACCCTCCAGCCAATTCTCCACCCACCGGACTGTGCAGTCATCCAAGTCACAGCCCCTTAACTTGTTCACCAGTGTTATTTGGATACAGTACTTCTTACAAGCACATCCAAGTTATCCAGTCTTTTTAACTCCTATTTTACCATTTTTATCCAAGTAACTGCTTCCCAGCAGGGGTGTTTCTAAGGAAGAGGAAGATACAGAGGTGATATGATTGCACCCACACACACACACTTTCATTCCTCAGCATGGATCATCACTGCAGTGATAACAATAACATAAACAATAAGCTCCCTGCTTCCTGCCAACTGCACTGCCCTGTTTAAAATCCTAGATCCACTACCATTTATCAGCCTATGACAAGCTTGATAATCTACCACTATTGCTAGCACTACCTTGAACTCTATCAGTAGCAACAATATTGAAAATGTTCACGCAAGAAGAACACAAGAGAGCTGTACATGTTAAGTATCACACTGTCAACCCAGTAGTCACCAACCAGTAGATTGTGATCAACTGGTCGATCATGGAGCCTCTGACAGTCGATCCAGGGCTGAGCACATGCAGACATGTGCAGGCATTCCCCTCCCCCCACCCAGCCCAGAAGGTAAGTCTGTGGAGGAGAGAAGGGGTGGGGGGAAGATTGAGGCCCCCACAGTGAGGGAGGGAGTGGGGTAGAGGCAGGGGCTGGGGTGACTGGAGCCCCAGCTGGGCCAGGTGGTGGGACAGTCAGAGCCTGGGTGGCTTGCCCAGGAGTATGGGGGGGGAGGGGCTCCCACTGCACGTATCCCAGCAGAGGCCCAGAGGGTACATGCCTCCCTGATCTGTGCGGGGTGGCAGCAGCTGCCACTGTGCACTGGTCTCTGAGCCCTGCTGCAGCTGCCCTGGGAGTGGCATGATGCCACGTGTGTCTCACTGCCAGGTGGGCAGGGGGTGTGGCTCAGATAGATCTTGAGTTGCACTTAAATTTAAAAAATGATCTTGTGCTCAAAAAGGTTGGAGGCCACTGGTATAACCCTTCTCATAGTTATACTACATCTAGATGACATGGAGGGTAGAGCTGGCCACCATCTAGACACTAGCCTGCATTAGCATTCCAGTTGCTGTATTAGAGGTGGAGCTGATCCAGTGACATCAGTAGAAAATATTAGAACAATTCTAGCATAGTCAAGGTAATAGACATACCTACTCACTAGGTTATGAGACCGAGATTAAGAGTTTGCAGTAAAAAAAACATCTCTGGGAAGTCTTTCCATCACACTATAATAGGTCCAGTTAATATTTAAATAATTTGTAATTAAATTTGGTACAACTTGGTGGTGTTTGCTAGAATATTCATGGAGGTGTGTTTATCTATACCCATCTTTTATTCATAAGACTCTTCCTCCATGTCTATAATACCTCCAATAAAAATAGCTTTTTATTATTCTAGTAAAGTGAGCATGAATATTTGTGCTAGAAAAAATGTGATTGTGCAAATATTTGCATTAGACAAACTCTGCCAAAATAAAATCTGTTTCAATATTGATACAAATATTCAAAGGATTTTTTTCCACTATACACTGTTAGCTCTTATGAATGCACAGAAAATTCATTCTACAGAACTGTCAGTTAAGCACCTTTTCACAACCACTAAATTAACTTTAAAATATCTGGGGGTGTGGGGGAAAAAAAGATTATATGGCACTGAACAAAGTCCTGTCACAATTTCAAAATACCAGCCGTGGCATTGTTGCTATTCTTAAGACAGTAGAACATTTTCCCCATCCCCCTTAAGTACTCAAAAGAATGTCATTCCCCTCCTGACTGTGTATATTTCCTTCTTGTACATATAATGGGAATCTATTAAAAATTGCTCAGTTAAATAATTCTTCATGACCGATCATTTTTATAGTACCAGCCTATAAGCACCCCCAAATGGCATCATTACAGGCATACCCCATGATTAGAAAAAATAAATAATATTCTCCTATCTTGAAGCATGAAACAGAAGGCTGTTCTCTAGATATAAACATAATTATATTTAACACACATTTTTATGGCTGCTTAACTACTTAAGTATGCCCTTCACACTTCATGGATGCAATATTTGAATTTATAACTGAATTTGTAGTGTGTACGTTTGGTACAAACACAACAACAAAAATAAGTACAGAAAACTACTTGAGACACATTTATAGATGATAGATTTATTGCAAACAGGTAAGCAGAAGATTTTTTTTTAAGGAATCTACTGGATTGACCTAAAAGCTGCTAAAGATACATGAGGTCAGTTTGGATGAACAGCCAGACTAACCTAAAGTGGAAAAATACCTCATGTTAGAAAACCTGTTTACTAATGTATTTTCAAAAAGTAAGCACAAAGATAAAACACACTCTGCCTCTCAGTACAGACAAGGACAATATGAAATTTTGTTAGGCTCAAGGCAACACTCAGTTGACTATTAGCGTTCACTCATTTTAATTTTTTAGGATGAAAAAAATAATGGAACTCTTATTCTTTGACAAAGAACTCAGAAAGACCACAACAGGTCAAAACATTTTTGAACTCTGAATTCCATTTTGACATCTCTGGGTTTATCTTGTGAATCATGTGTTGGTGTTTGCACACTTAACATATAAATATTGTGCAGCTCCCTTAAAAGGATCTTGTGGACCCCACCTGAAAATCACTGATCTACTACAGTGGTTCCCCCACCTGTGTGTCTTGACCTGAAATGGGGTTGCAACATGAGTGGATGGGGTGGAGGGCTGTGGGTTGGGAGGGAGGGGCCATGCTGAGGAAATGGGGCTATAAATGGGGTCATGCTGAAAAAAAGTTTGGGAAGCACTGATCTATTGTCTTGGTGACCAGCTAAAGCATAGCCAAGATACTTTGGCATGGAGGTCTCAAAAGAATGGTTTCTTGCAAAATTTTCAGTACACTTTTTCCTTTCAGTTTGAAGATGATTTCCTCACAATGTTTTAAACACTAACACCTTAATTCACAACAAAATCTTGGGAGCAGGGTGGATCCAGGATTTTGTGAAGGGAGGTGTGGGAGCAGCTGTGGCCAGGGTCAAATCCAGACAGGGTGCAGTGAACTGTGCAGTAGAAGAAGTTGGCACTTTATGTCCTTGGAACTCTGGGTACTTCCTCCATTCCCCTATGTTCCCAGCAGCATATCTTCTCGCCCTTCCCCAGCTTGCTGCCACCACCATCCACCACTAATCTGGGGAGGTTGGAGGGGGGCAGAGGCAGAAGTGGAAGCATCAGATGGGTTCCTCCTCTGTCCACTCCCCTCAGGTGTTCCTTGCCAGCCTGGAAGAAAGGGCAGGGCCAGGGGACCCACCCTGGGCTGCTGCTGCTGCTGCTGCTCCCGCTAAGCAAAGCAGGAACAGCTCTGGAGCCCCCACCCTGATCAACCAGGGACAGCAGCAGCAGAGGGCAATGGAGAGGACACATGGAAGGGGAGGGAACATGTTGATGATGATGGAGAGGAGGTGCTGACAACCAGGGGATAATGTAGGAGGACAGGAGTCTTATCTAATTTTGGGCTTTAAAAAGTCCACAATGCAGTTCCTGCTTCATGGTCTGAAAGGGGGGGGGGTGTCCACACTACTGCCCCTGCCCCTGCATGGGAATATAAACATGCAGGGGAAAAAATAAAAATACAACTTTCACATTTTAGGCTAAACTGCATATTTGATCTCTCACATGGTCTTTCCATAGGCACCCCTTCCAAGTGACAAGTTAATACCTTCACTGCTTTAATACTGGAATGCCTCTATTCACCCCACTGACTGCATCCCCATATCACTGCACCCAGGTTTACTACCTGCTGAGTTTCTTTAGGAACTAAGCTTTGGTTTTTTCTATAGATATACTACTTATGGAAATAAAAACCCAAATATCCCTGACAGTATTCATTCTTTCTCCATAAAAGTATGACCCAAAATGAGCTCAAGTTTTATTTTAACCTTATATATTTACAAGAGCAAGGATGATAATCTACTTAAGGCCCTAAACTGGAATCTTGGAAACTCTGTTTCAATTCAATTCTCACAGATTCCCTGAGACTTCCTATAGGCTATATTTCATCTTTCAGTGTCTCAGTGAAAGGGAGACAATAGTTTTCAGAAGGGCATGGAGAAGTTAAATACAGTCAAGATTGTGGGATGCTCAAGGACTATGGAAATAGAGTCGAAGGAACTACTTGAGGAAGAAAAAAACATCTGGGTCAATTTTTAATTCAGCCAAATTCCTCCTCAGAGGCATAAAGATGACAACCTTACCTAAATGCAGAAATAATTAACCCTTTTTATTTATTAATTATATTCCCTTTTTACTGTAAAATTAATTTAATCATTTATTAAATGATATTCTCCAAAAGGAAAAAAACAAAACAAAATGGGAGGTGCCTGTACCCTACAAATGCCAGTATCAATAGTAGGGGTGTGTGAAACAGGCTGTATTTGATTTGGATTTGGATTTGGCCCAAATCGGGGACAGCAATTCGATTACTTGATTCAGATCACTGTCCCAGTTTGATTCGGCTGAATCCGAATCTGAACATTCGATGCTGATTTGGAGAATTAGCAATTCAGTCATAGGCACAGCTTTAAATGTTTTTTCTACATACCTTGAGGTACCAGGCACAGCTCCTGAATGCTGCAATGGTGGGGAGGATGAAGCATCCCACGGGAGTGTGGGGGTCCCCCACCTCACGTGCTCAGCAGTGAACCCGGAAGTGGACTGGAAGTACTTCTGGTCCACTTCTGGGTCCACTGCTGAAAACACAAGGGACCCTCTCATGCACCCATAGGACGTTCTGCCCCAGGATCTTAGCATTCACAAGCCACCTGGTACCTTGAGGTATGTAGAAAAAACATTTAAAGCTGTGTCTATGTCTGAATCACTGAATCTCTCTGAATTTTTCCAAATCAATTTGGAGGGTTCTGATTTGATTCGGAGAGATTAAAGCGTCTCAGTTTGTATTTGGAGATTCAGCCACTGAATCGAGCCGAATCTCTGCTGAATCGAATCAGCAACTGAAGCTTCACACAGCCCTAATTGTTTGCTACCCAAACCTCAAAGTACAAACCCATCTCAAATGCATGAAGAACATAAAATACATTAAAGACAATCTGGCTTAAAGATCTTTAGCATCACCACATGTGCAGATGAGCTCATGCTAACTTGTAATAGAAGCATGACTGTAAACAAGACTGAAACAAAGATACTTACTCCAAATGTGCCTTTATTAGGGGTACAGAGCACAGCATTCAAACTATTCTTTCCTCTATACTAAAGGAAAGAATCTATATATAGATATACATCTATATATTTCCTTCTGAACCCACAGTCCTCTTCCTTAGAACATATGCATCTGCCTTATCATCAGAGATCTGGGTTTTCCATTTCCCATGGAAAAACAGAGAAAACCACGGATTCCCTGTTTTTCTTAGAGAAAACGCAGATTTCTCTTTTAGCAGAGAACTCTGCAGATTCTCCACTTTTGCAAAGCACTCTTATACCCTGGCACAGCTCCAGCCTCCAGGAGCCAATTGCAAAAAGGGTGGGAAACCCCCAGCCCTGGGTGGAGGGGGAGGGAGAGGGGGAGGGTGGGGCCTGAGCCTCTGAGGCAGCCAAGGCTGGGCTCAGGTTCAGACTCACCCTTTGCCCCTGGAGCATGGAGGTAAGTGGGGCTGTGGGGCAGGGCTAGGGAAGACAGTTGGGGGCTGAGGGAGTGGGGCTGCTTCTGGCCCCAGGCAGCACATTGCAGCTAGGGGCAGGGCCAGGGGGTGAGGGCAGGGGTTCCCCTCTGCAGGGGGGCTTTGTGGGAAAGCGATGCCAGGTGCATTATGGTTGTGCCCACCATGTGCGGGCCACACACGTCTCCCAGCCGCCTGCCTGGGGGAGGGGGAGGGGGAGAGGGAGGCTGGCATGTGGCCGGAGCACAGCTCTGTGGCTGACGCTGCAGCCAGGGTGACGGATGGGGGCACGAGGCATGAAGTGGGGCGCAGGGGCTTGGGCTTGCATGCAGCGCTGTTACTTACCTGGAGGCCCATTATGACGATGACAGCCACTGCCTCCAAAACCTCCCACTGCTGCCGCAGAGCCATGCTCGGAGCTGTGCGGCTAGTGGCAGTGGCACAGCATGGGGTGGTGGTGGCCAGGCAGCACACAGACATTCCCAGCCCCACCACCGTGCCTCGCCCCTGCCGCCAGCCAAACAGCTCCAAACATGATTTTGCAGCAGCAGCAGGACGTTTTCTATACAGCAGCCATCACCACTGGCACAGGCAGCCCCACAGGCAAGCAGCAGCCACCGCCCGTGCCAGCGATGACTGCCGCTGCCACCACAGAGACGTGCTCGAAGCTGTACAACCAGCGGCAGTGGCGTGGAGCTGGGTGGTGGTGGTGGTGGAGATGTTTTGGAGGCAGTGGCAGTCACCGCCATCACAGGCCTCCAAGTAAGTGGCAGCAGCTGCTGCATGGAAGCCCAAGCCCAAGCCCTCACACCCTGGCCCTGCTCCTGGGAGGGGGCACAGGGGCACAATCCCCACTTCTTGATCTACCCTACCAGCACCTTCCCTTCCCCCCGCCCTGCCCCGCAACTTCCCCCCACACACATTTACCTGCTGGGGTGGGTGTCAGTGTCTGCATGTCTGTGGGTCTGGGGGGCTGTTGCGAGGGGCATCAGGAAGGCGGTTGAGGCTGTGGGGGGGAGTGCAGGGCACCAGCAGCACTGGGAGGGGCTGTGGGGGGCCTTTAATTTTTCTCATGGATTTTGGGTTTTTAACCAGAGAATTTGCAATTTTTAACCAGAGAAAACCAGGATTCCTGCTCATCATAAACATTGAATTATGATGCACAACTTACCTTAGTCCACTATCATTTTCTTTTTGGGAGCAATTGTCATTTTGGGGGCAAGTCATATGTATTTTAAATTAGGAAAAGGAGAGGAAAAAATAGTTTACCCCTTGGCTCTCCAATATAATACTAACCAATTATCATTTATAAAACACTTTTCAACTGTAACTGTAAAACCCTAAAATACCTCTGACAAATTTCCAGTGAAAATCTTCCAGAGCAGAAATATCATATGCCTATACAAGACTAAGGATGAAACCTTATAAACATGACACATACTCTGCTTCTGTACAGCACAGGCACTTAAGTACATTCATGAGTCCCACTGACTTCAGTTATATTTTAGCATGTAAATACTTTACTCAACCATAACCTAGATATCAGGATGGCAGTGAGTTCAACTCTGAAACGGGTTCAATTTGCAACTGGTCACCAGAAATGAGCTGTTTCAAGTAAAAATGAACTCAAACTTTCATCCAGTAATTCCAACAGAACCCAAACACGCATATTTTTGGACTTTGAATAAAGTTTCACTGCATTTCTGCACACATCTACATTTATTGCTTTCAGTCAGCCTGCTGCATGCTTATTCAACAGAACCCCTGAGTTATGTCCTTCATTACTCTCAGGTTCATTGGTCCTCTAGCTTTTAACAGGATCAGCATGACCTCATTACTCATATCCATTTTTCCCTCACCATAAATACCACAGATCACAGAAATTCATTTCCATCAAGTATCTTCCTTTGTTAAGCACCATGCCATTCTAGTTATTTGGGATATATTATGGTTTTTAACCACCTACTTCATCATGGACTGGCTTACCACCTGCCTTTTCTGTATACTAAAGGGCCAAATCCAAAGTCTGTTGAAATCAAGGAAAGTTGTTATATGTGAAGATGATACCATATGCAAGCACTTTAGAGAATAGAATAGGAAATCAAAAGGATCTTGACAAATTGGTGATGGTTGAAAATATAAAAGATGCAATACAGTAAGGGTAAGTACCAAGTGCTAAACTTAGATAGGAACAGGTAATTAAATTACACTAATAACAAATGGACAGGCAGCAGTCTATAAACAGGCATCGGGTGGGTCATAGTGCATCACAAAATGAAAGCATTAAGGTCAGATCATTGCAAAAACTTGGAACATATAGGCACAAGAACTTTTTCTGAAACTGTCCTCAGCACTGGTAAGACCTCAGCTGGAATATGATGTTCAGTTTTGGGTATCACACTTTCAGAAAGATGTGGACCAACTGCAGAAGTACAGAAAAGGGCAAAAAAATAAAAAGAGGCCTAAGAAACTTAAGAGGAACAAGTAAAAGAACTGCATGTGTATAGTATAGAGAAGAGATGGGGGATACTTGCTAAGTCTTCAATTACGGACATGAACATCACGTGCCCCTGGAGGCTGGGGGGGCACAGCAAGCTCCCGCAGGCGGTGGTGACACTCTTTGCAGTAGTAGCACGGCGGCAGCGATCAGTGAGCACAGCATATATATCGAATGAATGAAATGAATGAATAATTAAATAGGCAAATATATAAATATAGTTTTCTTTTTCCACAGTGGCAAAGATGAGACGTAAGGGGCTCAAATAGTAGCAAAGTGAATTAAAGTTTGATATTAGGGAAAGTTTTCAAACTAAGTTAGTTAAGCACTACAATACATTATCTAGATAAGTCATGGAATCTTCTTCATTGCAAGTCTGAAACTAGTTAGACAATCATTTTGGGCATTTGTAAATGTGCTTACCATTTTCTAAACCATGTTAGCTGATTTGCATCACACAGTTTGAATAAAATTTCAATTCAAATTAAGGGTTAATAGATGATCATGGACCACCAGCCCCTCCGCAGACCCATTTCACAGCCTTTGTGTGTGGGTTTATGCACTTAGTACCATTAGCTGGAAGTATACGAGGCACTAAAAAGCCTGTTTAAGCACTGATATATTATTGCAAACCTACTGACAGTTATCTAAAGTGCTGTTCCAAAAACAGGTGTAATAGACCTGAGTATTGATGACCATCTCAGTCAATGTTTTGTGGGGGGGGAAGTGGCCAAGAGGGTTTGCCCCCATATTCACAGATCAGTTGCCCATGTGCTTGGGCAGGGCTGGGGGCTTAGTCAGAATATTGATACTTAGTGTTGCTGGCACATTTAATTTTGTAAAGGTGTTATTTTCTGCCTGATAGCCTGCTGTGTTGCAAAAACCCAACTGAGTTTCCCTGGTGGGGAGTGGGGTTAATATTTGCAATGCTTGTCTGCCTAGTTCCTATGAACTGTTTTTCCTAAAACCAATGCCATATATACATGTTAATTAATACAGTTTAAATTGTTTAATTTGGACTGCCCTAGTCTGCATTAACTTTCACCCTCATTTAATAAGGATTAGTTCATTTGGCCTGGATCCAATTTTAGTTTGGACTACAGACATCTATGTGTATATAGTGATGGCTGTAGTCTGGATTAAATCTAGAAAAATATAATCTTTATTAATGGCCTTTGTTAGAAATGGTTAACTAATCTGGCTTTGGACAGGAGAGTGAACTAGATTAACTCTCAAAGTCCTAGATTACCTCTCAAAGTCTTCTTCAGGCCTTATTTTCTATGACCCCTTCTTACAACATAACAGTCGCATCTTAAATGAAACATGATCCGTATCAAAATTACATTATTAACTGGGAATTTTGATACACAAATGTTTATTTTTATCTTTTGAGTAGTACAAAGCTGAGTACTACACAGAAGCAAACCTGTACTTCACTGAAAGGTTAAACGTATTTTCCCATCTATGTCTCATTGCATCTGTATGCTTTAAACAGAAATGTTTATGCATAATTCTTTGAGAATACTGTCAAATGATGGTGTTCTTGGAGTAATTGGGCTTTTTAACTTCTGCTCATTAACTCATTACTCAGGCAGTCACTGCTCTGATTTCTCAAGTCAATTTAGTAATTCTCACAATACTAAGTATATTGGACCAAAAATATGCAATCTTCCATTTTTACATGTTGCAAGATTTTTTGAGAGACAACTACATATCCAAATTAGTCATCTTTATAGCTTCATGGCGTTTCTCAAAAAAAATCACTTGCAGACTTTAATATAATTTCACGTTTTTATCTTACCTCTGATATCTAATCTGCCTAGGTTCCTCTTTGGTGTTCATTTCTATAGTGTCAGGACACTTTACAATCATTACATAAATTCATTCAGACAACATGCTCTGCCAATGATAAAATAATTATCATATGCAGCCAAATATAGATAGACCATTTTGGAAAAAGAACAGATATTTGATTTTTCTATACCATTAGTATTGATGGGGCAAGTTTTTCTTTTTTATGCTTAATGTCAGAATGCCTTATGCCAAGGTAAAATGGATTTTATGGTTGCATTGCTACCATTTTAGATTCTGAGCAAAACACACACAGATAAAAAAGGCTGGCAGATATTTTTTTTTTACTGAAAAAGTAAAAGATATCTCAATGCTTGCTCAGAAAGTTCTGGTATACAGAAAATACATTACAATAGATACACATATATTTTATGCTCCACTCAAAACTAATTTTGGACACCTGTGCATTAAAGTCTGAATGTATTATTTCACACCGACTTAGTGCCAAATTCACTTCCACTAAAGCACTTGGTACTAGCTAAATGTATGCTAATATTTTCCAAATTAAGTAACAGTCATTCCTGTTCACTGCCATTAGGCTGAATGGCTTTCTTAATGTAATCTGTCATAGCAAAGTGTAGAATACATTTTACGTATAAAACTCTTTGCTCCATAGCACTTATCACATTGTCTAGGGAAAGCAGTGAAAAATTCCTGTAGCTGCTTTGGTGGTGGACAACAGCCAACCAATGCATTTGATGTACTTAACATTTATTTTCCACTGCCCATATATATGTACACCAAAAAAACTTCACTTGTTAAGATGCATGTGGAACTGCACACTTGGAATCTGTTAATGTAAGCAAAGCACAGAAGTCGAAGACAATCTTCCCAAGATTTGACACTGTTGCTTCACTGAGTCTAAACATTCCCAACCTTCAACTTATGCTAATGTATGAGCTCAACCAGGAGATCCTGCAAGGAGATACTTTTTCTCAATTTCTGTACAAAAAAGTTTCTCTCAAGTTCTCTGTACTAAAATCAGATCCCCACTTCCATCTCTTTAATTCGCTCTGCTTATCTATCCCTAGATAATCATGAAATCTCCTGTCTTCTGAGAAAAACTAAACTTTAGAGAAAGAAACATGTATTCTCTACTGTACACTGTTCTCTTCCCCTCTGGATTTAGGATAGTTAGGAAAGAAACTAAGTAATTCATTAGAACACACTTTTCAAAGAATTATAAAGTCTTACCTAATTTATCATATCAGCCCTCATAATGAAGCAGATAATAGGTACTAGTATCCCCTTTTCACAGATGGGCAAGTAAGAAGGTATAGGGAAATGTTCTGAGGTATAAACAAATGAATGTTCATAGATGTGCTATTTCATTAGTGATACTACTCTTTCCCATCAATGTTTGCAGATTTAAATGAAGAAGTACATATCTGCTCTTCAATGTCTGTCATCATCCCAGGAAGACTGATGTAAAGCTTCTGCTTCTGGTGAGCCAGCATGCATGCAGCTGAGCCAGTTGGATTGCGTTTAAAACCTCTAAGCTTGTCTCTGCACCATTTCTGTTATCTCTCAGGAAGCAGAGAAGTCAAGTGCTTTGAAAACTCTGATAACTGCAGTTCAAACAGATAAGCACCTACCAGCCTTGCTGCACAAGTGTCTAACTGTTATGATACAGATCACCAGACAGTAGCAATAATAACTAAAATGTTTAACAACAATTTGCTTATTGTATAATCTCATTTTACAACTTAGCCGAGAAATCTCAAAAGCTCATGCAAACCATTTGACGTATGACATGATTGTGTGTTCATCCCAGCATGCTCCCATTGATCTTGTCCATAGATTTTGAACACCATTCACTTCTCTCCCCATATATTAACCTATTAACATCAAAACATTACTAAAGCAGTCAAGACTAGTGCAGAGATCTGGACTTCAATGTCTTTTCTTTTTTCCATTTTTCCATTCTTTTAGTGGAATTCCAATAAAAGCTAACAATTCAGCAGACAAGATCTTTAAAGGATTATTAGAACCCACCTCATCCCAAAGCTTCTTGGTTCAAAAAGCAAGGAAGAAAGGAGTCTTATTACAGCTGTCTGTAATACACCCATGTGCACACATACACACACACACACACACACACACACACACATATCCACATCCACCCCTTACATCTCAAACCATCAACAATACCTTTCCTGCTAGTGCTAGCTTTACAAAAAAAAAAAGCAGCAGTAAGCACCAGAGAGGACTTCAAAAACCACATATGCTGCTACCAATGGTGGCCAATGACCTACCCTGACAAAGACTCCTCTTCAAATTCCAACCCCTCTATTCTGTTGTACTTCTAATAAAGCTGCCTGCATGACACTATTAGCTTTATTCTCACTGTTGCCTATCTGATGAAGAATGTGAACTGCTGCAACACAAATAAAAAATTGTTGAGGAGCATATTGCCATGGGAATAATTGTGAATGTCTTGATTCTCAAGTCACACAGGTGCAGGGAATTTTCAGCGCTCTGGATATGACTCAAGTGTTTGCCTCTCATTTGAAAATTATATTGCAATTATGCCTGGATTTTTATGGTCTTGTCTCACAATGTCAGTCTCTTTCATGGTGATTCACCATCATATTATTTAATTAAACAAGGTATTATCAAAACATAAAATACTCATTTCTACCCCAATTTGAAATCCCTTGTATATAAGCCAGCTCATTAGCAATTAACACTAGACATTAGAAATTGACTCAGGCCCCATAATCCATTTTCAAGATTTACAGCAATTAGTGAAGAGATGCCTTTTTTAAATCTGGAAAAAAAAATCCTCATCTAAAGTCATATACCTGGTCCTAGTATACTGTGGCTCTAAGCAGAAGAGCCCAAGATGCCTTGAGTTTTTTATACACAAAAAAAAATATCTTATTTATCAGTTACTTTACCTGGTGCTACTTTATCACAGTGGGGGGAAGAAAAGACAGGCAGAATACTTTTTTCTTCCCTATTTCTGAATAACTTCTTTCTCTAGGAATCTGGTAACAATGTTTTTACCTGCATCATTTGTATTATTTTCTCCATTGATCATACTCTCCTTTAAAAGTATACTTAATACTAAAGGAAGTTGTTTTGATCATGCTGGACACAATTAATAGCCAAAGACCCAGTATGTGTACTTCCCAACAATTTCCATTAATATACCGCTGAAAGGCAGGATCCAAAAGGACACTAAATTTCAAGTGTGCCTTCCTATCTATTTCAACTTATTTAGGATTGGGTCTTTAAATAATCAGCTGTGATGCTATTATCTATGATGGGAACATTTTCTGAGTTCCCATTAAAAACAAATCAGACACCAAAAGATTTTGGTGCCATCTATTACTGACTATGAGATGCTGACCTATTTTTCATCATAACCTACCAGAACTGAATTCAAATTCAGGAGTCTCTGATGTCATCTCCATCATGGTAGCAAGGTAGCAACAACCATCCTCCTAACACATTCTGAGGCTTCAGGTATTTAATGCCATTTTTCTTGTTCAGAATCAAGGCTTTGTTTAAATCATTAAATGGAAATTAAATACTTAAGATCCCTCAACAACCCTTATCAATTTTCAAGCCTTCCTTAAAAAAAATCACTTCCTCTCCTTTGGTCTGTGAATTTCTAATTATGCCATGGGAAGGTAATATAATTTTAAAATCTTTTAAATAGACAGGATTCAGAAGAATGCACATTATAAAAAGTGAACACACACAAAAGCAATTAAGGGGAATAAAAAAAATGTATTGCCCAATAGTTGTGTTAGAGGTCATTTTATTAGGCTGCAGTATTGCACGGTGAGCTTTTGTGTGGTCAAAGTGCAGCAAGGAATTTCATTGGTCCCAGAAAAGCCATTGCAACAATGCAAGCATAGCACATCAAAGGTGTCAAACAGGCATCATATCATTTCACCTCTCTTCTACAATATGAATGGGTTTTGAAAACAGTGCTTTTTCCCTTTTCCATCAAAATCGGTGGAGTAAATCTCGCACTATTTTCCTTTCTTGGGTTTGAGCATGTGTGGTCTTGCCCTCCAAAACATATGGTCTCTATTCTCTCTCTCTTTTTAAGGAGCTGAAATAAAAGCTGATCTGGCAGAACTTGTGGCTTTCTGTTTAAACAAGGATTTACAGCCAACCTCAAATTTAAAAAAAAGATGGCTTTGAAATGAACTGAAATTTAAACAAGAAAACTGTGAATCTAATCTTAGCATCTAAAACAGCTTTTGAAAGTTCTCTCTCTCTCTCTGTTTTTAATCAATAACTTTAAGACTCTCTATATCGGGAAAAGTAGCACAAAAGTTTGGCAAGTATAAGCAGGTGTTTTCTGCAACCTGCTGCACAAGCTAGCCCACAGTTTAGACCAGATTGCTTCAAAAGGGTTCAGAGCAAGATTTTCAAGTGGTTAGCATCCAAATGCATGGACATATTTCCAAATGAGATGACCTCCCCCTTAAAATGTAAATAAAGCCTGGATCTTCAAAAATTGTTATCAACCACTAACTCTCAGTGTATGACTTTCAAAAGGACTCAAGACTAAAGATTTTCAAGACTTTCCACTTGAGGCTTTCAAAAGCCTGTCCTCACTTGTAGTTACTGCTGACCTTGTTTTGTCCACTACAGACAATCCGTACTGGACTGCCATTGGGGCCTGGCATCACTAACACATAAAAGAGCTTTTACTGTGGCTGCTCCTAGGAGTTCTACTTCAAAATTGCTTAGGACACACCTTCAACTGTCTTTCTCTTTCTAATATACCTAAAATCTCTTTGTCAGGGTATCCTGCCCAGGACCACCCTCTCCCAGACCTGCGTGCCAGAATCAGATGCCTTATTCAGCATACAGAGCTTGGGGTTCCCATGGGTCCAGAAATTAGGCAGCAGAGGAAACATCATATTCCCCTGCAAATTTCTGGACCCAACAGTATTGCAAAAATCAAAAGTAAACAAAACAGAAAACAGTTTAATAATAAGTTTTAAAAAACAAGTCCACATAGCCATATGTTGGTAGTAATGTCAAAGTCGAGCAACAGAATCATACAACATTAATATGTAGGTTTGCCAGCTGAAACAAATTTTAGTCAATGAAAATATACCACTTAAAAAGGCCAGGCTATGAATATTCAATTCAAATGTTAAGATTGTAGGTACATATGGGTTGAAGCCCCCCAAAAATACATATATAGAGATGTCTTTGGGAGCAAAAGACCCAGGAAAACACAAGGTATTAAATGGAATTTATGAATTTATAGCTATTATAATTTTTTCTATTTAGATTCAGTCAAAGTTCAACAATCCTTTTCCTTTAAAGTTATTAAGCAAAGAAGATGGGCATATTTAATGTATGCATTCAGAATCAAGCAAAAACTTTTGACATAGCCATGTCTCATTAGGAGGCTGCAGGATGATTCAAAAGCAGCAACAAGTCCTCTATCAAAAATTAGTTATAGATGTAAAGCATACATACAAAGAACAGTCCTAGACAGACAGGAAAGGTCAGTGTGCACCCCATGAAATCCTTATATTTCACCAGATGTCCATGTTCTGGAAATGTAATGTATGCTAAATTATACAAACTCTAATTAATCCAGTCCACGGATACAGTATTAGATATCTGTTCTTTGCAAATGCTCCATACTTAGCAACAAGCTTCCCTGAGCACCAGTTTCTTAAGAAATGTTTTGATTACCTTCATTTTGGATCAACGTCCCTTTAAATATAGTAAAAGGCTAATTCTTTGGTAGCAGATCTGTGAAGAAGTGGAAGGCTAAGGTTACCTTAGTTACCAGAGAAATCACCTAAAACAAAAATTCACTATGTTCCAAGTATTATTAGATAACTACCATCATTGTGTGGTACCTGTCCAATCTGCCCACTGAATGCACTCTAATAAAAAATAATACATCCTTTGAATAAACCCCTCTGTCTAGAATGGGGGTGGGTAATTATTTTGGTTAAAGGGCCACTTAATGAGTTTTCAGGACCTGTCAAGGGCCATATCCATCTCTCTCTCTCTCTCCTCTCCCTCCCCCCACCCCCAGCTTTCTCTCCTCTTTTCTCTGTCTCTCTCCACCTCCCCCTCTCCCTTCTGCCAGAGCCTGCCAGAGCTGTAGTTTGTCACAGCAGGTGGGCAGCGGTGTCAACTGTGGATGCTGCTGGTAGGTTCAGGAGTCTGGACACAGAACCTGCCCACGGCATCCATAGCTAATGCCACCACCCTCTGGCCACAGTGGAAGCTCCCACCCAGAGCCCTGACCTGGAAGTTGCCAGTGGCATCAGCTATGGACCCAGATAGGAGATGCTGCCACGCTGGGCGGAAATGTCATCAGCTGTGGGCATAGCCAACAGGGTCCAGATCCCCAGTGCAGAACCTGCTGGCAATGTCCACAGCTGACACCCCCCCACACGGCAGCAGCTCCTGCCTGGGTCCATAGCTGACACTGCCAGCAGGTTCCGGGTTGAGGCACCAGGTGGGAGCTTCTAACATATTGGAGGGAGAGAGAGGTGGCATCAGCAGGTAAGGCCACCAGGGGATTCTGAATCCAGGCTCCTGTGCCTACCAGCAGCATTCACACCTGATGCTGCCACTCACCCACTGTGGCAGAAGTCATACCTGGGTCCATAGCTAATGCCTGATGCTGCTAGGTGTAAGCAGTCCTGCCCACATGCTCAGCACCCATGAGCCAGACCTAATTACTTGGTAGCCATCCACCTGTGGGCTGGGCTGAATCTGTTGATGGGCTGGATCTAGCCCAGGGACCATATTTTGCCCACACCTGGTCTACAAAAAGTAAGTATGCAATTCATGTTACACTATTCACCTGCCCAGGATTACTACTGAAGACCTGGATGTAATAATTTTTCCATTACACCTTACTTTAGATTCCCAGAACACCAACAAAACTCTTATAATTGGAAACACAAATAATTATTAGGAAAGGCAGACTTCTTGCATGATATCAATCTATCTATATCCTTACCCCTTTCCTTCATTGCACAACTGTCCCCCTGTGGTGAAAAGCACTTTCATTCATGATGAAGCTTAAGTACCAGAACATGCAACAAAAGAGACAGTGAGATACTAATTAAGTATTGAGTAGTTTGAATCAGATTAAGTTCACAGTTAACCCCCTAATGAATGGTCCCATTCATTTACCCAGACAGCACATCTTTAATAGCTAGAGTGAGTCATCCATAAGGAAAAACAAACATACTATCAGCAATGTATAGCAATGTGGCTACCATGCATGGGGTCTCATTCTCTTTTCTCTGCATAGCATCACATGGAAATACTTTCACATCCTTTACCCTGGGTTAACATGGATTACACCAACCCATATGTACTATGTTCCATGTAGCTGCCATGAGGGAGTCCTACTCACTTCAGTCTCTACAAATCTGTGTAAATAACTTTGATTTTTAACATAAACTATTTGGCTCTAATACATCTTTTGCATACAATAGTTCTAAAAGGAATTGAGGAGCTACAACTGATCAAGCTCTGATGAGCTAGTGGGTAAGGGAAATGGGAAGATCCTCTAGCAAACAACATTTTCACACACAGAAAAACAGCAGACAGGCGGTAGATAAGATTAAAATTTGCTCAGTAGAAAATATAATTATGACTATTTTAGAAAAATTATATGTTCACCTGTTATCACAGTTTCTGAGCACCTCAAAGTGTTTAGCATATTTACCCCTATATTTTACAGATGGGGAATTAAGGGTGGCAGCTAGAAGCTAAATACCTTGCCCAAAGTCATAAAGTTTATTGCAGAACCGGGATTATAAGCCAAGTCTCCCAGATCCTATACTAGTGCTCTAAGCATTGACCATTCTTACCCTTTTCATCTAGGTATATAAATACTTCCTGAAACATTGCTTTCACTTAAGGAAAAGGGAGAGACTAATGTGACTTCTTGTATATAAGTGAGGGTTCAGGGTAGCCCCAGTCCTTCGATAAGCTTCTCTTAGATAGATCTTTACATCTGATCTGAGTTCCATTGAACTGTGATTGCATCAGTAAGATTTCAGGGCTTGTGGCTTGCTTAGAACACCAGCAAGTACTTAATGTGATCAGAAGATACTCAGGGGGCATGTCTACATATGCATTGATGGCAGCTTAAATTTACTGCACAATAAGCATGAATAAGCTGGTGTCTACAAGTGTAGGCGTTAAAGCACATTAACGCTGTGTGTGGACTGATTTTGGACTAAAGGCCATGTGTAGACTAAATAAGAGGCATGTGTGCACAACATTTTAAAGCAGGCTAAATGCTTTTGCACTGATTTAATGGTGTCGGTGTTTGCACACCTAGGTGGCATATTGCACATTAATTCCAGCTGCTGTAGGAAATTTGGCAGCATAATGCACCTTAAATAACTCGGGCCACAACTCAAGAAGTTTTCATTTGCTGCCCCTACAGCCGCAGAGTGAAGCACCAGGCTCTGTGCAACTCCACGTCTCTGCAGGAAGCCCTGCAGGCAGCCTAACAGCAACCTGTGGAAAGTGGCTCCACCTAAGAAAAGCGGCAAGCCTGATCTTTTTTTTTTTCCCCCTGCTGGAGCCTGTCTGCCTGCCTGAGCTGCGTGGGGACCCAGTGCTTCCTTCCGCAGCTGCGGTACCCCTAGGACTGCCCAAGCTGGGTGCCTACAGGTGCGTGCCACCTGGTGGGGGGGCCACAGCTGCTGCAGAGGGAAGCACCAGCACCCTCTTCCCCCCACAACACATCCCAGGGACTGCTCCGCCCACCAGCAGCTCACCCTCCCCTCCCCACCGGAGAGGTAGGTAAGTCTGCAGGGTGTGTGCACAATATGGGGATTTAATCAGCCCTAAGTTGAAGCGGTACTTTTTAAAACACACCGCTTCAATTTAGGGCCCCCGTTTCATCTACACTATCCCAGAGTTAGTAAGTCAGGTGTCTACAAATACATTAGTGAGCATGATGCAGGTATCAGATATGCTGAAGTTAGTGTAAGTTGCCATATTTACTGCACAGTACAGGTGTGCATGTGTAGATGCATGCCCATGCTGTGCAGTAATTTTGGTTACTACAGAATAAATATGCATATGTAGATGTGGCCAGGAAATGCAATCTGATCAGGGAAGCAGCTAGCCATTAAAACGTGTTCAAGATGCTGGTTTTGTGTCCTTATGTGTTGTGTAATATATAGTTCATGATAATGAAGCTCTAGTTCTCAAAGCTCTCAGAATATGGACTTGACTGGAAGAAGGGAAGGAGGCTCTAGTACCTATCAGCTGCTCAGGGACATCTGCTCAGGTACATGCTTTCACCCTGGTATGAACAGAGGCAACCTACAGTAATTCAGCCATTAGTGAAAAAGCAGTATGTTACTGCAGTTTAGTTAGGGTGTACATATCTTTGTAGAAGCTGATGCATGACAAAGCTCTGGCCCTTTTAGCCCCATACCAACTTGTTCATATGTCCATACCCTACCTCATTACTAAGAGTTAGTAAATAATGCCCACCTAGCATGTTGAGAAAGCCCACTCTATCCTAACATCTGCTGATTACTTGAATTCATTTGCTGCCTGAATAACAAGACAGATGTGTGGAGACTGGGACCTAACCTGGTAAAGCAAAACAGACTTAGATTAATTTCAAAGATGTAGATTTCCTAAAAGGATTCTGACAAGATCTTCTTTTCAAAGGAGACATTCTACATACTAAAATTAACAAGTGATGAATGGATCAAATGTGTTGATCCTTAATTGGAAAAAAACTCTTCTTGGAATCAAAACAGATTTACCTTTCTAATCTTAACAAGCTTTATAGAACTAGCTCCCAGGAAGCAATTTGGTTCCAGCCCTAGAAATCTATCAAACAAAAGGTTAAGATGTATATAATCGGCTTAGGTATTTCTCCCAAATTGAGTTGACTGCACTCCTGAGATAATATATGTGTAGGACTATGATTTGTGCTCCTAAATGTTATCTCCAAACTACTTCTAGCAGGATTAAGGTATGGCACAGAGACACTATGGGGAGTATGACCCGAATATAGCACAGCAAAAAAACCCCGTGTGTGGTGAACAAGAAAACTCTTGGCAGAATAATGTGACACAATTACCTGAAGTATGGTGTGTACATACTGCCTGTAAGTTAAAGCTAAATAAAAATGGGCAAATTTGGAAAACACAAAGGTTTTCTATTTTGGGATTAAAGGGTAGTTTTCACAGTCAAAGAAAAAAACTTGGCACAGCTGTGAGAGAAGCATGCAGAGAGAAAGAGACTTTTGGGGGGCTTTTTAAACCTTTATCATAAAATTATTAAAAACAAAAGGTGAAAGTACAAAAGAATATGGCCTTTCCATGGTCCAAGCTTAAAAAACTTGTCAGTAATGAAAACACTCATATCACCAAAGATGGAAGCCCCTTCCCTCGATGGGGTATCCAAGCATATCCCATCACTATTCTCATCGGACATAGGGAGGGACAGCAGGGTACTGGGTCAGACATGTTTATTGCTGTCCAAAGCCAAAGAAATAGGCAGTGATGGTGAGGGAGGAGGCTATCTAGCAAGCTGCCATATAGGAGGGCTCATCACATGTAGAGGTGGTTCTCCAAGGTAGCAAGTGCATCTATGGCAGGGATGGACAAGATCCAGCCTGTGGGGCCCCTAAAAAAATTTTGAAAACTAAAATTTATCTGTCCTTGGTTCCTGTCAAAAATGACAGAACCAGAGGCAGTATGACCCAAGGTAAACCCAGCAGGTTCCTGCAACAGCAGGGCCCACCCAGCCCCACCTGGAAGCCCCAGCAGGGGCTTCTGGCCTGGGACCACAGGGAAAAGCAGCCCCCATCCCATGGCCCGCACTCCCACTGCAGCCGCTCACAGCCCACGCAGGGCTGTCCTGAGTAGGCACAGGTAGCCCCATGCAGGTTGTGAGTGGCTGCAGCCTGGGGGGGTGGGTAAGGGGCTGCTTTTCCCACACTCAGCAACAGCTTTTAACCCAGCCCCATGCTGGATCCGGGCTTGCCCATCAGGGCTGCTCCATGGCAGCAGCAGCTGTGGCTCCCCTTCTTGCCACACTGGGCAGCATTTGCTGCTGCTCCCCACCCAGGGCTCGCGCCATGATAGGCTGTGGTGAGGCTGCCACCACCACCTCTGGGCTGCCCCGCAGCAGTAAACACTGCCCAGTATGGCAAGAGGTGGGGGCTGCAGCTGCTGCTGCCATAGCACAGCCCTGGCAGGTGTGCTTGGAGCTGGTGCAGGGTCAGGTTGGCAGTGGGGGTGGGTTACAAGCTGGTGCTGAGCACAGGGAAAAGCGGCCCATTGCCAGCCCCCCACACTGCAGCCACTCACAACCCACGTGGAGCTTCCGGTGCCTGCTCAGGACAGCCCTGCATGGGCTGCAAGTCGCTGCAGCAGGGAGCACCATCCATGGGGCAGGCAAGGGGCTGTTTTCCTCCACACTCCACACCAACTCCCTCCCTGCCAGCAAACAGGGGGTCGGGGTTGTGCGCTGCCACCCGCCTGTATCATGGGGCTGGAGGGCACTGGGAGTGAGCGGGCACAGAAGCACAGGGCCCACACTGGTGTCCCAGGGCCAGCACCGGCAGGGCCAAGAGCAGGGCGGCAGGGGTATGGGGTCCCCGCTGGCAGGGGCTCTATGGAGCAGGGCAAGTTCCCCCCTCTCCCTGCTGGTGTAGCCCAGCCCTGCTCCACAGACCCCTGCCAGCTTGTGCCCTGCTCTGGGTCCCACCAGTGCTGGCCCTGGGACATTGGTCCCAAGACATTGGGACATTGGTCCCAAGATGGTGACCGGGGGCGGGGCACCTGTCAAGGGGTGGAGCTACCTATGCAGCCCTCGACAGCTTGCCAAAACTGGGTAAGCAGCTCTCTGCCCAAAATAATTGCCTGCCTCTGATCTATGGGGAGGGCAGCATTAACTTCAGTCAAGAGATGCAAAGCAAAATGGACAGAGCGTAGGCCCAGCCAGTCAGCTATGGCTTTTTCTGAGAGTAGGCAGGCTGGATGAGTCAAAGAAGTGGATTACCAGGGAAGTGAGGTTTCTGAACCAGGGAATTAGGCTCAAAAACCTAGGCTCAGGCTCTCTGTTGCAAAGCCATGTTATAAGACCAGGAGCTCCTGAAGCATCTTTGGAAAATGGCAAGTACCTGCTTTTGGGTCTCAGTTGGAAAGAAGTCCACCCGGCCTTCCTGAGGCTGTGATAGAAGGGTGGGTGGGTGCCTAGATAAGGTGATCAGGATTCAAGAGGATGAAGTTGAAGTCACACACCCAATATAGAAACATGAAGGCCAACCATTACCAAGGGAAGGTTCATCAGGATAGAGACTGAAAATTCTTCATGGTAAAGGTGGCCAAAATTTGAAATGGGCTTCCAAGGGAGGTGGTACTCTCCCCTACCCTGGGGGTCTTTAAGAGAAGGCTGGATAGGCATCTGGCTGGGGTAATCTGATCCCAGCACTCTTTCCTGCCTAGGCAGGAGGTCAGACTCGATAATCTGTTGAGGTCCATTCTAACCCTAGCATCTATGTAGCTGTGAATCTTATTATTAGTTTTTTTAATGAAAAAGTGAGACTGAAAGCATGCAGCCCCTCAGGAGCCAAGCATAAAAGACTTACTAGTAACCAAACACCTGCATTGATGATTGAAATCCTCTCCTCTACAACCCTCTTTCTGAAGTACGGTTTTATGACTAGCTATCTGTCTTCCACATTTCAGAGTGTCCCTTTGGTGGCCCAGTGCAACAAAAACTGGTCCATATTTTGTTTCAGGCTTAATCCCCATACTTAAAGGAACCGTATGCCTTGACCAGAAACTGGAAGAGTTGGACAGTGTCATCAGAGCCAGCCCCCTGGTTTCTGCAGCTTTTAGAGTCCCCATCTTGCCTGGCCTAGTAGGAAATCAGCCAGGCAGATCACGATCTCTTCAGCTACTCCAAATAGGATGGATAAAATGTACGTGGTCTTGGAGAAACCAAAGTCTAGCATCTCAAAGAAGGTACGGAGAGAAGCAAAGAGTGGCCAAAGCTGAGATCAAGTCCAGATACATGTGGATAAGTGTCTTTTCCACCTCCTTTTCATAGAAAGGGCAGGCCACTTAGTGTAAGTGGAAGATAAAAGTGCTAGGGGCCAGGGTCCAATGCAGGAGTCATGACTGGAGGTTGCCAGTTCTCTTGGCAATGGGTAGCTGGTACAGGTTATGCCAGGCTCGGTGGGCTTTTGTTGTTGTTGCTGCTGGGCACCAGCTCTAGGTTGTTCTGAGGCAGGCAGTGAGAACATGGGCATGATGCACTTTGACTGTCCACGTGTTCAGTGCCTGCTCAGGCAGGATCTTAAAACCCAACTGATGAGAGAGGGCAGCAAGAGATTTGGCTTAGTACATTTTCATCTTTTTTTTTTTACATGGTGAAAGTGCAAGTGTATGTAACCCTCCAAGAGCATGAAACTTATCAGTGACGAAAAACACCATTTCACCGGATGCTGATGCCCTCTCCCCCTTGCTCCTCGTGGGGTTATATACGTAGATCATCTGTCTGTCTTCCGCCTTACGGAGCATCCCTCTCAATGAACCAGCCTGATGCAACTTGTCCATGTTTTATTGCAAGGTGAAGTGTCCAAAGTCAAATACATCACATACCCGGACCAAAAAGTGGAAGAGTTGGAGGGCATAATTGGAGCCAGCCCCTGAGAGTCTGTTTCTCCAGCTTTTCAGAGTTGCCATCTTCACCTGGCCCAGCAGGAAATCAGCCAGGCAAAACATGCTCCCTTTGATTGCTCAATATGGAATAGATAAGTTATATGACATCTCGGAGAAGTCCAAGTCCAGCACACCAAAAAAGGTGCTGAAGGCAGCAAAGAGAAGGCACAGCCAGGGGCAGTCTAGGAAGGCATAGAAGAGAGTCTCCTCTAAAGAGCAGACAAAGGTGTCCATGGCCAGAACCCCATGCAGCAGCCACCAATGGAGATTGACAGTAGGGGTGGGCAAAGTGGGCCCTACTTGATTTGGATTCGGATTTGGCCTGAATTGGGGACAGTGATTTAATTCATACCTCAAGGTTCCAGGCATGGCTCATGAATGCTGCGACACTGGGGCAGATGGAGCATCCCACAGGAGCATGGGGGGGGGACGCCTCCATGTGCTCGGCAGTGAAGTACTTCCGGTCCACTTCTGGGTCTGCCAGGGAGCGCACTGCCCGCCCCTCCCCCCCCCCCCTCCACACCTCCCAGCTCGGCGATCAGCTTCAGGGAGATCTTGGGTGCCTCCCCACACCCAGAAGGCACCAATCACCAAGCCAAGGGACACTTCATGCACCCCAGCATTGCAGCATTCACCAGCCCCCTGCTACCTAGAGGTATGTAGAAAAAATATTTAAAAACATTTAAAGCTGTGTCTGTATCTGAATTGCCAAATTTTTCCAAATCTCTCCAAATTGATTCAGAAGGTTCCAAGTCAATTCAGAGAGATTAAAGGGTCCTCTGATTCGATTCGGATTTGGAGATTTGGCCACTGAATTGGGCCAAATCTCTGCTGAATCTTATCAGGGACCAAAGCTTTGCACAGCCCTAACTGACAGTTCCTTTGGTGATGGGCAACTTGTATGGGTCATGGCTGGCCAAGCAGGCTTACTCTGGGGTTGCTGCCACTTCGTTCTACCTCCAAGTCATGTCAGGGCAGGCAATGAGGACACAGGCATGAGACATTTTGACTGCCCCTGTCAGCGCCCTGACTGACCTTGTACAGTGCTTTCCCAGACAGGATCTCAAAGCAGATCCCACCATTGTTCTCACTGGGTACAGGAAGGGACAGCAGAGTATTAGGCCTGCCACTCTCATCATTGTCCATAGATAGAAAGATGGACAACAATGGAGGGGTTCTGTCTAGTGAGCTGCCATGAGGGAGGGCTTGTAATGTGCAGAGATGGTCCTCTAGGCCAGCAAGCATGTTTACAGGGAAGGCAACTTTAATTTCAGCCAAGAGGTGCACTGTAGAGCAGAGTGCAGGCCCAGTTGATTGGCCAGGTCTTTGGCTGAGAACCTGGTGGACTAAGCTGAGTCAAGGAGCTGGATCAGATAGTGAGAGACACCCAGAAATACTACCAGGTGCCAGACCTGACTGATTTCAGAGCAAGGACAATCACCCAGAACTCCCGCCTCAGACAAATGCCTTGGCTACGAGCATTTTTTCCTCTAGTTTTGACCTGAAATTCCACCCTGAACCTGAAAAACTTCCTGAGAAAAAAAAGTTTAGCCAAAGCATATAGATTTATGCAAAAAGTTTCTATTTAATGAATCAGCATTTTCTAAAAAACAAAAAACCCAAAAATTTAGTAAAAAAAATTCCTGACCACCTATTTAAGTGATATCATGTAACAGGTATGCAGTGAAACACAGACTTAAACACTCCAGAGGCATGCCTACTTGAGATGTTTACCGCAGAGTAGACTAATTAGCTCTGCAGTAGGCATCTCATATCTACATGTGCGATCCTATTAGGCCACAGGAATTAATTAACTGCACAGCAGAGTAGTACTTGTAAATACAAGTACTAGCCTACTGTAGAGTTTTTTCATGTACAGCAGCACATGTGTAGATGCTGACCCAGCTGGCTGGGGCACAAAGGTGCCTCAGTGCAGGGGCTGCCTGCCAGCTGGCCTGGCACTGGAGTACCCTTATGCCCCAGCCAGTCCCTCCACAGCACATTGAGCTGAGTCAGAGCAGCCCCAGGCCGGAAGGTTGACCCCCTGGGCTCTCTGCCAGTTGGGGCTGCTCTGACCCAGCTCAACATGCTGTGATCCCAGGCACACATTCAAACAGTGCATGTGGGAGCAATAAACTCCTGTACAATATGCACCAAAATTTATTGCTCCTTGTTAATAGCACACATAGATGCACTCAAGATTACACAAGTAGCTATAAAATAACCCAAAGATTATCTTTCTACCTCACTTGCTATAAAACAGCGTGTACAGCTAACTGAAGAACATTTGAAGAGAATGAAGTTAATAAATATGATGTGAGCAAAAACAGCTATTTCATAATGAGAGTTACTTAAATCAATAACAGACTCAATGTGATTCCCATCAATGCGTGACCTGAAGCATGATGAAAGAACCATAGTGGACTAGGGAGACTGTATTTAAATGATCAGCATTCCTAAACTGTGTTTTCTTTACAACTAGATGCAGTTAAAGTACCTTTCCTGAAAATATCACTCTTTAAAGATGTCTACTGAGCTTTAACTAATATAGCATACACACTGGATTTGCTCAGACTCACATTTCTTAGCTTTCCTTTATTGTTGGAAAGGATCTCAGCTAATCTCTTTCAGATATCTTCTGTGCATGACTCTTGTTATGGTCTTAGAAGACCCCTCTGTCCTGCCCCTCTTATGCTAATAAACAAAGCTGGTAGACAGCCAGTTGATCTGGGTCTGCCAGGGTGTACCAGCAGAAGAATTTGCAACCTAGTGCATAGTCTCAACATTCCATTACATATTCACAGGACAATTCATTCTTCTTGATCAAACTCACCTTTGACATTTTCATATCAGTTCCCCAATGGAAAGCCATTGATCATTTTGTACCCTCTGCTAAATAAATGGATGCCTTGATAGTCATTGAATATGTGGAAATAGAGATAGAGCCTTTCAATAACTAGAATATATAATACATATTAGGGATTATTTAGAAAAAGCGCCTTAAAAAGACTATCCAAAAACAATATTAGTAACAGCCAGAAAAATATATATATATTTTTTAAGATGAAGACTATTTACACTAATTTTGGGCAGTAAATCAAAAACTGAACATGGAATCCAAATATATTCTGGGTCTTGCGGCTGGAGCTGAAAGACATAGTTTGCCAGATATATAAAATCTGGTGAATAAGCCCCTGAAGGCTTACACGGAAAAGCCTGAAAACTCATTGGCATTTTTCCCATCAAGCATGGGATGAAAAGCAAATCTGAGTGCTGCCAATATTTATCTCTACATTTGGAGAGACTGGAGGTTTTGTCTCTGGAAGAGACCAGCTGGGGAGAGAAGATTTTATGAAACCAGAACAAACATTTAACAGCTCTTTTTTTGCCTCAGAGATTTTTATGCTGACAATTAAGATTTCCCAAAAGTTATACACTTAGAGGGATTTGTTTTATTTTAGCTCTTAAACAGCCTACTCTGTGACAGATTTTGTTCTGTGCTGCATGCAGCTTTAGGGAGTGTGGGACAAGAAAGAGTCCTGAAACTTGCACTCAATCCCAGGCAGTAGTTGGGCTAACTGATGCATCAGACAGTACCGAAAGATGGCCAGCCACTCTTGTCCATCAGCATCAGCATTCCATCGCTGAAAAAGCAGCACATCCAGCCAATCAGAGTAATTTTCCCTGCTTTCCAGAATTTACCCAGGACACATAAGTGATCTGTCATGTGGACCCAGTGTAAAGCACCAATTCACTGCTCCAAGCCATCATTCCCACCATATACCCAATGGGATAGCTCCTGGCCCAGCACACTGTCTGCACTTGCCAATGTTCCTAACAACACAGCTCCAGAAAGTATAAACAGGAATTGGTCTACAGATTCCTCCATGGTGAGAGCTACAGAAATCTCTGGATTGATTTGATAGGCATGTAGTATACTCTTATCTTAAAATAAATGCAAGCCCTCAAAGAAAGTGGCAGTTACTATTGGGTTCTCTGGCCTACCTCACACTAACTTCTTCAGGTGCCCATGCCTTAGAAACCAGTAAAAGAAATCTGTTTTGATCAAATGAAAAATAAAATTTAATTCAGATACCAATTCACCTTAATTTGTAATAGGAAACTAAGCAAATAATTTTATTATCTGATTTCTATAGGTGTTGTAGGTCCTCAACATCCTCTGGTCAATAGGACCAAGAAAATTGAGAAATACACTGGTTTATTATTCTTTAGAAGACAGTATACAATAGGAGGTAGTAAGTCAACACTTCTCTCTTTTGCAGGTCCAAATACACCTTTGGCTACCCTCCACATCCCTTAGCAGGATAGGTGTGCTGCTTAGTACAGCTAGGACAAGACCAATGGGTTCAACTTACAGGAAATGCAAAAAACACTGTGTTCATTAGATTCACATGCGTTCTGTCTCCCAGAATAAATTTCCCTGGAAGAGTTAACTTAGGCTCTTACTGGTGTTTTAGCCCAAACCGTCATAAGAAAACTTTCTGACCTAGGCCTGGGCCTGGGCTCATTTACTTAGTCGGTGAGATGAGTTGAAGTACTGATACCATTTTACTGCAAGCAAGAAGCTATCTACAGCACTTGTACCAACTATATCTACAGGATTTTGATGCTGCATGTATGCCCAAATAAGCTCAGCTTCTCACCATACCGTCTACGTTATTCCCCATTTAGGAGATTGCATGTACAGAACAAACAGGAGTTATCTCAGAAAGGCACTGCCTGGCCTTATTTGAGTGGTACAGTTATGCTCTTGGAGGGTCTTGCACAACATTTTATGGGATATTCTCTTAGTCATACAGAGGAGAGTACAGAGCAGTGAGGTTGTGACAATGTGGGTAAGCTAACCTTGTGAAGTCAGCTCAACTTAGTAACTGGGGAAGAAAGGGTGGATCTGTGGTGAAGAAGCTTAACTAGAATCTCTGGGACTTTGGTTCAGGTTTGTGTTTCATCACTGACATCCTTGAACAAATCTTTTACTCTCCTCTCTGACCTAAGGAGGTAGCATGTTGTCACAGGTCCTCCCTGATTAGTTATTGGCAATTAACACCATCAACACCAACAATTTGTCAGGAAAACAGAGACAAATGAATGACCTACTTAAGCAAAGCTATAGCCTTAGTCAGTCACAGTTTTCAATTCAAGCAAACCAGGAAACAAATATCCCTGAAATTACTGCACTATGTAGGAAATCACAAAAGAGATGAATATTTTGGCATATTACCCATATTTACCTCTCTGCTAAAGTAATAGACTTCCACATATGATTTTCTTAGAAAGTAGAATAAATTAGATGGCCAAATTCGCTTCAATTCCTAACAAACACAGTAGTGTCTGTTATTTAAGAAAATGGTCCTGCTTCATGCCAACCAGATCTCCAGAGTAATTTGTTGCAATTCGTAGAATCAGAAACTATTTTGGATGTGACACCTAGACAATTCCTACATTCTTACTACCAGGATACCAATTAAATTTATTCATATAAAGTTTAAAAACCAAGCTGAAAATGATTAATGTCAAATTCATATGCACATATATATAGATGCACCACTTCATCACATCCACTGCATTGGTCTTAGAAAATGATACTTTTAAAAATAAATCACTGACATAACTTTCAAAACTGCATATATACTTTCTATAAACTACAG
Organism: Crocodylus siamensis; assembly: GCF_052110815.1. Lineage (NCBI taxonomy): Eukaryota > Metazoa > Chordata > Crocodylia > Crocodylidae > Crocodylus > Crocodylus siamensis. Next base: position 34,740,880 of record NC_143401.1, on the reverse strand, counting down.
TTGATACTGTATCATCCTGACAAGCTGCTCCCCATGTCCACACACAATACACTGGAAGTAAGGCTGGAAATTTTTAGTCCAGCCCCTAAACAAGGGAGGAAAAACATCCATTCCCCTGACCCCCTGAAAATAGACAACCACCTTAGAGCCGGCCTGTCATCCCACAGCTTTCAGTTTGACTGATCATTTATCAGTAGTACAATCAATAAAGTAAAAACATCATATTTTTATTGTTCCACTATAACTCTATGGAAAGAAAAAAATAAACACCATTCTAGCAGCATCACATCTTTGTCATCTTTACCTTTCTGGAAAGCTCTGGTGTTAACAGAATCTTGCACTTGGTTTTCTTGAAAAGCGAATAAAAAATGACCATGAACTTTGCCTTATTCTCTTTCAAACTCGGAAATTCATTTTATATGAAGTACTTATTTCCCCCCAGCTCTCCTTTTTATTTCACTGCATAATCCTAGTGCACTACAGTAAAAAAACAAAACAACAAAACTCCCATTTACAGAGGCCACAGACAGACAAGAAAAGATATGAGATCAGCAGCTCTTAGTTATATTTTGAGGGCATGTTCCATCTTCAGTGTGCTTGTACTTGTATGTAACAATAAAAAAGTGAACTTTCAATACTACTGGCAAAAACTTCTATGTATCTACTTAGCTAGTGGGACATCTGGCTAGAATAATATGGTCGTATGTCTGTAAAAGCAAAACCCACCAATAATTCAGACTAGTGATGGGAGAACCTCAAAAAAGGTCACAAGCTTGGGCTTAATTGGAAAGAGTATTAAAAAAATAGCAATTCAGATGTTCTGTGCTTCCCAAGTTTGCAAGATTTGGCAAAAAATCTCGTGAGAACAGACTCTGTCTCTCAGCATTGCCAGTTCTTTCTGTTTCCCAGACTAAAGACACTAAGAATATTCTCGTATGATAGTACAGCATGTCCAGCCCCAGAGGGAACCTAGAAATACAGAGACTATGTGCAAGTTAACAGAATATCACAAAGGGTTGGGTGTAGGGATGAGAATGTCATATTCTTCTCCTAACTGGTTTGCCTATTCCAATCTTAGACTGAAAGACAACAAGTCCCATATCCAGAGCATGAGAAATAATTATTCACACAGGGAAAAATCTCATTTCTCCTGTGCTATGCTCAGGTCAGCAAGTCAGTTGAAAAGCTTAAAGCCACTTTTGTGCTCACAACATTCTTGGGGGTGTCTCAGAACTGCCCTCTAGAAGTGGCTGACAACAAAGAATAGTTAGGCTGCAGTATATCCTGAGGGTCACAAAGGAAAGCTGTACATTTCTTTGCAACTATTTAGTTGGTCTAATAAAAGATACCACCTCTGCCAAAAGTTCTGCATATTTAAAACCAATTCAGCATTTCAGTACCCCTCATCACCTCTTTTATGGTAGATGAATCTTCCAAGGTGGTGGGGCATTGTGGGCAAAGGATCAACCAGAAATAGTGCAAACATGCCTAAGGAGGACACCTATTTATTGAATTTGACAAATTCAGTTTGGGGGGGTTGATTATATTATCTTTAGAGATATAAATATGACTTTTTACAGTGGTTACTGAAGCTCTGCATCTGAAGTTCATAGAAGATGATTTAGGACATAATTGTTTTCCATGAATAGTGGGAAATAATTTTTTTGAAATAAGAGGTTTTGTTTTTTTATGCTTTCTATTTTTAAGTGTTTTATTTGGAAATCCACTGGCAATGACCCCCTGTTGTTAACAGAATCAGTATGGATGAATAAAATGAGCATTTGAAAGTAGAAAAATGTTGTATAAACAAATTCCTGGCAAACTTTATAGCTTACTAGAGCTGGTTGAGAATTCTGAGAAAGGTTTTTTTGCCTGTAAATGCCAACTAGTTGACACCAGTATACGTCTTTGAAAAAATATGAGGAGAATTTCTATCAGGGAGGTGGCTGAGGTTCAAAATGCAGTTTAATGTCCGACTAGAAAGAGGCAGATGCCCCAAAATAGCTATATAACCCAGTGGTTATGGCACTCAGCTTCCTCATCTCAGATAAATGGCTTTGTCCTTTGACAGGAGGTGCATGATCTATGTGTGCGATTTTGATCAACATTCCATCCTGGACATGAAGAGGAGGGTGTAAGGGGAAAGGAATATTTCTGTTACCACAATTCTTGAACCTGTCTAGAAGTAATTTTGTCTCAAGCCAAAGTAGCAATGGTCAGTTCTTAGCATGATGGCCTCTCCCCCTTGCTAAGACTAAATTCTTACACTACCTACATGAGATGAGAACAGACTGCATAAGAACTAGAAAAGAAGGTTAAATTTCAGGATCAGTTCTTGCTTACTATTTTGTATGTATCATACGCTCTACTTTGCCTAGGTTCCCAGTACAATCATTCCATAATTATCTTGATGCCTTCTTCCATCCTGCTCCTATACTTGACATACATACACAAGCACATATGCACACACAAGTGGCACAAAGTTCCCAAATTGTTGCATAAAACCGCTTCCCTTCAACTCACTCCTGAAGCCTCACTTCTGCTGCAATATATACAGTAAACTACCAAGCAAACATGACTTGGTATATGTCATGTTGCATATTTAAGAGTATGTACAAGAGTTACATTTAAATGAACCTAACTAGGGTTCAGGGAGGTTAAATCAGGCAAAAAATGGCAGACACGATCTAAGTTAGTTCACCTGAGGAGATTAACTAATTTAGATTGGGAATGGGTTACCCTGATCTTTCAAACATCTGTATGCATTTGGAGTCCAGTCTTAGGGCTGTAAACACCCAGCTGCTCACCCCAGACCTGGGGCTGCACTCTTCCTGCCCCATTCCTACTTTTAGCACCCTGACTTCTACAACCACCCCCTTCTCTCATGGTCCCACCACCTGCTCCTGCTATCACAAGTTAGTTGCTCCAATTTCTCTGCACAGCTCCCAGAACCAGCAAATGCCTAAATGTTCTCCTGCTGGTCTATATTCACATAGCTTGAAGTAAACCATGTGAACATAGACATGCAGCAACTGACTGTACGCACCTTGCAAGATAACCTGTGGGCATGTGTAGACAACACGATATTTCCTGTATATGCCGATGCAACTGTGTTTGTGTTTGCATGAGCCGGGATTTCCTGCCACTCTAAAAATCCATTCAGCGCCTTAAACTAACACTACTCAGAGATGTGTTATTTTGCGCCACTCCATAGTTATGTCATCCCAGCTATGGAATTCTTTTGTCCAAATAGCCACTGACTCCAAAAACGTGCAATTAACCCCTTTGCCACCAGGTGGGGCGGTGTTCTGGCCTTTGTTTGTTTTACTTTTGTTCACTCTTTCCCCATCCCTAACAGCAGTTGCCACAGGCAGGTCAGGTATGGCTAAGGAAGCTTATGTACCCCAACCCCAAGTAGTATACTGTCCCCTCTTACTTTGTGCTCCTCCCTCTTGCTGCTGCTGCCATGCTGTTGCAGGCTTAACACACCATGACACTACCAGTGAGATCTGAGGCATGGGGCTCCCACTGTTGCTGCCGGGTCCCCAGGGTGTGGCAGCTCCCTTGCCCCTGCCACATATCTCCCCCTTTAAGTTGCCTTGTGGTGTCTTGAGTGTGCCAGCTTTTGTCCATCTTCTGCTCCTTTGGCCTTGCTGCCAATTCACTACACCAGGACAAGAAATCAGCAACTTTGCTGTTCCTGGTTTTGTACCCGATGGGGAATTGAAAGGGCTGAAGCATTAGTGCCCAATGCATTATGTGCCCATAATCACACTTAGCCTTATGTAACCATTGTTAAGACGCACGGTCCATTATGAGTGTGAATTCCCATCCCATTAAATAATAACAGAAATATATGACTGCCCATTTAATAGCCAGACATTCCCTCTCGATTGTTGAATACCTGCATTGTGCTGTGTTTAACTTTCTTCTTGTGAATGCTACTGGTCTTTCAGCCCCATTTTCTTCTTGGCAGAGGCCTGCCCCCACAGCCATTTTCGACGCATCTATCTGTAGGATAAAAGGCTTAGAAAAGTCAGGAGTCCTCAGGAGCATGTCACTATACAGGCTCTCCTGATATTCCTAAAGGCCTCCTCCATCAGGGGCATCCATTTGTACCAGCCCCTGAACTTTTCCCCTTATGGAGTCTGTCAAGGGTGCAGCCAACTCTGCAAAGCCTGGTATAAACCTTTGATAAAAGTTTTCCAAACCCAAAAAGCAGCGCATTTGGTTTGTTTGTGGAGGTTTATATATCTCTGTGGTCTCTACTTTACTCACCAGCAGGTGTATGAGCCCCTGTCCCACACGGAACCCAAGATAGCCAATCTCTAGCATTCCTAATGCACACTTTTTTGGATTTGCGGTCATCTTAAATTGGCACAGTTCTCATAATACTGCTTCCACATCTTGCCTATGTTCAGGCCATGACTGAGAATAAATTACAATATCGCCAATGTATGCCACTGAGTACCTTGTACGTAGAGCTAGAATGTTATCTATCAGCCTTTGAAAAGAGGTTGCAGTACTGTGAAGGCTTAAAGGCATCCAGCTCAAATAGTCCCCTTGGCATACCAAAAGCCATTTTTTGCTGGTCCTTTCCTGCCATAGGGAACTGCCAGTAACCCTTGGACAGATCCAGGGTAGAGATGTTCTTTGCCTAACTTATCCATTCAAGTAGCTCTTCTACGTGGGGCATGGGGAACGCATCAAAACATGCAACCACATTGAACCCCCTGAAATCCACGCATATCCTTAATGACTCATTGGATTTTGGGGCAACCACCATTGGGCTTCTCCAGGGGCTCTGAGATGGTATTATCATCCCTTGTCTAAGCATTTTCTGTATCTCCTCATATACCTGCACTTGTAGGTGGTGGGGAACCGGTTTTCATTTTTCCATCACAACCACCCCTTTTGGCATATTTATTTTATGTACTACACCCCTAGCCTTTCCTGGGACCTCTCTGAACACATCACCAACTTTGAAGATGATCTGCCCCAGCTCCTTTTGCTGCTCATTTGTGAGGCCATCTCCTATCTCTATCTCACCTCTTTGTGTGTTTCCTCCTATCTCAGGGCCTAGATCCTCACTTACTTCTTCAGGACTCAGCAGCCATCCCTCTGGCTTCCTCCAAGCCTTCAACAGGTTTACATGGTAAATCTGGTGTTCTCTGACATGTCCTGGGTGGTATACTTCATAATCTATGGGCCCAGCCCTTCTTGTTATCTCAAAAGGCCCTTGCCACTTAGTTAATAGCTTATTCGTGGGACAGGGAAGTAGAACCAGCACTTTACCCCTGGTCTAAAACTCTCTTTTGTGCCTTTTGATCATAGCTAGCTTTCTGTTGCTGCTGTGCTCTCTCCATATTCACCTGAGCTAACTGCCAAGCCTGCTTAAGGCATTCAAACACCTCCTACATAAATTGCTGGGCCCCGACTCGTTTGTGCCCTGGATTTTCCCACTCTTACCTGGCTACTTGCGTAAGCTTCTGGGTTTGTGGCCAAATATCAATTCAAAGGGTTCAAACTGGGTTGACGCCTGGGGTATATCTCTGAGAGCAAAAATTAGTGGCACTAAGAGCAGATCCCATTTCCTGGGCTCTTTCTGCATGCTTTGTCACAGCAAGCATTTGATTGTGGCATTTAGGTATTCAACCAGGCCATTTGTCTGAGGGCAATAAATCAATGTTCTCAGATGCTTAATGCCCTATATGTTACAAGCAGCCTTTAACACCCCTGACATAAAATTCATACCTTGGTCTGTAACTATTTCTCTGGGTATGTCAAAATGGGAAATTCACTTTAACAATGCTTCCGCGATTTGGGGTGCAGTGACCGTTCTAAGTGGGATTGCCTCCAGGTATCATGTGGCATAACTGATTAAAGCAAGTATATACTGGTGCCCCGCACTACTTTTGGTGAGTAGTTCCACAACATTGAAGGCAACTCTGTCAAATGGGGTGTTAATGATAGGCATGACCTGCAAGGGAGCCCTCTGGGATCATCTTTCCTCCACCAACTGACACTCTGCACAGGACCCACACCGGCATATTACTTCTTCCTGCATACCTGGCCAAAAGATCCATTGTTTAATTGTGCCTAGTGTTTTCTCTTTCTTGAAGTGTCTGCCTATGGGTGTTGCATAGGCCATGTCCCACATCTTCCTCCAAATTGCTTGTGGCAATAATAACTGCCAGATGCACTCACCCCCTTCCAATTGCTTTACCCAGTATAACAACCCATCCCAATCTCAAGATGCAGGTCACTTAGTTGTAGTTCTGGTCTCGCAACTTGCCCCCCCCCGACACTGGCAACTTCATTTTCTATGAGCTTCATGAACTCTTCTTCTTCATCTTGTGCGATCTTGAAGTTTGGGCCTGTTGGGCCTACCCCAAACCTAATAAACGGTTCTTCCTCAGAGAAGCTAGGCTCTTCTTCCTCTGATATCCAGCCTTCTACTTGGGGCAATCCCTTCCTTTCCAATTCCACCTGCTTTACTTCTTCTAGAACATCATACAAAGGAAGCCAATCTCTCCCCATGATCATTTCCCCATGTAGCTCGGGGGCAAATCCCACCTTCATCCTAACTTCTCTCTTTCCTATTCTAGCCCTCATGTATCCCCTCTGATACTGTTTCGCCCCACCATGTATGCACCTCCTCCTAACTGGCTTACAGAACATTATAGCATCTTCCAGTACTAGGCCAGACCTTAAAAGCACCTACAAGCACCCTGTATTAAGCGTAGCCCATAAAGCTCAGCCCTCTATCCATGCTATGACCTCAGGGCAATCCCACACTGTAACTTCGCTCCCTTCACCAAAGCTACAATCCATCTCTTCCATGGTTTCACGATTATCCTGTCTTTCCCAGAGCCCTGTGCCACTGCTTGCCTGTTTCCAGAGGTCCTGTGGTCCTTGAAAATACTCTCTGACCACATGTCCAGTATGACCATATCGGTAACACAGTACTACCTTTCCTGCCTGTCTCAGAGTGCCTCAATAATATTCCTCCTCCCTACCATAACAGTTCCTCTCACTTTTATAAGGCTTTTCTTTAGCCGTCTCTATTTCTGAAGCAGCATAGGCTTTGGCAATTCTCTGGGCCTCTTTGGCTGACTTACCCATAATTGCGTCCCTTCCTCTAAGTCCTGAATAAACTGTTCTAACAGGATTTGATCTGCTAGTACCTCCCTGCCTACTGTTGCTGGAGGGACCCATTTCTCTTACAGATCCTTTAATAACTGCACTAATATCCAGGGTTTCTTGTCATCTGTCCCCTGTTTAGCTCTAAAGATTCACCTATAGTGCTCTGGGATTAATTCCAGCCAATGCATAATCTCCAGCTTGACTCTGTCATAGTCATAGGCTTCGTCCCTGGGAAGGGCCCTATAAGTTACTTGGTCCTTTCCAATTAGCAATGACCCTAATTATCCTGCCCACAAGGATCTATCCAATCCGGTTTGTGTAGTGTTCCTTTCAAATGCCTCAATAAACGTTTCTGTATCACCATCTTTCGACATCTTCTGAATCTTAAAGGTGGAGCAGTTGCACCTAAGCCACTCACTTTGTTATAGGGCTTGTTGTTGTTATACCTCAAGTACTTTCGTCACCTCTTGTAGTGTTTGCCCTAATAACTCTACTTGTGGCATCATATTGATCTCCATTTCAGTGTTGGCCTCCAGGGTTCTATTATCCTCCCCATTCCCAGCCAATGCAACAATTTGTAACTTGCCGTGCCTGTTCTGAGCTCCCTGCTTAGGCTTTTCTAGCCACCCAGAGCTAACCACAGTCTTGTGGCCTGACAGTTTGAACCCGGGCACTAGTTACCCAGACCATCGATGCTTCTCTCCTGCCATGTCTTCGATGAAATTTTACTCTTGGGGACTGCTGTTAATCCTGGCTCAGTGATGTGTTGCTAGATCCACTTGTTAGCATGAGGCCATTGGGGCTCCACCTTCCCTACACCCCACCTAGCTGGTGTTACTCTGATGTTGCACGGGTACAATTTTGTTACCAGTCATCACTCTTGTCTTGTCCTGTAGGTCTGCTGCTGTCTTTTCTCCATTCCCAACAGCCAGACTTCCACATCACCTCTCCAGGTAAGTGGACGGACTCCTCTAAGTCAGTCCATGGAAGCAGCTCCTCGCTCAGAGGCTGCCATCAACCATATCTCCTGGGATCTTGGCCTCACCTGCAGCCTTCCTTCAGCTGCCGGGGACTTTCTTCCAGTCCCCGTTTGGCCAAAGTGTGGGGCTTTTATCTCTGCCCTGCTGCCCCTGCTGGCAAATCAGCATCGGCATGTGTTTACAAAGTGCGTCCACACCAGCGCCAGCTTTTTTTTTCTTCAGGATTCCTGGCCCTCATTGACAACAGCTTGGGATGCCGCAGCACTGCCAATGAGTCCTGCAGTGTGGTGAACCCACCGCTGCCACCATGCTCCTGCAGCACGGTCGTCCCACCATTGCCACCCCATTCCAATGGCTCAGCATGGCATGGGGCCACTGGCAGGGTCCACAGTGCAGCAATCCTGGTACTGCTGCAATGCTCCTGTCGCTCAGCATATCACAGCACCACCAGCAAGATCTTTGGTGTGGAGTTCCCACCATTGCCACCAGGTTCCTGCAGCTCAGAAGCTCTGTTGCTCCTGCCGCAACATTTAATTTCTGAAACATGATGAATAGTCCAGGATGCTGGCTGCCAGACCTGCTGGCCAGGATATGCAGCATCATGGGTCATATTTAGGTACTATGTCCCAAAAAGCTTAGGGAGGGGGAGCTCCAAAGAGTCAGTTTTTTCAACTCTGCTCCAAACACCCCTCCTTTTCTCCTTTCTCACTGCAGAAATCTCCAGGGACAAGGACAAGCAGTAACAATAACAAAAGCAATAAAGAACATCCTGACCTGAGTTGTGTACATAGTTTTAATGTAATTTTTTTATTGCGTAAATATATTTTTAATCTTATATTATAATGGTGCTGGGAGGGGGAGGGTGGAAAATTCCCTGTTTTGTATATTGAGTATTTTACAGGAATTTTTTACATTTGTTTAGATTTTATATGTTTTATCTTTATATATTATTATTTTTAAGTATTTCATAGAATCATAGAACTAGGGTCGGAAAGGACCTTGTAGATCTTCAAATCCGACCCCCTACCTGGGCAGGAGAAAAACTGGGCTCAAATGACTCCAGCCAGGTAGGCATCAAGCCTCTTCTTAAAGACCCCCAGGGTAGGAGCCAGCACCACTTCCCTTGGAAGTTGGTTCCAAATTCTAGCCGCCCTGACTGTGAAGTAGTTCTTATGGAGGTCTAATCTAAACCTACTCTCCAACAACTTGTGGCCATTATTCCTTGTTATGCCGGGGAGATAGGGGAAACAAGGTCTCTCCCAAATCCTTCTGGTCCCCTCTAGTGAGTTTATAGATGGTCACCAAGTCCCCCCTGAGCCTTCTCTTGTGAAGGCTGAACAGGTTCAGGTCCCACAGTCTGTCATTGTAGTGTCTGCCCTGCTGTCCCTGGATCACGCGGGTGGCCCTCCTCTGGACCCTCTCAATGTTGTCCACATCCCTCCTGAAGTGGGGCGCACAGAACTGGACACAGTACTCCAGCTGTGACCTGACCAGTGTCGCGTAGAGGGGGAGGATCACCCCCTTGGCCCTACTTGAGATGCACCTGTGGATGCATGACAAGATCCAATTAGCCCTGCCAACCGCGACCTCTCATTGTCGACCCATGTTCATCTTGGAGTCAGTAATGACTCTAAGATCCCTTTCTGCCTCCATGCTCTCAAGAAGGGAGTTTCCCATCTTATAAGTGTGCTGCTGGTTACTACTGTGCAGCACCCTGAACTTGTCAGTATTGAAACGCATCCTGTTTTGGTTTGCCCACCCCTGTAACCTATCCAGATCTTGCTGCAGTCTTTCCCTCCCTACTAGCGTGCTCACCTCACCCCAAATTTTGGTATCATCAGGAAATTTAAACAGGTTGCTTTTCACCCCGTTGTCCAAATTGCTGATAAAGAAATTGAACAGCACGGGCAAAGGACTGGGCCCTGGGGGACTCCGCTGCCCACTTCTCCCCAGGTCAAATATGACCCATCAACCACCACCCTCTGAGTATGACCCCTCAGCCAATCTGCCATCCATCTGACTGTGTAGGCATCAATGCCACAGTTGCCTAGTTTTTTAGTGAGGATGGTGTGGGAGACAGTGTCAAAGGCCTTGCTGAAGTCCAGAAAGACTACGTCCATGGCAACACCTGCATCCAAGGCTTTTCTGACCTGATCATAAAAGGCAATCAGGTTGGTCTGACATGACCTGCCCCTAATGAAATCATGCTGGTTGCCCTTGAGCATCATCCCTGAAGCCGGCCCATTGCAGATGTGCTTCTTGATGACGTTCTCAAAGAGTTTCCCTAGGATTGAGGTAAGACTGATGGGCCTATAGTTGCCTGGGTCCTCCCTCCTCCCTTTTTTAAAGATGGGCACCACGTTGGCTATCTTCCAATCATATGGCACCTGGCCTGAGCACCACGAGCGCTCGTAAAGCCGTGCCAAGGGTCCTGCAATAACCCCTGCTAGCTTTCTTAACACCCTGGCGTGGAGAGCATCTGGACCTGCTGATTTGAACACGTCCAGCCCTTCCAGAAGCTCTCTAACCCGGTCCTCCCCAATCTGAATGTCTGGAGGCATTCAGATTATATTTCTTTATTTGTTTAAATTTTTATTTCTTGTATATATATTTTATTATATACTGTAAAGATGCTGGGGGGAGGAAAAATCCCTGCTTTATATATTATTTACGTTATTATTATTTATTTAAATTTATAATTATTATTTAAATTATTCAATTCTTATTATGTAAAAATTACTTAATTCTTTTTTAAGTATCCCTTCTTATGTACAAAAAGAATGCACCACACCCATCTTTTTCAGATGAATATAAAGTATTGTTTTTGCTCTCTAAAATATATGATGTTTTCTTTGATAGACAAAATCGGGGAGGGCGTGGGGGTGTCACTAGCATTTCTTGTAAAAAAGACTGCACCCACCCCCGGTGGCAAGCAAGCAGGAAAGACAAAACAGCAATCTGCAAAACTTCTCCAGGCATGGACCACCCTCACAAAGTCTTTAGCAAGTCTATTTCATATGCATGCTCGCCAAGGGGGGAGGGGTTAACATCTGCTGCTGCAGCTCTAAAACAGGTTGTTTTTTTCCCCACCCCCTGGCAGTTTTTTCCCTGCAGGTTGTACTGACTGTTATGGAAGGGAGCTGCGATGCAAAAAAAATTTTTTTTTCAATGCTTTCCTTGCAATGCATCGTTTTCTGGGTTCGCAGGCCCTCTCCCCTCCCCTCCCCTCCTGGCCAGCTGCAACCTGCTCTCCCCACCTCACCCCGAGAGAGCTCATTAGATGTTGGTCAGGATTGTTTTGGCTTCAAGTGACAGCACAGAAAAGGTTCTGCCAGGGCTCTACACTAGATATTGGGATGTCCTCATCAGCTACCTCAGGGAGTCCAGTTAAAATCACCCTAGCAGCAAGCTGGCAATTTGCCAGGGTCAGGGTTTCAAAAACCACTCTGCTCTCTAATAAGAGAGGTCAGAAGTCTTATCCAGCAGATGGCTATCTACAGCTCAGCAGTAGCTCTTCTAAAGACAATCCATACATATTATTGAGTTGCCTAGAGGGGGTGACAACCAATCTGAAATACGGGCCCTGAGCAGCTTTTTCTTTCCTGCCTGAGAAGCCACTGCATTCACCCCACATCCCACCTCACCCCCCACCTCAGCCTTCTGGCTGAGTTGGGCAAAAACCCATAACATAGCATAACCAACTTAGGTATGGGCCTGCTACATACAATATCCATTACATAGAGTAACTTTTGAATTTTTGCTGGCCACAAAGTTTAGGCAGGGAGGCAGAGAGGCAGGCAGGTGAGGGGCAGGGATGGATAAATAGAGGGTTGCACTGCATGTGGGCAGGCAGCCAGCCAGCCCTCCTTCCTGGTTACTGGCCATGTCCCAGCACCAGGTGTCTGGGGCCAGAGCATGTTCCCCACCAGAAGACGGGTGGGTGGATGGGGTGTAAGACCCCAGGCCTGGGCCCCTGAAGGGTTTTCCCTGCTTGGTTTCACCTGACTTGGCTTTCTGGCTGAGTCTATCAAACCATGTTTTCTTTGATAGGCAGTATAGGCATAGGTGTGGGTAGGCTGAGAAGAAGCACCTGAGAAGGCCTCCCTAATTCAGAGACAAAACTCAAGGAGACAGAAGGCTCATCTGCAAGACTTCTGTGGCCAGCAACAATTCAAAAGTTACAATGTACAAGGGAGGCAGGTTATTAAAGAGCACAGACTGTGGGTGAGCAGAAGAAAGAGCCCGTGGGCAAGGCCTTCCCAATTCAGAAAAGATACTGAAGGAGACAGAAGACTCAGCTACATTTGTGGCCAGCAAAAAGAATTCCAATGTTACCAGGTGTAAGGGAGAGGTTTTTGAAACTGGCTGAATGGGGCAAAGAGCACCCCCTGCTTCCCCGCCCCACCGTATGCCACTGCAGTAGGGCATAGCTCCCAAAAACAGCTGCAGCATCACTCAAGGAGAGCAAGTTCTGTATAGTTTTATAGAAGTTTTACAATATTTTGTATTGCAAAGTGCTGGGCAGGAAAATCCCCCCTTCTCTCACACTATTTTCTGTTATCCTTATTTATTTAAAAACACTCTTCTGCAACTCAGAGAATAAACTCACAGAGACTGAAGGCTCAGAGAAGAGTTTTCGCTAGGACATATGGCTTGGTGGGTCGGTGGGTGGGTTAGTGGGACGAAGAGCCTGTAGGCATCGGTCTAGTACAGGGACCCCGGGAGGGCTTACTCATTAGCAATGGCCAGCAACCAGGCGAAGGGCAGACTCTGCAACTGGGAGAATAAACTCAAGGAGACGGACGGCTGATGCCTGAGTCAAAGCCTGTGAAGAAATCGTCTGCAATTCAAGTAGACAGAGGAGAAACTTTACCTTTCTATATTTTAAGTAGAAGGAAGGCAAGAAGAATATGAAATGGGCCTGCAGAACTTGTACAACTCATGCTGATGTAGGTGGCAGTAAAGGTTTTCCCCAGCAAGAAGCAGGGTGGTAAGAACACAGGGTGCAACAAGGATACAGGGAGGAAAATTTTACTACCCCTGTCTGAATATGCTGAGACATAGCCAGTAGCCAGGAAGGGGGAGAGCAGTCACAAGGATCGAGGACATTTTCCTCAAGCCAGAAGCCCCAGCCACATGAATAGAGGGACCTAGGGAGCAGCTTGCAGAGAAATGGCCAGTAACCAGGAGGAGGGCAATCAGGGGCAATTCCCACCCCCCGCCCCCCCAGCCATCTTTTAATATCTGTTATGGGTGGGTGACTCAGGGAGGAAAGCCCCAGGCATGATCATACAAAGGGCCCCAGGAAGGTTTTCTTTCCTGCCAACAGGTGGGTGGGTAGGTATATGGATAGACATCTGATTCAGGTGAAATCCCACAGGCTTCGGCTTACTACAGGGACCACAGGCCCAAAGTTTTGGGAGGGTTTGGCCAGCAACCGAGAAGAAAGCCTCCACGATTTGGATAAGAAACTCAGGCCTCAGCTGCTTTTGTGGCCAGCAGCAATTCCAAAATTACAATTCCATGCTACACTCAGCAAGAATTTGAATGTTACCAGGCATAAGGGAGAGATTTTTGATGCAGGAAAAACTGGTGGGTTGTTGAGTGGCCTTTCCCCCACCGTGACCCTGAACCGTCCCTGTCTCCTTGAAAGGCAGTGATGCCTTCCTGGCCTTCCTGGAAGTCGTACAACCTTCCCATGACCCCACTGAGTTAGGGGGAACAGGCTCAGCTGTAAGTCTCCAGGTGGGGTTTTTTTTTTCTGCACAGAGGCAAGCCAAGCAGACCAACTTTTCCCTTTCAGGTGTGCTGTTTGTTTATTTAAGACTTAATTCTTCATGCTATGAAAGACATCCCTGAAATCTTCCTGTGCCCTCTGTAATTCAACATGGGACTTGGAGAACATGTCTTTCAAATCCCACATGGTGTCTTGCAACTCATCATCCTTAAGCAGCAACTCAAGGAGTTTCTCCTGCCAGGCATGTGCATGTTCTGCTCTGGCTAGTGATGACTACACCAAAACCTTGAGTGAGCTTTTATGGGACTGTCACTGCCTGCAGCAAAAATCTCTGCAGTGGCCTGCTGTACTGCAAGCGGGCATAGATTCTGGGTGGCCATGGGTCACAGTAGCTGATAAACAATGAAAAAAGCAATGCTTGCCTTCCCCCCAAAAGGAAGAAAGTACATCCCCCTCCTCCCACCAACACGCAGTGCAGAAAATGCTGGCAGGCATGGAAACAGACCCCACAACAGTGGGGCACCACTTGTACAGCCTAAAACTTACAAGTACCCACTTTGGAAACAAGTGCATGGCTGCCACTGCCCATGCTAGCTGCAAAAAAATTAAAGCAAATAATTTGGTGCCTGTTACATTATGAGCTATGGAACCCATCATACACCACCACTGAAAAAGCATGGCAACCCACCTACAGTAACACATGAATTTCTCCCTCTTCCCCACCCAGCATCCCAAATCCAACCAGCACAAACCCAAGCATTGCCTGGCAGTGGCAAGAGGCACATTACAAGATACTTACATGGTCCAGCATTTTCCTGGATCTTGTTAGCGGTAGATGATGTATCAGACACATGGGTTTCTTCCTGACCCTCCACCTCATCATCTGTACTAGTCAGTGGAATAGAGGGGGAACACAGCACTAAGTGTATGGTGACTGACAATTCTTCCTGACACTAATGGTCATTATGGAGCAGGGAGCAGTCTGCATACAACTGAGACATGCTCATGGTTTCACCCTCAGGAGGGGCTGCTGCCTCCTCTTCCTCCTGCCCAACGCTGGTGCTGAAAGTCTCCATACCCAGGTAGTTGCCCGCCTCTTGGAGAGAATGATAGCTTGTTGTAGAAGGAAGCAACTATATGGCCTGCCCCAGAATGAGAGTTCGCATATTTGGCTCAGTAAAAGGCCCATCTAAGGGACTTGATTTTGCACTGGACCTGGGTCCAGTCATGATTGTGCCCTCATGCCGGCATGCCTTTTGCAATCTTGACATAAACAGGCTTGTTCCTCTTACTTTCCAGCCTGTCTATGATCCTTTGCTCTGACCAAATGTCGATTAAGTCCTCCAGTTCTTTCTGGGTCCAGTTAGGTCCATGTCCATTGGCTCCATACTGCTGGACTTGGCTTTCTGAGATATGGTGAAGCAGTTCGTGGTCAACAACACAAGCTATTAATGAGATGTGGCTGGCGAAATTTGTACCTTTCTACTTAGGCTGTGCTTTCATGAGGGTCTTGAAAAATTCTAATGATTGTGAAGTCATTACCTGTAAGTGTCAAAACACACAAAGGTGAAGAAGCACCTCATTTACGAACAAAGACCTGGTGATGGGGTTGAGCATAGGCTAAATAAGGCCATTGTCCTTTGGGATGCCTGCTCAATGGCCTGAAATGTTGCAAAAATTGATTAAACCTACCTGCCTGCTTGTGCAAAATAATTTTATTGCAGAAGCACAGCCTGTTTTCCCTGAAGTGGCAACATTTTTGAGTAGCCTACATTACCAGGAGAGGAGCAGGCAAAACCTGTTTTGTTTGCAACCTTGATTATATCAGAACACCAGTGGCTGCTAATCTCAGGGTGAAACAGGTATGTAAAAGCTCCAACACCCCAGGGTGACGTTGAAAAAGCAGCAACACCAAGCTCCAGGCCACAGAACACCCTACGGTCCCTGCCCCACACTTGGTGCAGACGGGTGAGAAGCCACTGCTGCTGATGGAGGGAACAAAATGGAGACTAAGGATGAAATGCATGATGGAGAACAATGCAGTGAAGAGTTCTCCAACATGGAGAATATGGAGGACATGGGTGAGCAGGAGGAGGCGGAAGCAGTACTGCTTCTGCAAATGCTGCTTACCTGGGGATCTTGGCTGCACTGCTTGAGATGGATAAGAATGATGACAGACTAGGCAATGGTAAAGTGTATTACTGCTTTAACAACAAGAATAGCAGCAATAAAAAGAAGAAGATATGATACCCAGAGGATGTGGAATACCCAGAGGGAAGCGAAGAAGTGGAGGATGACTGGGCTCTGTTGGGAAACCTAAGGAGGACCAGTATCTGCATGGTGTAGGCCCGCAAGAGCAGCTCAGACTGGCAAGAGCAAATTGTGCTGACCACTTGGAATGACCAGCAGTGGCTAGAGATGTTCCAAATGAAAAGGAAGACATTCTATCGTAGCATCTCAATGCTGAGGCCCCACATTGTGAGGCAGGAGACTAACATGCATTGGGCCATCCAGCCAGACAAGAGGGTTGTAGTGGGCATCATGAAACTGGCCAGTCCATCCAGCCTCCAGAACTTTGCAAACCAGTTTGGCATGTCTGCTTGCACAGCTGGGTTGGCAACTCAGGAGGTAAGCCACCTGCTAAAGGAGATCACTTTAAACAAAATTATCCACCTGGCAAATCCACAGTTTAAACAAAATTATCCACCTGGCAAATCCACAGCAAGTCATAGATGGCTTCAATACCAAGGGGGTCCCGAACTGCGTGGGGGCTTTAGACAGCACTCACATCCCAGTGCCGTACCCTGTGGGGAGGGGAAGGGCTTTCACAAACAGGAAAGGATATGCCTCTATGACCCTGCAGGCTGTGGCAGACCCCCGGGGCTGGTTCATAAACACTTATACTGGGTGGGTCAGCAGTATGCACAATGTGCACATGTTCAGAAACTCTCCTCTGCCCTGCCTCATGGAGAAAGGACACTACGCACCCAATGTGGAGGAGACAGCGATCCACAATGTCACCATTCCCCTGGTTATATTAGCAGATGCTGCCTACCCCCTAAAGCCCTGGCTCATGAAGCCTTATGACGGGAATGTCACCAACCTGCAGAAGCCGGTTTTTAACACTGGTCTGAACAGTTTCAGGATGGGTGTGGAATGTGCGCTTGGCCGAATGAAAGGACGATGGAGGATGCTTACGTGCTGTCTGAAGATGGAGCAAGAAAATATCATGGCCTTTGTAGTGGCAGGCTGCATGCTGTACAATATCTGTGAGAGCTATGGAGAGGTTTGCATGGAGTCGTGAGAAGAAGAAACATAACAGGCAGTGGCCAGACAACAGAGATGTGTCCAGATAGCAGCACAGGGACCAAGGAGAAATCCTCAAGGAGAGGCTGGCCCAGCAGGCCCTTGTGCGTGATTGTGTAGCAGGATATATTGAGTGCTTTGTTCTTTCTCTTGGTTATGTTAAAATAAATTCATTTATACTTTAAATCTGTTTCTGTATATAGGGGCATGCAGTGTTGAGGATGGAGGGGTGGACGGGGAGAAAATGTGGACTGGGGCAGGGGTTTGCTGCTTCCAGCCTGTCAATGGTTTAGGGAAGGAAGGGCATTATGCACCGTCACCTACATCTGAATCAGTCCCCCTAACTCGCCGGGTGTAAAGGTTAACTATACCTCTTGGCAGGCTAGGCGGGTGGGGGACCAAGCTGAACAGCAGCCCACATTTTCAAAAAGATTACATAAATATGTAAAAAACATTTCACAACAGACCTCAAAAAGCTGTATGTGGTACTACACAAACAGATTGACAATGGACAGGGAACAGCAGGGTCCTGATGGGAGCCCCCATTGGAAACTGTACTAAGATCAATTAGCTCATGAATGCTGGCAAATCTAGTCCCCAAAAAATAAAAAAATAGAAGACAAAAAATATCCAAAAGAGCTCACCAGCACTGTCAACATCAACAGCAATCACTAATCAACAGGCAGCAACAAACACATACCCACTCACCCGCTACTCTAAACCCTGATCATTTTATGATATCATAGCGGTTATCATAGCAGTTATAGTAAAGAAAAGAAAGAACACATATATTTGTAACGTGGTTGGATGGGAAGGGAAAGGAACAGGAGCGGAGGATTCATGCGGTTTGTTTTTGGGATTGGGATAGGGTCTTTGGGACCACGTACTGACAGAGAAAGACCAGACCGACCAAGCATAGGCGGGTGCAAGTGACAAGGATTTTGGGGTGATCATGCCCAGGGGAGATTCCCAGTGAGAGCCCACACTGTCCAGTAATAGTCCGGTGGCAGGGACTGGGGAGGCCAGTTGGTTTACATGTGCCTCCTGCTGTAATACATTAGGAAAGACAGTACAGGGGGTAAATTGGTATTTGATTCTCCCTACTGAAATCTGTGGGGAATGAGACACGAGACCTGACTCACTTGAAAGTGATGTGTCATGCAAACATGAACACCGTATCATGCAAACACAAACACGCCGCACTAAATAGAAGCTGCGTTAACATTTTCAGGTGCACCACATTAATGCCCATGTTGTCTACACACGCCTTGTGCATGTACCTGATCTTCATAATCTTCTGTTACCATAACTTATCTAAGTAATTCACATCAACCACACCAATGTAAATATAATTAGAGTAGAGATGTCAGCAGATAACTTGGGTTAGCAGAATGCAGTAGGTGCTATTACGGAGCTTTGCAACAAAATGGCAGGGGATCAAGTAATAGATCTGTTTGCCTTGAGCAAACAACTACCACCAGATAAGATGTAGACAGATGATATCTATGCTAGTCTAACTTACACTGGTATAGTTTTGTTCCCAATTCTCTCAGATATAATTCTAGGCTAGGTTCAGACATTCAAAAAGCCAAAGCAGAGACCATCTAAGTTATGCAGTTTTATGTAAGTGGCATAGTTTAGACCAGTAGCAAACAAAACACACATTTGCCCTTTGGTGTCAGGGGAAGGGAGGGGAGGCAAATCTTAAACCAGGTTCAGCCATTTTCTGAACCAGTCTGTGTGTACTGAACTTCTATTCTGTTCCCAATACAGACCAGTTTTCAATCACTTATACTGGTAAAAGTGTAATGTCTACACCTGGCCCTTGTGTTTTATGTCATCTGTTTGCTCTTTTTGTATGCCAATATAAAGGCCAATTATACTGATATAAATGTGTCATCTAGCCAGCTTCTTAGCCTCTTATGAGCTCAATCCATTATATTGCACACACACATACACACATCTATCTATACAGAAAGATAATATTACATTTACTATATAATCTTTTCTGCACTTGGGATGGAGACCTTTTATTACTAAAAGTTTATGTGGTACCCAGCTAAATGGAGCCCTGGTTACAACTGGGAAGCAATGCAAACTAAGATTTCTTACCTCGGTTACTCTGATTGAATCCTAATTAATTTGGGAACTTTCTACACAGCCTATTTTTCTACAAATGGTACCAAGCACAGTTTGGCTAATATATCATCATACATAATACAAACTCCATCACAATAATGAACATGTAGTGTGATTACAGTACTTATTCCTTCTGTTTAAAATTGTTCTTTAAACACACCTAGTACAGATGGAAGAGGAATGTTTCATGCTCCTTATTATGACATACTCACTTGGAAAACAATGGATGGCTGATTGTAATATGAGTCTAAACAAAACCTTTCAAAACCTGGCTTGAGGGACAAATCTCTTTTGAAAAACCAATGTTTTTTGATTACTGATTATATTGTTGTGCTCCTTAAAACTGTGCTTACTAATTCTAAACATAAATCCAAGCAAAAAATTATTAAAATACACCTTTTCTTTAAACTGTTGGCCAATGTATGAACAGACATATTCGTACAAGCTTGAGATTTAGTATCAACTGCTGACCTAAACTGAGATGACCTACACTACACAAAAGAAAGGCTGCCTCATCTGTACCGAGTGCCACGTAGAAATGACTGCGTTTATATAGCAAGCAAAGTCAAGTGATTTAGATCTTCAGTCAAATGGCAGTAATAAAGCAGGGGTCTGAAAATCAAAACCCACAGCAAATCCTTGTTTCTGTACTAGGATTGACCACAGATTTACCATGTGCCTTTGGGCAAATTACAACCACTCTGTGTCTTAGGTTACGCATATACGCATTTGTTGGATTGATACCTAATTCACTAGTACCTGTTTCACAGGGCGCATTGTGATATTTAACTAATTAAGGATTTTATGTTTTTTCTAAATCACTGTGAGGTCTTAAGATGAAAGGGGCCAGATGCTTTCAAAGAATCTGCATTTAATTTAGAACTCTACAAAGCCCTTTACAGCATCCAAAATGAAATAATGTCAGAAAATAATATTTGAAAGAAAATAATCATGTATCCTGAAAAAAATCCCTGCAACTCCCTCCCCATGTTTTTGCAAGAAAATGTGAATGTTGGTGAATTGACTTGAGATCAATTTTTCCCCCTTCATTAGAAGGCATGTGATCATCCAGTAACATTCAGAAACTGTTCAGTTCTCAGCAGGTAGTCATCTTATCAGATTTTCACTTCTCAGCAAAGATATGGAACTGTTATCTCCCCAACATAACAACACTATTACCTGGTTATAATTCACTTTCTTGATGATACCATTCCTGCAAATACCTCAAAGGTTAAAAAATACATGTATGCCAATATTCCGTCAATGGGTATACATCACCCACTAGTTGCAAAAGAATGAGAGGGAAATGCACACACTGGAAGAAAAGGGAAAGACTGTAGAGTATCCTTTTGTTCAGGGGAAAGAAAATGACATCAAATATGCTACTCTAACTTATTTTGTCATTTATATGACAAATGCTTACTTTACTGACTGTACAAGGAGAAAAAGCTTCTCGCCAAATGAGTCTCTCGTGACTCCATCCCACACCCCGCCCCGGCTGAGCAGTGCCTGTTGGCACCCCTTCACTTCAGTGCCCAGGGCAGTCGCTCTGCTACAGCACTGCTCACACTCTTATTGTCATGGGATGTGTATGGTTGCTGCCTTTATGTAAGAAAACAGTTGTAGAAAATTGTTAAGCTTCCTTAATGCACCATACAACCAAAATCATGTGTCCTCCACCCCAAAAACAGGTGCATATCACCACTCAAAGCAAACGCACATGGAAGGACTTATAGACAGAGGACTTTTTCTAGCTTTTATTTTGTGAAGGTTTGTGTCTGTGAAAGAGGCACAAGAGAACAGAGAAGGCACAAAGAAAGCACCAGACTCCAGCTGAACAAGCAGTAGAAGTGTGTCTCTAAACCGAAAAAAGAACTTACAGAGCCATGCTCTGGCTGAAAGGAACTCCAGCTGTGTTCAGGGAAACAGGATTGTGTATATTCTTTGCAAATAAACAGAACTGCACCTGAACACGATAATTCACATGATTTTCTCCTCCCTAACTGCAGGCTCAATCATACTAGGGCTAGCTCCCACAGCAACAACAATGGTAACAATGCTGTCTTAGCTAAATCACCACCTTCCACACTGCATTTCCAATTAGCTGTCAAGTACACAGCTGGCAGAACAGGTTATGCTAAAACCAGGGAACATCAAGAATAGTTCCACAAGGAATAGATCACTAATGTTTCACTGAAATACTTCCAGTTTGGCTTTACTACTTTTATACTTACAAGCCACCTTCCAGAAGGACTGGATGTATACTGGATAACACTTTCCAGAATCACTTGTTACCTTGAATAACTAACTCCCTATCAGTTCCAGTAGATACTTCCAGTTCAAAATATCAATTTTTCATGAATACCTTTCTAAGAAAATTGTTGTTTTACTTTGCTGGAAGGCTGCTAACCACATTTATGATGCAATATTAACAAAGTCTTCACTGAGCATTAGCCACTCAAGTTATAGAAAGAAATAAGGTGAAATGATAATGTAATCATTTCAAATATTAATTTTCTTCTTTACAACATATGCAAGGTCAGTGCCTTACAAAACATACAAGCCACAAATACAAATATGGGTTTACAAACCATCATAAATGGGCATAGAGTTAAAGATTGTATAAAAAAACCCTTTATTTTGAGAGTTGATGCATGCATTTAATGAAGGAGCCTACAAGTTAGCATGGAACTGTGGTTAGCTGAGTTAGTTTATCAGCTCCCACCCTGCCCTGCCTTCTGCCTGACTTTAGACTAATTGATTCAGATGTGCCTGAGCTTTCATTGGCAAGGACCTTCTACATCAGAGGCTATGAATGGACCAGCAGAAAGAATAGGTTTTATACCTTTGCTAAGAAAGATAGAAGTGGGTTGATAGATATCCTGGATATTTACTTGACCTATAAAAAGTTAGAAGAAAAACAGTAACAATTGGGGAAAAAACAGAAAAAAAACAACTTTGTAGTATTTCTAAATTAATGCTGAAAAAAAGAATTCTAAATATTTCAGTGACATTTTAAAATAATTTAGGTTTGACCAGCTATTTTATTTTACTAGTGATCATTGTGGGACTTGGACTAAATGACCTTTTAAGGTCCTTTCCAATCCTAATTATCTATTCTCTAATTATACACTTCAAATATTTTTCTTTACAAATATTCACAGAATATGAATTTTGGAATTGCTGCCAGCAGGCACTTACATAGAGCAAAATATATTTCACCTGGCACCAACTGATATAGGTGATATCAACTACTGGGAAAACAGAAGAGAAACCTTAACAGTTAGATGGTTAAGCTCATAATTGAATAATGACTTTTACATAGAATGTTTAGTGCGAATGAGTTGCCTCCTATGGATCTCTCAGTATTTGCTTTCTGTGAGTGTTCCTTGAAACAAACAAAGTCAATGGGAGTTTTGAACACTCAGCTACAAAGGGTCAGGTCTAAAGTGAAGTGCCTGAAGACTAGCTGTACACTGCATTAACTGACCTCAGAAAACTGCAATCAATAGTGTGGGAATAGCCAAAAGAACAAGAGAAGGAATTTAGTGAAAAAAATAGTCAATAAATTGTATTTTCATGTGAGATTTCTTCACTATCTTATGTTTTGTTCCACCCACATCACAGTAAATCCAATTCCCACCAGAGACACTTAAGTATGCTTGTGTCAAACATGCAGAACAGAGCTTTGGAACTTGCTACAAGCACCACTTTTTCCATGTTATTTATAGACATTCTTATAATGGCACCAACTATATATTGTGTGAACACCGAATTCAAACCACACTTTCTGAATTTGTACCCATTAAACAATTCTCTGCAATAACTACTTCATTAGTTATCAAATGATATCTAAGGTTTCCTTAGCAATACTTAGCACTTTCTCTACATCATTGTAAAGTAAACAATTTATGACAGTCTAACAACATTGCAGCAAACCTCCCTAGCATCATAATCAAAATCTCTCACAAATCAACTCAGTCATCTGGTGTCTATAAGGTAATAAGCTAATTCCCTTGCTCTCCAAACTCTTAATTCTTTTAAGAAATTGTTCTGCTTTCCACTTCCTTAATAAGGTTATTATTAAAGCACAGATTACAACAATCTTTCTTCTTTATTTTCCAGGTTTGGTATCGTCAGGTACATACTTTGATTTCACACACTTTTAGACATAACCACAGCAATAAATTCATCTACAGAGCTAATTTGTAGTAGTAGTACACAAAGGGATACTGTCTGAAACAGGAAAGACCCAGTTCTTCTAATTTAGGGGTGTCAAAAAAAGCCAGCCTGCAAAGCCTCATTATCCAGCCTGCTGTGCCACTCCAGGACCCACATGCCACATATAGTGCATGCCAGACTGGCCCCTCACACTAAACCCAGCACACACACCATATGGCATGCAGATCCAGTTCTGGCCTGCAACACAGTGATGATGTAGGGCACCCTGAGTGCTCCCACTGGACCAGTCCTCCATGCTGGATCCAGCACATGGTGCTAGTCTAGGGGCCTGATCCAGCCCCCACACTGGCCCTATGCCCATGGACCAGAATCATGCTACTCATCCAACCTGCTGGATCAAACAAGTTTGACACCCCTGCTCTACCGCATTCTAATAGGGGATCCTATATTTAAAGTCTTGCCTTTATATAAGTAATTTTTTGACAAAACACTGGGGGAAAAATCTAGGTGTGTAGAAATAAAATGTGTAGACACTGCTTTCTCCAGCACTGATTTGGTACAAGAGGGTTTAAACAAAATCAATCTAAATTAAGACAGACTAAACTCAACAGGTATTATACATGTAGCAGAGTTTCAATGCCTTTTCCTGTAGTTCATTTAAGAAATAAAACCTTCATGGAAACAGAAAGGCCAACCTGACACTAATAATGTGCTAATCCAATAACCCCCTGGTTTGAAACGAATCCCAAAATCTCCTATAGCAAGAGCCACAATCCTAGATTACCTGCATTGCCTACTAATACTTCCTACACACACTTGTTTTTAAAATGCAAGCTACTCTGGAAAATTCATTTGTTCAACAATACAATAAGTAACACCAGTAGAGTTTGTCCAATAGGATCTGTTCAGTACAAAGAACTGTTTCCTACAAGCTTTACTGACAAAGTCTTGACATTCACTCCACTTAGCCTTATGTCAACAACTGCCAGTTTACATACCTTTCTAGAAAAGAGAGGCAGTTCTCATATATACAAGTATAGCAAATGGGCTGTGCAAGGCACACCTGGCATTAGTCTGCCACTGCCTCAGTTTCCCTTCGCCTCCCTGTAACTGCATCCAGGCTCTCATGATAATCAAATGCCAGATCTTATCCTTCTTGTTGGATTTAGTATTGAAACACCACCACAATTCAAATGTCAGTTTAATCTATGCAAGCCCTTCCTCACTTTTTTGTGTTGCTAAGCACAACACTTTTCACCCCAACCCAGCTTTTGCTGCTTCTCATTTGCTAAAGGATCTTCTTCCTGCCTGAAGATTTTTTCCTGCCCCTTGTTTAAGTAGCTCCAGATAGGCCTTTTCACCTGGCTAGGTGTGGATAGCCCTCTTAGTCCCTGATTCAGAGTCTGCTTCAAATCACTTCAACATGGTGCTCTTCGTTGGAATATCAGAAAGCCCTTGACTCTAGCAAAAAGAAGGCACAGGAACCCTAAAGAGCATATTTCAGCTTCCTATCTGTGACAGAAGCAGGCAGTCTGGTGTTACAAGACACTAATTAACAGCAAATAAAATATTTAATAAGCCTGACTACAATGTACTACAAGATCTTGGGATAGAAAACACCAGTCAAAAGGTTTGAAGATACAAAATAAAGTTTAAGTTCCAGTTGAAATTCCTTCAGTGCAGTTCAGGAGATGTTCTAATCGGCACAGCTTACAACATGAATATTAAATACCATATAAATCATAAAATGAAGTTACAGACCCTTATAACACTAACATGAACAGAGACCATTAAATGAAAACATATTGAGAGGGCAAGACCCAACAACTTTAACTCTGCTTCTGAATTTATGTTCATTTTTCAGTGTCAAATGCAACTTCCAAAGTCAATATGCTGGTAAGTTTTTCATTAGTTCAGTGGGAGATGTACCAGATGAAGCAGCATGATTCAGTACACAGGCCACTGGACTGCCACTGCTTTTCTGGGTGGCCTGCACCAAAACCATGTCTCAATTTCCTCTTTTTTTAAAACAGGGACAATACTGTGCTCTCTTTTACAATGTACTTTCACCATGGATGACAGAGTATAATATCGGAACCAGGTACTCTGTTTTTCTTACTGTAAGTGCAGATGATTGTGTGTGTGTTGAAGACATTTTTCCATCAAATGTGATTCATAGATTTCATAGACATTGGGGCTGGAAGGGTCCTTGGAAGATCATCAAATCCAGCCCCTTGACCAAGGGGCAGGAAATCAGCTGGGGTCATATGATCCCAGCAAGATAAGCATCCAAATTTCCCTTGAAGGTGTAAAATGTAGGTGCTTGAACCACCTCCAATTCCGCACCTTGGGGGCTTGGATAGTGAAGAAATTCTTCCTTACGTCCAGCCTGAAACAGTCTTACAGGAGTTTGTAACCATTCGACCTCATCATCCCTTGGGGCGCTCTGGTGAACAGACATTCCCCCAGATCCTGGTGAACACCTCTGATAAACTTATAGGTGGCCACCAGATCACCCCTGAGCCTGCGCTTTTCCAAGCTGAAGAGTCCCATAGCTCTTGGCCTGTCGTCGTAAGGTCTGTTTTCCTGACCTCTGATCATGTGTATGGCTCTCCTCTGGACTCTCTCAAGCTTCTCCACATCCTTTTTGAATTGTGGGGCCCAAAACTGGACACAGTACCCCAGCTGCAGCCTCACCAAGGCCGAGTACAAGGGGAGAATAACATCCCGGGATTTGCTTGAGAAGCACCTATGGATGCAAGCCAGCATTTTGCTCACTTTACTAGCCGCAACATCACACTGAAGGTTCATATTCATCTTGTGGTCAATCATGACCCCCAAAGTCCCTTTCATCCATAGTGCTAACCAGTGTAACACTGCCGAGCCTATAAGGATGCTGCAGGTTTTTCTTCCCAAGGTGGAGAACCTTGCATTTTTTGGTGTTAAACACCTTCAGGTTCTCATCTGCCCATTTGCTGAGCTTGTCCAGGTCAGCCTGGATTTCCCTCCTGTCCTCAGGTGTGGATGCTTTACCCCAGAATTTGGTATCATCGGCAAACTTGGCCAGTCCGCTTCTGACTCCAATGTCCACATCATTAACAAAGATATTGAACAAAATGGGTCCAAGGACAGAGCCTTGGGGCACCCACTGGTCACAGGGCACCATGACGATTGTCTTCCGTCAATGACAACCCTCTGGGTCCGACCACGGAGCCAATTCCCCAGCCAGCAGATCGTGGTGGACCTGAGGCCTCAGTTGGCCCGTTTTGCCAAGAGGTGATCATGGGATAGCAGATCAAAGGCTTTTCTGAAGTCAAGGTATATGAAATCAAGCTCCTCTCCCTTGTCCAGGTGATAGGTCACCTGGTCGTAAAAGGAAATAAGATTGGTCAAGCAAGACCTACCCACAACAAACCTGTGCTGGCTATCCCTCACGATGTTGCTATTGGCCAGTCTGCTAAGAATGGCCTCTTTAATAATCTTTTCTAAGACCTTCCCCGGGATAGAAATCAGGCTAATGGGCCTGTAGTTTGCCGGATCCACTTTCCTCCCTTTCTTGAAGATAGGCACCACACTGGCCTTTTTCCGATCTTCAGGCACTTCACCAGAGTGCCAGGAGTTATCAAAAATCCATGCCAGAGGCTGGGCTATGATGCTTCCCAGCTCCTTGAGTACCCTGGGGTGTAGAATGTCAGGGCCAGCTGACCTGAAGGTGTCCAGCCTCTCAAGGTGCTCTTTCATGAGGTCAGCATTGATGGAGGGCAGGGGATCTCCCTCAACCAGGCTTCCCTGTCCTGTAGTGGGCAGGGGCATTCCATGGAACTGATGAAAGACCAACTCAAAGTACCCGTTTTGCACATTGGCTTTTTCCTGGGCATCGGTTGTCAGTTGTCCCATCTGGGTTAGCAGGGGTCCAATGTTGCCCTTGCTTTTCCTCTGGCTTCTCACATATCTAAAAAAGGACTTTTTATTGTCCTTCATACTTGCAGCTAGTTGGAGTTCTGTCGCAGCCTTGGCTTTCCTGGTTCGCTCCCTACAGGACCAGACCAGTGAGGAATATTCCTCCTTGGAGGTGGATCCCATCCTCAATGATGGTGAATTACAATATGTATAGGTTTGGTTTTAATACTATAGAAAAAGTTTCATGATCTAATCAGTCTAAGTTCATATGATAACTTTGTATTTTTCTCATAAGAAGTGAATATAATTATTTTGCTCATAAAGAAAATACTGTCTGTTGACTATAAGCCATACACTGAAGGGTGTTATATAGAAACTTGACAAGGTAGCCTTGAATGTTTAAAATTCTTTCAATTTTATATATTGAGGGGGATATATTTTCTCATCTATGCCTGAATAAGAATATTAACATTTTTATGTACAGTATTGGGAACATGATACATAATGAATTCATGAAGTTCAGTAACAGCATTGTTATCCTGAGTGCTACCTTACAAGGGCAGCTGCATTGGGTATTGAGTTACTATCAGACTTACATGAACTGGTGCTCATGACTCCTCAATTTAACATTTTGGGAACATGTCTGTGTTTTAAAATCAAATCTGATAAATGATACATTCTCCAAACTTCTCCAAAACTGCATCTAGCAATTAGAAATAACTTAAATTATTTTTTTGAAGTCGCTTCCTTTTGGAAGGGAAAGGTGGGAGGGAAGGCAGCAAAGGTGGAGACTGAAATCAGATCTTATAAAAAGCCCAGCTTTCACTACTTCACACAAACTGCTCTGCAGATTGTTGGGGCAGGAGTAGGGAAATAACTCTGGGTTTAACTAGGGCTGTGCAAAGCTTCAGTAGCTGATTCAATTCAGAGCAGATTCAGCCCGATTCAGGGACCAAATCTCAAAATCCAAATTGAATTGGAAGACCAAGTAAAAAAGATTCGGAAAAGATTTGGTCAATTCAGAGATTCGGCCATACACTAAACAGGCAGCTCACAGCTGCCTCTGGCTGGTAAATCTATTGGGGTTGAGGGAGGGTGGAAGGAAGAGGTGGGTGGGAGGGAGGGATTGGGGCTGAGTCTGGGACAAGCTGCCCAGCTGGGGCAGAGAACATGTTACTCGGGGAGGGGGCAGGGGGGCAGGATGCAGGCGCAGCAGCACTGGGAATGGGGGATATGCCTTGCTGCCATTTGCCCTGTGCAGAAAAAGGGGGCCGGGATGCAGGCATGGCTCGCTCCAGGTGGAAGGGGGCAAGGGGCAGCAGAGCATAGCTCCCACTCCCAGTACTGCCATGCCTGCATCCCACACCCTGCACCCCCCTATGCTAGCTGGTAAGCGGTGGCAGGGCAGAGTCCCCACTCCCAGTGCTGGTGCAGGTGCAGCAGTGCTGGGAGAGGGGTCTATGCCCTGCTGCCGCCTAGAGCGAGCCATGCCTGCATCATGACACGCCCACTCCCCCACCCCGTGCCAGCTGGGCAAGTGGCAGCAGGGCATTGCCCCCCACAACAGAGAAAGGCACAGCCAAGGAAGCTGTGGGAGAAGCCCCCTTGGCTGCCCTACCCAGCCCCAGCCCCAGCCCAGCCCAGCCTCCAAGCACTTAAAAAAGAAAAAGAAAAAAAAAAGCCCCACATTCACCAGTTCTGGCAATGGCAATTGGGGGCCTCTCAGGGCTTGTGGCAGAGCCCCCCCCCATGCAGCATGGGGCAGCAGGGATCACCCTCCCTATTTGGCACCCATGCGGCAGCTGTCCCATGGAGTAGGTACAGTGCGGCTCAGCAGGGTGCTGCACGCTGTCTGAGAGCGAGGCAGCTCCACCTGTCAGCCAGAGCCTGGCAGCTCTTGGACCCAGTGGCCCCAGCTCCCAGACAGTGCACAGCGCTCTGCCGAGCCACAGCACACCCACGCCATGAGGCTGCTACTGCACAGGTTTCGGGCGGGGGGGAGGGGCGCAATACCCCGCTGCCCCATGCTGCATGGGGGGGCTGTGCCATGAGCCCTCAAAGGACCCCGATCACCGCTGCCAGACCCGGTGAGCGCAGGGCTTTTTTTCTTTTTCTTTTTTTAAATCTCTGCAGTCACCAGCTGCAGAAGCGATGACTGAGGCCTCTGGGTGCTTGTAGCAGAGCTCCCCCATGCAGCACAGGGCAGTGGGGATAAACCCCCGACTGGCACCCACACAGCAACTGTCACATCATGCAGGTGCAGCGTGGCCTGGCAGGGAGCAGTCAGCCGGAGCCCAGAAGCACTCAGCCGCAGTGTCCCCAGCTTCCAAGCAGCATGCAGCACCCTGCCGAACCATGCCACACCCACGCCATGGGGCAGCAGCTCTGCAGGTGCCAAGCAGGTGGGCAATCCTTGCTGCCCCCCACTGCCCTGCGCAGCATAGAGGGGCTCTGCCACGAGCACCCATAGG
The DNA here is from genome assembly GCF_052110815.1 of Crocodylus siamensis. Lineage (NCBI taxonomy): Eukaryota > Metazoa > Chordata > Crocodylia > Crocodylidae > Crocodylus > Crocodylus siamensis. Next base: position 34,711,019 of record NC_143401.1, on the reverse strand, counting down.
CCCCAAACACTGCTGCTATAGCCGGTGAGTACAGGGTTTTTTATTTATTTTTTTAAGTGCCGGGACTAGGCTGGGGTCAGGCAGGGGATGGGGCCAGGCAGGGCAGCTATGGGGACTTCTCCCGTGGCTCCCCTACCCAGGAAGAGGCAGACACAGCCAAATGAGCTACCCAGCTGTGCCTGCCTCTCCACAGCCGATTTAAGTCCCATAATCTCTCCAAATCGGTCCCAAATCTTCCAAAGCTGATTCAGCCAAATCAATTCAGGACAGTGATCTGAATCTCTGAATCAAATCACTATCCTCCGAATCAGCCATGTCTGAATTGAGTACTTCCCCATTCGCGTAGGCCTAGTGTTAACGTAGCCTTCTCTGTGAGGCACTCAATTTTTGCTACAGCAGATAGAATTGTTTTTTTCTGACTCCCTGAAACTGTTCCTTGGTTCCCCACAAACTCTTCTGGGATTCATCTTCTAGCCACATCTCACTGCCCATTTCTAACTCCCAACTAACATTTCTTCAGATGTCATATCTATACTTCCTAACTCCAACTTCTAGCCAGCTTCTATACCGGTTCCTCAATCCAGCCCTATCTCCAGCTTCCAGAAGGTCCCTCTGCCAATCATTCAGTAGAGGTCTGTAGGAGAATAGCCCTGCTTCCCTGAACTTCAGAAGGTCTATAGGCTGCTAGAAATTCTATTAATTTTTTTTATTCCTAAGTAGAATGAAAGCAACAGCAACAACAACAAAATCAATTCCTCCCACGCTAAAAAAATGTTTCAAATTCATAACAACATTTTCCTAATATTAATTTTAAAATGAAATACATTAGAAAGATTGAAATGAGAAGTCATTTTGAAATGAAATATCTAAACCTCCCATTCTGGAAAAGTTCCCAAGCTACTAAATACAGGTTTCCCTGGCTTTATGCAGGTTCTGTATGTGTGAATTTGCTCATATGCAATGACCCTTTTTATACCAAAAATTCATTATATGTGAGGTAAATTCATTCTTATGCAATCAGTGTGGTGGAAACCCACACTCAGCTGCTTTGTGCGGTGCACTGTAGAAGTCACGCGCACCAAAATATAGTCTCCCATTGTGGATCTGTGCTCCTCACTCGTCATCTGTAACGTGTTTCTGTAGTTGCTATCCTCATTATGATAGTGCCCTGGGCTTGTGTGTACAGTCTGCTGCTGGAGAGTACCAGAATTGTCTTGTAAAACTGGTAGAAATGAGTCTGGGGGTCAGTACCCCAAAGTCTTGGAATGTATGCCTATTTGTTACACGGTAAAGTGGGTTCCCTTTATGTGAATTTGAGTTATGCGCCATTTTACAGGAATGGATATACAGCATAAAGCGAGGGAAACTTGTATCTTTAAAAATACATTTAAAATTGATGCACAAAGGTAAAATGTTTCACTTTCAGCAAATCAACTTTGCTTGACAGACAACAATCAGTCAGACCAGTTCCATCCTCCTGTATTGCCTGCACCCTGCCTTTTTGTGGTGTCCCTCAACCCACACATCTAAATCAGGAGTCTCTGCTTCGCCATCCAGTTAAAATCTCACAGCGCTTAGAACTTTAACATGCTAATTTGTTACCAAATACTAGAAAAATAATTATGTTCTTGTTTCCAAATTAATTGGGGAAATTATTCTTCTGAGCTATTTTAATCACATACAGCCTGACTGATTCCCCCAGTGAGAAGGGAGAAGAGAGAAGTCTGCCTCAGCTTTAACTTGGCGATTATACCACATTTCCTCAATATGAGCAGTTTGCCCAACAGAGCATATAACTGTGTACAAAGCCTGAGCTTTGACAAGCTGTTTTGCAAAGCACCACATAATTTAGATATCCACTTATTATTTCTCTCAGCACAGCTTTGTGTGTGTCTGTATGAGGTAACACTGTGCCTTGTGTCTGAAAGTTCCTCTAAAGTAGATCACAGAGATGGAATTAACCAAGTCTATAAAAATGGAATTCAAGCAATATTAAGAAATTACACTTGTAGATAATTTCCCAGGAGAGCCACTTCTGGCTTGCAGTAATTTTAAATCGTATTTTATAATATGAATTGGTAGCAGAGACTAGATCTTAAAGGATCTGAAGAAATGTGGCTCTTACCTCAGATAAAATTTTACTGCTGTGTTATATGGAGTCAGTTGAGTAACCAATATCAGGCAGCAAGAAACATATAAAATCTATTAATGGAGATATGACTGGTGATCAGTCACCCGCCAGCACTGATATTTTTCCTCCATATATTTCTAGAAATCTGCATACACAGTATATACTAAAAAATAACATCAGGTAATGTGAGTTATTGATATTTCATGCCTATGGGTAATTCATTTCAGGATCCTCTCTAGTGGCAACATGCTGCATTGCTGCCTAGTATTAACTGTCAGTTTTGCTTTGGAAACACTTTTATTTACAGGTTACTGTAAAATGAATTTGTTTGTCTTCGTGTTCCCCAGGCACATTTGAAAGTTAATTATAAGAAAAAGAAACTAAAGCTAGTGAAACAATAATTCAGTGTTGTAGAACAAGAACAAACCATTTGAGAAATGCCAGTTTTTCTGCAAACAATGATGCATTAGCATAGCATGCACTGCAAAGTTAAGGCTGCATCTGTCATGGTTGATAAATCATATTTATACTGGGAGATAATAGAGAAATGATGAGGAGGAGCCACAATAAGTTCCTAGTCTAAATTGCATAAAAAAGCTATGAGATGTACACAGCATTCTATATCCTCATAATGCAAGCACTAAGCAAACACTAATCCTAGATCACTGTTTCCTGCACTAGCATGTCCAAAAATTGGTTTATTTTTGTCCCCAAGTTACAAGTGATTCAACAGGTACCGTTTCATGATGAAACCATAAACTGGAAGTACTTAAAATATCCAAAACATTAGAGAAACAGGACAATTTTGTAATTAAAAGGACTTCATTAGGACTCAAGAAATTTTGGTTCAGCTCTTGTTTCTGACATGACGTCCCTGTGAAGCCAAAAGCAAATCACTCACATCTTAGTTTCCCATCTGTAATATAGAAACAATGCTTCCATTCTCACACCCTTTCTTTATCTTATCTACTCATTTATAAGCTTCTGAGGATGGGGGAGTTGGCAGCAGCAGCAGCAAGGGGAAGGTTTGTTTCAGATTACTGTACTCGGATTAAGTTGTGGATCTCTATAAGTTTGTTATACACAGAAGATAAGGCCTGAAAGCAAGGTAGATCTATGAAATAAGTGAAGGATATCATATACTAAGTATTCTCCACATCTGATCAACGTTTGCATAAAAATAAAACCAATAATTAGCTCTGAAATGGAAACATTCACAATGAACTAGTCCTGCTAGTCAAACGTCATGCATTGCCTATTTCTCCTCGTCTGTCTTGGCTTTTGAAATGTAAAATGTCAGCATAGTTATTGACCTCCTATCTGTACCTTTTCTTGGCAAAGAGAGCTCAGGTCTTTTCTCTCTTTTGTTTCACATGTTTATGTGAATACAGTACTCAAAAATAATGACAGCTGACAATTTAAGAGATCATACTATCCTATTCTCCAGACAAGATATTATCTGGACAGTGGTATATAATTTTCCCCAAATGGTTTTGCTTCCCCTGATCCAGAGGGAGCACTTGTATGCTCAACAGGATAATTTGGTCACCATTCCTTTGGCTTGTTATCTGATGTTTCCAAGAAGGGAACTAATCAAGAAGGATTATGTTTTGGATATTTGTATACTGGAAAATGGACAAAAACAAGCAAAACCAAAACCAAACAGTCTACCAGAACCCTCTGCCAGAAAATGAGACATTCAGAGTTTATGTACTCCGGGGAATTTGTACTTGAGAATCTATATTTGATCTGAAACGTTTATATAGACAGAAATTAAGCTCTAGAAATCAGAGAGATGGACCTAAGCCACAACATTTTTACCTTGGTTCAGGTTTCCAAATTAGAAAGACTTTGGAATTGGGGTTCCAGTCTGGACTTTTTTTCTACAAAAAGGGGATCTGATATGTACTGGCCAAATAAACCCACTGTAGTTTGAGATGCCTCTTAGATCAGGAAAAAGAATAGGAGGGTGAGGCATCTAACTGATCAGCTTCTTAAAAGCAAGTCTCTAACTCAAGAGGCAAAGCAGCCCCAGTCTCACCAATATTTAGGTTGGTTTTCATTAAGTAGTTGGTAACTTTTAGGTTGTTATAGAAACAGTAGGCTATAACAGTGATCATTCTGACATGCTCCATTTAGATATTTTCGTCCAGAGCTGGAATATTTATCCTTTGGTGATACCATCCAGGGTTTTACTCTTTTTTACATCACTTAAAACCATGAGAGAGGCTATGTAAAAAATATAAGAAAAAAGGAAAACGTGAGAAAGAGAACCATGACCAAAAACCTCCGAACAAACAAACAAAAAGAGTCCAACCCCCAAAACAAAAGTTGCTGCCCACATTACAATTTAACTGACTGGCTACAATTAAAACTTTTAGGTCACTGAGCATTAATGGTTCTAGGATTCCACTACTCTCAAACCACAACTGATAGGTGATGCGCAGGGGGCACACGTGCCCCTCCCCTCCCCCCCCCCACCGAGATTGGCCACTGCCGGCTTCTGCGGGCAGTTGCCACTCACCGCCTGCCCCCCGTCACTACAGACACGGCTGATGGAACCTGTGACTGGTCCCCACTTGCCACTTGCCCTCCCCACCTTCCCCCCCGCCGCTGACACCACCACCGCTGGCCGCAGGCAGTCCCCACTCACCACTTGCTAATGATGACACTGGCGCTAGCAGCTGCCGGCAGTCCCCACTCACCGCTCGTTGTCATGGTGTTCCCCCCCACCCCACCACCAGCCTCAGGAGGCACCAGTTGTTCATGCCACAACTTCTAGTTTTCCTTCAAAATCAAGCCCACTCCTGTAATTTTAGAGCAAGGTTTAGTAATGTGTAGGCCTAATGCACAAGATGAAGAAAAAGAGGTACCAACTGATTTTTCATTAAATGTGTAGTCAGTTTTGGCTGACTGAATTTTGGAGACATCACAGGGCACTAGATGGACAGTCAGAAAATTTAATTTCTGTTGCCTGTTCTACCACTGATTTGTAATGTGAACCTAAGCAAGGTTTTTCCTCCCAGGGTGCCTCTGTCTTTCCCATCCTCTACTGGTCTTATCTCTTTAGATTGCATATTCCTAGCCTCTTACTGAATGCTGGTCCAGTTAAACTAAAACTACAGAGATCAACCTATTATAGACTACAGTAGAGTTGAAGCTGTTTATTGGTAATATGGCATAGTATTTGCTTGCATTCACTAGACCTAAGCAAAAGCAGCAAAGGACATGAGTGGGTAAAAGCAGAAGGGGTAAAGGAAATGAGTGGGTAAGAAATGTCACAGGTAAGGACACTTTTAGAACGTTTAAGAGGTCAAAAGAAGTACAATAAAGGTCACTGAAAGTGCATTTTGGGTTTTATGCCAATTAGATCGGATTAAGGATATGCTATAAATTAAAATAGAATCTCTGCGTGTGTGTGCGCGCGCACGCGCGCGCCCAGGTAACAAAGAATAAAAAGATGGGTTCACTTCAAAATCCTTGCTCTTCAGCCTTGAAATATGGTTCTTGCTGAACAGCCCAGCTGTAGATGAACCAAGACCTGTACTCTTTTAAAACTTAATTTTAAACCTCAGTAGGAAGTCCTTTTCCCTAACAGGGGGCCTGCATATTAGAGGCTTTTTTTAAGACATTAGGATTTAGGGAAGTTAAGATTAGTTTGTTTCAAATATTAATAATTTTTTTATTTCTTTAGATTAATGCACATTTTACACATTTAATCATTTTTATACATTTATATCCTTGATATGCTTTACCTGCACTGGTTGTCCATTTACATCTTATTTGTATTTTATTATTAAATTTACTATTAAAATGTATCTACAGTTATACTTCCAAGTATTTAATTTTGGTGGGACTGTTTCTTTGAACCTTTCTTGGTTCCATAAAACCTTTCTTGGGGTCAACTCCATTTCATCACTAATCAATTTAGTTTCTTGAAGATTAGGGTGGGGAGAAACCACACCATTTTATAAATCTACTGGAAGCATATTTTTAACTAACGGTCATGTTCAAGGACTTGTAGCAATTCAACACTACCAGACATACCTTGTAGAGGCAGTTGTTCTAAACCATGTTATTTCCTCAATTATTTTAACACCATCTGATCTGGCCCACCAGACCAGTCTTTAAGCATTTTGCTAGATTTTGCCAAAATCCTTAACTTTACGGGGCTACTGAAGTATTTAGTCACACATTTTAATTCCAACTACATGGCTTAGGACAGAGTTGTCCAACTGGGAGCCAGTGTGCCACATGTGCCTTACATGGGGTTAAAGTCATGGCCCCTGAGCTCCTTCTCCCTGCACTGCTCTAACTACAACAGCCACCAGAGTCTCCAAGCTGTCCTTTCCTGTTCTGTTTTCTGCTCCCTGCATCCCTCCAAAGGTTGATGCATGGGATGAGGAGCTGAGGGTGAACTCAGGATCCCGTGGGCATGTGGTGCAGCAGAGAGGGAGGGAGGTGGAGCAGGTGCCTGCATCTTACTTTTCTTACATACCACATTTACTTGAATACAAAATGAGGTTTTTTCCTCCAATTGGCAGGGGAGGGGACGGGAATCCCCATCTTATAATGGTCTAAAATGAAATCTCACTAAATACATTGTCTGTTTTGCTCATATTTAAGATAGTTTTGCTAGTTTGCACAGAATCAGTGAAAGCAGGGCATAAGACATCTCTGCATGAGACACGTTTGGGTCTATATTAGAAATAAGCTACTAACTAACAAACAGATAGGGAATCATTCAATAATATGGTAATCTATCATGAAAGGGACCACAACTGATTAGAACTCATGTTGACATAACGCCAACACTGACCTTAATGTTTCAGTTAAGCAGGTGGTGTGATTGATTCAGGTAAATCCTTCTTTGATGAGACTCACTGTGTCAATTATTTTTTCTTACTGCCATAACATTAGCAGAAACAAAGGAAAGGAGAAAAATACCATAATAACTGTATTTGCCATCAGGACTTTTATTATAATTAACAGTTAATATACACATATATAAATAATGAGCTTTTCCCATGTTTATGGCAGCACAGCATAACCAGGGAAGGATCTGCCAAGAAATCAAGACCCATTTCCTCCAGCTTTCCATGGTTTATAACATTTCTGTTAAAATTATGTTGCATTAAGTCCTTCTCCGAAATATCGTATTTACTTAAATACAAGATGAGGGGTTTTTCCCTAAATTGGTATAGGGACAAAAGATGCTTCTTTTATAATTGTGTACAAGGAAAGCTCATTAAATACATTGTCTACCATTAAACTACTGCTTTCAATAATGGAAACAAACTATGCAGTTGATTACATGCAGAAAACACTGAGCATGACTATAAAATACTTGGCCAACATAGGTTCCTATCAGCATATTTACCCAATCACAAGGATAGGTTAGTGCAACCCATCTCAGTAAAATATATGGTAGCACTCATAAAGCGTATATCCCATGATTGGCTGCTGTCAGACATAGAAACTAACAAACAACCTGTGCTTTAGTTTAAACTCAGCATGCTCCCACACTAAGCCCAGTGCATGCCCAGAAGAGGCATCATGTTATTTGGACCCAGCTCACCCAACGTCTTTATAGATTGGGCACTTTTGTGGGGCTTTTTGGGGCACTTTTATCTAATAGATGACTTAATCAGCTTTAAATTAAAGCACCAAAAAGCCCTGCTGAATCGCCTGACCAATACAGACAGTGCAGAGCTGTACCAAACTAAAGCACCGCTTCTTATGGTAAAGTGCTTTTTTTCACATCTGTCAGCAGACATGATTAAAATTATACTGTGTAGTCTTTGCAGGATGCAGGTCTTATGGAGATTTGCTCTGAAGAATTTCAGGTAGTGTGCATTAACACAAAAAATGTAGGAGCATGCATGGACATTTTAATTAAAAACTGAAATTCAAACATTCTTCTACCCATTTTCTTTAATCATAGTTAATCCTGTGCCTGAGTATCTCCAAGTACCTCAAATTTGAAAGCTTCTCTGATACAAAACCTGTGTAGTCTATAAGAATAGTTCTCAGACAGTGTACCTGGATTACCTGTGGGCTGTACCGATCCTGCCATGGGATGAAATGCTTTGAGTTCTAAAAGGAAATTCTTGATGCTAAACCTAGTGAAGACAAGGAATCATTCTACTTAAGAGTTTTGGATCAGATCAGGAAGATGAGGTGCTGGAAAGAAAAGACAAATCTAACAGGATCACTTGTTAGATCACTTGTCTAGGAATGGTTGTATGAAAAGAAAAAGTCCATAGCCATGTCCAGGCAGATAAAAATGGGATTAGTTTCTATAAAGAGGGGAGCTAGTTTGTTATACTCCTCATGTTATCCAACTGCACACTTTTACATTTTAACTTTTCATAACATCCAGGATCTACAATAGATACATATTTTTATTATTACCATTTTTAAAATCAGAGTTTGTCAGTTTTAAAAAACCCAAACCACCAACTGGATTTGGATGAATTTTACCTTTACTAATATTGCTGCAGAATGCAGTCAAGGACATACACACTATTTGGATACTTATGACATTTCTTGTTTTTGCTTACAAAACAGTGAATAGAAAAAAAATATCAAAGTACCAGGACAGCAGTCTCCACTCACAAATCTATCCCACAGGTTCAGGATGTGAATCAGGTATACTCTGCATGAAATACAAGGTAATAACTACCGCTTGAGATTAACAGTACAGAATCAGGTCAACATTACTTTCAAGGGGGAGAGAAATGCTTATAGTGCAGAGCAGCAAGTACCATGATGACTTGCCAGATGTGATCTCGCTCACTGCAACACATTCCCCAAATCAGCACTTGTTATTAATCAAATGTTATAACAAGCTGCCTGCAACAGAACTCTGCAACCATGATTAATTAGTCAGTGGGCTCTAACAGGAACAAAGTCACTTATTCACAGACTGAAGTCTCTGGGCTAGAAAATTACAGATACAAATGGAGGACTGCAATGTGTCTGTCACTCAGCTGATTGCATCTATTCTGCATGGAGTAGATGTGTCAAGCAAATTAATTCTCCTTCTACTACACATCTAAAAATAGTGTAGGGAAACACTGGATAGTGAGTGAGTCATGATATCACTTAGTTTCTTTGGTCTCTTTATGATGGGTCTGGATAAAAACATAACTTAATATTTAGGGTCAAATATATGTATATTAGGCCAAATTTTTAGATTAAGTTGCTAAGTCAAGGAACTCTTACTGAAGTTGATGGGAATTTTGCTCAAAAAAAAAAAAGCATAAATAAAAAAATTAGCAAGGCTTTTAGGCTATTTAAAGGCCACACAATATAGAAAAGAGAACACCTTTATAATTCAGAAGGTGTCTGATTTGTTTTACATGTAGCTTTTATCAAAAATAGTCTTTCTAGACTTTAAGAAGGCCTTTGACACAGTCTCTCACGCCATCCTCATCAATAAATTAAGAGACTGTGGCATTGATGCCTACACAGTTGGATGGGTAAAAAATTGGCTGTGGTGGATGGGTTGTACTCAACCTAGCGAGATGCGAGCAGTGGGGTACCCCAGAGCTCGGTCCTCAGGCCCGCACTGTTTAACATCTTCATCAGCGTCTTGGACAAGGGGGTGAAAAGTACACTGTCCAAGTTTGCTGATGACACTAAGATGTGGGGCGAGGTGGACACACTTGAAGGGAGAGAGAGGCTACAAATAGATTTAGACAGACTACAAAAGTGAGCAGACGTGAACAGGATGGGGTTCAGCGTAGACAAATGCAGGGTGCTGCACCTTGGGAGAAGGAATCCACAGCATACATACAGGCTGGGGAGTTCCCCTCTTGAAAGCACAGAGGCAAAAAGGGATCTTGGAGTCATTATCGACTCCAAGATGAACACAAGCCGTCAATGCCAGACCACAGTCAGCAAGGCCAGACATACCTTGTCATGCACCCAAAGGTGAATCTCAAGCCGGTCCAGAGAGGTGATACTCCCCCTCTATGCAACTTTGGTCAGGCCACAGTTGAAGTACTGAGTCCAGTACTGAGCAACACATTTCAAGAGGGAAGTGGCCAGCCTGGAGAGGGTTCAGAGGAGGGCCACCTGCTTGATGAGAGGGCAGCAGGACAAGCCCTATGAGGAGAGACTGAGGGACCTGAACCTGTTCAGCCTCAGAAAGAGGAGGCTGAGTAGGGACCTGGTGGCTGCCGACAAAGTCATCAGGAGAGATCAACAGCAAATAGGTAGAGCCCTTTTCTTCCCAGGACCACCCGGGGTGACGAGGAACAATGCTAATAAGCTGATGGAGAATAGGTTTAGGTTAGAGATCAGAAAACAATATTTTACAGTTAGGGTGGCCAAAATCTGGAACCAACTTCCCAGGGAAGAGGTCCTCATCCCTACCTTGGGCAACTTCAAGAGGAAGTTGGGTGATCACCTGTCTGGGGTCTTGTGAACTCAGCAATCATTCCTGCCTGTGGCAGGGAGTCTGGCTAGATTATCGTTCAGGTCCCTCCTGACCCTAGCTACTATGAAACTATAAGTAACACAAAGTTTCTGGTGTGCCCAGCTAGCAATGGGCCAAACTTATTAAAAAAAAAATTTTTTAAGTTAGACTTCTGCCAAACAAAGGCATACACAGAATTTTGCACTTCCATAAAGAGACATTTGCCATGATTATACATGAATCTTGGCACAAGCAATGGGATTTTGTAAAAAAGAAAAATCTTAAAAAAAATAAAACAAACCAAACAAAACTTTCCCAGAGTTTATTAATTTAATTTCTTGTCCTAAATTTTACACAAGAAAATACATTCTCAGGTTTCAAAAGTTGCAAACATCCAATAAGGGAGAAGGTAACATGCAATTGTCACATTAGTCACATACTAAGATGAGTAAGAGAAGCCAGGAAGAGTGACAAGGGTAGAGGAGTGGACTGGAGTGATGAGGAAGCAGAGGATGTGCAAAAAAAATGTAAGAAGAGAGAAAGGCATAGAAAAGGGAAAAAAAAGAAAGTAGATACAGAAAAGAAATAGGAATGTGAAGGGAAAGGCAAACAATTTTTGCCACAAAATCTTTTAGTTCTGGAACTGTTATAGAGTGAGCTCTCATCATTTCAGCCAAGAAAGCACTGGGGTTGGCCAGGCCCCATGACGATTAGCTACATTAATATAAATAAATGAGGGTTGGAGGGTTAAGGCAGTGGACTGGGATTTATGCAACTTAGGGTTAATTCTTCCCATTGCCACAGATTTTCCATTTCAGTTTGGTCATTTGGTCTCTCTAAGTTTCAGTTTCCTACCTGTAAGTAGGAGGTAATACTTCCTTCATCCACCCTTCAACTATCGTTTAGATTCTAAGCTGTCTGGGGCAAAGACTTTTTACTCTTTTACTTTGCATGCCTACAGCACCTGGGAAAAGCAAGGCCCTGATCTTGGTGAGGGCTTCCAGGTAGTGTTGTAATATAAATTAATTTCACTAGAGTGATCTAAATTAAAGGACGAGAGCTCCGTTGAGCTGGGCACTGTCCACCATGCTGTATAGAAACACTCACCCAAACAGCTTACCTTTAGATCAGTAAGGTGACATGCCAAGGGGATAAGAGAAAGCAGCAAAAGTTATGGAAAGGGAGAACAGAGTAATAGTAATACAGGCACAAAACACTTCTAAATTTCTTCACTGCCAACTGGACATTGGGAAAAAAAAAAACACAGCTCATTGACACGTATATTATGTGAAGTCCTTGCATTCATGTTAACTGAAGCTACCCAACAACATAGTCCTGACAGAAGGGCAGGCAGGAAGCTTAACAGGTTCAGTTATATTTAGAGAAATACATAACTAATTAGAATTTCTTTTGTTGCAAGCATGCATGCCAAAAGCTTGTCAAGACAGACATCTAGGAGGGAACACAGAGCAATTTAAGTAAGTATTGTTTAAACTGCCATTGATCATGTTGTAATCTCTGTAAGTTCTTGAGAAAAGCTGCTTGGAAACAGTCTGCCATCAATTATGGCTTACATCAATGTAATACACTCACTATCACTGATAATAGCAACTTTCAAAAACCCATCAACGAGTACAGATCATACAATGTAAAATGGTTTCATAATGCAAGTCTCCTATTCACAAATATGGGAATAATCAACCAGCATCCAGAACAATAAAAGTACTCCAAAAATGGTTTTAAATGGATCATTTCAGTGTAAAACTCACAAAAGCCTATTATTGCTAAAGCATGGCCACACATTGACGTTAATACATAGTGGGTCCATCTACATAAGATGCTAATTTTGCAGTAACCTAAAAACTCTGTGCAGTAGCGTGCCGGGCAAAACTCATGTTAATAGACTACTGTGCAGTAGTATTAGGCTACTGCACAGTTAACATCCAAAAAAATCCATGTGCTGGTGCTACTGCACAATAGCACAAGTTACTGCGCATTGATTTAGTACTTGGCTACCCAAGTACTAAACTTAACGCACAGTAACTATAATTTATTAATGAACATACAGACACACCCAATGTCAATAAACAGGTTGAAAAGACCTAGAATATTCTTCAAATACACATTACCTTATTTTAAAAGCCATGACAGACCCTTGTGTTAATGTTACAGAAACGTCAAGGCCAGAGGGTCTTGGACACTGTATCACTATAGCAGTCACATAAAAGAAACAGGAGGGAAATAGAAGAACGTGATTATTTCAATAGATATTCTGTTGCTATTCTCTAAGCGCTTCTTTGCTTCTGCATCCCTCTTGGGTCATCTGTTTGTTAAAGTTGGATTTCCCCAGATGTAAATGATAACGTTTTTTCTGCACTCGTTTTTTCTTACAGTCCAAAAGGAAATGTGCTTATATCAATCAGCAATGGCTTAGAAGATTTTCAGAGAGATGGGAAATGTGGAGTGGGATATGTTAGACTTTCACTTCAGGAGACCTGCATCCAAATATTGGCTTAGGTCTCAAGAGGAAAGAAAAGCCTGTTCATTTCAACTTAATACCCAATTAAATACCTCACAAAATCACTCTTTGTTATCACAGAGTGTTTTTGCTAAAGAGAGGCTGTAACAACAACCAATAGTTATTCATCAAGGGAGAAAGATGGGAAAGTTAACTGAGTACTTGCAACTGGATAAAAGCCATGAAGGTCTGATCAAATTCAAGTCCACTGACCACATGGAATCATAGGTACTTAGGACTCTATGTAAAAGTCCTCTATGTAAAGTGTTCAACACTTTATTAAATTTAAGTTATTATGCTGTCCATTTTAGAACAAGCAAGCCAAAATTTCCATTTCTTGGAAATGCTGACATCCGAAAATTTGTATTTGGTTCAAAACAAAATTTTCTATGAAGCAAACATTCCTTAAACATTCAGTTGAAGAAAATTATGTTTAAAAATTTAATTTCAGTATTTCACTATGATATTATTTGTATTACTTTTGTTTTGTATTATTTTGTGACCTATCCATTAAAACGGTGCGTAATATTACCTCATCAGATGACAACAATGGACTTATAGTTGGAACATTCAATTATTTTAGGCTTTTAAAACACATTAAAGTCACTGCAACTCTTTAAAGCTCAGATATAAACATTCTTTTTTGCTCTTTAGAATCAATATACCTTTGTTTGTATTGAAACAGTTTTGACACTTTGATGCTGAAAAACAGATAGTAAAACTATTCTGACCCTCTCTTGTCAAGATAAAAGCTGATGCTGTTAACATCTGCTGCCACTTTCACAGGCAGAAATCACCCCCAAAACAAGACTACAGCTTATAGGGATTTCTTTTTGCATTTGTTTTCAACAACTTTGGCATTTTCATTCTAGCTCCAAGCTCATGACAGAACATGGGTTGTTAGCAGTGTCAACTGAGGAAGGTTTCAGTAGCAGAACAGCAGGGGTGCTGAAAATCAGGACAGACAAGCGCAGGCAGAGCTGTTTGCGTGGGCAGGTCTCTCTGAGATGCCTGCCTTCACTATGCCTGGCTCTGGCAAGCATGTCTCTTGATCACATGAATGACCACAACAGATAAGATCTTCTCCATAGTAACAAAGGTAACACAATAAGAATAAATATAACATTTAATACAAATTAATTTGAATTCAGTATGCAGTATTTCGCTGCCCACCTGAAAAGGAAACCAAAGCTTTATTGCACATTTGAGTTTCCATCGCATATGCCTCTGGTTAGTTGCCAGGCAACCAAAAAAGCATTACTGTGAATATGAATTAGGAATGTTCTAAGTCTTACCAAAAAAAAAAAAGTAAATTGTTTGCAAATGGTGAAAATGGCAATCTTCCAAATGAGTGCATCCCACGCTTTCCACATGGTTCCTGGGTCTCACGAAAGCTGCATGTAAGCCTGTTGCTAGGTGAGTCATTGCAAGGGGTGACAGGCACAAATACCTTCAATGAGGAACAGTAAAACACATAAAAGTTAGTTTCAGCTAAGCTGGCTTCCTGGTGCCTCAACACTACCTGATTAAAAAACCATGTGGACAGAAGCAGCTGGAGCAAGTATAAACTGGGGGAGTTATCAAAGACTATTATCAGGATGCAGCTACATTTTCTACAGAGCCTGAGCAAGTACACAGGCTAAGTACAGGTTAGTCTGAGAGTGAACAGAAAACACACTTGCCCTTTGTTGGGAGGAGGGAAGACACAGAAGCTGCCTGCACTGGTTGAAGCCAACAGGCGGGTGCTCCTGCACAGCTCCCAGCAGGTTCCCCAGGTTGCCAGAGACTGCTGAGTGCAGCCAAGCAGACAGACCATCCCTAACTGGCTGGGGGGCACAGCCAAGCACCTTCCCCCCCCCCATCATCAGCCACAGGCATCTCACTCTGTGAGAGCCCAGGGGCAAGGCTGGCTGAGTGTTTGGCTGGAGCAGCCAAATGCAGGGTGAGTGCCCTTCGGGTATCTGAATACCACTTCAGTCTTCTTCTTTAGACTAAATATTCCTAGTTTCCTGTTAGTCTCCATAATGTGATTCTCTCTCCCTGCTATAGAGGGATTCTCCTCATGGAATAATCTTGCCTGGCCAGCTCCATTAAGCAGCAAGCACCTGTAAGTAGAGTGTCAAGCAGCTGAAGGTTATCCCTATTTAGCAGCTGCACAAGACAACAGTCCCTAGGAAATACTGCTACTGCAGGGGAACAAGTTATCTCCGCTTAGCCTCCACCCATGTCCCTATGTGCATGGGTAAACTTGCTGTTCATGGGGGTGCAAGTCTTGTTCCTTAAGGAACACGTTGAAGTACGCTCTGCTGGATTACTTTAGCAGGCATTCCACTGAAATTTTTCTGTTGCTGTAGCCTTCTCAATTCAAAGGTCATAATGAATCCTAGACCAGATTGGCACCAGATATTGACAGATCCCAACCTGAGACATTTATTGCCCACATCTAATAATCGCTGTCTTTAAAATTGAACTATAGTGGATTAACTGAAAAGGGCTGACTGAAAAAATGTTTCCTTAACTTTAACACTTCAGGTGTATCTTTTGCAGGAGTGACTTTTCCTGGGGTTGGTGCTGTTCATAAACAGAATATTATTATTGATGCTGGCTTAGTTTAATTTGAGCTGATACAATTCAATCAACTTTGATCTGTTCATTACTCATCACATTACAAACCTGAAGATGAATTCTTAAGGTACGTTCCTTGAATGTGCATCTTAGTAAGCAAGATGAAAATACTTTTGCATCTTGAAATAGGCCAAGAAAAATCAATTTTTCATAGATTATGTTTATTAGACACAGGGAAGCTAAAAGCCTGTGGGTTTAATCTGTGAAATTATGCACGCTTGAACATGTACCTCAGACAGCAAAAATAACTGACAAGTAGGACACATCACTGGTGATTTGCAAACTTTCCTAGATTTATCTTAATACTTCTTCCTATTAGTGCTAGTCCTATATTATCACTCTGCTTCAGGTGCAGAATCTCTCATTTTTATGCTTTAAAGCTAGCACTTCATTTTCAATGAAGAATGAATCAAAATAATATCTGTTTGGGAGACTGGGTCACTTATCCCAGGTTACAAAGAGTCTGAGACAGGGCAGATCATTGAACCTTGACTTATTGAGTGCCATGACTTATCGAGTGCCAAGATAGTGCCCATAAGCAGTTAGCTACCCTTCGCCAACAGATGTCACAAATATTCAGATCTGACTAGCAATCAGGATTAAGTAGCTTTCCAATCATTCAATCCAAGAGTTTTTAACCCTGGGAAATAATGTTTTTAATGTCTACTGCACAGGAGAATAGAGAGCAGTACTTAATGATATTGTTCTAGATGTGTTTGTTCAAGCCCCACTCTAGTATTATGCAAAAGCCACTCTGAATTGACTCAGCTGTAAACTCGTATGTGATCATTTGGACTGGGAGATCAAATGTGGCCAGACACAGCCATATTACAACCTTGTGTATTGACAGCTACAGAAACTAGGCCGTTAGGATTTTTAGACCTTTGCTTTGACTACATGCAAGAAACAGACACATCTCTCTCAGTCCTCATTCTCATTTCAAAAGAAATATAACAAAACGGATAGCGGGGTAATCAGACAACTACTCTATGTTTTAGGTGACTGAATACACCTGAGGTGTCTACACTGTGTCCCCAGCACTTCCAGGGAGGGATGTGGCCAAGCATACCTGCCCACATGCCAGCCCACCCATTCTTGTTCACATCTGCCAGACAAAATGAAGTAATAAATCTATCGTAGAGATATCCCCAGCAGCCACTCTCAAGACACCCATCTCCACTATACTTGTGAGCAACCAAACTTCCAAGCTTGGCATGAATGAGTGGCAGCAGGTGGGTGGAACATGGTCAAGAGCAGAAGCCCCTAGTAGCATCACCAAGGCAGACTTACCCTTCAGCTAGGGACAGAAATTACTCATAAACTGGTATAAGTGATCAGAAACCTGTACAAATCTGCAACCCAACAGAATTTCAGTGCACATAAACCACTTTCAAAATGGCTGAAACCATTTTAAGATAAACCTATAGTTTCAGGCATAACTAATTTAGGTTAAATCAGTTTATTGAACTTCTGTCCCAGATCTCCTCCAGATTCAAGTTAACTCACAGTCCCTCAGCATCCCTGAATGCTTTGCACCTCCCCCCACCTCTTCCCAGGGTGAGCAGTCTAGCCTTGGACCAAGCTGTCTGCTCCAGCCAAGCAGGGAGGCCCCCTGGCTTCTAGCCTGGGGCACAGCAGACATGTGACTGCATTTCTGGAATCAGAAGTGAATGTCTGTTTACTTGCTTATTGGTTCAATCTACACAGTATAGACTAACCTGCAAAAACTGAATTTATTCAGCCTTGGCTTTTTTGTCTGTCTGTACTTAGCTTTGTTGATTTAGGGCCATATTTCAATGGTGTTTAGGTAATCAGCACCTACTAGATAATTTATCAGTATCTATGTGAGTCAGGTATTTTAACTCCCATTTATATCCAATTTATTCTGTCTGAAAACAATTCAACGAACAATGTGTGATAAATTGGGTCCAGGAGATGCATTTGTTTAGCTGCCATGTCATTATCCTGCCAGAGGATTTAGTAACGATAAACAGGCTCATTATTTATAGTTTTCATAGACATTAGGGCTGGAAGGGACCTCGTAAGATCATCAGATCCAGCCCCCTGGCCAAGAGGCAGGAAGACAGCTAGGGTCAAAGAATCCCATCAAGATAGGCATCCAAATGTTTCTTGAAAGTGTCCAGAGTAGGTATTTGCACCATCTCTGGAGGTTAGTTTGTTCCAGGCCTTGGGGCTCAGACCGTAAAGAAGTGTTTCCTTATGTCCAGCCTAAAATGGTCTTGCAGAAGTTTGTGACCACTGGACCTTGTCATCCTTTGGGGTGCTCTGGGGAACAGGTGTTTCCCCCAGATTCTGATGCACACCCCTCATGTACTTATAGGCTGCCACCACGTCACCTGTGAGCCTTCACTTCTCCAGGCTGAGAAGTCCCATAGCTCGCAGCCTCTCTTCATAAGGCCTGTTCTCTTGATCATGCGTGTGACTCTCCTCTGGACTCTTTCAAGCTTCTCCACATCCTTCCTAAATTGTGGAGCCCAGAATTGGATACAGTACTCCAGCTGCAGCCTCACTAAGGCCAAGTACAGTGGGAGGATGACATCCTGCATCTTGTTTGAGATGCATCAGTAGATGCAAAGCAGAGTTTTGTTCACATTGCCAGCTGCAGTATCGCACTGGTGGCTCATATTCTTCTAGCTGTCAATCATGACCCCCCAAGTCTCTTTCAGTCATGGTGCTAGCAAGTGTAGCATTGCCAAGCCTGTAAGTGTGATGCAGGTTTTTATTCCCGAGGTGGAGCACCTTGCATTTCTCTGTATTGAATGCCATCAGGTTTCATCCGCCCACCTTGGAAGCCTATTGAGGTCAGCCTGGATCACCAGCCTATCCTCAAGTGTGGACACTCTTTCCCAATGTTTGGTGTCATCAGTGAAATTGGGCAGTCCACTTTTGAGACAAGTGTCCAGATCATTTATGAAGATATTAAAAGAGTACAGGTCTGATAATGGAGACTTGGGTGACACCATTAGTCACCAAGTGCCATGTTGATTCAGTTCCATCAGCTACCACTCTTTGGGTGCGACTTTGGAGCCAGCTCCCCAGCCATTGGACTGGGGAGTAGTTGAGGCCACAGTTGCCCAATTTTTCCATAAGGACATCATGGGACATCAGGTCAAAGGCTTTTTAAAGTTCAAATGTATAACATCGTCCCTTTTGTCCATGTGATGCGTCACCTCGTCATAAGAAGGAAATGAGATTGGTCAAGCAAGTCCTACCCACAACAAACCTGTGCTGACCATCCCTCAGAATGTTGCCTTCTGTTAGCCTGTCGAGAACGGGTTTTTTGATATTTTTTTCCAAAATCTTCCCAGGGATGGAGGTCAAACTGATTGTCCTGTAGTTTCCCAGGTCTTCTTTCCTCCCTTTCTTGAAGATGGGCATCACATTGGCCCTCTTCCAATCTTTAGGTACTTCACCTGAGCACCATGAGTGCTTGAATATCTTCACCAGTGACTGTACAGTGATGTTTGCCAGTTCCTTTACCATTCTTGGGTGCAACCTGTCTGGACCAGCTGATTTATGGGGGTCCAGCTTCTTAAGATGTTCCTTCACAAGATCCATGTCAATGACGGGCATATATTCATCCTCACTCTGGTCATCCTGCATCATGTTCAGCAGGGTGGTCCCTTTAAGCTGGTAAAAAACCGATGCAAAGTAATCATTAAGCAGCTTGGCTTTTTCCTGGGTGTTGGTAGTCAGCTGCCCCAGCTGGTTCAGCACGGGTCCTATGTTGACCCTGGTTTTTCTTTTGGTTCCCCACATATCTGAAGAAGGACTTTTTATTGTCCTTGATTCGTGTAGTGAGATGGAGTTCAGTTGCAGCCTTGGCTTTTCTAGTTAGCTCCCTGCAGGTGCGAACCAGTACAGTATATACTCCTTAGTAGTGTTTCCTGTCTTCAATCCTTTATATGCCTCTCTTTTTATATGTAAGAGATCCACCTCTCTTTCTACCACCTTTCCTATGGGTTGGGATGGACTCCTCTTGTGCTTCTAGGATCGCTTCCTTAAGGAGCAGCCACTCATCCTGAACTCCCCTCCCTATGAAATCATGGCCTCTGAACAAGCCTCCTGAGCTTATGAAAGTCAGCTTTCCCAAAGTCAAGGACTACTGCACTGCTGGCCAACTTGCCAGCTTTGCAATGGACGGTGAAAGTGATCAACTCGTGGTCACTGTCACCCAGCTTTTCATTGATTCTTAGGTCACTGATTATATCATCCCCTTTGGCCAGTTCCAGGTCCAGCAGCGCCTTGCCTCTTGGGAACAAACTCTTTCCCTTGCCTGAGGGTGTCAATCACACTACTGTACCTGGAAGTCATCTGCATCCATGGCTCAGGCATTCTCTCCTAGGTCTCCTCCTCCACATAAATCTGAGGCAGGTCTCTATCCAGTTACCATCACCTCCATTCAAGAACCCCTAGACCTTTAAAATAATTGAAGGAGGAATAAAATTCTCTGTCCTGAACACTTCATAACCCTTCCCTGGTATCATCCTAAAGGGAAAGTCAATTGACCTAGTAAGCAGAGAAACAAGAAGGTAAAGACAGAACAAAACAAACAATATTCTTGGATAAGCAAAAAAGACCATTTTTAAAAATAAAGGTAAAGTTGTCTGCAATCGTGAAATGGGTCACCCTGAACTCAATGGAGCAGAATGAACTTAACAGCCCATAATGCCTGCAAACAGCTACTGAGCTATAACATTTTTAACTCTACTAATCTGGCATTTATACTGCAGACATTTTTATATGGTTACTGTGTCACTGTTCACGAACCAGCATGATGGATTTTATCAGTATTTTCCCCTATCCACATCATTTTTCAATATTACTATAAAGGGAAAAGAAATCCAGGAAAATTCAGCAGCTAAGAATTGTCTGTGTAACACAAAAGGTCTGATTTATACCAACAAAAATAAGGAAATTCCTAGGGTAAGAATAAGCATATAGGCTGGTGCTTAGGTTATAATTCACTCTTCAATACCTAAGCACCGCATTGTGTGAAACCTGTAGAACTACAGCACTTGCACAACAAATATTTATAAAAGCATTATATAGGTATAGGTTCTTCACATTATATTACAACCCAAGGTTTCACATCAGCAAAGTACATAAGCACATGAGTCAAACTGACTTCACAAAGGGATTTAATCACATGCTTAAGTGCTTAGCAGAAATGGAGGCTTAAGGGTCAGATCAGTAGCTGGACTAAATCAACTAACTGTAAATTACCCATATCCATTTACAAAGTGACGGACCTGGCACTAAACCTTCAGTTTGGATCCATTACATCAAGGGAAGTTCATAATCAATCTTTTCTGTGCACTGTGGATTAATATGCTGAAGCAGTCCATGCCCTAAAGTGTCTCAGATAATGTGACTATCAGCTAAATTGCACACACTGAAGCTTGGAAATAGAATTTAAGATAATTTCGGGGGGGGGGGTTGGGAGGGGTTCCTACTATTTGAGACTAATAGTAATTATATCTTCTCTACAGACTTACAGAAACTTTTATATACTTAAGACACATCTATATAGGAGTACGCCTGAACCATGGCCACTACCTCTCAAACAAAGTAAGGCTTCATGTCCCAAGAGGCAAATTAACAGCATTTCCTTTCTGCAGTTAAAGTCCTGTGAGTAGTTTGTCTGCCTCAGAAAAGTCTTCTAAATGTATTCTTGATGAGAAGTCTCATGTCTCCTATAACTCAGAATACAGCAAGCTCCCCAAACACTACTCTTATTTTTCTTCTGCCACAACAGGATGTACATTTATACTTACGTTCTGTCCAACATAAAAGCTGTGAATCAAGTGATTACACAGTGGCTTTCTCAACAGAGTGAATGAAGTAAATAATGACACAAAGGAATTATTTAGGATAATCCTTTTGAATGAAAGCTGCATGTAACACTTTTTACATGCATAGCCTTTGGACCAAAGAAGGATATGAATTTAACCAAAATATGCAACTTCGTCAAGTACAGTATAACCAATGTTCATCAAATATGGAATAATCTGTATCACTGACAGCAGGTGCTGTAGTACCAGCAGCCTCACAACTGACTGGCTTCCAACATTTTCATGACTTCTCATAGTCAAGTTTCAGGGTTGCTATTAGAAGCCTTGAAAATAACCATAGCTTAGTTTCAGGGCTGCTTTCTTCCCCTATTTTCAAGGATTCTAATGGAGCTGTGAAACTGAGTAGTACCAAAATGTTAAGGCTTCTCATAGCAGGTTTCTGACAGCTGCTTTCCCTTCACTTCTTGTGGCACCAATTTGTATGAAGTTAAATGGCATACAATCATGATGCAAAATCAAATGTGGGGCCAAAAGATAACATTCACTTATATAGTGTATGTATTTAATTAATATGCAGATAAACAATGTTTAATAATATAAGCAACAGGGAAAAAAACCGGAACTGGTTTCATATTATTCATTTAAGGAAATAATGTGCTTCCCTGATATGCAAAGTGTATATTACTGTAGCAGCATGGAGGGGCTTTTAGGAAAGACTGAAAAGACCTGTTCAGTTCAGCTGTCTGGTTAATACAGGAAGTAGTTATTGGTGGGCTGGCAAAGTTTGGAAGATCCTGTTGGATTCAGAGGCCTACCCAAAAATCTCTTGAGTCCTAGTAGCTCACTGAAATGGATTCCCTGTACCTGCAATACCTAACCATTACATAGGTCTCAAACCTGTAGAACTATAGCACTCACACAATAAATAATTATAAAAGGATTATATGTATACAGGTTCATAACATTATATGATAACCTTTACTTATAATACTAAAACTTTAGTCAGACCACATACAACATAAACAACAATCTTTTGTTGGTGTGGACTGTTATCATAGGCAGGACATGTGGGATGTAACAGTGCAGGAAATCCATTTCAGTGAGAGAGCCAGACTGCAGATCAGTTTTGGCTGGTTGGTTTGGTTTTAGGTTCATTTGATACCACTAATCATTTCTAAATTCCAAGTTGCTTTAGGTTCAATGCTAAGTCTGACAGAAGGTTTGGGGATTTTTTGTTTGTTTGTTTTTGGTTTTTTTAAGACAAAAAAAAAGCAGCAAACAAACCAAAAAACAGTCTTACTTCTGTTACTAAGACCCCTATCAGCATAGTCACAAACTTGGAACTTTGATTCATAGATGCTAAGGTCAGAAGGGACCTCAATAGATCATCGAGTTCGACCCCCTGCATAAGCAGGAAAGAGTGCTGGGCCTACATTACCCCAGCTAGATACACATCCAACCTTCTCTTGAATACCCCCAGGGTAGGGGAGAGCACCACCTCCCTTGGGAGCCCGTTCCAGACCTTGGCCACTCGAACTGTGAAGAAGTTCCTCCTAATATACAATCTAAATCTGCTCTCTTCTAGCTTGTGGCCATTATTTCTTGTAACCCCCGGGGGCGCCTTGGTGAATAAATACTCACCAATTCCCTTCTGTGCCCCCCTGACGAACTTATAGGCAGCCACCAGGTCGCCTCTCAACCTTCTCTTGCGGAGGCTGAAAAGGTCCAGTTTCTCTAATCTCTCCTCGTAGGGCTTGGCCTGCAGGCCCTTAACCATACGAGTGGCCCTTCTCTGGACCCTCTCCAGGTTATCTGCATCCTTCTTGAAGTGCGGCGCCCAGAATTGCACGCAGTACTCCAGCTGCGGTCTGACTAGCGCCCGATAGAGGGGAAGTATCACCTCCTTGGACCTATTTGTCATGCATCTGCTGATGCACAATAAAGTGCCATTGGCTTTTCTGATGGTTTCGTCACACTGCCGACTCATGTTCATCTTGGAGTCCACTAGGACTCCAAGATCCCTTTCCACTTCCGTGCCACCCAGCAGGTCATTTCCTAGGCTGTAGGTGTGCTGGACATTTTTCCTCCCTAGATGCAGCACTTTGCATTTCTCCTTGTTGAACTGCATTCTGTTGTTTTCTGCCCACTTGTCTAACCTGTCCAGGTCTGCTTGCAGCTGTTCCCTGCCCTCCGGCGTGTCCACTTTGCCCCATAGCTTAGTGTCATCTGCAAACTTGGACAGAGTACATTTCACCCCCTCGTCCAAGTCGCTGATGAAGACATTAAAGAGTATCGGTCCAAGCACCGAGCCCTGCGGGACCCCACTGCCCACACTCTTCCAGGTCGAAACCGACCCATCCACCACAACTCTCTGGGTGCGACGGTTTTTCTGTTTGAATTAGTATCTATTTTTGCAAATTTATTTTTAAGACCTCAGCAATAGCTGATTGTTAAGGCTGTTTTCTACATGTCTTGAAATACATTTTTGCAAGCAAGTATTTGGTCTCCTGCATTTCTATTTCAACCCTTGATTGTGTATGTAGTGCAAAATACACATTCAAACATAACCAAGGTTTGACAAACTGATTAAAATGAAGCAAGTGATGGAAACACTTTGTTATTCCAGGATGCACTAAATCGTGCCCAACTCTATCCTAAGGTTCAATAATCATGGCTAAATTTTGCAATCACTTCTAAAAATATTTGGGCATCTCTTCACTCCTTTTTATTAGAAAACATCATTAGATATTTAGTGCTAACAGTAATGCTGTTAGCACTAAATGGTAACAGTGTGATGCTGTTCAACAGATTTAAATAAAGGCAGCCTGTGCTGCTTGAAGTTTAAGGATGGAAATTTTGACTGGAATAAAATAACTTGCTATGTATTGATTTGTGGTGAAGTGGGGCTCCCCGCCTAGCCACAGTGCTAGGTTCCCTACTTGCCTTTGGGCACACCTCCCACCTGACTTTTCTGCCATGCCTTGTTCTTATTAATTAGGATGTTAATTAAGCAGGAGGCTGCCCATTCTTGCCCCAGTGCCAGGGGGTGCTATCTGCGGCTCCAAACCTTCCCTACACTGCAACCCATGCCTCGCAGATGGCATCCAGCTGTCACACGAGACCCACACTGGGCTCCAGAATCCTCATATCAGGACCCCCCTTTCGATCCCTCTGCTCAGGTGGTGTACTCCACCATCATTCAGGCTGCCGAGCTCCCTGTAGCTATCTCCCCTCTCAGGCGTGGTTCCCCTGGGACCTTCGGCCACATAGGCCCTGGCCTCACCTCCAAGGCCAGGCAGGACCCTAGGCCCTCTGCTCTGGGCATCCCTTGAGGTGGGCCCCTGGCCCTTTTGACCTTCCTAGTCCTGGCCCCAGCACTGACCAGCCAAGAGGGTACTCTACCTTGGGACTCTCTCACTAGCCCCACTCTCTCTCTTGGGTCCACCTTCCTGGATGTGGGAGCTGGGGTACCTCACACCACAACTGGTGCTCCAGGGTCTCACACAGGACTCTCACTCCTCCCCTGGAGCAGCAGGTTGTGGTGCTGCTTAAGCTCTTACTTTTGACCCACACTCAGCCTCCCAGAAGTGGAGGACTTACTGGGGTCAGGACTCACCCCTCTCTTTCTTGGGCTGAGCCCCCTTTACTCAGCCTCTGGCCCAAACTTCAGCCTCAGGCATCTGAAGACCTACCTGGGCCTATTCCCCTCATGCAGGGCTCCACACCACCCCTTCACTTGGGGGGTACTCATCTCTGCCCCCTTCACTTGGGCTCCACACCACCCCCTTGACTCGGAGCCATGGGGCTCCTCTCCCTGGTGGGCTCAGGTGGCCGTAGCCATGCCTGGCCCCCACTCTCCCTCCTCGGGGTCTTCCTTGGGGTCTTGTACCCTGCAGGGCTCAGGTGGCTGCAGCTGTGCCTGGCCCCCAACTCTCCCTCCTCAGGGTCTCTTGGGGTCTTGCATCCCACACAGGGCTCAGGTGGTGGCAGCCGTGTGTGGCTCCCAACTCGCCCTCCTTGGGGTCTCTCAGGGTCTTGCACCCCACAGGGCTCAAGTGGCTGCAGCCATGCCTGGCCCTCACTCTCCTTCCTCAGGGTCTTGCACCCTATAGGGCTCAGGTGGCCACAGCCATGCGTGGCCCCCAACTCTCCCTCCTTGGGATCTCTCAGGGTCTTGCACCCCACAGGGCTCAAGTGGCCGCAGCCATGCCTGGCCCCCACTCTTCTCCTTGGGGCTTGCACAGGGAGGGCTCAGGTGGCCACATTCGTGCCTGGTCCCAACTGCCTTCGGTGTTATGCAAACCCACCCAAAGGTGAGGGCTAGGATTAAGGCACCCTTAAGTTGTCACCAGGGTGATAACTGGCCTGGCATTTCCTGGGGGGCTCCCACACCACTGAGAGCCCCACCAGGCCATGCACTCCTGGTCATGCCCAGGATCAGGAGCCTACTAACCATCCCCTACAGCTCCTCCCTTACCTCCAGGATGTTCCACAAAGCCTCACAGCCAGGCGATGTTATTGCCTTCCTCCAGCCAGCAGGGAACTGAGCTCTTTATATAGGCAGCCAGAGATCTAAAATGACTGCCTTAATCAAGCACTTACTGGCTGCTTAGCTTTGGTCTTAAAGTGGCAGGCACCAACAGTGCCCTGCCACATAGTTACATATTTTGGATCCATGTACTTCCTAATAGCTTTCATGGTGAAAGTAAGTTTATACAAGGGATTTGAGTGAAGAACCATTAATAGCTTTGCAAACAGGTAGGGTAGGGTTATTCCACACACAAGTTGCAGACAAGGAAAGGATTAAAAAAAAAAAAATTACCAAAGGAAATTGGGAATTCTTTAGGTCTTTAATATGCAGGCAAATAAACCTCCAAAGCTTTTCAGTCTCCTCAAATGTCACTTCCCAAGCATCCCATTAATTTCCAGTGTGCCATCAACATGACAATTTCTGTGAAACTCTACCAGCAGAGTTTAATGCTAAGCCACAGTTCAGAGTTTCAAATGCCTGTTTTAGTGAATTTGAATAATTTAGCATCCATTTGGTAGCTATGACTGCCATATTGATTACATCATTTACAAGCTGCACTAGATAAGATCTAACACACTGGATCAGCGTCTCATACATGAAACGTGGAATATAGCTTTACTCAGTGTTTCTGATGAAGGCTAACGCAATCCATACAGTGCTCCTACACAACACTAATAAAGAATTTATGCCCTGAAAATTAGTTAATTTTAGTGAATTAACAAGTGGATAATTATGCAGGAGCCAAAGGGTATGTACACAAGTGCAGGCAGCCTGTCGGAGAGGCACTATAACTCTTGGCCCTTTACACAAAGTGGCATGAGTTAGAGCACCATTGAACTGAACAGGAGTTTGTGTATTGAATGGTGGGAGGGCAGGCTTGGAACCTGCCTGCACTGCCCTGTCCCTCCTAGGAGGCTGCCAGACCACCCCTCTCCCAGACCCACCTTCCCCCATCAGCTGGCAACTGTCAGCAGCAGCTGGGGGTGGACAAGGGAGGGATGGAGTCCCCCCGCACTGCACATGCCCCCTTCCCCAGCTACCTCAGTTGCAATCTTGTGGGGAGTTAAGCTGGGCCCACATGGTGGGCTGGCTCCCTTCCCCCCCATCCCCACTCCCCACACAAACATCTTGACACAGGCAAAGGCTGCTGCACTTTGAGCTGGGGTGTTAGGGGAGGGAAATGGAGCCCTTCGACCTTATAGGCCCAGCCCAGTTATCCTTGCTAAGGCCTTTGAAGGAGCTTGGCTGGGGCCACAAAGTGGAGGAGCTCTGTAGCCCCCACCGTCCACAGTTCCACGCACAGCAGCCTCTGCCACTGTCAAGCCACTCATGTAGGGGGAGGAAGGCAGACCCACCCCACACCTCACAGGCCTGGCTTGGCTGTCCCCAAAATCCGAGCAGGAGTAACGGGGGGAACAACACATGTGGTAGGGGGAAGGTGACATTTTCAAAGTTCTTTAGATTCACTGTCATATGCTTTAGTGCTAAAAGGATACATGAAATGAACACTTTTTACCTATGTACACTTTTTCCCTTCCTCCACCCACCCCTCCCTCCCCCCTGCACAAGGCAGAGATGCAGGTTTTTTGTACCATGCAGCCCTTCAAATCACCCTTGCAACCCTACTCTACACCCACATGCAGGTCCTTCAGGCTGCAACAGCACACCCTCCTCTACGCAGGTCACCACACATTTTTCTGGCCCCTCAGTGAGGCAGCTCTATCCATCTGCCCTCCTTGCTGAGGCCTCCATGGTCTTTCATGGCATCCCGAGACATACCTGGCCCCCATGCCTGGCCCTACATTGGGGTATCCTACCAGGATGTGAGGGCTGGGGTTATAAAGGTGCCCATACCCACCTTTCACTGGGAAGGCAACTGGCCTGGCATTTCTGGGGGACTACTCCACCACAGGTAGTCCCACCAGACCATCCTTCCCCAACAGGGTGCAGTTTTCAGTCATAACCCTACCATCCCCACAGCTCCTGCACTTACCTCCAAGGATGTTCTGAGCAGCAGCTCAGCTGGGCGGTATTACTCCAGCTGCCAGTAACAGAATGCTGCCTCAGTCCTGAGGGCCTGGATGTAAAATGGAGGCTGCTGCACCCCTTCCTCCAATCACAAGGCCCTCATGTGGTCATGTGCCTGCCTCGTCAGCTTGAGCTGCCCTGCTGCCTTATCCAAGCCTTAAAGTGTCAGGCACCAAAAGTGCTCTGCCACAGTGCTGAAATGCTGTTCTGTTATGGGTATAGACTGATTTCTGATCACTTATACCGGTAGAAGTGTAATGTCTGTACCAGGTCCAGAAGATCTGTTGAACTTCTGAGTATGCAGTCAACCCTGGCAACACACACCTCTTATCCCATCCCTTCATGCAGTATGCTTGGAACTTTGCCATGTACAGCAAGCCACAACCACAGGAAGACTGCTCGTGGCAAACCTGCAATTTCCACATCTTCCTGGCCTTTTGCACTCTCCTTCCTCCACTTCCTATAAATTCCAACAAGCCTGGAAGAAGAGACAAGCAGTCCTCAAACCAGGTCTTACAAAGAGCTCTATTTCATATGGTGCAAGGGAATCTAGTGTACACATAGGTGCAGCAGTTA
Source organism: Crocodylus siamensis (assembly GCF_052110815.1). Classification (NCBI taxonomy): domain Eukaryota; kingdom Metazoa; phylum Chordata; order Crocodylia; family Crocodylidae; genus Crocodylus; species Crocodylus siamensis. The sequence continues at coordinate 34,682,369 of NC_143401.1, read as the reverse complement.
AAAAATAAAGAGCACAACCCTGACAGCTTCAAAAAGAGTTACAAGGTATGGTGGAAAAAAAGATAACTCACATAGTTCCAACTGGTTGAGAATGATAATCTCATAATTTGACCCTAAATATCACCATACGCATACTCTTGGAGATCCTGATCACATCCCATTTGAAAATCACCCCAGTAAGGATAATCTACAGAAAAAATCCCAGCACTTGAACAACTGCTTCAAACTACAGAACAAGTCCTCAGCTAGTATAAAGTGTCTACTGATTTCACTGAACTATCAGCAGACCAGTTACATTAGATGATCTGCCCTTCATGATCTCAAAAGCTTCCGTACGTGAATACTCAAAACATATTAACAAACTCTGTTCCATCATTCTGGCCCTCCCGCCTTCTGCTCTGGCACTGCCCACAGTGCTATTGACTTCGTTAGTCTGATCTTCCTATTTCCTTTATGAATCAATAAAATGAAACACAGTAACTGAAGCAGGTCATAAAAAACTTCCCTTTTTTTCCTGGCAGTTGCTTCTCAGTAAGTGCATTACATTTTAGATATGCACCTGCCTTGTACAATGGATCAGCTCAGGAGTTTCATATCCCCTCAGCAGGTGTCTAGGGATGCTGTCCAATCAAAGTCTTAATAAAAGAGGATGTAGTATTAGAGCAAAATCTCCTGATAATTACAAGGCATTCACTCTTGATAGCAAGTCAGAGTAATGGCCAATAAGCAAGCAGTTACACAATAGTGTGGAAGAATACATCTCAGAAAGAACACGTACACACCAGGATATGCCAATATGTAACTGTATAGAAGACAACAGTCAATATGTTGCACACTGCAATACAGCAGGATTTAAGATGTTTTTTCAAGTTTTCCTATTGGTATTATACTGCACATCTCTTTTAACCAATTTTTACCTTTAGGAACAGCAAATACATGATTCTGCATTGATTTGTAAATTCAGCATTAAAGTTGTACACTACTTCATCTCCCAAAATCTACAGAAGGAAAGAGCCACAGCTTTCAGAGAATAACTCCTACTTCATAAAACTGGAGGTAGGAGTAGAAAAAGACCACAGGATAGTTAAGAAACCTTGAATTGTCTAATTTTCAAACCTCTGAATAAAATCTTATCCATATAAATATTTTATCCTACATCTCCAAAAATAACTAATGATTTAAGGTGGCAGGGCACCTTAAAATGCTTGCCTTATTAGGCAGAATATGACTTTAGTGGGGCAAGATCAGTTATTTTCCTCCTCACAGAGAATGTATATAACTTTTAGGTGACATTTTCACAGTTCCTTAGATCCACTGCCATATGCTTTAGTGCTAAAAGGATACATGAAATGAACACTTTTTACCTATGTACATTTCACAAAGCATGGTCTGTTAAAATGGCTACTTTAAACCTCAGAACATTAACATGTAATACAGACTGACAGTCCAGAAAAAGTAGGATTTGACCCATTTACCAAATGGGCACACTAACTTGTTTTTGGTAGCTAAGTAAAAAAAAAAAAAAATGCTTATTTTTCATCATGAGAGAATAAATGTGGCACCTGTATTTGGTTATACACTTCACAGTTTTTCAAGTGTGAAGGAAGGTAGTATCAGATACTTGCGTTACACTATATTTTAACCTAAAGAATAATCTGGAAGATTCTGGATTTGGATATGGCAAGGTTTCTGTTGTACAGTACATCCTCATTAGAATGAGCCTCTTTATAACAAACCTCAGGTTTTAGCAATCTCAGCATCAAGAACCATTTTGTTCATTTCGATGATAATGCAAATTGACTAACCCTTCCATAGTTAACACATTCTTTTAATTAACTTTTCTCCTGGTCCCATGGGTTTCATTATAAGGAGGTTCTACAGTAAATAACAGTGTAAAAGTATACAGTGCTGAATGCTGCCTAAAGGAGCAAGAGAAGCAGCAGCATCACTACAGACCTACTTATTTCCCTTTTTTACAATTATCAATGATTATCTGCTGAATGGTTGTAAAATATATACATTTCATAAATTTAAGTTTCACCAATGATCGATTGGAGTACTCAAGAGATTTGGTGAATTCACTGTATTCTAAGCCTCAAATGATACATACATGGCACATACCTGAAAGCTTATAATCTTCTAAGAGTGCAAGACACTTCTCTCATCAAGTAAAATATGCTTTTTGGGCAATAGAGTTTTGGGTTTGCCTATCCCTAGTATGTGTGGGTTCATAATTTTCAAAGGGTTAAGTTGAAAATTCCTCCACGTGAAGTCCAAGTGTGTGTTTGTGCATGAAAATGTTAATTGGGATATCTCAAATGCATGCACACAAAGGCACACATCTTTTAGGAACCATATGTTTCTGCTTTTAAAATAAGAACAAATTAAAATATCCACAGGAGCTCTTACAGTGATTAAAAACTCATCTAACTGAGTTAAATAACTCAATTATCAGCAAAAAAGGCCCAAGTGATCTTCAGCCTTAGCATTTTCCCTTTATCTTAAGTTTAGAGAAATAAATGCTGCTTTAATTAAGAAACATTATAAAAGGCAATGTGTATGTGGCATACTGCAGTGGCACACAGACATTTTGGAATCAATTCTTCCTGGATGCATAGAAAATACGCAATTACTTAGATTATAGGACTAAACCAGGATTCAATTACAAGTGTCATGGAAAGAAAAACCTACTTGTTAAAAGTTTATAAGAAGTATTTGATATAACACATTCATAATTCCTGTCTACACCTAACAACTACCCAACTAAAAACCAATGACAAACATGCCTGTTTTTTTTATGTTCCTCGTGTTTAATCCAAAGCTGACAAAGGATGATTCCAGCAAGCTTCGGATCAGACTCATGGTTTTCTATTGAATCAACAGTTGCTATGTGAAGAGATATAGCCATGACTTACAGCAATGGCCCCGCAAAGTTTGGGACCAAATCCCAGAGTCCTTAACAGAGAAAGTGTGCAGGTTTTCTGTTTGAGATCTTTTTTAGGCATCTGATCTTCATGACCTGCTTAAAAGGTTCTACTCATGTGGAACTCCATTAATTAAAAAGAACAAGCAAGTCAACTTTTGTTCAGTATTTTCCTTATAGCAAGGAGAACTAGAAAACAGGGAGCATCTTGGAAAAGACTAATGTCCATTCAGCCCATTAGCCAGGGTACAAATTTGGACAATGGCAGATGCAATATTATGCAACAAGAGAAAATGTTTGAGGCAGCATTCTTTACTTTACTATTACTAATGGGCCTCACCAAACAGGAATATAATTTTCAGTGAGTAGCAGTTTGATTTTTCAATTAAAAGCATCTTACTGTTCAGGATTTCCCTAAGCAAGTATATTTACTGGCAGCAGTGCTGGATGAATAAAGTTATTGGCAGCTGAGTTCATACAACCAGTACATTTTAAGTGAAGGTAATGGCATGGTAATGAAAAGTAACATTTAAATTCACTTTCCACACACGTTCTCACCAAATACCTGATTCCAAATATATACCAATCCAATCAAGTAGCAGAGCTTAAAATAGGGAAAATTCTCATCTGCTGGGTCTGGGTAAAAGCCAGTGATGTCAGTGAGGTTCTATCCATTCATAGTAGTCCAGAATTACATTCCATATAAGCAAAGTGACAGACTACGGAGCTACGATTTCCAAGGACCAATATTCACAGTTACATGCTTGCAAATGAACCAATGCAATGGTCTGCCATGCAACTCTGATTACATGAATTTGAGAAAATTGTCACACAGAAATGTCATTCTGCAGACCATGAAAAAAGATCAACTTTTTCCAGTTATATATGTGAAATTCTAAATAAAAAATAAATCTAGTCATGCACTGCAACTGACCATTGTACACCACGGGCCTGCAATCTACAGCCTGTAGGCTGGATTCAGCCATGAAGAGACTGAATCTGGCTTAGAGAATCTGTAGCATGCCCCAAGAGATGAAGTATCCCCAAAGAACAAACTGGATCCAGCAGGACATAAGACTCTCTGCAGCAGGGGCTGAGTTGCCCACAGGGTTCTAGCCTATCCTTTCAAAGCCTCTGCTGATCGCAATGGGATTGTGGGGAGGCAGCCCACAGCAGGAGCTGGGTTGCCCACAATAGCAAAAAGTTTGCTAACCCTGGTTGCACACAAATGGATAGCATTAATAATATTATTATTATTAATAATAACCCAATCAATGCAGCTACCAGTATTAATAACTAGTACCCAGCACTTCCTAAGCACTTTTCAATTCTATGAGTGGTGGAACTGTGTCTAAAGACACAGGAAAACCATTTCTTGTCTCCTATAGTTTTATAGGCTCTAGAAAAACCTACTAGTTCAATTTCAGCATTATTAGTCATTCCAATTTATGGGGGAAAAGGGGACAAATGTGTGTCATATTTGGCCAGCTTTTCAGCAAAACACAAACACTTTCATCCCTGTCTCTCCAGTCCTGATGGGGATCCTAGTATTTCTAAAGGTTCCCCAGTGTTTGTTTCATTAATGATTAGCTTGAAATCTTCTTCAGTATTTAGCAAAGAAAGGATTGCATTTGCTCCAGAGAAAATTTTCACTCTCCAAAAAATAATTATCCAAATGCTGCAATTGGCTATGTGTGTACATATGTAAAAACTAATAGCGGGCAGATAAACTAACTAGAATAAAAAATGTATATTTTCAATAGATGATCTACAGTGGGAAATCCCAGAAACACTCCTATTTTATACTCTCTAAAATCGACCATACCTCACAGGGTTTGGTCAATGTGAATATTTGGAAGGTGTGTTGAGATATGGAGGTATTATAGAAATGCAAAGTTGTTCTGAAAATTAATAAATATTTTTGTCAGAGTTTAGTACTTTTTTGGTGTCCAACTGGTAAGGTGTTAAAGGAATCCAAATTTGAAAGTATGAAGTGCCCAATCTATAAAAATCAAACCTATTTAATACTTTTAAAGTTGGGCACCCAAAAAGGAAGCACACCCAAATGATCAGGCATTTTGAAAATCTTTGCTATAATTCACATTTTCACCATCCCATAGAGATTAGTAGAAATTGGCTTCATGATATGATCATGCCATTAGATTGTTAAGGCTTCATCTAAGGGAATAAATATATTTGGGGGATAATTTTATTGCATTAAAGCACGGTAAAAACAATTTATTCTATTACATTTTTATGATGATTTCTTGTGAAAAACAACAGACCAAAAGTAAAGTGGCCTTAACTCCGTTTAGTTTTATGCATTACCTTTAAAAGAGACTGCCCACAGAAAGGGTTATACTAAAACTTAATTCAGTTAACTTTTCTGAGTGTTCCCCAGGGTTTCCAGATCCAGGCAGGGGCTGTCAGGGGGCTAAAATATCCCAGTCCAAGCTGGGGACGGAGGGCAGGGGTAGGATAGGAACAGTTCAGCCCCAAGGTTAGGGCAAGCAGCAGGCTTATCCAGCCCCAGGGCTGTGCTGTCAACACATGCATGTATTCACTAGATCAGGCACCTCCTGAGATGCACTAACTTAGACTGTGCATACCAATTTTTGACAGGTTTTTTGAAGCCCTCTAAATGCCTGCATGAGTGGACTTTTAGATTTGCCTAACCCTGGTTATGTCAATCTAAATGTAATGCTTGTACATACCATTATCATGCTTTCTCTCCTTAGCATTCTGGCTCCTACCAATTCAGTGTCTGTTGCTTAGAACTGGCATTTCTTTACCCTGTGGCTACCAGTGTGAGATTAGCTAGCAAGAGATTTTTATATTAGGTGAACTTCAATACTGCAAATCAACTGGCATTTTATTGGCTTTTTTATCAACACTAACAGGTTCTCCTGACCTTTGGATCCTGAACAAAATATCTACAAAAATCAGGAAAGTTTGGATTAAGTATTTGGAGCAGACTCTCTCTAGTTCATTTGGACCTCTAGGACGTATCCAGATGAGTGCGGTTGTGTGGAGTTACAAACACATTTTTAGCGCCACATACTGCACAGTCCAGAGTTCTCCGTGCTGCCTGAGCATGCACTGCTCCTTTTTTTTTTTGGATATCCAGGGTTTAAAAAAAAACACAGAAAAAAACCCCAAAGCAGCTCACACTTGAGCAGCATACACTGCAAAAAAGTGGAACTGGGCCACTCAGAGCTGTGCTGTGGCTGCCAGCCAGGCTCCCCAGGCATCGCCATGGCTGCAGCTCCGGGAGGCCCCCAGGATCCCAGGTAAGGCTGCTGGGGACAGCACAGTGCTGGCCCCAGCCTCGACTACACCACCTAGGTCAACTTGCCATGCACCAAAGTGTATGTGGCACAGGTGTTCCTCAGGGACAAGAAGCAGTGGCACAAGGTGCACCACAGCTACTTGTCCCCAGGAAATGAAACACCCATGCATGTCTGGATGTGCCACTATGGGCCAAAGCTCATGTGCTATGTTTAAACCACACTTTAAAAATGCGTGTGAGCATCTCACCCTACTACGCCTTCCCATATTTCCAGGGGTTCATAACTTTTTAAGGATGAATTTTTATGTACAGGATTATAATTGCTTCTTGCAATCCAGTTCATTGGTGAAGCTTTGAAAAGAATTTTTATTTTATTTTAAAAGGTGGATGATTTATATTTAAGATTTAACCCCAAATACCTACTTTTATAGAATCAGAGATCACAATCTAACCACACATTGTGTCATGTGCTCTTTAAGATGAAAAAGAAAACAAACTAGAACACAGCAGTTCCGCATTGGCAGAGTAGTGTACTAAATAGCACTGGTGGAATTATTTGCTAAAAATAAACAACATGACAAATGTAGCAATTTGTTTTCCTGTTTGCTCTTCAGCCAGTCAACAACCCAGTAAAATGCTATGCTACAATGTTGGCAGGTGGGAGAGAACAACTCTCATCTATATGCTGGATTCAAGTCCTGTCCGCTGTAGATAGCCCAATTTTCCATAAAAGTAAACAACTGAAGCTAGATAAAGGAGAAATTAAAAAGAAATACCTACTGCAGTAACTATCATTTTCTCCATGCAAGGCACATAAGCAATTTCACATTATATAAATAACATTACAGCTAGTATTTCTGCCTTGAACCCAAGGATTCTCAAAGCATTTTACAAGGATAGCACTATATGGTACTATAAATATTACCCCTACCAGTGATAGTTACTGAAACTGAAATGATTTTCTTAAAATCACATGGGAAACTTCCAACATAGCAAGGAAGAGAATCTAGGTGTTCTGATTTCCAGAGCTGACCTTTAAGCACAGGCCTATCCATCCTACCTCCTGAGGGGAATTACGGACCTGTTTCTCAAATTTACTCACTGGGAGCATCTACATGAGCAATTAACGTACAGCAATAAACTGTGACGCTTATTGCTCCATAGCTTATTGCTCCCAGAAAGCTCCTGGGCACATGGTCTACACGTGTGCCTGGACCGCAGCACATTGATCCAGGTCACAACAGCCCTGGCTGGCAGGGGACCGGAGGGGTCATCCTGCCAGCCTGGAGCTGCTCTAACCAGGCTTAACGGGCTGTGGAGAGGCTGGCTGGGGCACAAGGGTGCTTCAGTGTGAGATGAGCTGGCAGGCAGTCCCAGCACTGAAGCACCCTCATGCCCCAGCCAACTAGATCAGCATCTATATGTGCGATGCTATGCATGAAAAAATTCCACAACAGGATAGGTCTTGTATTTACAAGTCCTATCGTGCTGCAGAGTTTATTAGTTTTGTGCACCCTAATAGGGGTGCACATGTAAATGCTGATATGTTTATCGTGCAGTTAATTAGACTGTCCTCACTAAGCTACACAATGTAGCATAGACATTTGTAAGGTAGGATCATAAAATTAACCCTTAGCCATTTGGTCTTATCAACTTCTAAAGTTAAAATCGTTTTTGCTATTCTAGTACTCATCATGTTGTTTAGGGAGTAAAATAAGCAAAATTCTTTTTTTAATCAATTTCTAAATCTGCTTATCACGTTTTTTCTTTAGCCAGCCATAGGATCAATCACTATCCCTATCACAGTCCTTAATTGCAATAGTGCTTACAATTTAAATAACATTGTGAGGCATATATTTCAAAATACTTTAAAGAGCTGTGGAAAGCAAGATTTGACTAGTAATATTTTTATAGGACCACTTACAGAGTAATTTAAAATCTCTCTCGCAGTAGATACAATAAAAATTATTTCCTGCTTCTTGCATATTCCCTGAGTCATCATATCAACAACATTCCTACAACATTTAAGAAATGGGGAAGCATTGTGCCATGTTTAGAGAGGGGGAAATACAAAGACAGAATAAAAAGCTGCTTTACCCATTGTCTCATTGTACATCTCTAGCAGAGACCATCACATTCAGGTCCTCTGTCCATTGGACAATACTGTGTCTCTGCATGTAGAGGATATGTGCTTTTCTAAAATATACAGGACTTAAGAAATCTGAATGTACACATACATGCACACACAAAGTTGCTCCTCTTTTGTATCTACATGAAAATGTGGTATATAATTTCCTGGATTTAAGACTGCATATTTGATGGGTAAATAATGACAGGATATTTAAGATCAGAGGAAGCAAACACTGAAAGAAAGAAAGAAAGAAAGAAAGAAAGAAAGAAAGAAAGAAAGAAAGAAAGAAAGAAAAACAGCAGCCACCAATTCCCTAATCCAAAATTGTCAAAAATAAGTATGAAAATTAAAGCTGCCCCAAGGCAACTCAAGCTTTGCCACCAGCACTAGCACACAGGTAGTGTGCTAACCTCAGCAACAGTAAAAATAGTCTTTGGGAATATTTTCCACATTCAGAGGTACTACCTTACCAAATCCTGTCCATGTTACCATGTCATCCTGCATGTTCCCACAGTATGTGACCTTTTCCTATTTTCACACAAGTCCGAATCTGCAGTACATAACACCAAACAAAATGATACGAGTGAGAAAAACAAAAATAAAATCAGACTAGAGATGGTAGTTTCCTCTAAACTGGTTGCAAATAAATCACTATATCCATGCTGAAATGCCTTGTAAACAAGTTCAATTTAAATTTACAAAATTAAAAATATTATGCCCCAAAACTTCCCAGAGCAACAGTGAAACAGGATTTATTGACAAAGCTACAAGGGTATGGTAAATAAAACAGGAAAATAATCAATGCGACAATGAAATTGTTCTCCCTTAGTTGTTTAATTTTATAATCGATCACTCCTATGCACATGTACACACACCCCCTTTCCCCTACATACAGACACACAGACAACTCCAAAGGAAATTTAACTGACTAACATATATTTGATTCTACAAGCTGCAGTAGCACTATGGAAAATTACATACCACAGAACTTTCATAGTTTCATAGTTTCTAGGGTCGGAAGGGACCTGAGTAGCACATCTAGTCCGACCCCCCGCCATGGCAGGAAAGAGTACTGGGGTCAAACGACCCCAGCAAGGTGTTCGTCTAACCTCCTCTTGAAAACCCCCAGGGTAGGACCCTGTACCACTTCTCTTGGAAGTTGGTTCCAGATCCTAGCCACCCTGACCGTGAAGTAGCGCTGCCTGATATCAAGCCTAAATCTACCCTCTGCCAGCTTGTGACCGTTATTCCTGGTCACTCCTGGCAGTGCTCGGGGGAACAGGGACTGCCCCAATGCCTGCTGATCCCCCCTGACTAGTTTATAACAGGCCACTAGATCCCCCTCAGCCTTCTCTTTTGGAGGCTGAACAGGTTCAGGTCCCGCAGCCTGTCCTCATAGGGCCTGCCCTGCTGTCCCCTGATCATGCGAGTGGCCCTCCTCTGGACCCTCTCCATGTTGTCCACATCCCTCTTGAAGTGCGGCACCCAGAACTGGACACAGTACTCCAGCTGCGGCCTGACCAGTGCCGCATAGAGGGGGAGGATCACCTCTTTGCTTATTTTATTACAGAGAAGTTCAGATCTAGACTCCTATTACATCAAAATATGAGGCAAGCTATATTTATCTGTGTTCCTTACTTAAACATTTATTTTTATTAAATAGAATACTTCATTTTTCATACCATAAAAAATAGCTCCATAGTCTGAATAAGTATAGCGTTCTACCAAAAATATGGCCAGTCCATTCCTTCAGCCCTTTGATTTTCAGTCTGTGAAATCTTACTGTTGTTCACACATCCTGATTTCTTTCCCATGGGAAAAATCCTACAGAATCCAATCAAAGTATTACAAAATATATTAAACTTTAGGAACTGGGAAATAGAATAGATATGAACCTGTGAACAGTTTATTATGTACAAGGTCCTATCAAAATTTGAGAAACAAAAGATCTTCTACACTGAGTACAGTATTAGTCTTGCCATCCAAAATAGGCAGCTGATTGGTATGTTTGTATGGTAGCATACCTGGGGTGGGGGAGCAGTGGGGGGGAAGAATTGGGGCAGCCATCCTGCATTCTGCTTTTTTGGAGGAGGGAATTACAAAAATAGCCACAAGTACCAGCAGGGTGGCAGCCAGCACTACCCTGTGCAGTGCTGATGTCCAGGGCATGGAACTGGCCTGTTATGGCTCTTTGTACTGGGGCAAAGCAGCATTTCTCATTCAAACACCTCCAACAGCATTTTTTAAACTGTGGCTCTACCTGTGAACTCTGAAATTTGGGAACTTTTGTAACAAACAAGTCATCTCCACTCACAGTCAGGGGACAATCAAGGTTATATACCCATTAAAGGAAAATGGCCTGCCTTTTCGTAGTGCTCATTACGGAGCGGCAGAATAATACCAGAAAGGAACAATATAAAGTATTTGAATCTAGAAGTTGATCACTTCTCAAAATGCAATTGTTAAGCTTTTCATTGAAAACATTTTTTTTGCATAAGAATCTTTGTAATGTATAAATTAATTCTATAGCTAAAATATAATTTATACCTTAATTTTAGATTAATATCCCTAAAGTATTAAAAAAAAAGAAAGAAATCCTGGCCTACAAAGTTAGTTAGGTTACGATCTTTAGAAACTCACATTAGGCACATCAAGACGCTTCAGAATCCTCCTCTAGATGCATCAGTTGTAATGGTACAGAGGGAATTTTTTTTCCCCCACCTTTCATTTCCAAAACCTCAGAAGTAATTCGCTTCACTTCACCAGAATATTCTGGCTAGAAACTTTTGCCCCCTGCCTCCATTCTGACATGAGAGATCAACCTCCAAGGCTAGGGACAGACATTCAAAAAGCCTGAGCCTGAATTTATTCAGTCTTTGCAGGTTGGTCTAACCTGGCTAAGCTGAACCAGTATGTAACTGGACAGACATCCCAAACATGTGCAGTGGATCAGCCTACAAGCTGGCAGGTGCTAGAGCAGCCCTCCCATCCCTTTCACGGTACTGAGCTGAGGGGCGACATGGCCAAGCCCTGACAAGATGCTCTGATTAGTGCATCAGGGAACTGATAACAGTGTTTATCACCCTCTAACTCAGTGTTTATCACTCCATTAAGAAAACAATAAATTCTAACTTTTGATTTAGCACAGACTCAGCGTATGGTCTGCTAGCTAATACACAAACACCTTTCTGCACAGCAGAGGGGAAGGGGGAATTTCTGCTAAGCAGGGAGTGGTGAGGTCAGGGGGGGAGCAGCCTGCAGTCCCTGCTAGAGCTGCAGTCAGGGAGCAGAGGGGAGGGGCCGCCCTGCTGTGGACCAGAGAGCCCTGCCTAGACCAGAGGTTTATCTTAAGCCAGCAAGGGGGCTGGGACAGATATTGCATAAACTGATTTGACCCAAATCAGTTAAGTCTGATGCTACACTCAAACAGGTATATCTCAGACTGGTTTATGTGACCTGAACATCTGTTCTGTTACAGGTTTAAATCAGTTTCTGATCACTTAAGCCAGTTTCTGTGTAATGTCTGTCCCTAGGCCAAGAGTAAAAATACAGTCTATTCTTCTGGCCCACAGATTCTTCTTTGTTTATTGACAGACTTTGTCACAGTGACACACAGGTGAATTTATGGCATTTAGTTTCCTGTAGGAAATGTTTGTTATGGTGACCATCAGTCCTCTATTAAGCACAGTGCTGTATATTAATATAACTGATCAGACTTTGAAGTGATGTAATGTGGGTTCTCTGCGTGTAAACACAGGGTATATTGCTCCTGTGATGTGACAGGATTCTAACTTATTGCTTGAAGTATATGTGTGGAGAAGGAGACGGAACAAGAAAACAAGTTTTCCAGGAATTCATCCAGTACGAAACAACAGGTTATATATGATGCTTCCAGCCAGTATTTGCCCATGAGGATGTTAAGATCTTGACTGCAGTTCAAACCAACCAATGTTTTAGCAAAGGATTGTGATGCTATTAAGGAGTGGGGGGATGCGATAAGAAGGAGAAGAAAACACATTTTCTGAACAAAATATTTCTGAGAGGGTGGATGACAGCACTGTGAGTGGTTTTAGTTTTGTCCCAGAGATAGACCTCAGTCTCTCAAGTGTCTTAACAACTAATTTCTAGTTATGTGATCTGCTTTGGAGTTCAAGCCGAATACCATGAGCGAAATTACCTCTGTATTATCAGTGACTCAGATGACTGTAGAAAAAGCGATACTGTGAGGCCAAAAAGGGGTCGCAGTAATAACCTTAGCATGTATCTGTTGTGCTTGGAAGTATATTTGATATGCTTAAAATTAGTATATAGAGCAATGAATAAAGGTGCCTGTGCTTCCCTTTTAGGGCACTAGGGGGAGGTAAGGCATCTTGTGCTCCATGCAACTAATTCAGTACTCCAAAGTTTCTGTCCTCTCAAATCATATACTTTCTTCCTCCTGCTCTTCCATACATGAAAACATTCTCCTTTTAGGTTGGGCCTTCCAAAGCATTTTAAGGGAATTAGGGTTCTGAATACAGTGGGACTTGCAAACCATTTAAAAATCCAAGCCCTATTCTCTACTGACACATGAGGATTTTTTTTTAATAAGGATAAGGTCAAAACCACCCATTATGATGTAATCAGTGGTGTTCTCCATTAACATCTTTTCCTGTATCTACTTGCATTACTGTCACTTTCCAGTTTATCATATGGGAGACGGAATCAATGTTCTACCAATACCAGCATGGTACAGATTTGTAAGGTTTATTTTTATTTTGCCTGCTTGAGAAATAATATTGTGTATCTGAAGATAACTGGTTAATCCTGATCTCTGGCTTCTCTGCCTCAGTTGCATTCTGTAGATAAGGCATCATTTTTACCCATACAGAAATAAAGTTTGCTCCTTTATCCAAAAAGTATTTGAAAGATGACCGGAATACTTTCTTGCCAGATTTTTTTTTTTGTTAGGCTGTTTTTTTTGTTTGTTTTTTTTGGGGGGTACAACTTACAAAATGTGAACACATGCTTTCTCTATACTCTCCAGCCCTGGACTAATCAATGGTTAACATACAAAATTTAGAAATTTCATTGGAATTTTCCATACATTTTTCCTCGTGTGGATGATCTAGGTGCATTCCTTAACACTCCTTAAGCTACATGGCTTGGATTGCTGCAGCACCAAGCCACAAGAGGTCTAATTCCTATAGTAAAGCCTATAGTAGGCTTGTGATTTCTGCAAAGCTCACCACTGATTTAACCTACAAAAATTGCTACTAATGTTGGACAGTTTGACAATATAGGGCACAGCTCACAAATATACATGGGTTACAAATGGCAGCTTCTACCTACCTTTATCACAGTTTTGGGAAGGGGGTAGGTAATATGTTTTGCAATGGCAAATTATAGTCTCTCTCTTTGTTTTACAGTTTTGACAGCATTGGTAAGGCTTAAATGCTCGCACCAAAAATATGCATCAAGATTAGAAGGTTATCACATTGATATCACTGGAGATACAGGATTTACTTTCTCAGTTCAGAATTATCAATTAACAGGTAGTTTTGCACGCTGAGTAAAAACAGATCATTAAGTGGACTGGACACTTGTTTTTGTTTGCCAATATATCTAGGTTTCCTTAGCAGATATTTCTATCACAATAATTTCAAAGCTGCTTCTGTGAAAATGAAGGAGATTAACTCTAATTAAGGTACTGATTAGTCAATTTCTTCATTTGCACATAAGCAGCCTTTAACAAATACAGTGCAGATATATCAAAGATGATGGATGAATATGAGGAGAAGCCTCACACAAGATTTTGTGCAACCCCCTCTGGAAAGCAGAATTTATGGGAAAGAAGTTAAAACAGACACTTAATTTATGATGGAATCCCCAGAAACAGTGCTATGGAGATAGCACTCTGGAGTGTCACACAGGGAAAAAAAAGTAGTAACAAAAATGGATAGCATAAATATCAACAGCATTTCATAAGAGGTTGCCTATGTTTGGCCAAGAACCCTTGGCTGACAGAGATCACACTATTTGGCAGCAGATCTAGTGTGTATTTAAAAAATGATTTGTGAAGAAAAGGGGGAGAGAGGAAGAGGAAATAAAGCCCACGGTGATGAGCAACAAGGTGATCTCCTATATGTTTGGGGGGGGGGGAGTTATTAGTAAATACTATTTGAGTTAATGAACCCTGGTGCACTCAAATCCCAAGTCATAATTGTTCACTAGTACTTTTATGAGGCAGAAATACAGCATCTCAAGTGACCACAAGCTGGAACAATGTACAAAGTCAAAGACTTGCAAAATCAACACCACGCCTTTTACTTCAAGCTCTGAAAACACATTGACTGACACATCAAAAGACATAAGCAACCACTACACCTTGAGTTATGTTATCATTTCAGTATAACAACTAACTATAAAACCCAGAACTTCAAAGTACTTCCATTCTGGCTTTGAATTCTACCAAAAATACCAACATTACTAAAGCAGGTTTATATCCAGGAATTCAAACCCATCTCTGTTCCTCCCAAATAGAACCCACTTGTAGGAGGCCTGATTTGATTGACTCATTTCTCCTGCTTTCCTTTTGGACCAGAGCAAGCTAAAATCTGGTCCATCCTATTCTTGATTTCAAAAAGAAGCTATTTTATACCAATGATTAGTGTATGTTTTTTCCTAATAGTGGTTATTTTACAGGCACTTAGGGCATCTATACACATGCTTTGGGAGCAGGGGTGGAGGGAGCACTTTAATTAGAGTGGTTCTGAGAGCCACTCTAATTAGAGTGCCTGGAGTACCTCGCATATCAGTGTCTCTGCATTGAAAAATGGAGGCAGGGACACTTCATCTAAAGCTCATTCAACGATCTTTAGTTAAAGCTTCTTTGCTGCTATTTTTCAGTGAGGGAACGCTAATACATGAGACATTCAAGTCTGCTGGAGCTTCATAATTATTGATTAATCGAGTCTGCTCTGACACGCTATAATTACATTATACAGCAGGGACCAGTACAGCGCAAAGGCCAGCAAGGAAGGTATCTCTTACAATTGTTCTGTCAATGTGCCTGAACCCTGACCAAAAACAAACTGCAATTGGGGTTTTTAGCTATAGGACAGAAAGATTTTGGATTGTACATACTCTTAACACTGAGTCCAAGACTGTCATTTCACTTCGCATAAACTAGAAGAAGGCAACAGTCAATTTTAAGTCACTTGGTCTGCTTTGAAATCCCAACTGTCCCCCTCTACACAGCTCTTACTGATTGGCACCTGTAGCATGTCTAGAGCATTGTGTCAAACTGTTTTGTCCCCATTACTTCACCATCTAGCCAGAAGCACTGAGTGGGGTGCACTTATTTATTTAGATTTCCTTGATTTCTCTATGAAAACTTACTCTTACTATTTCAGTCTGCTGTTCTCAAATGACAGAGGAGTGATGAGAGATATTGAGAAGTGGAAGACTTAAAGAGCTCAGGAAAAAGAAATCTTATAGCTAGATAATGGACAGCAAACCTGCAGCTACTTGGAATGTGAAGTAACATCAAATTGCAGGCATTCTCTGAAGAAAATATATAAAGCCAAATGTTAAAACCACAACCTATGACAAATTTGTCTAGCTGATGAATGGTTCCAGGCCAACAGCCTTAAGCTTCCAGACTGACTCTGCTCAGGGAATAAAATGAGACAAATGGAAACAAAAAGCAACAAAAGCTGTGAACATCAAAAAGGGGAAAAAACATAATGAAATGCATTTTCTAGTTGTCATGTCCTTTGCTGCCTCCTAAAAACCATCTGTCTGAAAAACTGGATAGATAATGATAAATATTTCACTGACTAGAAATCAGGGCTACTACCAACAAATTTGACAGTTCCACACCACACTTTGCTTGGGGCATAACTTTTCCAGGAGGGTCTTTCAGACAGTATGAAGAACATACAAGAAGCATCATGCTCTAAAACTTGCCCACACTTCACTGGTTTGAGCCCCCAGATAGTTATGCTGAACTGGTGACTCTTGGGATTACAAGGACTGTCTTTGCTATTCTGAAACCCCCAGATATACAGCTCTACCCAAGGAAAGGCCTGGCCACTTAGAGGACCAAAAGACCATTGTCCAGGACATACAGGAAGAAAGACAAGATGAAAGGTTTGCCATTTAATTAGCAGACTACTTCTTCAACTCAGCTGGAAACTACTGGCAATAGCTCTTACTGAGCAATTCACGACTCCATCCTTACTCGTTTTCACTGGATGTGAGAGAGCTCTGGTTGGTGGGACAAGGTTTAGCTTACCTGAACTCTAAGAGCCTGTTAACATGCTCACGTGACCTTTCCCCAGAATCCCCCAAGAGGGGATCGACTCCTGAAGGAAGTGCTTCACCACACCAAACAAAGCCTCCTGCCTTGAGGTTAACAAGACCACATTTCAGGCAGGAGAACTCCTCTATTTTTTTGTTTTGTTTTGTTAAATTAAATTATGGCCTCCTAAAATGTTTGTGAAATTTTCCCTTTTATTGTTGGCCAGATTTTCTATTCACAGTTGCCTGTCAGGTCACATAGCATGTGTGTGTCTGCCTACTACTCACCGCCTCCCTCTCTAGCAGTGTCTGTATTTCACTGATGCTTTTTAAACAATATAGTCGGATTGTAAAATTCTTTGAGATGAAAGGATCCATAAACATGCAAACTATTACCATTGTGACTGATGGCAAAGGAAACAGCAGCAGCTTACTGGAGCAATGAAGCAGTTGCTTAGAAACACTACAATCATGTAAAACAGGAAGAGGGATGGATCAGCTGCTTGTTTACTAACAGACTATAAAAATAAATTAACAGCAGCATTACCATTTTGGTATCTTTAGTATCAGCCCTGGTTACATGTTGTTCTTAAGTGGCCAAAACCCAACTTGATTTTCCTTCATCAAAAATAGTGATGTCTAATAGATACATTTATTTTTCTCTAATCTTAAGAAGCAGGGAGGAAATAAAGACAGGAGATCAAAAAGTAGCAATGTAGTCTGAAGTAACAATATATTCAGAACTTAAACATTAAACAATTTACTAAAAGCTGTAGTCTGTTGCCCCCTCTACTTACTACATGTTTTATGCAATTAACTGGTTAATTGTGCAATTAATGTAGACTGGCTACAGATGAAAAGTAACTATCACACCATGGAAAATTATGAAGTTAGAGGTGGAAAATGTACAATAATTTTATAGCTGGTTTCTATTCAGTTTTAATTTGCACATGTAGCAGGAGTGCACCATGTGCAGCCAGGACCAGCAGTCCCACCAGCTGCAGGGGACTGCCACAGCTATGACTCTTGTTAGCTCTGGGATTCATAACTGAAGGAGCTTGCTTGCTGCTACTTGCCAGTGCAAGGGGCTGAAAAGCAATGGTGTTTTTAGAATGGTTTCTGGCAAACAGGTATCAAAACACCATCATACCAAACTGGCTAGTAATACAGGACTTGCAGATCAACCAACAATAAGGTCTGCTAGCAGGACTCTTTCCCTAAAATTCAGTAATCTTTGGATCAGATCCTTATTGAGGTGAAGATAAGGAACTACTTCAGTCCCAAAAGCTTTCCCTACCACAGGATGGTAAGACACTCAAGAAGTGGTTCAGTAATGAGTAAACAAAAAGGCATAAGGGTTATCATTACTTAACCTTTTTCACGTAATCAGTAAGATAAAAATGAGACATACTATTATGTCAGCTACTCGGGTAAGGATATTATTAATAAGAGAATGCTGTTATGGGATATGTTTCCATCTTCTGCTTTTATTTCAAAAAAGAGAAAAAAATCCCCTTTGGGAACTGAACTAAATTATTAAACCAAGTTTCACAAAAAAACACTGATAGAAAGCAACTCTTAGAAGTGCAAATGCTTAGTCCTTCCTATCTGAAAAACAAACAAGAGTTCAAGTTTATAACTGTTATTAAGTTGGCAAAGCCAAGCACTCAGAAGTTTTCCAGTGCCACCGATAGACGTAGGAAATAATTAATATGTTCCTAGTGTGCCTGTGCTTTATTACCTGCAATAGATGTATGAACAGCATTCAGTTTTCTAGGGCTGTATCCAACCATCTTAACTGTGACACTATTCTCTCTCTCCTGAGCCCCCTGTCTCATTCATTATATTCCACTGCTGTCTGACAGATAACAGTTCTTTTCACAACTCTGATCATGATCAAGCAGTCTGTCCCATGCAGTGAATGATTCAGAGGTCCCATGGAACAAACCATAAATGGTCGTATCATTTAAGACTTCATTGTACATAAATGCAGAAGGGAAATACAGAAAGGAGGACACCTAACTAATTTTGGCATTTTCTTAATTAGCCTGTGACCCTAATGAAGTTATTTTAAAATATTTGCAAGAGGGGAGGTTATGTTTCTGAGGTTTCAAAAAAACTAGAAACTGGGGAGAAGAAAACCCTTAAATTTAATCACATGTTCTCATAATGACCTCTACACCACATGGCTCATCGGCAGCTTTGGAATTAGTGATTTCTGAAAACTTTCTGACAATTACTTTGGAAACCATGGTGGAAGAGGAACAAGTCCTAGTTCTCCTACCCCACAACCACTTCCATCCCTGCTTCCCAGACCTTGCACAGTCAGTCCCCTTGCTCACTGTAGTTCTGGCTCTTTTCCCTCTCTATATTCAATCAGGTAACATTCTCCTCCAGCAAAGAGTGGGTCACTAGGAGGGAGAGTATGTTTAGACATAGCAGCAGGTTATTTGGTGATGACACCAACAAAATAAACTTTACCTATCTACCCCACTCTGAACACATCAGCCAAGGAGATGTAAGTAATAAGGATGCCTTGAGGGGCACTGCCAGCAAATAAGACCTCGGTTTCTATCACGCTTAAGAAGAGCAGTTTGAAACACCTCCTGTGTATCTTCACCATTTCATTTGTGGGGCTTATATGCATGGAGTCAGTGTGGGTGGACAGGATTTATTTCCTGGGTGGAGGGACTAAGCATTCTACCGCCATGGTATAGACACACTCACAGCACAGGAGAAACGGTTCACAGCAGGCCCAAATTACAAAAGTCCAGATCACTCCAAAAAAGGTTGTGCTCAGTCTCAGATTAAAACACAGCTTGTTCAAAGAGAATTTTCAGGAAGTTCAGCTGACAAAATCTTACACAAAACCTATTTTTAATAGGCTAATGAAGTGAGCAAATTGGGACAAATTTTCATGGCATCCAGAAAAGCATGAGCCTGACACAGAGGCAAAGTACCCTACTGTCTTTCAAATCTCTGCTCCTGATCTTAGTGTACTAGAGCTACTCAAAATAAAAGCCAGTGGAATTTTTTAATGTGGGGGGAAAAAATGTATCCTTCCCTAACCTCATTCTCAGAAATGCTCGAAAAGGGTTGGCAAAAAATAAAAAAACAAAAGGCAGCTTAATGCTGAACACCTGATGTGCAGAAGTTTTTGTGCCCATGGTTCAAATTTGATGAAGTTATAAGAAACAAAAAGAGAGACTTGTAACAGGAAGTATCAAATAACCTTAAATCAATAGGGTGGGGCTATCCTCCCTGACAATAATAGAGACCTAAAGAAGGTCACTTTGGGCCTGTAGTAAGCCTGAGGTGTCTTGGGCATTCTGGCATTCCCTGATGGCTCGCTTTGACATGCTGGATCCTCTGTCACCTGGTGCCTTTCCCCTTCTCACATGCCATGTCTTGATGTTCTCAAAGATGCATTTAGGAACTTAATGGCCAGATGACCCAATCCAGAACCCTTCCTGCACTCTGAAGGTCTCTGTTCCTCTATCACTGTGCACGCAGCCCCTCCTCACAGTCTTTGGGCCATGTGGTAACCTGCATAGGCTTCATCTGCAGTGTCTTCAGCAGGTGCCCTCAGTGGATTCCTCCTGCTCCTTCAGCTACTCCCATGCCTTGTGACTCAGTTATAAGAAAACTTGCTTCCACAAGCTCCCTCTGTAGTCCACGAGCCAGGCTTACATTCTCCCTGGCTCCCTTTCCTTCCAGTCACCTGACCTTTCTCCCTCTTGCAACAGGATTCAGATGTGCTAATCTTCTATCCGCAGGTTTGCTGCTCTGCAGCCACTGATTTGTCCCTGTAGCCTGCACCTGACTATGAGACTCACAACTCTTCAGCTCTGCCTCTTATAACTAGGTATAAGGGTTCTATGATCTCATTTGCAAGCTTGGCAATGCAGCCACTGGGCCTCCCCACAGACTGCCCTCTGCACTTTCCTGCAGACATTACTTAATTAGCTGTCTGGCCCCACTCTTAGTAACTAGGGTTGGGTCCCCTGTTACAGGCCTAAAGTTGTCTAGCATTGTTCCCAACTACAGTTACTTCAATAAAAGGTAGCATCAAAAATAACCTTGCTTCTTGTAATTTTGTTTCTTGGACAATCAAGGCTACAGCAACACTCTGACCCTATTATAATAGACAGGGTAGTCTTGCAGGGATGGAAAATAAATATTAGCAACCATATAAAGGTCTAATAAAGGAAACTTGTATGTCCCCCATGTGATCTCCTGGAAAACTATATTAATGGAATGGTAAAGGAGACAATTCTGAATCCATTTCATATATATTTTTCATAGGCAAACTAAAAATAAAACTACATATTTTCTTATCTTCCTTTTATAGACTTTGATCCCTTATCATTTCTACTGCAATTATGTCAATATAGAAAGTGCAGAGGCAAAAGTTGGCTTTTAATATCATCAGTAATAAATTGGGTATTCATATCCTCCTGCTAGTTGGGGTAGTGTAAGTCATTATGTATATTGGGATTAGATATGCATTTATTAATGCGGCCATAAAATGCTGGCAAATTTTCAGATCAGAAGCTGACAATCACTCCAGCAAGCATTAGGAAATAAGTCTGCTAAGCACTCATGTGATCTCCCAAATAATCATTTAAAGAATGTCAAGTAATCTTAATCCAACTCTTTTGGAGTTCAAGAGGCAGAGCCAAGATCATGTACAAAGACCAAAAAGATTCATGACAAGGAATCAAAATTACCTACCTGAAACACATAATAATGGTAACAAGTGAAGGACCACATAAAGTAGTGTCTAAAAAATCAATTCCCTCAGGCATATGTGCAATTAATTACTAATAGAAAAGAACACATTTCCTGCACATTAGAACCAACTCAGACCTGCATCCAAAAGTTAAACTGAACTCAAATATTTTCCCTGCACTCAATATTTACTGTCCATTCTTTTCATCCTGACCAAAAACATAAGTAGCAAAAATCTTGAAAGACTTCCAAGGCAATGGTGTAAAAGAAAGATTTCAAAAAGACTCAGAAGTACCTGAACGTCGGGGGGGTTTTCCCAAATATCAAATCTGAACACTTGAGCATTTTTCTACTGCACTACTGGTTTGCAAACTAATTTAGGGCTTGTGAATCTGGTTGTTTAATAGTGATAGAGGGTATATGGGTTAACTTTCCTGCCGCTCTGGTCCCGGCCTGGCCCACAACAGTGATACAAGCCTAGACCCCACTAGTGTAAAGTTCCTGTCAGTCTCAATCATGAGAAACTGTGAAGATGACAGAATTGCACTAGACATTAGAATCAAAACACAAAATATTATATAATTATTACAGAGATGGGTAAGGCATGGAAAAAGATGAGAGATATGAAACAGACTATGAAAAAAGCTGCAAGAAAGTAATTCATTGACAAAACATGCAATGCCTTGAAAAAAATGGCATCAAAAAATCCAAAGTATGTTGCATAGTATCCTTTAGCTTCTTGAAAATTACTTCAAAAATAGGAAAACTTTGGTCACCCACATTATCTTTCCAACGCCATCCTTATAGCTATTATTTACCAATAAGAGCTACAAGGAGTTAACACGTTATCATGTCTTGTCAGCTGTGCAGCTTTCAAAATACTGGCTACCTGAGGTCATTTAAAGAGCTTTGTCTTCCTAAAAATATTTCTGTACTGGGAGCTGTAAATTATGTACTGTACAACACTATAATTTGATCATCCATGCTGTACAACAGCTTGACTCCAGTACTCAGTCTTGCAGTGTACTCTCCTGTCCATTCTGTGACTGCCTGCAGCAGGTCAGGATTAATGGAGATCCTATGAGATAACATCACAAGCTATGTTACAGCTACTTGGAGAGCTGGGACAGCTAATAGAAGACGATGAACCCAGGCTGGTTTATAGAGTTACCCTTGGGTTCTCTGCAAATTCAGTACTAAGGATAACATTCTTGGAACTCACCATTTCAAAATGACAAAAGGTAAATATATCTATCTGTATTTAATTTTACTAAAAAGAAAAACATGCATATGAAGGGCAGAAGACAAGGTGGACAAGAACAGGCAAAGAAAATAAATTTACCTTAGTATTCCAGTTGTAGGAACTGCCATATCAAAAACAAACTAATGATCTATTTTAGTCAGATATTCATGCTTATGGCTGTAACCAATACTTACTGCTAAAAAGGACTGAGAAAATTGTTTAGATTCTGCTAGGGCAGCTGTGCAATGCTAGACAGGATTTAGTGACAAAGCTCTCTTCACCTACAGAGCTCACCAGACTTGGCAAAATTTGGGTGTTTGTATCAGGGAAAGTGAGGCATGGAGAATACTTGTATAGTTCCACACAGGCAGATCACTTGAAGATCTGGGAACAAAATACAGGACTCCTGGCTTCCAATACCATGTGCTAGCAATGAGATGTCATTCAGAACCCCCTTAAAAACCATTTTTCCTAGCTGGCTTAACTGCATAGTTTCCTCTTTGAGCACTGCATCAATGGATTCTTCAGGAATAGTTGTAAAGGGACAAATGCTGAAGTCCACAGTAGCATTCAATGTAATTAAAAGCAGAACAAAATTTCTACATAAAAATCATGGCCTTTCATTCCACTTAGGCTCCATTTGGCACCCACTGTTTTTGAGTACCCTTCTTTGTACTAAGGTAGCATGTCTAGCTACCAGGAAAGACTGGTTCTTAATCATGTTAAGTACTTGTACATACTGATAATAGAAAACAGCCATGGTCAGAGAAATTTACACTCTAAATGGGCAAGGTAGCAGATGGGCAAAAGGGAATATTATTCATTTTACAAATGAGGAATTGAGGGAAGGTGAAATTAAATCCATACCCAAAGTCTCTAGCAGAACAGACAGATTAATTCCTAAATCTCAGTATCAATATCTTAACCACAAAACTATCTTCTATTTTTCAAAACCGTGCCATTAATTATTTGATACCATGAACAGCGTGTGCCCCTGGCAGCTGGGGGGGCAGGGCTACGCCGGCAGCAGCTAGAGCCCAGCATCGGGGAACAGGGAGCTCCTGCAGACACGCTGGCACTGTTGGCGGTGGGGGGAAGAGGGGTGGTGGGAACTGACCATGGGTCAGTGACCACCTGCAGGTACCGCCCACAGCGGCAGCCAGAGGCAATCACGGACCGGCTGCAGAACCAGCGGCGTGGCAAGCAGCAACCGCCCTCAGGCACCGCCAACAGTGTTGGTGGCGCCTTTTTGCAGGGGGTGCACGTTCACCTGTGTGTACCCCCTACATGTTGCCCTTGTTTGAGACACCAGCATTCTTTTATCATTCTTATTCGGCTCTGTTCCAAGCAAGATAGTCCTAACCTTTTTAATCTCTTCTGGGTTAAGGTATAACACCGTATCTGTTATGAGCCATGTTTTTCAGACTTTATTACTCAGTTATTACACCTGTCATCTCAGGTTTTAGCCAGGGAATTATTTCATTTTATAAATGTTAAAGTGTCAGATAAGATATTTAACTAAAAAGAATGGCTGCTGTAGCCACGATTCACAAGGATGTTTAACTGATACGCATATAAATGTACAGTTTAACAGCTGAATGGTGTACGTATTTGCATGATGAACTGGCTAACAGTTCAGACGGGGCCATTAAGGTAAATAAATATGCATTTTTTAAATGATCTATTTACCTATTTAAATTATTGCATATTTCAGGTCAACATACCATAAACTCTTTCGACAAGCTATGCATATTTATATGGTAAACTTTCCCCAGTCCAACAGCAGAGTGTTTAGCAAAGCTCATAACTGGTATTTTAAAATCAAGGGGCAGGTGGGGGGGAGAAGGGAGGAGTAGAAACATATTTAAAAGTCTATCAACAGCATACTTATACACTCAATTCTTCTTAATATTACTAATTGCTGTTAAATGAGAAAAAAGGAATGACATATTTGTGTTAATAACTGAGATGGAAGAATAAGAGGAAAAAATAGCTCAGGGGTATTAACCCTGCAGGATATTTCAATAGTACTGGACCTTCCTGGGACTTGATGGGACTCATGAACTAAATTGTCTCTGAAAATGAAAGACAAGTTTCAGAACAGTCTCTTACATATACATCCCCTCAACAGGCAATTCGTATAGGAATGAATATAGCAGCCAGCCTCCCTCTCACCTCCAGAGCAGCCTGAAAGTGAAACAGACTTATCCACAGGTCTCCTGCTATGCCAAACTCTCACTGGAATGAAGCCCTGACAGGTGCAGTTCACACAGCAAATTTTTGACATGCAGATCCTCCTTCGCTACACATGGCCTTCCATCTGTGAAAAGCCCAAATAGACAATAAAACAAATAATGCTGGTCTCCAGGGGAAAGCAGAAATAGTAGTAATATTATTGCCCATGGGTTAAACTACTTTGGGTGTTGTTTCATATTTTCCCAAACTTTTGCCTTAAGGTAATACACCATCATCTAAGTAATTAATTTTTCTTTCAGCAAGAATTTATTGTTATTGCCCTCTGAGCATAAACCTGTTTTATATTTATATATATACATATATATATAAAATATATATATATATTCAGAACATTCACCTTCACAGACAGGATCCTACATAGCTATCTATTACCTATGCAAAACATACACGAAGAGGCTCTGGAGACACAGTAACTAGAGAGGCTGAACTGTTTGTGGTATCAAGACCAAGAGCAGTGTGTGCACAGAAGCCTTAGTTGTGGTTCTTATGATATACTTTGTTTTCATTTGGTTTGAAATATCAGCCAGGATTTTGACAATACCATTTTCTTTTATTGATATCAGTGAGAAAATGTCCCTCAAACTTCACCTTGTGTGCTGATCTTTTGCCATAATTTTTGCAGAGCCAGTCAAAATTTTCAGACAAAATATTACTCTTGAAAACAGAAGTATTTTTCAAGGAAAATAAAAAATATCCATATGCCTGCCTCGATTTATATTTTTAAACTGAATATATTATCATATTGTCATTTTTTTAAACAAGCAATAAAAAGCAAAGGCTCTGTTTCACTTCTGATGTGAAAGCAAACTGATTTTGTTTTGTATGAGCAGGTGGTTTGTGGGAGCAATCAGGACAAATTATCACTTAGGCATACAAGCACACACATACACATTTCAAAATGAGGCCAGGTACAGAGATTACACCTTTTTGGTATAAGTGATCAGAAACTGATCTATACCTGTAACAGAACAGAAGTCTGGCACACATATATTGGTTTAAAAATGGCAGAACCTAGTTTAAGATTTGCCCACCCCCACACCTCCAAAGGGTGAATGTGTGTTATGTTCACTACCAAACTCAACTACACCGCTTACAGAAAACTTCGACTGATCTCATCTTGGGCTTTTTGAATGTCTGCAGTTAGCCTTAGAGGCATGTAAAAGAGTATTAATCAAATGTGTGGGCTATTGGTTGTGAAGAAACTTTATAAAAACTGAGCTTCATGACTATCTGGCAAATATCCTTGTGCAAAGCACAGGTATTGATACCTCTTTGTGAATTTGACTGAAACGTAACCATAAGTGCAGGCAGTTTTTCAACGAGTCAATCTCTCTTAAAACTTTCTGATCCCTACCGGATTGTGATGCTGTCCCTGGTGGATCTGTGAAAATGTCCTTTTCTTTGTGTAAAGCATTGTTGCGTTTTGACCTGCGTATGTTTGCTTTTTCACAAACTTGAGAAAAATGCAGACTTTTCATTCATTTTGCACTTGTGCTAAGGAAAACAAGGCTTTAGTAGGACAACCGAGATACAGTACCATCAGTTGATCAGTTCATTTGTATGTTGCAATCATAATTATAAACAAACAATGCCACTGAGATAGCTGTGCTCATCTGAAGATTTCAAAGTGTGTTAGAGACAGGGTTTACCTTCATCATCCTTGCAGATGAAGAAACCAAGGCTAGGAAAAGTTAGCTGGTTATTTTGGAAACTGCTCCATGGTAAATGTGAAATGACTTTGTGGTGACTTAGTCTAACTGTAGGACGAAGCATGTTTTGTGAAACATTCCCTGATTTCTGTTCAAGCAAAAGCAGGTAACTATTTCAGAGTGCATCCACATAGCATGCAAGCTTCACAATTTGAGACAACTACAACTCGTCTCCTAGCAACAGGGTCCAAGTGGGAAATAATGCATAATCAGACTCAGTAGAACAAGATACGTTAAAACTTAAAGTTGTTCTCAACAGGAATACAACAGTAAGCATGCAGAACACAGAAAAAGAGACATTTTAGATTTGAAAGAATATATAGGCACAGAAAGCTCTGAAGAATAAAAATCAATGACATTTGCTAAATGGAGCCGAAACACCTAAGAAAGGTGAGCCTGTTTAGTGACACCCCATTAGGAAACAGAACAGCAGTCTGCAGCTCTACAGAGGCATTCAAACTAAGTCCTCTGAAGAGCTGGTGCTGACAGAAACCTGCTGACTAAGAAAAATTCTTTTCTATATTTAAAAATCGCACCAGATGGTGCTAGCAGTAGGATGCTGCATCAAGTTGTTATGACTGCGGGCATTCTCATCTATCACTGAGGGTCTAGAAATACTTTCACCATACTTCAGGTCTTAATCTGAAGCCTGCAAAATGCTGCATGCACATACTTGGGCAATTTATTATGTATGAGGTACCTCTGGCAACAGACTCCTTTGGAAAAAGCTTCAGTAGATCATTATGTGGTTAAGCACGATGAGGACAACTGAAGTAGCTAGAAATCCATATTGTCCAGCTCACTGAATGAAATTCTACCCTACCCCTTCCTACACAAGTTCCACTGCAATAAAGTGTAGATGTACTCTGTATTTGCCTGGGCATTGCACACGATGGTAGGGCTCTGCGAAACAGTAACGTTCTGCTTCAACTTCCATTTTGACGGAACAGTGTTTCACTTCGTGTTTTGCTTCATTTCGAAAGCACTGCTCCATTCTGTTCTGTCGAAACAGTTTCACTTCCTCCAGCCCAGCTGAGTTCCCCAGTGCTGCGAGCCACCAGGAACCGAGCTGGGCGATGGGAGGTGCTTCACCCAGCCAGGCTCACAACCCTGTGGGACTCAGTCCAGTGGTGGGAGGTGCCGGCTCTGCCCTCCTTCTGCCACTGGGCTTAGCTCCCTGGGGCTAGCGAAGCCGATCGGAGCACAGCCCGGTGGTGGGAGGTGAGCAGAGCCGGTGTTGCACTCCAACGGGCTCCTCCAGCCCCACAGGGCGCAGCCCAGCAGCAGGAGGCAGGGAGAGGCAGGGCTGCACTCCCTGCCCGGCTAAGCCACTTGGGCTGTGGAGCTGCTGGGAGCACAGCCCAGGCTCTCCCCTGTCTCCCACCACCTGGCTGGCTGCTTCAAAACTTGAATGTTTCATCTGGCCTCATTTCGTTTCAAAGCTGTTTTGAGGCTCTTTGTTTCATTTTCATGTCACTGTTTTGAGCTTGAAATGAGTCAAAACAGTGTCAAAACAAAGCAGCTGGCAAAGCTTCGCACAACCCTACATGGAGGGTCTGTGTGAAGGCAGAATTCACCCTCAAGGGTGCACAGGCCATGGAGTTTTGATGCAACCACTCTGCAGCCACTGCCTCTTAGAAACCCTGAAGCATGATACCCAGTGGCTAGATCTGCCTTAATTATGTGCCCAGAGGCTCTTCCCCAGATTTCTGTCACTATTCCCTTCTCATTCTGCATTACTACGGAAATACTTCCTGTAGAGCTAGAAGGTGCACAGTCCCCTACATTGCCACTCCATATGGTAGTGAGGATGGTGCCTTTAAAGGTCTGAGCTTCCTGGATATTTTTTTTCTTTTTGGTAGGGGGGGTTGTTTTGTTTTGGACGTGGGGGGAGGGAAGGGGGAGAAGGGAGGAAGAGTGTGTGCACTTTACTGTGAAGATTTGTTGCTTTGCACATCCACTTGGATCTGGATCCAGGATAAAACTGAGCTCTGGCTAGTGCTTTAAGCACTGAGAGTACCCTTGATTATATATTTGCATGACTGGACTGCATGCTTTAATAATACAGAAGGCCCTGGACAAGGCCTCCCTCAGTTATAGGAGTTAGTTTATCCTACTTTTGCAGCCATGAGCATTTCTAAGTGTGCTGAGGGTCTTTGCAACTTGTAGAAGGAAGTACATCAATCATCGATATGTCCCAGCACCAGTGGCCTCTCCAGCAGTAGAAATCTAGATGTTTTCTGCTGCAGGAGTGGCATAAAAATGGATGAAGCACAGCCGAGACTCAGTGCACTGAAAAGCAGAACATTCATTCTGGAAATCTGTCTAACTATAGGGCCCCTCAGGCCCCTCAGGACATGAGCACCAGTTTGCAGATTGTGCCTTCAATGAGGTTGAGGTCCCAAGTTAAAGTTCTACTGTAAAAACCTTTAAATATGTCTGAAGGCATAGTCATCCCCAAGCTAGACCTGCCACCCACAGCTTTTCCATTATTAGTCGCAGGAGCAGAAAAGCCTGTCAGGATCATATCCTCCTAGCTGTCCCCTTCACCCACACACCTTCTCCCTTGCCTTTGGTTACAATGACAGAGCTCTATCAGAATCTGACACCTGTCAAAAACAGCTTGCAAAGCCAATGAACCAAGCTGCTTTCTTTGCCTGAGGGTTTATCCCCTCCTCTTCCCCAACACTCTGCCTGTTTCTCTCTAAATCACACCATTGTGTAGCTACATCTTCTGGCCACCTCTGCTCTTTACCAGCATGTGCCATCACTCAAATAGAAGAAGACAAAGCAGTGAGGAGACACCCTCCCAGCCTTTTAAAATACCCACAATATTTTTATGAGTTATTAAACACACCAACCCTGCTGAGTGATGATTTTCATGTTATAGGTGTCCCCACAGGAATTTTTTCCTTTCTCTCTTTTGCCATGGCAACCAGGGTTTCCAAGTACTTTAGAGCAAGACAATGCTTCACATTTTATGAAATAATGTTTATAGCAGATAAGGCTTGTTTCCTTTTTTCTGCTGTAAAATGAACAAGCTCTTTAGTAAAGTGAGATGATACAAATAAAATCTGTATAGCAAAAGCTTATTCCATGTGCATTGAGGGATGTGGGAAGAAAATAACCCACTTTTAATAGACTTAGGTCCAGAATTCTGATGAAAGGAGGGGGACTGAACAGAACCAGACCTAGTTAATAGTACATTAGACACATCTACACGACATGCTAACTGTACAGTAGCCTAATAATACTGCATAGTAACATGCCACAGCACAAACTGTGCTAATATGTTTCTGCACAGTATTTATTAGACTACTGCACAGTAGCTTCACTAAAAAGGCATTGGTGGGTGCTACTGTGCAGTAACTGTGGTTACTGCACATTTATTTGGTACTTGATTATACAACTACTAAATTAAATGTGCAGTAACCACTGTGCATTAATAAATGTGTAGACACACCCACTGTGTACCAAAGAACACAACCATCCCAAAACCTTCCATCTACATGGAAATGCAGCAGAAATCAGACACTGGCAGAGCCACTTCTCGGTTTATCGACCCCTGTGAATCCATTCAATTAAACCTTAAACCTGCTTTCTCCCAGGTCCACAAAGCTTAAGAATCAACATTTAACCTCCCTTTGCTTAACTTCCCACTCTGTGTGTGGTTGGTTCAAGCCAGAAAAGATAGCAGAAGCCAGGAATAGGCAATGAGCCCCAAAGTAGAGAGTGGGTGTTCTTAGGAACTGGTAATTCAAGGTTTGTTTTAAAAAGCATGAGGGTAAAATGCACAGTTGTTTACCATGGCTGTGATAATGAGGCAGGTTGATTCAAAAGACAACTCTGATTATCACTTCAGAGTTGCATGTTTCCCACTACTGCATGACCAGCAAACGTCACCATAGCAATAATGAACCTTTATGACCACACAGCTCGTGTAGCTGCAAGTTGGGTGACACTTTCTACAAATAGTTTTCAACAAGAAAAAGCCCCTTGAAAAAGGGGACTTCCTTATGCATTGTTATCCACTCTAGGTTAAAAGATCCTTTACTGAAATAACTCTAGACAGTGTTCCACAAGATAACTGTAGCAGTACTTTTCTTTTTTTCACTTATCTTAGTTTCTTGGGTGCCCTTTATTTTTGTATTGTGGAACATGAAAAATTGAGGCATCTAAACGTGTGTGTCATACTATCTAAAAGGGGGGACTTGAAGCCCATTTGTAGCCAATTGAAAAACTCTGTTTGACATCAGTGAATTTTAATCATGGTCTAACATGACAGAACCCTCTATTACCACTTTTTCTCATAAGTGCAGTTGAGGATAAATAGAAAACAAAATCCTTTGCTGACTATTTTGATGATCCCTTCCAAACTTCCTGGTTTGGAGGGCTCTCTGAGAGCTGGGAAAGGGAACTAGGAAAAGCAAAAGTGATGCCAATTACAAGGCCTCTTCACCTATGCAGCAAATTCAGCCAAAACTAAAAATGAAAGATCAGAATAAACTACAATAGTGCTATAGTACTTTAATTAATAGACTAGTATCAAAGCATTTTAATTATTAAAATGACAGGAAATGATATGGTATCAAGGACACTCCAGAGAGAAGAAAAGTGAAATGGGATAAATACACATAACCCCAAACTCTAAGCGGTTTTGTCAGTGATGCAATGTTTGCTTTAAATATGCTCAGTTTGAGTGAGAAAGATCAGGAAATAAAGTTTTTAACTTGGTTTTCGTAAATCTGGGACGTGTTTTTCAGAGAGAGGTAAAAGAGCATGACTTCTGCTACCACTCAGTAAATGAGCTAGTTTCTGTAGAAGGGAGAATGGAACTATAACATCCATTTGTAGATATATTATCTCATAACCAGTCTCCTATTAGTCTAACTTTAAAAAATAATGCTAAACTTACTGATTTTAATCTTTCCTCACAAGCATATCCCTTCTTTTCATTACCACTCTTGCACATCTTTAAGACGATTTGAAATAAGTCAATCCATTTAATGAATTTAAATTTGAGGGACAGGCTAACCAATATCTATTATATATACATACATACATACACACACACACTACAAGTAAAGAGAGGTAGTTAGACATACTAGTCTTAAGTCAAGCAGAACGCAGGGCAGGATGGCACCTTAAGGAGTCTGTACACGAGCATGGAGGCTGCTCTGACATGCTCTAATTACAGTGCTTCACAGCAGACTCAATCAAATCTGCTGAGGTAGGGACAGAAGTTACACATCACCTGGTTTAAGTGATCAGAAACTGGTTAAAACCTGTAACATAACAGAAGATCAGCACACATAAACCAGTTTCAAAATGGCTGAAACTGGTTCAAGATAAACCTGGTTGAATATCACATCAGACTTAACTGATTTATGAAGCTTCTGGCCCAGACCCCTTCCTGGTTCAAGTTAAAATCACAGTCCCTCAGCATCCCAGCATGCTCTGCAGCCCTGGGTTGGGCTGGGTTGTGCTGTCTGCTCCTGCAGAGAAGGGTTTGGGAACAGGGGGGCGGAGGCAGAGACTGCCCCCCAACAGGCAAACACCAGCTAGGACCTGGGGCAGGGGGCGTTAAACACACCTTCCCCCAAGTACAGAGCTTCCCTGCTGCTAAACCCACTCAAACTTACTGCTGGCTGCAACTGTAGACTACAAATCCCAGAGGCACCTGGATGAAGGAGGAAGAAGTAATGAGCAACTCTGAAAAGTTCTGCTCGGCTGCGATTGTGTACTGCAAATCCCAGAGACCTCAGGGGCAACAGGAAGAGGAGTGAAGAGGAAGCCAGCTCATGCTTGCTATGTTCCAGAGAGGCTTCCTCTAGTACCCCCCAGCTTCTGGGCTGAGCCAGATGTGTGGTTTCATTTCCTGAATGAAAAGTAAAAGCGTGTCCTGTTGTTTCTCAGTTTAATCTCTGCATCATAGACTAACCTGCAAAGACTAAATCGATTTAGCCTCAGGCTTTTTGGATGTCTGTACTTAGCCCTGGAGCATGGTAATAACCGCAGCCTAGCAGCCTCCCACATGTCACGTATCAGCATCCCCATGTTACAAAACGGCAACTTGGGTACTTGAACTAAAGCTCGAATGACCTTCGGTTTAAGCCCTCTTGCTGCCATTTTCAAGCTTGGGGATGCTGGTACACGAGACGCTGCAGCACTTTAATTAGAGTGGCTCACGGAGCCGCTTTAACTAAAGTTCTGCCCCTCCCAGCCTAGAGCAAGAGTAAAAAGTGCCTTTAAAGACTAACTCATTCAGAGAGGCATAAGTTTTCAGAAGCAAGAGCCTACTTCATCAGATAGTTTGAAAAAGAACAGAGCATCTCATAAAATAGGCTGTAACATACAAAAAATTAAGAGCACCATTATGTTATCTTACATGATCACCAAGTTTTATATAAAAGCATATACAAGATTAAAAGGATAAAAGAGTACGAAAAACAGGTTTCTGGAAAGGTTGCTTTCATAAAATATATTACTCTGTGCCAAAAACAGGCAAATTTGATCCTTCTGTTCAAACCTAATTTCAGAGAATCTAATTCATAATGCTCAGATAATATTCAGAATATCATCCAATAATTGTAGCACTTTACACTGCAAAATAAAAACGCAGTCTTGTCATCTGGCTTGTCAAGACTGTCATCATATAAATTCAGACAGTATCTCCCGTTATGAGATTGTCCCAATAAAGTCTCTTTTTACTATGCTACTAGTCCAGACAGCACCATGGGAAGAAGTCATATTCCTTTTGAAAGAAAGTATTTCCATGGCAATAGAAGTCAGCTATAGCAACAATCTACCATCATCTTTTCCCAATACCTACCACAGTTGGAGGTTTGCACAAAATGAATATGAAGTAGAAGAACAAAGAAACAAGTTTTAACCACTGCTATAGTACTTTGCTTCTCCCAAGATGATTGGAACGGTTCAGTTTTATAAGATCATTCAGATCATAATGTTTCTTAAACAGTTAGCTCTTCAGCTTATAGACTTAGTCCTGCACAATGTTGAGCACTTCCAGTGAAGTAAGCAGCAATCACACATCCTACTGACACAAAGGGGAGTGATGAACAATCAGTTGCATAACACTTTGGTCTGCTTTGTAGTTGCATGGAGGCAAAAATCCCTGTTGAAGCAAATTCTAATGATTTTACAAGAAAATGCCATTGCATAGTTAATGTCAATAATTTTTGTGGGTGATGATCTTTTACTGGACCAAGTACATGGTTGGGGTAGACTTAGGTAAGTTTTCAAATACATTAGGAAAAAATCAGAAAGGTTTTAAAATGACAAACTGATTCTTATATTACATTTCTAAACCTCCCTCCCAGCATTAATGACCTGATTAAGAGCAATTTTTTCAAAGGTTTTATGGCATAAAATCATAGTCTGAAAATCTGGCACCTAATAAAGAACCAGCCTTTCTTTAATCAGGAGAAAATTATTTTTCCTAGAAAGGAGGAGAGAGGCAGCAAGTTTCTGCCTTCCCCTAAGTGTCCTAGATGTACAGAATATTGGTAGGGAAATATCTAGCCAAGGAAGATAAGGAGCAGAAACGTAATACTGGTGTTCATAATACATAGTTGTTTCAGTCTCCTGTCAAAAGTACAGCTGAATGGCTGGTAGAAAGCTTTACTACACTCAGATAAGAATGCATGGAATAAAAGACTAGTTTTGCAAGGTAAATTACGATACAATAAAAATATACTCCTCAGAAACCAAAAACTCACCACCTTCTCTCCCCATCCCCACCACACAAAAAAAAAAAAAAAGAAAACCATATTAGGTAGAAACTACACTAACTGAAATTCAAGTTCTAGGCCACTCTGAATAATGGACACTTCAAGAGAAGTAACTGCTTAAAAGCCAAGTTAAAATAATACTGTTTTGCGGTATTGCATGAAATATTTTTTTGATATCAAAGTCATCTGCTGCCTAATGGAAGCCCTGTGGCAAGCTCCAGTGATCTTCTTGGAAGTCTGACATCTAAACTGAGGTCTACCTTCCTGGTGAATTAGCATTTCCAGCTGTGTAGACTAATATCTCTACAAAGTAGTAGTGAGGGAAATCTTGTGGCTATAATGTGACAGTTGCCCCATGAATGCCAAAGGGCTTGGGATAAAATAACAAATATTCCACTCTGCTGATGAGTTGGTGATAACTCTCTATTTTAAAAGATATAAACAGATCCCAATGATTTTGGAGCTACTTTAGTTCCAAAAATAAGTACTCAAGGCTAGGGGATTCCCCTTATTCTCTGTCCTACTGAGTAGGGATTCTTTAAGATTCCTGGGGCATTCTCCTCCCTCCTTCCACATGTGACTTCCTTTAGTGGTCTTCCCTAGTAGGACAAAAGGAGAAGGACAAGATCCACTAACTTTCCCCGCCACTAGGCCTTTATCAGAAACTATATATCCTCACCAAGACAACCCAAAGAAAGACAGGTGAGTGCCTGAAATGGCACGTTGTTTTCTAATGATACAGAGGCAATGCAAGATTTAGGGTGGAAACAGAGAGTTTACATCAAACTTTCTCTTCAAGTATCAGTTTTGAAATCTAAGGGTTAACAAAACAGGGGCCCCAAATTGAAGCTGTAGGTTTTTAAAAACACCCCTTCAATTTAGGGCCAAGTAAACCTGTGTGTTGTGCACACACCTGTCTCTCCAGTGGTGGGGAGGGTGAGCTGCCGGCAGGCAGAGTGGTCCCCGGACTGCAGCAGCAGTGCACCTCCCCAGGCAGCACCTGCCCGCAGGCACCCAGCTCAGGCAGTCCCAGGGGGCACCACAGCCATGGAGGGAAGCACTGGGAAGGCTTGGGGGGAGGTGGAAATTAGATTTGCCCCTTTTTTTTTCTTGGGCGGAGCTTGCCTTCCCCCGGCTGCTGCCAAGCTGCCCGCACAGGCTGTCTTCACAGCCCATGAGCTTCACTCCGCAGCTGTAGGACAGCAAACTAAAACTCCAAGGAAGTTTTAGTTTGCTGTGCCCCAAGTAATTTAAGGTACATTACACCGCCAAATTTGCTACAGTGGCTGAAATTACTGTGCAATATGCCACTGACGCGTGCAAATGCCAGCACCATTAAAATGGTGAAAAAGCATTTAACCTGCTTTAAAGTGTCATGCACATATGCCCCTTGTTTCATCTGCAACATGGCCTAGAACCATTTGGGATAGCTTTTAGAATACAGTGCATCACATTCTTACATAGCCATGGTGCAGAATGTCCTGATGCTTCTAGTATATTCTGTAGTTCAGCTACTGGAATAAACTAAAATAAGAAAAAGTGATGGGAAATATATAACAGTTACTTCTAAATAATATTGCAAATCATGATCTAGTGAATAGGGTACTGATTTAGGAGTCAGGAAAATTTTGTTCCTTTCTTGTTCTAGCACTGACCTGCTGTGACCCAGCAAATTATTTTGGCTTTGTCCTCTCAGCCTTTTGTCCAAGTTAGTTTGTTAACTAATACCATATTATCCAGTTAGTTGGCAAGTACTTCAGAGCTAAAATACTCTCACTGTTTATCTGCACAATTCCCGCCACAATCCAGTCCCAGTCTTTTTAGGGGGCCTGCATAGCCAGAACTGCCTAAGGGTAAGCTTAAATCTAGGTATTTCTGTAGTGTTGATAGGATTGCTAAGGCAATGGAATTACAGAGGTTTGGACCAAAGGAAATCTCATGAGCCCAGCAAGAAAAGTAGTCTGTTATACAAGGGCATGATTTGACCTGATGATTCCTATTGCTGATATGAGGCATGAAAAAAAATAAAGAAACCAAATCTAGGGTTAGGGTTTGCACAAAATGCACAATTTTAAAATCTTTTAATGCAAACCATATTTGATATTAGATCACTGAGTAATGGAGATATGATTCTATTAGAAGAGTTGTCTGTCTTTGGGTATATATATTGATAGTTAATAGATGAGAAACTGGTATATAGGAAATGTTCCTAGGCTTCAAAGGACTAACCGAACTAGCGCTCTCTGTGGACTGAAATGGACCTTATGAAGTTTTTTGTATGAGCTCTTAAATATCAACATCAATTTTATGCACTACAGTTTCAGCACAGAACTGATCTGTAGGTTATTTTAAACCTCTACTAGTAAAAAGGACATGAAGCAGGCCATGCTTAGGAGTGGCTAGATTTAGTTGAAGTTTTTATATACAGGTAAGCAGGAGAAGATACTGCTTTTTCCCTCCTCTTCCAGTGAATGAAGAAATGCCTGGCTTTTTGTACTAATTCATAGGTCCACTAAATGCCAGGCATCATTAAGTGTAGGATACTTATTGCAGCCCCCTTATAACTGCCGACACGCTCTTCACACATCTAACTGAACAGCAGGTAGGCAGTAAAGAAAATTCCTTTGAAACTTCCCCTCCTATCTGTCAGTCAGCAGGCAGTCATAGAAAATTAGGACTGGAAAGGACCTCAGAAGGTCATCTCACCCAGTAGTTCTCAACCTTTTTGGACTCAAGGCCCCCCTCACTCCCAACCTGCACCCCCAGCCTGGCGGGCGCCCCTCCTGCCCGACTTGCAAGCCTCCCATCCCCCTGCTGGTGCGCCTCATTCCTGACCCACTGCCCTCTGCCCCCAGGCCCCAGCCCCCCAGTGTGAGGAGCAGGGGGTGGATATGCACATGCCTCCCCCAATTTTGGAGCCCACAGCAGGCATGGGGCTGCAGCGTGGATGGACCAGGTAGAAACCACCTCTACCCCCTCAGGCTGCCCATGTTGGCCCTCACCCCACCTCCCTTCTGGGGTAGAGCCATGACCTGAGGGGAGCAGCATCAATCATGGCTGAGCCATGGCAATGCGGTAGAACTATGGCCTGGCACAGCACAGGAGTTGGAGGTGGGAGGAGATGAGGGCAGCACCCCACCCCACCCCACCCCCGGACCTATTACTTCTTGTGCAGTTGGTGGCACAGATAGTGTAAGGGTCCCAGCAGCAGTGGCAGCAAAAAGTCTCACTGCCCCACTCTTCCCTCCTATGTTGGATCCTGCCTGCTGCAGCCATGGTCCAGACAGGCTGCAGCCAGGTGCCTGCTGTGAATGCAGAGATCGGGGCGGGGTGGGGGGGATGGGCCACGGAGAAACACCCTGGATGTTTTACCTATGCCCCTCCCTACCCCAAGATATTTCAGGGAGCTGCAGGAGCTTCTCTCTACCACTGCTTGGCTGCCATGTACCTGTGTGCAAGCGCTCACATGCATGTGGAGCCTCCTGCCAGCATCCTCCCATTCCCCCAGCATTTTTAATGTTTATTTGTGACCCTTTGATAAGTTCTTGTGACCCACTTTTGGGTTGCGATCCACAGGTTGAAAAATGCTGATCTAGTCCCACCCCCTGCTCAAAGCAAGACCCTCACCAGCTAGATCATCCCAGCCAAGGTTTTGTCTAGCCCAGTCTTAAAAATCTCCAGGGATGGAAGTTCCACAACCTCTCTGGGTAACCTGTTCTAGCACTTTACTACTCTCCTAGTGATAAAATTCTTCCTAATATCTAAACTAAACTTCCCTTTCTGCAACTTGAGACCATTTCTCCTTGTTCTGTCATCTGTCACCGCTGAGAAGTCTACATCCATCCACTTTCAAATTATTCCCTTCAGGTAGATGAATCCTGCTATTAAATCCCCCCTTAGTCTTCTCTTCTTCAAACTAAATAAGCCCAGTTCTCTCAGCATCTCTTCAGAAGTCATGTACCCCAGCCTTTTAATCAT
Source organism: Crocodylus siamensis (assembly GCF_052110815.1). Classification (NCBI taxonomy): domain Eukaryota; kingdom Metazoa; phylum Chordata; order Crocodylia; family Crocodylidae; genus Crocodylus; species Crocodylus siamensis. The sequence goes on along the minus strand of NC_143401.1, from coordinate 34,644,075 downwards.
TTCTGTTGCCCTCCACTGAACTCCTCCAATTTGTCCACATCCTTTCTCTAGTGGGTGGCCCAAAACTGGACACAGTACTCCAGATGTGGCCTCAACAGTGCTGAAGAGAGAGGAATTACCATTTCCCTCAATCTGCTGGCAACACTCTTATTAACGCATCCTAGGTATGCCATTAACCTTCTTTGTAACAAGAGCACACTGTTGGCATATTCAGCTTATTGTCCATTGGAACGCCCAGGTCCTTTTCTGCAGAGTTACTGCTTAGCCAGTTGGTCCCCAGCCTGTACTGGTGCTTGGGATTGTTCTGTCGTAAGTGCAGGATTTTGCACTTGGCCCTGTGGAGCCTCATGAGATTTCTTTTGGTCCAATCCTCCAATTTGTCTAGATCTCTCTGAATCCTAGTCCTACCCCTCCAGCAGATCTACCACTTCCCTGACGTTGGTGTCATCTGCAAACTTGCTGAGGGAGCACTCCATGCCATCTTCCATGTCACCGATGAAAATATTTAACAAAACCAGCCCCAGGGCCAACCCCTTCAGTTTTCCACTTGATACTGGCTGCCAACTAGATATCAAGCCATTGACTACTACTCTCTAGTATGGTATAAAAAATTCAAGAAGCCTTTGTCTTTCTGCTCTCAGAAGGATGCCCTGCCTACGGTGGAAATAAGGAGGTTAGGTGTGAGAGGACAAAATAAGAGGATCAATAGAAGACAAGGACAGAGCGCTTTCCTGACTCTCTCTCCATGAAAAAGCCAATACAGCAAAGGACTCCTTTTTGACCTAGGAAATCTGAGACTAACTTGCTTTCTACCTACCTGTTTTAGGTTTAAGGTCCCTCCAAAAGCATGATTCTCAATGGCACAAGAGTCACAAAAGTATCAGCACAAGAGTATCAGCAATCCAAGATGGTAGCTAATCTTAAAGCCATGCATTCACTTTATACTGTTTTAGTTTGAAAACCACAAAAGCCCAATCTCAAGCTGTTAAACTGTGCTGTTTCCATAGCAGGCTATTCTACAGTGATCGAGTTGGTAATTTTGGAAGTGTCAGTGTTAAATTGCAGGAGAGTTGAGGGCTGTTGCTATATATCCCTTATTTAGTACACAATGCCAAATTTAGGCTATTAAGTTGCAGTGTTGTGGATAATAAGAATACTGCATAGACTTATTTTGTAGGCTAAAGATCATCTTTCCTGAAAATATGATGAACTGTCATATTCTGCACGAATAATTTATTTTTAATGTAATTTAATAAAATGTCTGAAATAATGTTTTTTATAAGCAGATTTGACTCTCATCCTTGTGTGCATAATATCTATTAAGACTCTCAAGCACACCCACACTCATACCCCTATTGTTTAAATAGGAGTGAAACGCTCATTCACTATGATAGCCACTACCAAATACAATAAAATTGCAGGTCATGGTTCTCTAACTAGTTGCTGCTTCCCATTTAATTTAATGAGAAACCCCTGGCAAACTGTTGTTGTACAGCAGACAAATTGAATAGCTATGATTGCACAAGACCTATTCTGCAAAACTACATACAAGCCGCCCTATGTTAACCGAACATGTATCGCAAGGTCAATCATTCACAATTTAAACAATGCCACAATTAAATTTGCCTGTGCAAGAGTAGTTCGGCTACTTGGGACATGTGTATTACAATCCAGTTTGTAATTGTATACTCCATACTATTTTTTCCACTGGGTTTCTCTCTCCTTCAGTGCCCAGGATTGACAGTGCTGAAGTAATGACTGACTAATCAATAATTTGTTTTCATCTCAAGTGTTCAGTGTGTGGTTCCACACCATATTTATGTCACATGAGTCAATCCTTACTCTGAGAACAGAATTATCAATTTCCTCATGGTTTTTCTTATGACATTCATCACCACGCTGAGCGCTTCACAAACATTAATCTAACAACATTCCTGCAATGAGAGGAAGCTGTGTTATCTTCATTACTGCAGACAGCAACCCAGGGCACAAAGAATTTAAGGAGAAAACTATCCACTCATTTTAGGTATCAAACACAAGACATGCAGGTTCTGGATTCCCCCTGCTGAGTTATTAAGAGTATAAATCATTTTATGCTTTCAAAACACAGTTTACATTGACTTCAAGTGCTTGGGTGTCAAGTTAGGAGCCCAGAACATAAAGAACACACAATCTGATTTAACAACTTGATCAGGAACTCTGTGACAGCAAGAAATAGAATACAAAGCTCCAGGCGAGCATGCAACTGCTTTAATCATGGAACTCTGTCCATTTTCCTCCTGTAATCCCATTATTCATTCCTTGCCCTCCTTTGAACCTCTGCAAGCAATAAAGCAGAGATCCCACAGGCATCAGCCTCCTTTGCTACAGAAATAAGGCCCACCCCTAGAGCAGTTACATCCTTGCACTGAATGAGGCAGGGATCATGTTCTTTCCCTGGGTTACAACAGAAACTCTTCAGAGGCAATAATAAAAGTTTCTACTGAGCACGCACAAAAGGAATTTTTTAATAAATAATAGGCATAATTTGGGCAGATTTTTTGAGGGATGACAAGTCCCTAACATAGACCACTAGCCCCCTCACAAAATCAAGCCAAAGCTCTGAAAGCAAAAACAATATAGAACACTACCAATTCAATGAGAAATAGTAAAGTACACTTAAGAAGTTTTGCAGATTCATTTCTAGATGTTTAGATTTAACTCACATGAAAGTAGACGAGCTGCATAATAGCTTCTATTGCAGCTTCTTTTGGATGAGGATTTTTTTTGTCGTTGTTATATTAGTTTCATTTTTATTTATTGGGTTGCTAAAATGTCTGTGAAAGGCAGGCTCCCCACCTTGCTAAAACCACAATGCACATATACTGGGGCTGGGTGTTGGACACTAATGTCTTCTAGGCTTTTTTGTTCATTCTTAAAGCTCCCCATAACACTGAAATTGAGTCAATTAAAGGAATTATAAATAGTTTCAGATACAATGCCTGCTCCAAGTTTCTTTATTCACTTTTGTGCTTTTTCTCATCATAGGTTTCTATTTTTAAGATCTATTTCTTTTGTCTTCTTTCTCCGTGTCCATCCAGAAAAGAAACCAGTTGAGGCCAAGGAAACAGAGGCACAAGCTGCCATCAAACACACAGCATAAAACAAACAAGCAGAGTCATATTTTATTATAATCTTGATCCCTTACAGCTATCTTATTTTTTTGTTAACAGTGCCTATGTAAACAAGAGATTTCCCCACCCCCCCCCCAAGCAAAAACAGGTTTTCACTTTGGTGATGTCCCTCAAAGTGACAAACTTTTACACTTACACAAAGCTCCTAGCAGGCTCAGAGAAAGTGACATTAAACTTCCCCAAATGCGGTTAAATCCCAGATTTTTCCACAAAGAAAAATCTTTCTGTTTCAACCATTAGCCCCACCTCTAAGTGATTTACTTTTTAACCTGCTCAGTTTAAACTTGAGTGATAATCTTGGCCTGGTGGTGTAGTGAAAGCAGAATAGCGCTGTGTTCTATGTATGCTTCTTGAATTTGTATTTAACATTCCCATCTGAAAAAAGTTTGACTACACCAGCTCTGGGTTTTCATTTGCTTTTAATATGGAAAGAATCAGGTGGTAGGGGAGAGCTTCAAATCACTACAAATTATCAGCTTGTAGCAATTCATTTTTATGTACTCTTCTTATTCTGTTTTCACACTTTCTTTTCATCTGTTCATGCTTTGGAGGAAGCTTAAAACCAGAACCAGCCAGTCATACAAAAACTTTCAGAATTTGTTCCATGCAATGCAAGAGAAGATCCTTATTTCAAACCTATTTAAAATTCTTATTTCAAACCAGCAATCCAAAATGTTCCACAGGCACATGGGAAAGTGAATAGATAAACTAGCTCAGTCAGCAAGTTTTCCTCTTCTGAATTTTATTTCTGAGGTTTTGATCATTTTGGTTACAGACAAACAAACAAACAGGAACATGTTTCGACCAGACTAGGAAACAGAGAAACCCTATAACAACAAAAGAGCATAAAGCTCGCCCTTCTTAAATGCCTTCCTGACTCTTTAGGAAGTACCTGTTGCTCAGCAGCTTGTTGCATGTTCTACAAGAGCCCGATTAGCAGAGCTGATTTTTGGATTAGCAGCACTGAAAATAATTCCTTTCTTATTCAACAAAATATTTAGCTCAACTCCAATTAAATATTTTTCTGATTTTTTAAAACAAATCACAAAATACAAATTTGCATTAAAATGTATTGTTACAAAGCAAAATATTATTTTGAAGTGCAGAGCAAAATGTTTCATCACAAACCTGTCAAAATAAAGCATCCCCTTTTCCAGATGTTACAGCATTTTTAATAGCTTAAAACAAGTTGGCAAAATCAAAACAAATTTGTGAAATGATGAAGTCAACCAGAAAGTTGTTTTATTTTTTATTTAAAAAGTTTTGGCTGAAAAGTTTTGCCCAGCTCTCCCGATTATCTCCCTGTTCATTTGAAAATAGTTAGGGTTTGGCTTCTGTCAGCAAAGAATTTTACAGTCATCCTTGATACTGAAGGTAGTGGTACCTTAACCCTCACCTGACATTTCAATACCAGTTCCTCTAGCATCTCTCTCTATTCTACATCATTTAGCCTGTTAATGTTCCATCTACAAAAAGGGATGAAAAAACTTCTCAGTCTTCCATGAGTGCTGTACACATAAGTCTCCAAAAGATTTCCAGGCACACAGTTGCCACCATAATGGGGACTATATGAATAACTAAAATAGATAAAAAAGAAGTCAGTCACATCTTACAGGCTAAGTACAAACAGTCAAAAATCCCAAGACTGAATCAATTCAGTCTTTGCAAATTAATCTAAGCTGCAGAAATTAAACTGAGAAACAACTGGTCATACATTCACTTTTAATTCATGCAGTGCACCCACATACCTGCAGTGGCTCAGGTAAATGCTGGGGGGATACTACAGCATGGCTCTCTGGCATGTAACCAGAATGGGCTGTGTGTTCACTTCCTCTTCTTGCTGGATTTGCAGTCCATAATGACAGCAGCAGGACTCTGTATAGTTGCTCATCACTTCCTCTTCCTGCTTCCAGGTGCCTCTGGAATTTGTAGTCCACAGTCGCAGCCAGTAGTCAGTTTTTAGCAGAGCAGGACAAGGCAGCTCTGAATTTTGGGGAAGGGAAGTTTAACCCCACTCCCTGCCCCCAGACTCCAGCAGGGATTTGCTGTGGTGGGGAGCAAATCCCTGCCTCCCCCCCGCCTACCCCTTCTCTGTTGGAGGAGACAACTTAGCTCAGGGCTAGAAAGCATTCTGAGATGCTTTGGGACTGTGATTTAACTTGAACCAGGAAGGGTATCTGGGACAGAAGTTTCATAAACCAGTTTGACCAAAATCAGTTAAGTCTGATACTACATTTAACCAGGTTTATCTTAAACCAGTTTCAGCCATTTTGAAACTGGTTTATGTGCACTGACCTGTTCTGTTACAGGTTTAAACCAGTTTCTGATGACTTAAACCAGTTTATGTGTACCTTCTGTCCTTAGCCATAAAGTGGTAAGATTCAGGCAAAAGTTTTGAAGACTCAAGTCTTTTTTGAGTTCTGTTAGTTGTCTAGAAGGCAGCACAAATAATATATTCCTTTTCCTTATTTACTGCTATTGCAAAAATGCTTTTTAAAAATATTTATATGTAAGAGGCTCACAGAAGAAGTGTTTACATATTTGACTTTATAATGAGAGGATAGGAATTGGTCTAGATGACAACACTGCAAGAGTTTCTATCCCTCAGGTGGGAAGCATTAAGATTCCATTCAAGACAAATTATGTTCTGGCAGTGTGGATTCTGAGCAGGTATGTCTCAACAAAATTCTCAACAAAATATATAGAAGGTGACGCACAAAGTCACTTCCTGGTACACTATGTAAATTTTTGGACACTGTATTTTAAGAGAAAGGGAACAACAACATTAAGTACATTAGGACCAATTTTCATGAGCACTTAAATAAGTTGAGTGAAAAAACTGGTAGGACATATTAACATTTTTAATAGTTTACAAATTGCTAAACACATCTGAGCAAACTATGAAAGAAGAAGAAACGAGGTTCTTATACTCGTCAGCTGAGCAACTGGCCAATGGGAAAACAGTGACACCTCTTTATTACTCTTCTAATGATAATATAGCACTCAAAGATGACTGCAAAACTTACTGCCTATAGCTCTGAGTCCTTTGGCCTATGACCAGATGTGGTACTGAGAACAACTATGAAAAATTTATCTGACATGTCACCTCCAATTTGCCTGAATTCCAGCCTGGACATACCACCAGTTTAAATGAGACAACAGTTAAATGTCCACAGCTATCCAATCCTTGACCTCTTTGCTGAAGCTTCCAGTCCAAGAACTATCTTGGATAATTCATGTGTGATACAGATTCCTATTCACTCAAACCTTTATGCAAGCTACCGGTCAGCCCTCATATGCTAGAAAGTCCTGGTCAATGCTAATCCTGGCCTACATATGAATGGCTTTAAAAGGCAAGAAAAAAACACTTTCTTTACCAGCCATTGCTAATTACTTGAGTCACCCAGCTGCAGTAACAAACCTACCCCTCTGATTCAAATAGCATTAAGAGAGAGTCATATAAACCCACTTAACCACTTCAGCATTAGTAATCAGATGTGGTTTCTCTTAGAACTGCCTATTTACTACAAGCTGCATTTTCAACTTCAAAACTTTAAATAGGTTTGTGATTATATATGTGTTTTATTAGATATTTTATTAAGACACCCATGATCCTTAAACATTGCAAATGTATTCTTTTCCAAGAACATTTAGCTAAAGGCAATTTCTAGAAGATGAGACTGGACCCTTGCAGTAGATATGACAGATTTCTGAGAAAAGGAAATCAAGAAAAACCCTCTAAGTGTTCCTGTTACAAACCACAATTGCCTAAAAATGTTGCTATGGCAAAGACTTATGAAAAAATAAATAAACAACTCTGTCAGCTTATGGTTAATAATGGTTGTCCATCTTTGCAGCTTCAGCTTTTCAGCTATGTATAGATAGGAAAGCAAAGAAAGGTGGAACAGTAGCAGTAACTAGCAGAGTACAGACCTACTTAAATACACAGCTTGTATGCAACTATTGTTAAACAGATTACTTATCAGTAGACAGCTATAATATCTATAGCATAGATAGATAGAATATTGAAGAAACTGAAGCAATCGTTATTAGAAAGTTACTTAACAGACAATTCATTTTAACAAGATAGGAGTGTAGGTCAGAGTATGAAAAGCACAGGTTAAAGGATATTTAGCTAACATATATGTCAGCAAGGCCTGATGAAATTTACCCTGAGATGCTCTGATCCGTCTCTGATCTACAGCTCAAGAAATCAAGGAAGTCCCAGACAACTGAAGGAGGCAAACATAATATCGTAAAAAGGACTGAAGGAATTAGAGACCAGTCAGCTTAATTTTGATTCCCTGAAAGATTCTAGAACTAACTATTGAATAAAAAAATTGCAAAAACATAGAAATAACAAGAGATAAACTGCTACTATGGATTTGCTAAGAACACATTGTGACAAACCAATGTAATTTCTTCCTTTGACAAAATAACAAGCCTAGTGAAGAAGGGGAAAGCATTAGATGGCATATATCTTAAGTTTAGCAAGTTTGGGGTTTTTTTACACTGTCCTATATAAGACCATCAGAGGCAAGCTAAGTTAACACAGTCTTGACGTACACCATTAGCATAGGCATAACTTATTGATTAACCATACTCAGTGGTTATCAGCAATTTGTTTCAAGTCGGGGAGGGCTGTGCTATATTCAGTGCATTAATGACCTGGATAAGGCAAGAAAGGGTGCACTTTTAAAATATGTGGAGAACAAAACTGAGGAGGATTGTCAAAGAATTCAAAAGAATTTTGAATCTTGGCATTCAAAAGAATTTTGACCAACTGGAGACATGGTCTGATTTTAACAAGAGAAAATACAAAAAAAGAGAAATTATATTCACAAAAACAAAATGAGGAACAACTGGCTAATCAACAGGACAGCAGAAAAGAATTAGGGAGTTTTAGTAGCTCTCAATGAGTCAATACTGTTGATCGTGTTTGAGCATACCTACAAGTTTAGAGTCTTTTATACATAAAAATTAGTATATACAGCAGATAGTAATAATTTTTTCTCCTTGGCCATTGTGGAAATGACTAGAAGAAACACACCCTAGTTTTCAGCAAAGAAGGGATTCAGACTGACTATCAAAAAAAATTCTGTTAGAGCAATCAAACGCAGAAACAGGCTACCCTAAGGATATGAAATATCTTTCATTGGCAGTTTTAAACAACAAAAGAAGAAAAATTTGTCAGGGCTAGGTTACCTATACATGATCCTGCCTCAGTAAAAGGGAATTAAATAGCTGTCCTGCCTTCCCTGCATATCTAGTATTACATGAAGAAGAAAATGAAATACAAAAATAGAGAAGGGATGGCCTCATAAGTACAGACTTTAATTAAGAATATTAGAAATGGAATCTTACATTTGAGACTCCCTTAGAAACTAAGCCTAGGTACAGACATTAGACATGGGGCGTATGCAATGAGTGCGAGTGTGTGTGTATGTGTGCGCCAGAGTCTTTCCTGGGGTCTTCTGCCAGCCCCTGGCACTGCAGCCTTGTTCTGCCCCCCAGAGTCACTTGGCTGGGCACAGCTGCATATGCAAATTTGTCTCTGCCAACCCCCACCTTGGATTTCTACCCTCTGTGCTCTGTGCAGCACCACTGTCCAGAGGGACAGCTGTCAGCTGAGCCTGGTACGTTATTGAACAGGAACCCACTGCCCACCCAGTCTTGGTGCTAAAATAACCCCCCACCAGGCACAGAAGCCACAAGTGTGTGGCTGCTCCCATACCCTCCTCAGGCACTGGAGCCCCATGGCTGCAGGGGAAGGGGCTTCAGCCACAAACTCTGTACTGGCTGTGGGGGAGGAGGAAAGTGTGGAAGAGACTGCTGTTAACATTGCTTTGAGAATTTTTATAACAGACTTCTGACCTGAAGATAATCATTTGTCACTGTATGTCAACTGCCAACTTCTGTTACAATACATGGTGTACCATACACTAAACATTATTACATAGATAACCATAGAGTAGCTATTTTAATGATATCACATTGCAGAGTAAATCAGTTTCCAGGAGCATCTGTTTTCATTGACCTTTTACATAGTTCCTTGCACAAGCAATATTGTTTAATGCCTTTATTTTATTCATCAGAAAAGAATAAGCTATAGGGTTCGGGCAAGGGGGAGGAAGAGATGCGCAGCGGAATCCTAAAGTGCAAACACAATTCAGTAATTTGCTGTAGAGGTTTTGTTGACATTTATGCTGTTGAGACTTATTACATCTCCATTATCTCCTCTTTGAACTACTGTTCTGTGTGCATCTTGAGGGGTATTTGTTATGCTGCCATCTAACTCTGGAGCTTAATGAATTAATCTGCAAGATTTTCAGTCAAAGATTTTGGTGACAGAAGGAATGGGGAAGATTCAGTTACTCATACTTATGTCTTTTCCTACCCCATTAATTTATGCACCCCTTACTTACCATAAGGGTATGTGTCAAAAGTGTTTCCATGTACATTTGCAGATGAGGTCCTTTGGGTAAATGTGATATCTTTTATTAAACCAACTAAATAGTTGGAAAAAATTGTTCTTTGAAAGCTTTTAGGCACAAATACCTTTCTTCAGGCATAGGCAGAATCTGCTGTTATTTTGTGTTCTCCTGGATGGACTAGAGGCCAATATGCAAAATGCAGGTCTGTGAAAACAATGGGAGACAGTAGGTGTGAGACAGGTAGGTGGCGGAGGGGGAGGAGGAAATGTTGACCTGGTGACAGAATGTAGCCTACTATGTTTGACATCCATATGGGGAAACAACAAACTGCAAACTATTGGGGGTGTAGAGACATTCAGGGAGGTTAGGGAGATGTTAAATCAAGTTAAAAATGGTTACTTAATTTAAGGTAAGTCAGGATGGCAGAGGATAGCAGGGAGGGACTTGGGAGGACTGGCATGGGAAGCAGACTCAGGGGAGTAGAGGAGGTTCAGGGGGTCAGGCAAGGTCCATGGGGAAGCGGAAAAAAATCAGAAGGGCTGGCAGCATCCTGGTGGGGATCAGGGGGCAGGCAAGGTCTGGGAGGGGTTGTGGGATCTGGAAGGAGATGATGGGCTCAGTGAGGCTTGCAGGGTCTGCAGGGCAGGGAGGAATCTCTCCCTCCCAGTTCTTGGGACCAGGGACTATTTTTAACTCTCCCATGCCCAACAAACCAATCCCTCCATTCCACATGCCCTTTCCCCCACCCCAACTTGCTCAGCTCCAAGCACTGTCAAATGCCAGTAAAACTGGCACCAGGAGCAGCTTACAGGTTGGGGAGTTTGGCAGGCTCAGGTGGGCTGGCTGGCTGGTCTGCAGGAGAGAGGGGCTAGGGGTTAAAAATAACTATGAGGGGATAGGAAAAGTGCAACCCCAGGGTTGGAGCCAGTGGCTGGGTTTTCCCATTTGAGAGCCGTACAGAAATTCAGGACGGTTAGATCAATCTACAGATGGCCAGCCTGATCTGAGTTAGACTACTTCGGAGGTAGGGTTAACTTAGAGCAGGTAGGCCACTTTTAGAACAATCTAACTGTCCTGAAATTCTGTACTGTTCACACTTAGATCCCTCTAAGTAGTGTTAGGGGGATCCAAGCACAAACTTAGATTCCCTTATTGTCCATACCTGAGTGAACTGAGTTAGATCGGATGGCCGTTTTTAATGCAATCTAACCTCCCCAAGCATCTGTACCTACCCATTATTTTGGAAGTGCACATGCACACAAGTTGGCAAGATGGCAGATCTTCACATTGCAAACATTGCTGCAGAAATCTGGCACAAACTTACCCACCACCCTACTATGCTAGAGACAAAAAAGGGTTAAAAAATCAAGATGTTATTTTAGTGCAACCAGTTTTATTAAAACATTATGGCTCCCTTTGCAGTACTTAGCATTAGCATTAAAGAATATCATTCCCCATAGATAATTCATAATTAATAATAAAAAACCTAAGGACAATGTTGACTGAGATGCTGGTTATAAACCTTCCCACCTGCAATTAAAGTTTTGCATTGATTCTGTGTCGTCATTTGAGAGTTTTCAGAAAGTGATTTCAGCAGTGGACTTGAAAACACAAACAGTTATGAAGATTTTTGTCAGAATTTATTGTGCAACTAGCTAGAATTAGTCACAATTTTCATTAGAATGTAGTATGCAAAAAGTAGTTATATTTCTGTTATCTTTCTGTTGCATGTGTTATTTAAGGCAGAATACTTGAGCCTTTACCCTTTAATCTTTTACCTTTCTCTCTTTTATGGTTCTCAGCTTTTCAACAGCTAATGAGAATAAATTTTTGCTACATTTTAAAATGAATTTTAATAGCTTTCTAAAATGTGTGATAGAGAGCTGTAATGAATGAAGATGTCTGTTTATCTAAAGGACAGAGACAGCACTGAATGCCTGAGGGCAAGTTTCCCATAGACATGCTGCCCTCATGTCAGCCTGAAGGATCACCTCTTGGTACAAAAAGCTATCCACATCTATTATCTGATTAAATTCTCAGCCTCTATCAAGGGTCATCACTTACCAGTTATGACAGAGACACCTTTCCTGCCCTTTCAAACCAGCTCTTTTTTAGGTACAGGTGGCACTAAGAAACAAACACTACACAAAACACATGGACTCTTCTTGATAGGGTGGTAACCCTTTTTATGAATGCATGTGAGTTCCTTCCAGAGCCCACAGGCTGAGGGACCAAAAGTTTGAGTCATATCCCCACCAGTAATTAACACAATTTCATTGAGAGACAAAGAAGATTGATACCAGCTATGCATTTGGCCCAATTACTCCGTGTGATGTTTATCTGTTGCCATTTATTTCAAAAGCCAGTCTGGAAATAAGTATAATAGTTCCCTGTAACGTGGCCCTGCAGGACTGTACTTCCTCACATTACTTTCAATCACATTTATGAAAACTATTTCAAGACATCATTGGTTATTATTATTACTATCTTGATGGAGGACATAGAGGAGGGTGCAAGCATAGCTGAATTGATTTTAAAGAGCTATCACCCAAGACATTTGCTGGTCCTTGAAGATGCAAATATAGTGAATGTTCCATCAATTTTTTCTCTTTTCCCCAACTCAGAAATCTAAAATGGAGGGAAAAAACCGGCAGGATGCTTGGGAAGCACTAAATAACAAAGATCTAGGAATAGTAGATAATTTTTTTTCAATAAGTGAAGCCAAATCAAATCAAATCAATAACAAGATACATATGCCTTTCTATGACATTTATAAGTACTTTTATTCATATTGCATAATATACATTTGCATAATGCACATTTATGTATATGCAAACTTGCATACTGGCTGCCTTAAAATTTTGGGCAGTATTAGGAAAAAATTTACACTATCTAGGAAAGAAACATTCTGCAATTCTGATACAGCAATTGATCTGTATAAAAGCTAGTACTGGAAAAGCCCCCACTGGTTGGATCCAGATGTGCAGGCACATGCGGTTTGTGGCACCACAAACCTCTGCGTGGCACCAAAAACCACATGCACTGCATATTAAACCACTGAGATAAATGTGGAGATGGGGGAGCAGGCATTCCAGGGTTGCCTATTCCCCCATCTCTGCATGCTGCAGAGCCCCTGTGCTGAGGTACCGTGTGCCCCAGGTGCAGTACACCTTGAGATGGCTCCTCCCCTGCCTCATGGCACACTGCACCCCAGCCAGCCAGGGAGCAGCTGGCTGGGCTGCAAGGTGCCTCAGCACAGGGACTCCGCAGCATGCAGAGATGGGGGAGCAGGCAGTCCTGGGTTGCCTGTTCTCCCACCTTCATATGTTGCTCTCTGGCTGGCTGGGGCATAAGGCACCTCAGTGCAGGGGCTGCCTGCTAGCTAGTCCTGCGTTGAGGCACCTTATGCCCCAGCCAGCCCCCTCTCTGCAGCACATGGAGCAATGGGACAATGTGTCCTACTGCAGATTACACAGGCAGGGGAGTGCACTATGGTGCAAAGTACCAGCGCAAATTTGTGCCACTGTTATTTGTGGTGCTGCAAATGTACGCCCCTGCTCATGTGGACATGGCCACTGAGACCATTTTGAACCAGGTGCTAATCATACACATTTTAAGATATAGTTCCCCTCCTCAGGATCTTACAGTCTAACTAGAAATTACATGCTAAGTTTAGAAGAAAGGAAATAGTATTACTGATTTAAAAGGGGCTCTACAAAGAGGCGACTAAATTAGACATTAATGATGGACAGTACTAGAGTTGTCTTAAACTTATTCAGCTAGGTTGCATTGGAACCTCTTTGATTTGGTTTGTGAAGGCTCACATTCTCCTGGATGACAAGTATTCCTTTCAGGTTTGGATTGAAAGACATCAGCTGATTCAAAGCCACTGAGGTTCAATATATTTTGACACATGCAAGATTCAACAAGAAAAGCTGAATCTTTGCAAATATATCAGGCTAGGTTTTGAGTTCATAATTTAGTATGGTAATAGGAAAGCTTCACATTACTTTGCAGATAATTTTCATATTGTTTTATTTATGATCCAGCTGGGAGGGTCTGATTTGGTGAGGAACAATAAAACACTCCATATTTGATCCCTGATCTATCAAATTCCTCTTTATGCTATTTATAATAGAAATACTTGGTGGATTATTCTCTTTGATGTCCTTTTTCAGCATTTGCAATTTTTTTAAAATATATTCTTTATCACAGACTGCATCTATATAATTAAGTTGGCGTTAGCCACATGCAAATTAATTCACAGGCCCTTGGGGCCCCTGTGAATCAGGGGTCCCCTAGCTGCCTAGGTTTCCCCTTGCAGGTAGGCAGCATTGCAGCCTACAAGGGCCCTGCTTGCGGCTGCTAGGAACAAGACACAGGGGGCACCACTTGCATATGCACAGCAGCATACATGCCTGTGGCCAAAAAAACAGGCTCCCTGAAAATAAGTCTATGGAGATGAAGGGGCATGGGGGGGGAAGGGGAGAGACCAAGGTCCCCAAAGTGCGGGAGGATGTGTGGCAGAGGCTGGGGCTAGTGACGCTGCCCAACCAGGGTGGTACATGGGATCCAGGGCTGGGGCGGGGAGTAGGATGGAGCCACAGGTGGCTTGTCCAGGGGACATGGGAGGGGCGGGGGGGCAGCTCCCCACTGCTGCATGCACCCCACAAGGGAGGCATGCGGGAATGTGCCCCCTGCCATATTCCTACTCCCAAGGAAAACACAGCAGAACAGAGGGCACTGAGGCCACGGCAGGCAGCTCGTGCCTGCCCTCGCCCCACTCAGGTCCACTCCAGCCATGGAGGGGGAGAAAGGGGAGAGGGGGGAGAGGTGGCACCCCACCCCCCACCCAATCGGATCTATTCAGCCTCCCCTGGGAGGTACCGAGGCCCACCCTACCCTTGACAGCAGCAGCACCAAGAGGGGAAGGGGGCCCTCCCTACACTGGAGTCCAGCTCCCCAGGACCTGAGACCCGGCTGCAGGGGAGGAGTGACATGGTACACTCAAGGTGCATTTATGTTTATAATGGGGTCGGGGGAGGCCTCCAATTTTCTGTTTGCCCAGGGCCCCAGTAAAACTTAATCCGCCACTGGCTTTAGCTGTTAATTGCTCATCTTTATAACATCATTGTTTGAACTAGAAACTGAAACTGCATGATTTAGATCCTGTCTGAATTTCATAGAGGTATTATTATTATTATTATTATTATTATTATTATTATTATATGACTGATCATGACTAAGTAATAGTCTCAAATTCATCAGTCTGGGACAAGGGTGGATTGATGCCCCATGCTTCAGCCAATTCTACCTGACAGCCAAGAAATCTATTAGCAAGAGTAGCCAAGTTAACCATTTTACTGTTTCCTATTCCTACACAAATATATGCGGTGACAGACAGCGAACAAGCAAGAGAGCTGCAAAAGCAAATCAGTAAGCCATTAGGATAATTCCACATATCCATGAGTTACATTGGTCTAACTGGGTGCAACCAGGGAAAAAACGTCGAGAATTAGCAGCTGAATGGAACATTAGGAGAAAATTGGAAAGATCAGGATTCATTATCTATGTTTCTGTGAAACAATCTGATCACAGCAGATGTTAAACATGGTAACTCAAGATGAATGAGGCTTAAGACAGGGTTAAGTGCACAGGAGAATAGGGATTTTGGTTGGAACATCAAATATCTATAACATCTAGATATGACTTTGTTTAAAACAGTGGAGTGTTATCACCAAGAAAATTATTTTAGACAGGGAACTGAAAGGAGACTTTTTAATCTGTCATGCATATGAAACTTGTGGGTTCCACAAGTTGTCTTCTATTAATGAAAAGTTCAGGTTACTGAGTTTATTGAAATTAATCTTTCAAAAAGTAGAATTTTCAGTTGTTGATTTACATAATATAAATCAAAGTGTGTTACAGTTTGTCCAGGATAACAAAAACTTCCTTTAGAAATGTATGGCGAACAGAAAACTAAGCCAAATTATTCCTGGCACTATATAGATATGAAAGTGGGCACAGGATAGGTAGGCAGGGGAAAACCACAAAGAAAAGAACTCTTACAATTAAAGAATTGGGAAGGGCTCTCTGCTCACAGCTCTGTCCCAACCTTTGGAACACTTCAGGCCTGAATTACAAAAATGCTGAAGACCTGAAGCTCCCACTCATGTCTAAATTCAACATATCACAAGCTCCTTGTGTCCCAAGGAAGGGAAATCTTTTGTTGAGCATTTAGTACAGTAATACCACCCTCTGCCAATACCTTGGGTGCAAAGTAAAGTGCTGGCACATGGTCAGTACCAGTGGTGGTAATAAGTAATCCCTAAAGAAGCACACAGAAATATTGCTACAACACTGCTCTAATTCACTGGCCAAGAGAATTGGCTAGGGAGGAAGAATAGTGAAATATATAATACCAGATGCTCTCCACCCCAGGGTGTTGAGGGAGCTAACAGGGGTTATTGCAGGGCCCTTGGCACGGCTTTACAAGCGCTCGTGGTGCTCAGGCCAGGTGCCGGATGATTGGAAGGTAGCCAACGTGGTCCCCATCTTTAAAAAAGGGAGGAGGGAGGACCCAGGCAGCTATAGGCCCATCAGTCTTACCTCAATCCTAGGGAAACTCTTTGAGTAGATCATCATGGAGCACATCTGTGATGGGCCGGCCTCAGAGATGATGCTCAAGGGCAACCAGCACAGTTTCGTTAGGGGCAGGTCATGTCAGACCAACCTGATTGCCTTTTATGATCAGGTCACAAAAGCCTTGGATGCAGGTGTTGCTGTGGACGTAGTCTTTCTGGACTTCAGCAAGGCCTTTGACACCGTCTTCCACCCCATCCTCATTAAGAAATTGGGTGACTGTAGCATTGATGCCTACACAGTCAGATGGATTGCAGATTGGCTGAAAGGTCGCACTCAGAGGGTAGTGGTGGATGGGTCATATTCGACCTGGGGAGAAGTGGGCAGCAGAGTCCCCCAGGCTCGGTCCTTGGGCCCGTGCTGTTCAATTTCCTTTTCAGCGATTTGGATGACGGGGTGAAAAGCACCCTGTTTAAATTCGCTGATGATACCAAAATTTGGGGTGAGGTGAGCACACTAGTAGGGAGGGAAAGACTGCAGCAAGACTTGGATAGGTTACAGGGGTGGGCTAGCAAAAACAGGATGCGCTTCAACACTGACAAGTGCAGGGTGCTGCACTTGAGCAGTAGTAACCAGCAGCACATTTATAAGATGGGAAACTCCTTTCTTGAGAGCATGGAGGCAGAAAGGGATCTCGGAGTCATTATTGACTCCAAGATGAACATGGGCCGACAATGCGAGGTCACAGTTGGCAGGGCTAACCGGACCTTGTCATGCATCCACAGGTGCATCTCTGGCAGGGCCAAGGATGTGATCCTCCCCCTCTATGCAACACTGGTCAGGCCACAGCTGGAGTACTGTGTCCAATTCTGTGCGCCCCACTTCAGGAGGGATGTGGACAACATTGAGAGGGTCCAGAGGAGGCCACCCGCATGATCCGGGGACTACAGGGCAGACCCTATAATGAGCGACTGCGGGACCTGAACCCGTTCAGCCTTCACAAGAGAAGGTTGAGGGGGGACCTGGTGACAGTCAAACTGCAAAAAGAGAATCAACACTGAAAGCAAATGATTATCTTTTAAAGCAAGTGAATAAATTGCACCAAGTCCTACAGGATTCATTGATTTGTATTTTTACATGATATGATACCGCCCTAGTATTTCTTAGTGGTAGGGGCACCAGATAGAAAGCCATTCATCTTGTCGGTAGCCTTATTCAATATTCTTAAACTTTTTTCCACTCCTGGAAATTGTTTTTTTAAATCTTAGTGAGAGCTGCCATAACTAGCAGAGAGCACTTCTGAGATATTTTAGTTGTATATACAACTGAGTTACATATATAGGTATATGTATGCACACACGCACACGCACACAGAGTTTTACAAACTTTTAGAGCAGGAGCGTCAAACTCATTAATACTGCATATGGGGTGTGAGTTGGATCAGACTCATAGACTGGCCTCATGTGCCGAATCCAGCCTACAAGGCTGATCCGGTTCAGACACCACGTGCAACACATGTCCTGGAACAGCCACATGTGCTGCTTGCAGGACACATGCCAGCTGCAGCCCTGCATACCACATGCAGCATACATGGGGCTGGTCTGGGAAATGGCTATATGCAGTGCATGGGACTTGTATGGGGCACACGCTGGATGTAGTACCTGTGCTGGACTGGCCCTGTGCGCTGAATCCAGCACATGGGGCCAGTCTATGTGCCTGATTCAGAACACGCCCAGATTCAGCATGCAGGGCTGGTCCAGCATGGGCACCACACACAGCGTGCACCCCAGAATGGCGCCATGCACTGTGTAGCATACCCTAACTTCAGCCCCATGGGGCACCTGGTGCATAGGGTCAGTCTGGGGCACATGCCCTATGCACTGGATACAGCATGGGTGGCCAGTCTATGGGCCCAAGCTAGACCGCAACCAGGTCCAATAGGCAGGGCCATTCTAGCACAGGCACTGCACGAAGCCCATGCCCCACACAGGCCCCACACCATGGGCAACCCATTCCAGGTGGACTCCACACCCTACATGCAACACTTGGGGCCAGGACTAGTACCTGCTGCATGCAGCATGCAGGGCCAGTTGGAGACCCACAAGCAGCAGCGAGGGACACATGATAGCAGAGAAGTCCCCTTGCACTTGCTAATGACTATTTTGGTTACTTTCAGACATGACAAAATTTGGCAACAGCATAGAGTAGGTTTGTGATAAAGGCATATTGATAGATTGGCCAACAGTTTTCAGACATGGTACCTACTCCTCCTCTTTGAGAAATGGCACAATTTGTGTTAGGCTTGTAGTACAGTATGATTTTTGACCAATCACAATCCTGTTAAAACTTGTGTTCTTTAGCTGGCTTTGCTCACCAAAGACCTGACACACATCTCTTTGAAGGTAACAGAAGTCTTTCTATCAACTTCAAAAGAAAATCAAATCTTAGAGGAATCCCTGCTAATATTTCTGAATCTGATTCACCACCATTATGTTTTATATTAAATTAATATAGTTCTCTCTTGAGTTAGTAACCCCACCTTTTTCATGAAGAAAAAGAACAACTCTAAAAGTCAAGTTTCAGATAAATAATAAACTTCTTAGCCTATTTAAAATGCAAATATCATCATGGATGAATTGTAAGATAATGGGAAGGAGGTTGATAGTAAGTATCTAAACATTGAAATCTAAAGCAAATTAGACTTTGAATGACATAGCTGACTTCTTTCTACAAACGTAACTCAACAAAGGTTTACAATGATGGGAATGCTTTATCTTACTTTTTTAATACAACTAATACAGCCAGGAGGGTTATTTATCATAATCTGTTTTCCTAAGATAAACAAATGTCTGATGCCTGCCTGGGGAAAAAAGATATATTGAGTTCTGAAACAGGATACTATGAAAGAGGGCTCAAGAGAGTTACAAGTTTCTGTCCTCTTTCAAATGACATTCATTTGATTTCTGAAACAGGTCATGTACACATGGTAAAGCTCTTCTTCAAATACTTGCCAGATATATTAAAGAGATCACATTCTTCAGGTGTGAATGATCTTAGTCCATGGTAGCAACCGAAAACAAACCTTCCCATAGCTCCAAAGAACTTCTCTCTTTAAATACTGAGCAACCCACATCTTCCAAATTACATCTTCATTTTAAGAAACATAATCAGTGATATAATTTAACAACCTTCTGAACATTTAAACTAGTCACAATATTGATTGTCTTGTTTAAGTCTCGTACCTAAGCATAATACGGTTTTCCTTTTTAAATGAAGCTTTTATAATAAGATTTTAAATAAGATTAAACATTGTTCTTAAAAGGGGAAGTGTATATTGATTTTTAGGCAACAATCCACTTCCCCCTCTGAAAACTGAATAATAAGATTCAGGCTACGACTGACAGTCTCTATATTTTGTGCAGAATTTCGAGTGATTTTTCTTTAAATTTAACCATAGGAAAAATGTGTTGTAACTTTCACACATCTCTTAAGGGCGTAAACACATGTAACAACTGAACCATTTCAAAATGTCAGTGATAGGCAACCTATTCATAACTGTTTCAGGACAAGGTTCATTTTCACATAAATACTGAACCATTCCCAAATTTCACTTATTGGGAACCAGTTTACAATTGCATCAAGCGCTGTGGGTCTGACATCAGGGAATGGGAGTGAATAGCCAGCAAAGCATGCCTCCCAGTGGGTGAGCGGAGCAGGAGTGCTTGCACCCATGCTTTTGGAAGGCCCAGGGGGTGGGTGACTTGTGGCTGTTTTCACTTTCTTGTTTTCCTTTCTCTCCTAAACATGAATTTGATAAACTTCGGTAGCCTGCAATCGATTGAAATCTGCAGTGTGTTTGCCTGACTTGGAGCAGTGAATAGAACTGGGCCCCATGCTTTTTTGTTTCTCATTGGGTCTGTACTTGAGTAGGGACTGAGGACATAGCTGGTCATTGAAAAAAAATAGCTTTTATTGAACAAACAGTTCAAGGGAGCATATTGATAAAATGTGCCAACAAAATAGAAAAAGGGGGCATCTGTTATGTACCAGAGGGGCCAGCGGCAGCAGTGGGGTGAGGGAGAAATGATGCAGTGTGGCATGCCTGGAGGACTGAGCAGACCTGTGTCACAGAATGCTTTGTGTTCATGTGTAATGCTGAATTGGTTCAAAATAGTATTTGATTTTCCATGTACATATTTGAACTTTCCAGAAGGCGTTATACCAGTTTAACAGGCTTGTATGACTATCCACTTTGGACATTTTTACACATGCAAACACTGCAGCACCAGCCGCTTTGACAAGCACCTGGTACTACAACACTTGCAGTTGTATAAGTGGCAAAATGCACATCAGCACTGAGAAAATGGTAGCGACACACTTTTTAACTAAAACACATCAGAGGAGCTTTAGTTCAAAAGTGCACCGCCTCCATTTTCTGTGAGGTGACACACATTTTGCCACTTATACTACTGTACTTGTTTTGTTAGCAACTACACATGCTCCAAAGCGGCAGATTTCCAGAACATTGTGGGAAAAAAGTATGTGTATAAATGCCCTTCGCAGCTTTAAACTGCATTTAAGCCATTCTAAATGTTTTACGCGTGTCCATGCCCTTGGGGCACCTATACCTGTGATGGAGCTCTGCTCCAATGTGTGCTAATTAGCATGCTCCAATAGTCTCCACATCACATGTATTCTAAGTCCCTTCACTTCAAAATGGTAGCAAGGTTTCTTTAACTAAAGCTCATTGAACAAGATTTACTTAAAAGCACTCCTGCTGCTGTTTTGAAGTGCAGGGTGCTGAATACACATGACGTTGCAGGCACTTTAGAACGGCTCTCAGACATTGTAGGGGGGGCCCCATCCACCCTGGTGAATGGGTATAGGTGCCCTTAAGAATTAGAATTGAATTTTGAGGGTATTTTGTTAGCAAGTACAGTTGGTCAGAATAGCTACAAAAAGAGCCCTAGAAGGCCTGACCAGCCATACAGCAGGGAGGAACCCTGCAGGGGCTGGCCAGTACACAGGAAGGAGGATCTCCAGCCAGCACACAATGGGAGGGACCCTGTGAGGACTGATCAGCACTCAGGTAGGAAGGACCCCCCCAAAGGCCAGCCAGGCACCCTGCATGCTGCAGGCAGGGACCTATCTGCAGTGATAAAGGATCCAGCACGCGGTGAGGGACCCAACATATGGGGAGGCTCTGGGCAGCCATAGAGAGGTGTCCAGCATGTGATGAGACCCCTAGCAGTGGCAGCAAGAGATCCAACACATAGCAAGGCTCCAATGGTGGTGGCAAGGGACCCAGCATGGGGCAAGGTACCTGGCAGCAATGACAAGGAACCCAGAATGTGCATGCTGATGAGGGATCCAGCATGCAACAAGGAACCCAAAAGCAGTGATGAGGGACCCAACACAAGCATGGTGGTGAGGGATCTAGCACACAGCCAAGCTCCAGCAGCGGTGGCAAGGGAAACAACAGATGACAAGGCACCCAACAGCAGAAAGACAAGTGGCTGAAAGTCATCAAGCCAAGGGGCAGGGGAACACCTGGTAGAATAGCAGGGAAAGCAACAGATTACAGGGTCTGATCACCACTGATGGGCCAAAATTTAAAACCCGAGAAACCCATGGTAATTCCTGTGGGATGAGTGATGGCAGGGAAGCCCCCATGACAGACCATTTTAAAAAAAGAAGGAAACGGTATTACAAATGTGAAGATACCAAAAGGATGAGGTGCAGCTATAATACAAACTTAAAATGAAGGTTATAAATTATACTGAAAAAAAATTGTGAATTGAGAAGGAAGTATAATGTATACTAAAGCAAAGGTGCATTGTGTAGTAGTAAGGGTTAACTCCCTTACTAAAGAGTGATGTCATCCACAGGAAGCGATCAGTCTACCATTTCAGGTAAGGTGTGAGTTGTTACAATAAAGGCTTAATGAGAACATAGTCCCCCCGCTTCTTCCAAAAACCCAGAATAACACATAGTGTCAGGAGTGGCAAATCCTGCCACCAACAGGAAATTGAGCAGGTGATTCCAAACTGATGGATCCGACTCAAGCAGCACCTGAATCCAGCACAGAGCAAGGCCTGGCACCTCTACCTGCAGTAGTGACTAGCACAGCACTGAGGCTGGCTACAGAGACCATGCAGGCACCAAAATTGCACCACCAAAACAGTTTGATTTCCAATCCTCTGGAATGTGGCCTCAATGGATCAGGCATTTTAATCACTTCAAGGAAGTGTCATACCTGGACAAACAGCCAGAAGCTTACCATGTGAGTACTCTTATCTATTCAATGGGAGATCAAGCAGATGAAATTCTGCTGTCACTGCCTCTTACAGATGCTAAGAAAAAGCAATATGCTGCAGTGATAGAAGCATTAACTGGGCAACTGAGCATTTTCTGGGCAAAAGAAATGTGATTTATGAATGACCTAGATTCAACATCCATAAACAGGATCCTTCAGAACCTGTGGACAGATTCATCACATCTTTGTATACAATGGCCAAATCCTGCCAATATGGGGAGCTTAAGGAGGAGCTAATTAGGGACTGCTTGGTTTTGGGGCTTCGTGATACAGAGTTCTCACAGAGATGACAGTTGCATCCTGATTTAAAGCTCCAGAAGGCTATGACACAGGCTCGCCAGTCAGACCTAGTCAAACAGCAACAATGAGAAATCTGGAATGATTCTCAGTCCTTTCAGGCATTAGTTAATATGGATGCAATGCACGCTGTAAAGAAACTACAAACAAATACAAATAGAACTGACAGGCACAATGAATACAGGGAGTGGTGTCCCCAGCACCCACAGTGGCAAACAAGTGGGAAAAGGGGCTAATGCCATAGGTGTGGACAGACTCCAGGATATAGTCTTGCTTAGTGTCCGGCTATGGAAGAGATATATCAGGGATGCAAAAGGAAAGGTCACTATGCTTCCATTTGTTGCTCCACTACCGGAGTCTGTGAAGTCACAGAACAGGATGCA
Organism: Crocodylus siamensis; assembly: GCF_052110815.1. Classification (NCBI taxonomy): domain Eukaryota; kingdom Metazoa; phylum Chordata; order Crocodylia; family Crocodylidae; genus Crocodylus; species Crocodylus siamensis. The sequence goes on along the minus strand of NC_143401.1, from coordinate 34,620,890 downwards.
GAGGATTGCATAGTACTTTCAGATGAAGTTACAGAATCTTCATCAGATCCAGGAGTCCGGATGACAGAAACTGAGTTCAATGGACAGCCAATACCATTGAAAATAGATACAAGAGCAGCAGTGTCAGGTATCCCTGATTCTTACTACAGCCCACACAGTGATGGGATTCTCCTTACCCCCACTAAACAGTTATGGGGATCAGGTAACCCTCAAAGTACTGGGATCCTTTAATACAAAGATGACAGTGAAGTAGAAATTTATAGACCAGGAAGTTTATGTGATTGGTAATCTTGCTGTGCCTTTACTTGGATTACTAGCTATACAGGCCCTGCAACTTGCCCATCAACTAGATGAAACAGCAGACCAGAAATCCTTGGAGAAGTACTACAAAATACCCATTGTTTTTTTCTGGTCTGGGAAAAATGTCAGGTGAATATCAGATACACCTAAAAGTTACATATCCATATGCATTAACTACTCCAAGACAGGTACCACTGCCACTAATGGACAAAGTTAAGGAAGAGCTAACACTCATGGAGGAAATGGGAATAGTTACAAAGATTGAAGAACCTACTCCTTGGTGTCCTGGGATGGTGGTTGTGCCAAAACCCAATGGTAAGATTAGGATATGTGTAGACCTCACACAGCTGAACAAATACATGTTCAGAGAAAGACATATTATTTGGCTGTGCTCCATTAGAGATGTGGAACAGGAACTGGACTCTTACCTTCAGGCTCTCCACCCAATGACTGATGACAGCATGGTGGAACCAAGGAACTGTCACGAAGTCCAGCCTGGGGATACCTGGACAACAGCTGTCTCCAGCCCGAAGTGGTGCAGCGCCAGGGTTACCACTTCCCTGGAGCTGCATAACCATTTTGCACCTCTCACATCAACTGAGCCAGCCATACTGCCAGCTTCAGCATGTGAGGACAAAGGGCCAGCAGCACCTATGCCTAGAAAAAGGCACAGAGTTATCATGGTGGGTGACTCCCTCCTTAAGGGAGACAAAGGGAATGATCTGTCACCCTGACCCCTTAGCCTGCGAAATCTGTTGCCTGCCTGGAGCTCGTGTCTGGGATGTGATGGAGAGGATCCCCAAACTTGTCCATCTGTCCGTCCACCATCCCATGCTACTCATTCATGTAGGCACAAATGATACGGCATGGAACAGCCTGGGCCAGGTCATGTGTGATTACAGGGTTCTGGGGGCTGGGCTTAGGGATCTTGGGGCACAGATAGTTTTTTCATTGATCCTCCCAGGACATGGGCTCCAGAGGGAAAGGTGCATCAGTGAGGTGAATAGAAGATTCAGGCGATGGTGCCATCACAAGGGGCTTGGCTTCTTTAACCATGCTCTGCACTTCAGAGAGAGCAGACTGTTGAGAAGAGATGGCCTACACCTCACCTGGAAAGGGAAGAAGCTCTTCTCAGCCAGAATGGCTGACCTTCTTGACAGGGCTTTAAACTAAGACAGCTGGGGGACGGGCAGTCTATTAACACTTCTACCCCAGGTCATGTCAGCTGCATTACTAATAACTTGGGCAGTCCAAAGGAACTCTGATGACAGCCCAAGGAAAGGTCCCGCCTCACACCATAGAAAAGCATGGGGCTTTTCATGGCAGTCTCAAATACCTATACATGAACGCCAGGAGCTTGGGAAACAAGCAAGAGGAACTGGCCCTACTCTTATGTGAAAATGACTATAACCTTGTTATATATACTATAACAGAGACCTGGTAGGACTCTACCTATGATTGGTCTGTTGCTTTGGAGGGTTATATCTTGTATAGGGGAGACCATCTTGGGAAGGGGGGCGGGTGCTGCTCTGTATATCAAGGATCAGTTCACTTCCCTGCAAATTGAGTTTCCTAACCAGGAAGGGTGTCTTGAGACCCTCTGGGGCTCAAAATACGAGGAGAGTTGCATACTTGTAGGAGTCTACTATAGACCTCCCCACCAAGAGGAAGAACTTGATCACGAATTCAATAGGGAACTGGTTGAGGCCATGCACTCCTGATGCATGATTGTCATGGGGAACATCAACTTCCCTGACATCTCTTGGACTGAGCTCATGGCCAAATCTGACAGGTCGCATAGCTTTGTCACTTGCACTGATGACCTCTACCTAACGCAGAAGGTCTGTGGGCCAACTAGGGGAGAGGCATTGCTTGATCTGGTCCTGGCCAAAGGGGAGGACCTGGTGAATGATCTGAGGATCAAGGGGAAGCTTGGTGACAGAGACTGTGATTTGGCCACCTTCTCAGTGCACCAAAGAGCAGGCAAATCCCTCAGTAAAACAGAAATCCTTAACTTTAGGACAAGTGACTTTTGCAAACTCAGAGATTTGGTAGGTCAGGCAATCAGAGGACATACCCCCCTAAATAAGGGACTACACAAGGAATGGTCATCTCTCAAAGACATAAGCCTTGAGGCACAGGGGAAAGCCATTCCATTTCACAAGAAATGTAACCAACGGGCAAGGAAGCCCCCTTGGCTGAACAAGGAACTGTTGGACCTCATTAAACTCAAAAGAGAAGCTTACACCAGTTGGAAAATATGAAGCATCACTGAAGAGGACTACTCAGCACTCTCCCGCACCTGTAGAGAGCAGTCCAGAAAAGCCAAGGCACAAACCAAACTCAGGCTAGCTACATGGATCAAGGACAACAAAAAGTCATTCTTCAGCTATATGGGAAGTCAAAACAGAACAAAGATAGCACTGGGCCCCTGGAAGATCAAACGGGGCAGCTGACATCTGATGCCCAAGAAAAGGCCAATCTCCTAAATGACTTTTTTGCATCAGTTTTCACCCTCCCCCGGGGATCACACTGTCAGAAAGGACACAAACCATCCTGAGAGCAGGTGGTGGGCCCAAAATTGATGTGGATCAAGTGAGGGAACACCTTGAGAAGCTGGACATTCACAAGCCCACAGGCCCAGACAGAATGCACCCAAGTGTTTTGAAGGAGCTGGCAGACGTTATTACAACCCCCTTGGCAAAGATATTTGAAAATTTGTGGCACTCAGGTGAGGTCCTGGAAGACTGGAAAAGAGCCAACATGGTACTTGTCTTCAAGAAAGGGAGGAGGGATGACCCACGGAATTATAAACCAATTATTCTGATGTCCATCCCTGGAAAAATCCTGGAGAAAATTGTCAAGGGATCAATCAATGCCAAAATAATGCAAGGCAAGCTTCTGAAAACCAGCCAACATGGCTTTGTGACAAGCAGGTCTTGCCTGACCAATCTCATCTCCTTCTCTGACCAGGTGACACAAGCCCTGGACAAGGGAGATGAAACATGTCATATATTTGAATTTCAAGAAAGCTTTTGACCTAGTTCCCCATGATGTCTTCATGGCTAGGCTGGGGAACTGTGGCCTCAATCATCTTACGGTCTGATGGCTAGGTAACTGGCTACCGGGTCAGACCCAAAGAGTGCTACTTGATGGGAGCAAATCAACATGGTGCAGGGTGATCAGTGGCATCCCTCAGGGCTCATTACTTGGGCCAATACTCTTTAACACCTGGATTCAGGAGTCAGATGTGAACTGGCCAAGTTCGCACATGACACCAAATTATGGGGGGAGGGCAGTCGCACTGCAGGAAAGGTTGGGGATACAGGCTGACTTGGACATGTTCTGAAGGTGGACTGAACAAAATCTGATGGCCTTCAATGTAGAGAACTGCATCCAGTTTTGGGCCCCCACTTCAGAAGGGATGTGGAGAAGCTTGAGTCCAGAGGAGATCCACTTGTATGATCCAAGGCCTGGAGAGCAGGCCATATGAGAAGAAGCTGAGGAATTTGGGACTCTTCAGTCTGGAAAAGAGACGGCTGAGGGGGGACTTGGTAGGAGCCTACAATTATATAAGAGGAGTACATCAGGACCTGGGAGAAGAGCTGTTCACCAGAGGTCCCCAATGGATAACAATGTCTAATGGCTATAAACTCCAGGAAGGCCAATTTAGAATAGACATAAGCAAAAAGTTCTTTACAGTGCAAGTGTCCAGGTCTGGAACATTCTCCCCAGAGGTGGTACAAGCACCTACTCTGTATTCTTTCAAAAAACATCTGGATAATTTTCTTGCTGGGATCACTTGATCCCAGTTGACTTCCTGCCTATGGCAGGGGGCTGGACTCGGTGATCTCATGAGCCCCTAATGTCTGTGAAATCTATGAACAGTCTTCCTTCCATGGAACACACCTTGGCTCAACTTGCAGGAGCCAAAGGTTTCACAAAACTGGATGCTCGGGCAGGGTTCTGGCAGATTCCCTGTAGCCATGGAATCATCCAAGCTAACAACTTTTATTACCCCATTTGGACACTGCTGGTTTGAACGGCTACCTTTTGGAATCTCATCAGCTCCTGAATTCTTTCAGTTTCGGATGTCACAGATATTGGATGGCCTAGGAGTTCTTTGCCATGCCAATGATATTTTGATTTTTAGAACCACCAAGGCACAACACAATGCAAATGGTGCAACATTCAGAAAACTCCAAGCAGCTGGAGTTACACTTAATGAAAAGTGCACTTTTGCTACTTCACAACTCATGTTTGTGGGGCATTGGATTACAATGTGTGGGACCCAGCCAGATCCATCGAAAGTTGAAGCCATCAAGGGGTTCCCAGAACCCAAAAATGTCCCCAAATTATTCAGATGTTTAGGCATGGCCACATACTTGATCCGTTTTGTGCCAAACTTAGCAACAATAACAAAACCTTTAAGAGACCTCTTAAGTGACAAGAACATATGGCTCTGGGGACCGCTATAGCAGTCGGCCTTCAGTGAGATCAAATCTATACTCAGTTCATCCCTGATACTAGCCTAATATGATCCAACATGAGAAACTCATATTGCAGCAAATGCTTCATCATACAGGATCAGAGAAGTGTTACAACAACATCAAGAAGCAGGCGACTGGGCCCCTGTCGTTTTTGTGTCAAAAGCGCTTTCTCCACCTGAAACTCGATATGCACAAATAGAAAAGGAAGCACTAGCAGTTACAAGGACATGAGAGTGAGTCAGAACTTTCCTTGTGAGCCTGAATTTTACTTTACAAACTGATCACAAGCCACCTGCGTCTCCATTAAGAGACAAACCTCAACGAACTTCCATTGAGAATCCAGCGATTTCACGTTAAAATGCTGAAATTCACCTACAATATAGTACATATCCCAGAAAAAGAGTTACAAACAGCTGATACTCTTTCTAGGGCACCATTGCAGACTCCACTGTCTCCAGAGGAACTCTGCCAGGTGTGAGAGATTGCTGTTTAAGTGGACGTTATTGTGGATGGGATACCCATATCTGCTTCACTACAAATGAGAATTCAGGAAGCTCAAGAAGCTGATTCCTTTTGTGAATATATAAAGAAATACTGCGTGGAAGAATGGCCTCAAGTAAGATTCAAGGACTGTGACCTAGCAAAGTATCAACAAGAGAGATTCAATCTCCATGTTGTTAGAGACTTAGTTACGTTCCACAACAGATTACTGATACCTTCTGCGTTATGCCAGGAAATCTGAGAGAAGATTCATGATGCTTACCACAGCATTACACAGTGTCAAGCCATGGCTCACCACACAGTATGGTGGCCCTCCATCTGTGATGATTTACACAACTGGGTGGCCAGTTGTAAGGTTTGTGCCCAACACTGACCAGTTCATGTGGAGCCATGCCTCATGACTGATTTACCAGATCATCCGTGGCAGATGTTGGGGGCTGATTTATTCACCTGGAAGGGTTCCATTTGCCTCATTGTTATTGATTATTATTCTCATTACTTGGAAATGGTGCAGTTATAGAGCACCACAACAGAAAGAGTTAAAATGGCACTGAAGAGTATAATTGGACACCATGGCATACCTTCAGTTTTACGAACTAATAATGGCTCACAATTTTCTGGAGCCATGTTTAAGCAGTTTGCAGCCCAGTATGACTTTCAGCATGTCACCAGCAGTCCACATTTTCCACGTAGTAACAGACAAGCAGAATATGCGGTGCGGACTGTGAAGGATTTGCTCCAGAAGAATGAAGATCTCTATAAGGCACTTTTGATCTACCATTCAACATCACTGGAGCATGGGTGGAGTCCAGCCGAGTTGCTTATGAGTCATCGATTCCATGCAACCCTCCCATGTATGAGCAATGAATTGGTGCCAAAAATCCACAGACATTTCATGAGAAAGACAAACAGATAAAGGAAGTAAAGAAAGTGAAGAGTGTAAATGTAAGGATGCATGAGAAAGTGACCAGTTCTATGTTTTAGGATTTAAGAAAGGAGTAGCATTCACCAGGTTCTGGAAAGAACCTAAGATAGATTCAGTTAAATAAATGTTTGAATTGAATTGAAGCTAATGGTGAATTACTGTTACTGCTATAGTTTTTGTCAGCAGGTCTGTTTATAAAAACAATACTAAATTTAATGTTTTCCTTGGAATCTAATTATTAGGGTGTCATCTTAAATTTGAGGGCATCAATTAAATACAGTATATTCAGGAACTCCAGGAGGAGAGAGGAGGTTCCAGAGGCAAATATATCTTTGGCAGGGGAAGAAGGAAGGCACAAGGATTTCTAGAACAGTCACCTTGACTTTGGTACCTGGAAAGCTAGTGGAACAAACTGTTGTGCTGTCAGTTTGTAAGTAACTAGGTGATAATTAGATGATAAGAAAACAGTGATAAGGATAACTAAGCAGTGGATAAGGTAGAAATAGCAGCTGTGACCCATCTGGATTCAAGGAAGGTTTTTGATATAGCTAATTATATTCTCCAACTACGGCATTAAGGTCTATCCATGACATCCATAAGGTGGGTGTACAACTGGTTGAAAAACCATTTTCAAAACATAGTTACAAATGGTTAACTGTCACATATGGAGGGCATCTCTAGAAGGATCCTGTAGGACAGGTTCTTTCCAGTATTTTATGAATGACTTGGATGATGCACCAGTTAAAAATATTTGCAGGTGGGTTTGAAAGCCCTTTAGAGGATAGCATCAGAATTAAAAACAAATCTTCACTAATTAGCAAGGGTCTGAAATCAACAGGATGAATTTGACAAACGAAGTGTCAAGTGCCACAATTCAGAAGGATAAATCAAATACAATATACAAAATGAAGAATAACTAGACTAGGCAGTAATATAACAGAAAAAAATCTTGGAGACTACAAGTTGAATACAAGTCAACACTGTGAAGTTGTTGCAAAAAGAAAAGGCAATTTTCATTCCTGGATGTATTAACAGAAGTGTCCTTTGAAAAACAGGAAACGTGCAGCCTCAGCCAAACTTTGGTGTGCAGTTTCAGGCACCATACTTTAAGGAGGAGAGGCAGTAGGTGGGAGCAACAAAAATTATAAGAGGTTTAGAAAACATGACCTATATTGAAAGGTTAAAGGAGTTTTTTAGGCTAGAAAACAGAAGACTAGGTGGATCTCATAACTTGGTTCAATCTGTAAAAAATGTTTTTATAACAACGTTGATGATTGCCTTTCACCTGCTTTAGAGTAGGACAAAGGAAAGAAACTGGGTTAATTTGCAGAAAGGGAGAGAGTCAGGTTGGTATTAGAAAAAACTTTCTAACTATGAGATGGTGAGGTACCCTACACTGATACAGTGGAATTTCTTGCATTGGGAGTCTTCTAAGAAAAAAAGCACTTTAAATAAGCATCTGATCCTGACGATCTCCACCCCAGAGTGCTGAGGGAATTAGCAGAGATCATTGCAGACCCCTGGCATGGATTTACGAGCACTCGTGGCACTCTCGTGTGGTGCCAGAAGACTGGAAAAGGGCCAATGTGGGTCCCATTTTCAAAAAAGGGAGGAAGGAGGACCCAGGAAACTATAGGCTAGTCAATCTTACCTCAATCCTGGGTAAGCTTTTTGAGAGAATTACCCTGGCACATGTCCGCAAGAGGCCAGCAGGGGTTATTATGCTTAGGGGCAACCAACATGGGTTCGTTAGAGGCAGGTCCTGTCAGACCAACCCGATGGCCTTCTATGACCAAGTCACCAAATCCTTAGACGAAGGTGTAGCAGTGGATGTAGTATTTCTGGACTTTAGAAAGGCCTTTGACACTGTCTCTCATCCCATTCTTATTAAAAAACTAGGGGACTGTGGTGTCGGCACCTACACAGTCAAATGCGTCACTAACTGGCTGGAGGACCGCACCCAGAAAGTGGTGGTGGAAGGGTCATTTTTGACCTGGAGGGATGTGGGCAGTGGGGTTCTGCAGGGCTCTGTCCTTGGGTCTGAACTGTTCAACGTCTTCATCAGTGACTTGGACGAGGGGGTAAAAAGCACCCTGCTCAAATTCGCAGATAACACTAAGATGTGGGGGGAAGTGGGCACGCTAGAAGGGAGGAATAGGCTGCAATCAGACCTAGACAGGTTACAGGGGTGGGCGGACAAGAATATGATGCGTTTCAACACTGACAAGTGCAAGGTGCTGCACCTGGGAAGGAGGAACCAGCAGCATACCTACAGGCTGGGAACTCCCTTCTTGTCAGTGCAGAGGCAGAAAAGGATCTTGGAGTCATTACTGATGCCAAAATGAACATGGGCCGGCAGTGTGGGGACGTGGTCAGGAAGGCCAACTGGACCTTGTCATGAGTCCACAGATGCATCTCAAGCAGGTCCAAGGAGGTGATCCTCCCCCTCTATGCGGCACTGGTCAGGCCGCAGCTGGAGTACTGAGTCCAGTTCTGGGCGCTGCACTTCAAGAGGGATGTGGACAGCATGGAGAGGGTCCAGAGGAGGGCCACGTGCATGATCGGGGGAAGCAGGGCAGGCCCTGTGAAGAGAGGCTTCGGGACCTGAACCTGTTCAGCCTCCACAAGAGAAGGCTGAGGGGGGATCTAGTGGCCTGTTACAAACTAGTCAGGGGGGAATCAGCAGGCATTGGGGTAGTACTTGTTCCCCCAAGTGCTACCAGGAGTGATTAGAAATAACAGTCACAGGCTGGCAGAGGGTAGATTCACACTAGACATCAGGAGGCGCTACTTCACCGTCAAGGCGGCTAGGATCTGGAACCAACTTCCAAGAGAAGTGGTGCAGGCTCCTACCCTGGGGGTTTTCAAGAGAAGGTTCGACAGACACCTTGCTGGGGTCGTTTGACCCCAGTACTCTTTCCTGCCATGGCAGGGGGTCCGACTTGATGATCTGCTCAGGTCCCTTCTGACCCTACCTACTATGAAACTATGATCTGGCAGGCAGTGACACACAAGGTGTGCTTGATCCTACCTCACTGTTGAGGATTGTTAGATGTCCTTGCAAGGACCCTACATTTCTTTTTTTACTATATTTCATAAATATAATATGTAAATAAAAAAAAATTGAGTGAAGAGGGAATACAAGTATAGACGAACACATGGCTAAAAGCTGGATATTATCATGATAAATAATACGATGATTTTCTTGCAATTTTCCAGGTGGTCTAATAAAAGATATCATTTTGGAACCAAGAGTTTTTTGTAAGGTTTTCATCTAGACATTCATCATGATAAATGTTGGGACAAAATCCCAGAATTTAATAGTCAAATTAGGAACTGCTTAGAGCTGTAAGTAACCCAAACTACCAGCCCATCTGAATCTGAACTCTCAGGAAGTTCGGATTCCGTTACTGATTACCAAAGATGTATTTAGCTGCATATTGAAAATCTGAGTGAATATAAAACTGGTCAAGGTGAAAATGGAGTCTAAAATACTTCAAGTGTAGAAAGCCAAGATTTTAAGCTAAAGCTGGGACTTAATTGTAACATAGAGAAAACTGGATCACACAAATAAAATTTAAAGACCAGACAGTTTGGAGACACTGACATCATCATCATAAAGAAGGCAGGTCCATCACTTGGTAAGATACATCACTTGCTTTTCTGTGAACAAAATAGGGGAAAAAAGGATACTTGTACTGAATGAAAAGAGAACTAGAAGAATATCAGATATTCTTTTTAAAAGGATATGTAAATATGGAAAGATACTGTGAAAGATCTGGTATTAGAAGAAAAACCAAAAGACTTTCCTCCCTAAAATACAGAAATTGTTATTGTTCCTGCTACTACAAACTGCTATAATCATGGAGAGGATTTTTGTCCACGGAGGAAAATGGAGTTTTATTATTAATTCTAGATTGATATCTAGCAATCTGGGAATCAGTACCACCTTTAAATACACCCAAAAAAGTGGAAATGGAGAACACAATTCCCCTGCTCCAAAAAATAAGGAAAGTTATGAAGTAGTATTTAGCACTCAAATGAAACCACTGGATTTGGTTGGATAAAAAAAACTTAGTGAAGAACCAGCAAAAAAAAAAAATCAGAACACAATTTAACCTTCTTAAACATGTTCTCTTTTCTGTATCATAACACAACAAATGACACCAGCATTATTTTGTGCCAATCAACCCTGGTTTACAGTCTGTACTTTTTTGCCACCGTGGCAGTAGGTCTCTAGCGACATGAATTGTATGCATCCTGTTAAAATACATACTTCCCACAGCAGGCTTCCCTCAGCTGATCATGTCTGTGTTCACTAGTAAACAGAAAATGTAACCAACAAACAGGGCTTTGATTAATTATAAGTAAACTTTACAGAACTCCAATTAAAAGTCTCCTTTCAGTTCAGTGAAAGCTGAAGTACTTGGAATGACTTCATTTGTACAAACTAAATATTAAGCTGCAAAGACGTTCTGCATGAAAATGCGTTCTGTTCCACATACCTACAAAGGACTGGTGAGAGGTGAAACTAAGAGAGACAGCACTGGTCTACTTTTCTTATGGGTTTTTGTACTAATACATTAACTGAGTAGGTCATTGAATGTGGGTGTCAGAAGACCTGCATTCTCTACCTGGCTCAGTGATCTTGGACAACTCACTGAACACTGCACCTGTTCCTTTCTTTTTAAAATAAAAGGGTATCCATTCTTATTTGCCTTTGTGAAGTGCCTTAAAAAAGTTATGTCCAAGAGAGGTGCCAGAGTGTTGCTGCTGGTATAAGCAGCAAAACAAGAAATATCATCAAATCCAGAAAGTTGCTAAATCACTGCAGCTTTAAATGGTATTATTCTTTGGAAGTAACTTACATAATGCATCTCACCTGCCAAAGCTGACTGCTTAAACAGAGCCAGCTAAAGCTCATGAGACTATTGGAAGGACTAATTGTAGTGATGTTTGTAGTGATTCTAACCCTTTTAGAAGAAAGGTGCCTGTTTAATGCTTTGGTTAGAAAGGGGGAATGCACAGGCTCTAAAGCAAAAATGAATATATTACTTTAGTGTATAAATAGAAACTTACATAAAAAACACAAAAGAAGCAAGTCTATGTCCTGAACATATGAGGAGACATTTAAAGCTGCATACGTGGCACTTTCCAAAAATATCATGAAAATATGACAGAGGTTGAGCAGAGGAAAGTAATATCTCTATTTTGAAAATGAGGAACAGAGACAGAAAATTATGTCACTTACTCAGGTCACACAAGAAGTCTGTGGCAGAAAAGGGTGTTGACCATGTCTCCTGAAACCCAGCCCAATTTCTTAACCACAGACATTTCTTCCTGTCATTGAAAAACACACCTTTCAGCCCAAGAACAGCAGTATCAGTTAGCTGCTAGGGGTATTCAATTAGTGTGATCAATAAGTGACTATAGAAAGTATAAACTTTCTGAAGCCTATTCCAGGCACATTGGATTGTCAATGCTTCTGGTGAAAAGGGGTGTTTTTCCCAAAGCAGGTTAAAATACCTAAACCACTTTTGCTGGGTGGGTTACAAAATGCCCTTTTCTTCCTGCCTCATAGACATCCTGGTTCTCAGAGATATTTCAAAGTAAATCTCTTATCTGGTCTCCTTGGACATGTCCTGATGAGCATGGCCATGCAGTACATGGCACCACGAACACATCTGCAGTGCCACATACCATAATTTCATAGAAGTAGGGTTGAAGGGGACCTGAGCAGATCACCTAATCTGACCCCTGCCCTGGGCAGGAATGAATACAGGGCTTTTATGACCCCTACTAAATTTAAGCTCAAATGACCCCAGTTGGTAGTTATCAAGCCTCCTTCTAAAGACCGCTAAGGTAAGAGCCAGCACCACTTCCGTTGGAAGCTGGTTCCAGATCCTGGCCACTCTGTCTGTGAAGTAGTGCCTCCTGACGTCTAGCCTGAACCTACTCTCCATCAACTGGTGGCCACTGTTCCTTGTTAGTCCAGGAGGTGCTCGGGGGAACAGGGTCTCACCCATTCCCCTCTGGTCCCCCTTGGTAAGTTTATAGATGACCACTAGATCCCCTTTCAACCTTCTCTTGTGAAGGCTGAACAGGTTCAGGTCCCTTAGCCTGCCCTGCTGCCCCCTGATCATGTGAATGGCCCTCCTCTGGACTCTCTCAATGCTGGCCTCATCCCTCCTGAAGTACGGTGCCCAGAACTAGACTTCAAGATCTCTTTCTGCTACTGTGCTTTCAAGAAGGGAGTTACCCAGCCTATAGGCATGCTGCTGGTTCTTCCTACCCAAGTGCAGTACCCTGCATTGAATCCCATTCTATTCACATTTGCCCACCCCTGTAATCTGTCCAGGTCCAGTTGTATCCTGTCCTTCCCTTCTAGCGTGCCCACCTTGCCCCAGATCTTGGTGTCGTCAGTGAATTTGAACAGGGTGCTTTTCACCCCCTCAGCCAAGGTGCTGATAAAGAAATTGGACACTACGGGCCTGAGCACTGAGCCCTGGGGGACTCCACTGCTCACCTCCCTCCAGGTCGAATATGACCCATCCACCATCACACTCTGGGTGTGGCCCCCTAGCCAATTTGTGACCCACCTAACTGTGTAGGCATCAATGCCACAGCCCCCAACTTTTACATGAGAATGGGGTGGGAGACAGGTTTCGAAGGCCTTTCTGAAGTCCAGAAAGACTACATCCACTGCAACACCTGCTTCTAATGATTTTATGACCTGATCACAGAAGGCCATCAGGGTGGTCTGAGAGGACCTGTCCTTAATGAACCCATGCTGGTTGCCCTTGAGCATCCTCCCCTGTGCTGGTTCCTCCCAGATGTGCTCCTGGATATAATTTCCTCAAAGGGCTTCCCCAGGACTGAGATAAGACTAACAGGCCTGTAGTTGCCTGGGTCCTCCCTTTTTTTAAAATGTGGACCACACTGGCCCTCTTCCAGTCCTCTGGCGCCTCACCAGAGCACCATGAGTGCTTGTAAAGCCATGCCAGGAGCCTTGCGATGACCCCTGCCAATTCCCTCAGCACCTTGGGGTGGAGACTGTCTGGACCTGCTGATTTGAAGCCCTTCCAGAAGTTCCCTAACTCGGTCCTCCCCGGCCCTTCGCCTGGCGGAGTCACTCCTGAGTCTGTCCTGTATCCCACTGGGGAAGTCCTGGTTCTTGCTCAGAAAAATGGAGGCAAAGAATTTGTTTAAAAAGTCGACTTTTTCATTTGGTGCAACCACCAGATTGCCACACGTATCCTGCAGGGGCCCCATGTTGCCTGGTGCCTTCTTTTTGCTCCCTATGCATTTAAAAAAGAACTTTTTGTTGTCCTTGATCCTTGTTGCTAGGCCTAGTTCCGTCTCCTAACAGCCTCCCTACGTACTCTTGCGATGGAGATATAATCCTCTTTGGTGATAGCCTCCTCCCCCCGCTTCCACTGGATGTATGCCTCCTTTTTGGCTATTAGACATTCCTAAATGCCTTTGATGAACCAAGGGAGCTTTTGAGCACTCTTACCCCCTTTGACTCGCATTGAGACTGTCACCCCTTGGGTTTGGAGGATCATCTCCTTAAGGAAAGAGCACTCATCTTGGACACCTAGTTCCCCTACTCTCCGGAACTGCAGTGCCTCTCTTACCAATCTCCTCAACTCATTGAAGTCGGCCCTTCTGAAGTCAAGGGCTACTGGATGGTATATTCCAGTAAGTGATGATCGCTATCACCCAGGTGGTCAAGGACCCAGAGTCCCCTCACCAGGTCATCGCCTATGGCCAGGACCAGGTCCAGCAGGGCATTCCCCCTGGTGGGACTGTGTACCTTCTGGGTTAGGTGGAGGTCTTGTATCCCAGCCAGAAACCTATGCGAGCAGTCAGACCTGGCTGACTGCTCCTTCCAGCAATGTCCGAGTAGTTTAGATCACCCATGATGACCACATCCCTTGACTTAACTGCCTCTGCGAGCTGACCTGAGAATTCCCAGTCCAGCTCTTCCCCCTGGTTGGGTGGTCTGTAGTAGACTCCCACCATTAAGTCCTTATCCCCGCAACCCCCTTGTATTCCGACCCAGAGCACTTCAGCCTGCCCCTCCTCTGACCCCATCCTGTTGGTAGAGGATGTGTAACGCTCTTTGATGTAGAGCACCACACCCCCACCTTTCCTCCCTGTTCTGCCCCGCCTGTACAGTCTGTAGCCTCTAATGTTTACCACCCAAGCGTGGGTTGAATCCCACCAGGTTTCAGTGAGCCCGACTATGTCTGAGTTTGTACTAGCTATCCGGAGAGTGAGTTCCTCCTGTTTATTCCCCATACTTTGAGCATTAGTATAAAGGCATTTAAGGCCTCCTGTTGGTGCATGCACCCCACCCTGATTCCTAGGACTGTCTGGACACTTGTCACTTACCTGGATACCTCTTGTGTTCATCACCTGTCTTGGCTGGGAGGTGTCCTCATGTCCTCCTGTGGCCCCATCCCCCAGTGAAGCTAATTTAAAGCACACCATACAAGATCAGCCAACCTGGAAGAGAAGACACATTTGCCTTTAGGGGAAGAGATGAAGCCTATCCCACCCAAGCATGCCTCCTGCACAAAAATGCGGGTTGTTGTCCAGGAACCCGAGGCCAGCCTGGTGGCATCAACTCCAGAGCCTCCAGCTGACCTCATTGATGCAGGCCTCATGACACTGTCCACGTCTACTTACCAGGAGAATAGAGGAGAATACCACCTGTGCCCCCATCTCCTTGAGCTTGGCCCCCAAGGCCTCGTATTCTTTCATGATGCGGTCTGGGTTGCCCCTGGCTGCATCATTTGTCCCCATGTAGATCAGGACCACGGGGTACTAGTCCAAGGATTGAATGAAGGCTGGGATCCTCTCTGTGACATCCTGAATCCGAGCCCCAGGCAGGTAACAGACCTCCTGTGCCATGGGGTTGGGTCGGCAGATGGGACCCTCTGTTCCCCTCAGGATGGAATCTCTGATGACAAGGACTTGGCCTTTCTTCCCCCTAGTGCTCCCTCTCTGTGCCATCTGTGTCATGTGTTGAGTGGCACCATCCCCCACGGAGACATCCTCTTCATCCTTCTCCTCCAAGGCTGCCAGGGCCTTGTATCTGTTCCCAAGTTGTACCTGGGGAGCCTCCACCATGCTAGCCTGCAGGACAACTGGCCCTGCAGTGAACGGAAATAGGTGTCAATCTCATCCTCTGCAGCCCTGATCCCCCATAGCCTGCTCACCTCAGCCTGGAGCTCCCACACCTGCTCCTCCAGAGCCTGAAGTCAGGCACAGGAGGGGCAGGTAAGGGAGCCACCAGACCCCTCTCTCACCACTGGCCTCTGGGTCCCTGCCAGGCTGCCCTCACAGACAGTGGGGCAGTGGGCCACTGACCCCACCATGAGCTCCGTCTGGGTGGAGGCCTCAGAGGAGCCCAGGGTAAGTGGTGCCACCAGGGTGGGACCCCTACCAGCTGCTGCACTCTGCATCCTTACCATGCCTGTGGAGCTGTGCATCTCCCTCTCTCTTTTACCGAAGGCTCCTTTCCAGCTCCTGCTATGCGTCCGCCTTGCATGAACTTAGGTGCAAACGCTGACACACACTTTCAGAGCACCCCTGTTTGCACACTCTGTTCACATGTGGCTCTCTGCCAGAGGATCCATAGGGCTCCCCCTCTAGACTGTGGGTAGCAGCGCACACGTGTGCTGGCTGCACATGTGCACCCACTCAGCTCCCAAGCCCCAACTGCCGGGGGCTAGGACAAACCGTGGCTTTTAAAGGGCCACGTTTTGAAACTCCTGCACAGCTCCCGTCAGCCAATCAGGCCACTCCAGGCTTCCCTGGAAGTGCCTGCTGGCTGCTCCACCGCCTACGTTCCCTCCTGCTGGGGAGTAATAGCTCCTGGGGTTCTTGGAGGTGTCCAGAGCTCTGGAACAGCCCCAGGAGTCTGCTCTCTCCCCTCTGGGAAGTGCCCCCCCAGCTCTGCTGACCACACAGTCAGGTGTTCTCCATGCTGCAAGGGAGCACCGCTTATGTGCGGTGCATGCGTGCACTGCTCTGCTTCCCCCCCCCCCCCCAATGGGATATCCAGGGGTCAAAAAAACTGACAGAAAAAAAAATGGAGCAGTGCAGGTGCAGGCACTGCTGAAAAGCAGATCCAGGCCACCCAAAGCTGCGCTGCAGCTGCCAGCCAGGCTCTACCCAGCAGGATCACCACTGCTGCAGCCCTGGGAGGCTCCCAGGACTCCTTGTAAAGCTGCTGGGGCCAGCCCAGTGTTGGCCCCAGCCTCCCCTATTGACTCTAGGGTAACTTGCTACACACCAAAGCATGCGTGTCATGGGCATTCCCTGGAGACAAGTAGCTGCAGTGCAAGGTGCACCACTGCTACTTGTCCCCGGGGAGCCAAACATCCACGCTCATTTGGAGAACAAGAGAGGTTTTGTTCATGGTCCCAGGCCACATTTCTTATCTAACCTAACAGCATCTATGTAAATTTACTGTGCACTCAAGTACACAACATTCACTGAGAAAGGTATGCAAAGACTAGACATTTTTGTTAACAAGTTCCTTGACAAACATGGGGGGAGGGGGTTTCCCCAACACTGAGCTTTGATACATTTAGCTTCTTTATCAAGACTGGGTCTAGTCAGCAAATGATAACTAAATGAGACAAGCTTGGAGTGGCTTAGTTGACAGTCTGTAACTTTGGCCAGGAAGATAACTGGAGTGCTGCAGAGAAATCTCATGAGACAGCTGGCATGAACCTAGCAAGGAAGTTGTGAGAGCATTTCATATTGTTACTGTTGCTAGGGAAACCACTCCCTTGGTATCCAAGTGCTCCCTATGCCTGACTCACTCATTCTGTTCCTCCCTCAACATCAGCATCAGTGCAAACAGGGAGTGGAGGGAGGAGAAATAAAAAGTAATTACCTGATATTATGGGGAATCCTAATAAATAAATAAAAATAAAAATAATCGTTGACAGGAGTTAGAGGTTTGGTAGACATTTAATTAGTTTAGCAGGTAGTAGAGATGAATAGGACTATAGGTCCCTTCCCTTACATTCAGATACGCATTAAAAGAAAATATTTTTTTCAGTAAATTGAGACCTAGATCATGAGTTCATGCACAACTTTGAATACAGGCCACTATCTACAATCAGTGGCAGTAGACCCAGTGTAAGATATTTGTTCATGGTCTATATATCAGCAGCAAATTATACTGTAGATACCACCACCCCAGCAGTTTGGGCAGTCAACAAATTGCAGCCAAAATAACATTAACTTTCCGTCCTTTAAGATGTCTAGCCTAATGTCCATATGGACCAGAGAAAAAGCATAAAAGAAGTAGGGGCAGAGTGTCACCCTTCTACAGTTGCGTCATCCAAGGTAAGTTTGACTGTTCATGAAAAGTGCTGCTTTTACAGCTTTGGACACCAAACTCTATCCCCTCCAAGAAACAGACCTAACCTGAGCAGGAGCACTACAAGCTCCCCCTACAGCAACAATTAATAAATTTCAGCTCTGATCCTGACATATGGATTAAAGAGTTATCAGAAAGAAGATAAATGCTTTTGTTTAACATAGGTTCCTGTACACAAAAGAACTGGAATGAACCCAAATATCTAAACCCAATCAAGCCACCAAACACCCTTCAGATAGCAATTACTTTCATTCTCTGCTAAGAAATCTATTTTCTAATTAAAGATCCACAGATTTAAACACTGGAAGGGACAATTATAATCATCAACATCATCTAGTCATGCTTTGTATTTCATAGAACTGCACCTAGTAATTCCTGTTACAATGCTAAAACTATTGCAAATGAATGATAAGAGAACGCAGCCTCCCAGTAACACTGTTTTCTTTGAGTCATGCAGAGAATGGTATTTTTTGTTATTCTGTTGCTGCTGGTGTACTTCATATGTGCAGTATCACACAGAAATACAAAGGCAAGGAATGCACAGCTGTATTTATTCAACCCGTAATTATATGAAATGAAACATAAGAATACCAAAGTAGCATGCATAAAATAAATGTTCTGTGCAATTTTTTTCAAATCATGATATAAAAAACAAAACTGTTCCCTCAATCTGTTCACCAAAGTCCTTTATTGTAGATAGATTCCCACGCTGCCTTGTTCTGGTATCTAAAAATGAAGCATGTTTGTATGTATAGTGTTTACATATATGGAGTAGAGGGATAGTTATCCACGTTGATCTGAAATCCAGCAAAAGGTAGGGCAAAGTGGCTTTTTAGAGACTAGCTGGTTCAAAGTGGCGTGAACTTTCACAGACAAGAACCAGCTTTGTCAGAGCTGCATCTGAACAAGCTGGTTATTACTTATGAAATCTTGTACCTTCTGCCATTCATGGAACAGTATCAAGTATCTAATGGACTTTTCCAGCTGTTTTTCCTTCAGTGTTTCTCCTTTGGCTGTTGAGGGGACTGGTTTCTCTTAGCTCCCTTGTTTGACAGCCCCATCCCACAGCGGCTCTCACTTTAGTTTCCATCTGTCATTTACACCTGCAGAAAATCTTTATATGCCTGGAGACAATAACAAAATGAATGACACATGCTACAAGCCAAGTTCACAGCCTCCATTAGCCATGAACCCAGATCCTGATACACACTACTATGAGCACATAGGAATAGCAAACTTTTATTGGAATTAGTATTAAAAAACAATATCAGATTCATGTTCTTGGTCTTCCTATCAAGACTGTTGATCAAAAAGTTCTCAGCTCATCTCTGAACTAATCTTCTTCTCCATTTTGCCTTACCCTTGTATAGCAGCAGTGCCACCTTAGTTACTCTTTTTTCTCACAAGCATCTTGGTGACCTCTTCCATGTTACCATGTATCCTTAGCACATCCTTTCCAAACCTGTCCATCAGCCCTTCATCCTCAAGGATCCTTCCCACATCAGCTGTGGGATGACTATGGCATCTAGTGAGCCCTAATCATAAAGCAGAAGCAACACACCATTAAAAAAAAGCACAAAAAAGACAAGAAAACATCAAGACACTAATTAACCATATAGTCCCATAATCATCAGCATCAGCCTAGTCCATTTTGTTTGCTAATTCAGAATCTTCTTTTTTGTGTGTCAAATTGAAATGAGACGGTAAGAACTAGAACCAGTGCTTCTGAGCCACATCATTGGGCATTGAAAAATAAACATAAGCTGAATTTGTCCTAATAGAGGTATAATGCACACATGTGACTTGCAAGAAAGCCTAGGAAGCCAGGATAGGATGATTTGAGCTGGCTGTTTGCATAAAAGATTTTACACACTCCAAAGTTTTCGTCCATCATGATCACTTAGGACAATTGTTCACCGTAGCCTGCCTCTTGCTCTGGTAGTCTGGAGCTGCCGGTGCAGTTGGCAGGGTCAGCAAATATGTTACAGAAGGTTTCTATGATAAGTTGTTTACTGGTTTCCAGGCTGGTTGTTGGCAATCATATTGCTGATTTGCTTTTCTGATTCATGACCTAATTAAGGACAGCTGAATGTTCACAGTTCCTGCTTTAGTCATGAGGTGTCAAAGACTGAAGCTTCACCCAATACCTGAAAGCATCATGTCATACACAAATTAACTCTATTACATGGTCAAACCTGAAAGTTATTCCACCTTTTGAAGGTATTTCACAATAAAAATACTGTTATTTTCTTGCATGAGAAGCCATTCAGGCAGAGCAAATATTCTGCAAGGAGGAACAGATCCAGGAAAGGGGCAAGGGAGTGACCCTCCACCCCCACCCTCTCCACCTCACTTTGGCTGTGCTGTGCATGTGTAGTAAGCTCTAAACTCACTGCCTGATCAGCATGGGTTCCTGCCAGAGCTCCACACGAGCAGTGAGCTCACACCAACTAACTGGGGTGGGTTCTGGCCAGAGGCCCTACTTTTGCATGGCTCCAGAGCCCAGGGGTGAACACTGATGATGTTTGCCCTTTTCCTCCCTCTTCCCCACTGAGTTCAGCAACAGGAGAAAGGTAGGAACAAGCAGCAGTGACAGCATCAGAGCTGCATGAAAGCTGGGGCTCTGGGCAAACCACCTCACAAGACACAGCCAAAAGGGGGTATGACTGTGCTACCACATCCCTTCTAGATCCGGTCCCTGCTGGCATGCAAATATCAAGTGATCGATTGATGATTCCATTTGTTTCAAAAGTAATTACCCTTTCCATGTTACCTGGCATAAGAAGTGTCTAAGATTAAGGAGCTAATCCAAAACTGGGATAAAATCCTCTTTAAATTGGGCTCAAAACCCAAAAGTGTCCAGCTTGTGGGAGAGAGCAATGTTTGCTTCCGCAAGGAAATCCCCAGTTTCATAGATTTCATAGACATTAGGGCTGGAAGGGACCTCGGGAGATCATCGAGTCCAGCCCCCTGCCCAAAGGGCAGGAAGTCAGCTGGGTTCATAGGATCCCAGCAAGATAAGCATCCAATTTACTCTTGAAGGTGTTCAACGTAGGTGCTTGAACCAACTCTGCTGGCAGACTGTTCCAGACCTTGGGGGCTCAGACAGTAAAGAAATTCTTCCTTATGTCCAGCCTGAAACGGCCTTGCAGGAGTTTGTGACCATTCAACCTCGTCATCCCTTGGGGCGCTCTGGTGAACAGACGTTCCCCCAGATCCTGGTGGTCACCCCGATAAACTTATAGGTGGCCATCAGATCACCCCTGAGCCTGCGCTTTTCCAGGCTAAAGAGCCCCATGGCTCTCAGCCTGTCATCGTAAGATCTGTTTTCCTGACCTCTGATCATGCGCGTGGCTCTCCTCTGGACTCTCTCAAGCTTCTCCACATCCTTTTTGAATTGTGGAGCCCAAAACTGGACGCAGTACTCCAGCTGCGGCCTCACCAAGGCCGAGTACAAGGAGAATGAGCAGGAGAATGAGCGGCAGCAATTCTCAGCACCCAGGAGTTTCCCTCTTGTCCTTTAGAGACAAGTCCATCTAAACAAAATAGCATTAGATTCATTCTAAATAATCTCAACAATGAGATCAAAAACAATTTTCATAGCAGCAAGAAACACCACCACAACCCATGGTTGCAACCCTTCGAGGAAAGGCTCTATGCAAGGATTTTTGTATAGAGTTCTACCAAGTACAAATTCACTGCAAGGAGAGACAGGAAAACAGTATGACCCCATACCCTCTTTGCAAACTTCAGCTGCTGTAGATAAAGAACTGAACCTCTCATTTAGGTGAGCATGTAGGGTGGGATCTCATTGGGAGTGAGGAAGAAGGGGAAAAAGAAAAAACATACTAGAAATAATAAAAATAAAAGAGAAAAATAGCTGAATGAGAGATGAGACTAAGGATGGCACTTAGCTATTGACTCATTACAGGAGGTGAAAGAGGAGTGGAAATCATTGTTCCCACAACAGTAACAGTTCTGGAAACTCTGATTTAAACAAGACACAGCAGATGGCAAGAGAGACAAAGTGTAAGCTCCAGGTAAGTTGTAAATTAAATCACTAGCAAGCTGAGGATAGCAGAGCTAAGAGCACTTCCTCTGACCCCTTCATTTAATTGATACTAGTGATCCCCAACTTTCTCTGGCCTATGAACCACAAAACTGAGCAGGTCATTATATTTCCACTGTCAATCTCGGTTTAAAATTTTTAACTTCCTGTGACCATGACCGACATGATAGGGCGTGTACAAACATTACACTAAGATTGGTCTAAGTGAACATAGCTCCATCTGAAGCTATAACCATACAGAAGTTCAGTGCACATAGATCAAACTAAAAATGGTGCAAGCTCTCCAAAATGGACCTAGTGTGAGATGCACTCAATTCAGTTTGATTTAGATTAGACCTGCGCATTGAATTACTGTACTGTTTCATAGAGTCCTATGCATGGCCGGTGAGTAGACGTCCATTTATACATACCTTTGCTCTTAAGGGGCATGCCCACACATGCAAGCACATACGCTTGCAGCAGCTCAAACACAAGCAGTGCAAATTTGAGTCGGGGCATTTTGCCTCAGTGCACGTGCTCGGACATGCACTTTGTTGTGGAGCAAATTGTGCCACGGGGCAAAA
The DNA here is from genome assembly GCF_052110815.1 of Crocodylus siamensis. Classification (NCBI taxonomy): domain Eukaryota; kingdom Metazoa; phylum Chordata; order Crocodylia; family Crocodylidae; genus Crocodylus; species Crocodylus siamensis. Next base: position 34,598,635 of record NC_143401.1, on the reverse strand, counting down.
TAGCCCTGCCTGGCTCCTGGATCTGCAGCCAGGGGGAGCTAGAGCCTGGGGCCAGCACATATGCTGTCCCCAGCAGTATAAAAAGCTGCTTTGAAGAGCAGCTCGGGGCTACGCACCCTCCGGAGCTTCTGGGGCCCAGCCATTTCATACCTGGGGATACTACCCCTTGTGCCAGCTGGACTGCTGCAGCAGCATCCAAAATCCATTTTTAAAAATACCCCAAAATCCATGTTCTTCCACAGTTAAAACAAAAAACCACTCTACACACACACACACACACACACACACACACATCTAGAGAAAGAGAGGCAGAGAGACAGCAATCAGTTGGGTAATGCTTTATTGCTATATTTACAATGTTAAAGCAATTTGGAAGCCTACCTATGTCTCTATCATCATGAAAAAATAAATTCTAAATACTTATGCTTTTGTTTTCTTCACACATAACGGGTATGTGATGGGGGGATGTGGTGTTTGCAGGAAGGGGGTAAGAAGGGGTGTGAGGGAAGATGGATGGGTGTGGGTGCGTGTGGAGGGATGTGGGTTGGTCTGTGGGTAGGTGTGGGGAAATTGCTGGGGGGGACTGTGGGTGTGGGGGACCTTGTGGGGGGGGTTGCTCAGGAGGGGTGGGTCCCCTGGCACCCACAGGGTGCAGCCTCCCCACATGGGATTCCACCCCCTACAGGCCCCAGTTCCCCCTAGAGGGCCACAGCCCCTATCGCAGGGTCCCAGGCACCCTGGAGGGCCCCAGCCCATATCCCCCACAGGGCCCCAGACCCCCTGCCCAGGGTCACAGGCACCCTGGAGGGCCCCAGCCCCCACACCCAGGGCCCATAACTGACCTTTCACAGCAGCAGCAGGGGGATCGGCCAAGCTCAGCCAGGTCGTCCCAGCTCTGGGGCTGCTCCTGCCATGCAGCTGAGCCAGTGTCATGGTAACAGGACCCAGTGCAGTACGTGGGGACTGTGTGCTGGGCCCAGCCAAGTTCTGGAGTCCCTCTGCCACCCAGCCAGGCCAGGCCCTTGGCAGCAAGACCCGATGCAGCACACAATCCCCATGTGCTGGGCCTAGCCAGGCCCTGCCACCATTAGGGTTGCTCTGCCACCGGGCTGGGCCATTCCTATAGCAGCAGGACCCAGCCTGGTATGCAGGTACTGTGCGGAGCCGAGCTGGGTCCTGCCGGCCCTGGGGCTGCTGCTGCCGCCTGGCCAGGCCAGGCAGCAGCAGCAGCCCCAGGGCCGGCAGGACCCAGCTCAGATTCGTGAGGTCCCCACAGGCTGGGACAGGTCCTGCCACTGTAACAATGGCCTGGCTAGGTGGCAGAGTGGCCCCAAAGGTCACAAGATCTGCTGGGCCCAGCACGCAGGGACCATGTGCCATGCTGGGTCTTGCTGCCATGGGCCTGGCCTGGCCAGGTGACAGAGGGACCGCAGGACCCAGCTGGACCCGTCATGCAGTCCCCATGTGCTGCATCGGGTTCTGTCATCATGGCTCAGGCCTGGCCCAGCTAGGCAGTAGATGGGTCCCAGGGCCAGCCATGCACCATGTCCCACTTTTGCCCTGCTGTGCCTGTGGGTGAGTGAGGACCTGGAGAGGTGCGGCCCCTGTGTGTGCCTCATGTAGCCATGCGACCCACTCCAGTGCAAAGCCAGACTCACCAGCTGCACCGATCTGGGCCAGGTCCTCACCCCCTGCAGCCCTGGGGACATCCCCCCCTGCCACTCCCCAACCCCCAACATCTCTCTGCCACCCTTCACCCACCCACACCCATGAACCCCCCCCCCCCCACTTACTTTGGACAGCACCGGGGGCTGAGGGCAGCAGGAGCACTGAAGAGATGCTCTGGCTGAAACCAGAGAGTCTCTTTTGAAGGACCGACTCCCTGCTGGCTCTAGGCACAGTCTGGGACCATGAGACCATGCCTTGTTCTGCTCTATTGCGGAGCGGTTCTTTTAGACTCCTAGTTAATTTTCTCCCACTGCTGCAAACTTTTTTCGTTCCTGCACATGCTTCTTGCCACACCTCAAAGGGGTTTGAGGTGGGGCAAGTGGCATATGCACGCTTGTCTGGAAGCGCCCACGGGGTGCATCCAGACTAGCACACACTTGCCTCTTGCTGTGTCTCATACCCCTTTGAGACACTGTAAGAGGCATGTGCGGGAACAAAAAAACATTCCCCACGCTGCAAATTTGCAGCACTAGAGCAAAATTAGACACCTGGATAGCTAGAGGTCAAACAATACCCCGGGGGAAAAAAGTGGGGCACGTCACAATCCTGAGCACAGACCATGCCCTGCGGCAACTGGAGGCTTGGTCCTTCACAGAGATGCTCTGGTAGCCAGCTAGAGCATCTCTATGGCTGGCACTTGCTCAGATACTGAAGCGCACTGCCTGCCTGTGCGGGGCAGGCAGTGGTGCAAGCTGCAGGGACCTGGACCCAGCTTGCTAGGTAAGTAGGGGGTTGGGGGGCTGGAGGAGAGGAGGGGGACAATGGGGACAGCCCTGCCCAGCCCCAGCCCCCCTTCTTTTCCCCAACCCCTCATTCATTCCTGGCACTCCCCTTCATTCCCCCAGTCCTCCACAGCCAATGGCAGTAGCAGCAGTGGTCAGGGCTGCTCAGGGCTTCATGGCACAGCCCCCCTGCATATAAGGCAGCAGAGCTTGGCCCCAGCTGCCTGGCATCCCTGCTGCCACATCACATGGGCCTGGCTCAGCAGGGTGCTGCATACTGTCTCAGAGCCCCAGCCACTTCGACTGAGTGGTGTTGAGCCCCGGGTGACAGCTGCAGCACCCCCGACTTTTCAGACAGCACCAGGTGCACTGCTGAGTCAGGCTGCACCCTCACAATGTGGCAGCAGCATTGTAGGTTCCAGGCAGCCAGGGCTGAGCCCCGCTGCCTCACACCACGGGGGTGGGGCTGTGCCATGAGGCCCCGAGTGGCCCCCACCACCGCTGCTGTTGCTGGTAAGCTGCAGGCAGTGCAGGAGGCTGGAGCTGGGCAGGGGAGTGATCAAGAGCTGGGCAATCCCTGAATTGTCTCCAGCCTCCTGATTGCTGCCCTGCTTGTCTCCAGCCTCCCGCTCATTCTCCTGCTCATCTCCAGCCTCTCGAGGCTAGAGATGAGCAAGGGAATGAGCAGGAGAGTTAGCAGGGAGGTGGAGATGAGCAAGAGGCTGGAGACAAGCCCCTGGAGATAAGCTGGAGACTTCCCCTGCTGTCTCCAGCCTCCTGCTCATTCTCCTGCTCATTTCCAGACTCCAGAGGCTGGAGATGAGCAAGGGAATGAGCAGGGGGCTGGAGACCAGTGGGGGGGTTGGGAGGGGCTATAGCCCCTCGGGGGGCTGGGACCCTGCAGGCAACATAGTCTATGTGCTGGGGGGATTCTCCCCTGTGGGGGGCAGGGTACCCACTCTTCCTAAGCATCCCCCACATCCACGGTCCCCTCACACCTACACACACACTGACCCGCATTCCCCCACATCCCTCCACACCCACCCACATCCCCCCCTCTCCTGCAAACTCCACATTCCCCCATCATACACCCATGTGATAAGGAAACCAAAAGCAAACATTAAAACAGGTAGATATTTAGGATTTATTTTATTATGGTGCTAGAGACTCTGGTAGGCTTCCAAATTCCTTTAACACTGTAAATATAGCAATAAAACATTGCCCATCTGATCAATCCCTCCCTTTTTCTCTTTTGTTCTAACTGTGGAAGAACGTGGATTTGGGATGCTGGTTCAGCAGTCTAACTGAAATGACATGACATGCACTATGTTGTGGAGCAAACTGTGCCCACTGGGGCAAAATAACCCTGCCTGGCTCCTCCTGGATCTGTAGCCAGGGGAGCAGTATAAAAACCTGCCCTGGCCAGCAGCTCAGGGCTACTTGACCTCAGGAGCTTCTGGGGCCCAGCAACCTGACCTGCTCCTAGAAGTTCTGTTCCCCTCTATGCCTGCTATACTAACACAGTGTGCAGTGCACCCTGAGAGACTCACTGTTAAAGGGGCTGTGACAGCTAACAGAGATGACACATCAGATACCTTCTAAAAGTTTCTATCCTGTGCAGAACTGGTGTTGCCCTGATGGATGAAAGATGGGGTCCTGCTGCCAAGGGTAGCTGTGCATATGGATTTACTCATAGTTTTGTGTGTAAAATGCGTGCTGCCAGAAAAACTATACAATACAGACATGCCCAAGATGGTTTTATCACTCAATGCAGCCAGGTTAAACTGGATTTATATTACCAGAAATTCAGTGACTTTATCTGGAACACCATTCCATTTATGCACTATTTAAAGTGCTATAGTAGTAGTAGTAGTAAGTGTAGACCTTGCTACATACAGTAAGTTGTCATGTGGCCAGAAAAATGCTCACACATTTCTTTGCACAGGGTTCACTCAAGGTCCATCAACTGTTATAACACTGGTGACAAGAGATCTGTGTTCTTTGCAACACTGTTACTAAGGTCAAAATTCTGCTGTTCTTTAGCTCTCAGAAAAGCAAATTTTTAATTCTCATCTACTGAACTTCCACAGGAATAGTGTCTGTCAAGTCACTTATAGTGTGACACTGCTTGGATCATTTTTTATGCTTCATATCGGATCACAGAATGGCATGGGAGTTGTGAACAAAGTCCTGAGTCTGCATTTTATGAAGTGCCATGCTGAGAAGTAGCCTCAGGGTTATGATTCGTGTGTTGGAACTAATGGCATCTACTCATTGCAAAAAAAAAAAAAAAAGAACATCAATGTGACATGAAAAACTTATCTGAAAAACTGCAGAAAGAGCTGTCAGGACTACTCAGTCTGCAAAGCAGTTACTTAACAGAGGAAAAGACTCATAGAAGAAGTGGTATGGAAGGTATTTCAGCCTCTTCCCTGTGCTATCTTCCCCCTCCTTATCTGCCAGGTAAAAATAACAGAAGCACAAATCAGCTAGGGACAGACATTCAAAAAGCCTGAGCCTGAATTGATTCAATCTTTGCAGGTTAGCCTAACCTGGCAAGGCTAAATCACTTTGTAACCATACAGACATCCCAGATATACAGGCACATGCCTGCAGTGGCTTAGGCTAGAAGCTGGGGGGGAGGGAGGGGCGGGGGGCATAGCAGGGGCACTAGAGCATCCCTCCCTTCCCTTCCACAGGGCTGAGCTGAAGGGGGCATGGCCAGGTCCAGCAAGATTAGGGAAGGGTTCCCCTCCTCCTTGATAACAGAGCATTTATCAGCTGTTATCAGCATTTATCACCCCATCAGAAAACAAACAGCCTCTCTCATTAGTTCAAGCTCTTAACAAAGAAGGAATGGAGGGACATTACTAAAGCCATTGATTAGCTCCAAAAAGCCCTAAGCCAATGCCGGTATCTGCCACAACACAGACCTGCTAGCTAATGCTGAGGCATCTGTGTAAGGCAGAGGGGACAGGGGATTCCTGTTTAGCAGGGAGTTGGGGGGTGGGGGTGAACAGGAGGAGGAAACCAGGCAGACTCTGCTGGTCTCTGCCAGAGCTGCAGCCAGGGAGCAGAGGGGAGGGGCCAGCCCTGCTGTGGAGCAGAGAGCCCCACCCAGCCCAGAGACCATGCTGGGATGCTGGGAGAGTCTGATTTAACTTAAAATAGCAAGGGGTCTGAGACAGACATTGCATAAGCTGGTCTGACCCAAATCAGTTAAGTCTGTTACTACATTCAACCAGGTTTATCTCAACCTGGTTTCAGCCATTTTCAAACTGGTTTATGTGCACTGAACATCTGTTCTGTTACAGGTTTATACCAGTTTCTGATCACTTAAAACTGGTTCATGTGCAACTGAACTTCCTGGCTAGGGACAGCAATCTCTTTAGGAGTGCTTTTTTGTAAAAGAAAAATCTGTTGCTCAAGCCTTCACCTAGATGCATATTCCTATTTTTATCACTGGAAAATTAAAATATAACCCTCTTGGTCATCTTTACAGTGGTATTTCTCCATGTTCATTCACTGAAAGTATTATCAGAAAAACAGTTACACAAAGCAAGCATCTCCATGTGCTTACAGTTCAAAGTACAATTGTCCAAGTTACAGAGGTCCAGAACTCTGTGTTCTACCACAAACACTCACGTGCCAGTCCTGTTAGACAAGGTGTTAATCAGTGGTCTTCAAGGGCTCCAATCCACTTTTAGTCTGCACCAATCTACAAGAGATGTACATCAACACAGCCTGTTCCAACATACAGCTTTGATCTAATTCTGTGATACCAGATCTCTTAATACAGACCAGTGCTGCTTACCTATCAGCTCACTGCTGCAGCTATAATGCTTGGTCACTCTTGAGTTGGGCAGGAATCCAGAGGAAACCAATGCCTTTAGTCAGTCTCTACTTCTTAGGATTCTAGGACAGAACCTCATTCCTTTCTTTGTTGAGTTCGAATGTCATGATCAAAGTCCACTAACTGTTAAATTAGAGTGACCCACTCCCTCTGGGCCATATCTTGAGCTATGTCTCAGCATAGTAAGAAGGCATGTACTGTTCTCTATACAATTAAAAATAAATTAATAGAAATAAAGCAAAAGACTCCATAAGTGGAATTGTAGGGAAGTAACATTATAACCATGTAAATGAACCTGTCCCTTCCCTATAAAGGAACCAAAGCCCTTCTGGTCCTTAGCCTCTAAACTGCTTTGCAGGTGAACACCCCCTCCAAAAAAGCACTTTAAGAACATTAAGGACACCAACAGATAGTATAGACATGACTGCCTTCACACATGTGGTGAAATTGAGGCAAAGGAAAATGGGAAATGTTGGAAACTGATTTTTAGAGCTGCTGAGCATTTATTAGTTCTCATAGGCCGCATCCAGACGAGTGAAGCTGGGTGGTATGTGGGACCACAAACTATACATTCAGGCATTCCCCACACTGTTGCCTTGAAGCATGGGGCGGAAGTTGGTCCCAGGATCAAAAAGAACCTGCACGGAAAAAAAAAACAACAGGGTGGCACACATGAGAGCAGCATGCACTGCCCAAAATAGAGCCTGGCCTGCCAGAGCCATGCTCTGGCTGCTGGCCTGGCTCCCAGCTGCAGGAGCTCCATGGCTGCAGTTCCCTGAGGCCCCTAGGGCCCCAGATAAAGCTGCTGGCCCCAGCCTCCCGTACTCCACCTAGGGTAACCTGCTGCATGCCAGAAGGCGTGTGGCATGGGGATTACCTGGGGATAAGTAGCAATGGCACAAAGTGCATCGCTGCTTCTTATTCCTGGGGAAACAAATGCTTACGCTTGTGTGGATGCAGCCTCAATGGTCAATTAGAACTCCATGTTCCCAACACTCCTGAGGATTACACCCTATAGCTTATCTTCGCTAGAAAATTAGGACATTACTTTGCGGGAGGTTAAATAAAGACTTTGCAGTCAATGTGGACAGAGACTAGAAGTGTTTAACTTCATGTAAAAAAGTCATGAGTTAACCATACTGAAACTGCTACAAGTTGACATGACCCACCTCTTGCCAAAAAAACCATGTTTGGTATCCTGTGTAGTTAAACTGACTTTTCCAAGTTGTGTTCTAACAGGAGCTGATTTTCTAGTGCAGTCAAACCCAGAGGAGTTCTGTTGCGAAGCCATTAAGAAAACTCAATTTTTCAACTCTCCAGTCTTGAATGTAAACAAAGAAAAGATCGTTCTGTCTCTTAGCAAACCTGATTTTAAATACTGTAGTGTGGCTGGGACAAGTACATAAAAGTAACTTTCAAATAAATGGAAGAAAGATACATTTCTCTGCAAGAGAACCTAGTGTAAATTCAAAAGGGGCAGCCTATGCTAAAAATTAAGTCTGATCTAAAATCTAGAGGTCTTCTTCCATGCAACAACAACTTCTGCACCTACTGGAAGTGATTTTCAAAAGTGCTTAACTGACCAAGGAGCACAAATGTCATTGCTTTACAGTGGAATCTGCTTCTCAGGCACTTTTAACAATCCCACTTACTACTGTTTTCAGTGCTTTTCCTTGCTAGCCAGAATCCTTTAAGAAAAGCATTGTGTATCACGTTAAGCAGTTTTAACATCATTTTAAGGGAGCACCAAGCCTTTGTCAGAGTCTGTCTGTTTCCTAACCTACTGTATATTTGTTATAAATTCAGTTTTATTTCACTGGCACAATTTAAAACAAGTTTCATGTCTGTCTTACTACCTTTCAGATTAGGAGTTAAAAATAGAAAAAAGTGGTATCCTTTCATGTACAGCTGTAGATTTTGAATGCAAAATTCCCCCTTCCATGAGGTAAGATCAAGGGCAAGATAGTGCAAGTAACACAAAACAAGCAGCTGCAGTGGGCAGTTAAAGACTAACCTTGGGAAGCCCCAAATCAGTCATCATGCAATGGGCAATTTTTAGTTACTTCCTCTTTCCTAGTTACATGCTTTAATTAAATATAAAGTAAACACACTTTATTCACATCTTATATGAGGTATTTCAGAGATGACAAAAATAGATTCCTTCCTCAATAACTGATTTAAAAAGAAAAAAAAATCCCAAACTTTTACACAATCCTCTCTATTCTGTTTCACTTCCAATTTACGCCCAGGAACAAATTTCAGCACTGAAGTTATGCTTAACACAAGTGAAGCTTCTAAAATCCTCCCAGAAAACCACATTATAGATTAGTAGTTGGCAGACTTTTTCTGTATTAGGATCTCCTCTTTTACACCAAGGTGCCATATCTGAATTTTTCTCTCCTTTCTAGTTAACATCTTGCTGGTATTCCCCCTCCCTCCTTAACAATATGGGAATGGCAGAGCAAGCAAGATCCCTTGTCACATTTTCTGTACATTCCCCTTTTCCCCTGAGGTCATGTTCTGAGAGCAGTGTCTTTTAAAGCAGGTCCAGCTGACTCACAGATGCATATCAATGACTATGCCACAGCAATCAGTTGAACACCACCAGCCATCAGTATCTGATCGGTACTCCATTGCAGTAAAGCAGCACATCACTGTACCACTGTAATATACAACAGAACTTCACCAGGGCTACAATATTCCAAATGAAATTCCCCAATCAAAAACAGCAGGTGGCTTGACAGTCCACCAGGTCCTTAGCACCGGGACCTCTGACTGTAGGCCTGTAACAGGACCCCGAGTGTACATGTACATATTCCAGCATATGTATTTGGGTCCCAGGACCAAAGCAGCATCACAGGTACAACAAGCAAATGGTACCTTTTTGAAGCCACAGAGCAAGTCCCAATCATAGACAGTCTTACAATTCGCATGAGAAACTTTTCCTAACCATGTCTACTGTAGTGTCAGTAGGAGTGCTTCTGGCCTTTCAACAACCAGCTGTATCTTACTTAGTCAGTATTCTACATACATTACAGTCACAATCTCAATACAGAGCCTCTGAAATCTTGTAGCCTTTCCTGGTTTCTCCAATGAAAGCCGATCAGCACTGAAAAGCACACAGAACCACTCTCACTTTGGGGACCTTGATCACTTTACTCTCAGGGCTGCCAGTGAGTCTGTTGAGCTTCTGAGTCTGACCTCTTTGTTACTTATTAATATACCAGGACTCTAACATGTGAGTATTTATAAGTCCTCTATTAGCTGCAAGTTTCCATATTGTATCAAATTCTTGGTGGCTTTTCCTTCTATGTTATCCTCAACATATTTTGTTCTTCATTTTCATTAACAGCTACAATGGCAGCAGCCCAGCACAAATCTGGGCCCTGGTTTATTGTCGCTTTGTATATAAAAGAAGGTCATGATGCAAAAATGTCAGCATCAAGTTTCTGAGTGGCTGTAAACTTCCAAATGAAAAACATGGTTTAGAAATGTATTTGGATTTATACAAACAATAAAAAGGGACAGATGTTTGTACTCTTGCAAAACCCTTAGAGTAACTCCAAAAATTACAGTAGGCAGTAGGCATCTGTCTACTTAGTGAGCCAATAGAATTATGTTGAGACATCAGCTCATTGAACATAATCCTCCCTTGAAAGGTGACGCAAAGCTGGAGTAACTTCTCCAGGGCGCAAAAGCTTGAGCAGTGTATATGGAGACACTAAGCTCCCCATACACCAGTGTCCCTCTCTCAGCCTTGCTGGTTTACTACAATGGAAAGGCATGTGCCAGGACATTCGGGACCAAAATGGCCACAGGAGGGACTGGAGCAAATAACACTAAACCAAAGGTAAAGTACAGCACTACTACTCAGTAATATAATCCATCAACCTCCCTTTTGCCAACAATTCACTACTCCTGCAAAGTCAAAGAAGACCTTGACAATGACTGTTTATAAAAGCAGAGAACTCCAATCAAATGAAGAAAAAAAAATAAGGCTAATCTATTTCAGTGCGACAACTGAAAGTATTAATCATTGCCAAAGCTACTGAAATTACATTTTTTGTTTGCAGTCTTATGCTTTAACAGCCTTCCTGGGAAGTGTAGTACTTCAAATTTTAAAACCTTTGGCATTTACAGTTCCTTGATATTAAAAAAAATACACACTGAACTGTGTGTCAACAATAAGCAGTACTTGTGCATTTACAAGGCGGTATTTTGTGTCATTAATTTTATGTTAGGCTAGAATCTTAACAGGGAAGAGTGCAGCGACAGAGGTATCTCTGCTGTAATTACTCTTTGATACCAATTACCCATGTCAACTTGTACTAGTAAACCACCCCCACCCCAAAACTCAGCAGTTTATTTTGGGTTTCATTATTTTTCTTCTTTTGTCTTTTTATTATTATTATTTTTAAATCTCTTAAGAAAAAAGAAACAGGGTAAAAAGTGTAAAAACCACAAGAACTTTTACACCAACTTCTACTGTAATTTCCTACTTTTCCAAATCTAAAAGTTATCTTTTTACTTTCACATATGCTGTTTCTACTACATAAAATTCTGAGGGTTTTTTCCTTCTACATGATGATCTATTTCATCATCTGTACTATCCGGAAACAGTTCTCTTAACAAAAAGAAGAAGATGACTGCTTGTAAGTTACTCTGTGGCTTGACCCTCTATGGTTTGATTCAACTTATTGAAAACTGATGTCATTCAGCTGTAAACAGCATTTTGAAGTATAAGATTCAGAATATAACACAGCAGAATAAGTATTGATGTTACCCCATTTGCAATGGTCCAAATCATATTCCTGATGACGTTAACGGAAGATTTGTCATCCGAATTTACCCTGATGCCTAGCTGGCATAAGCCAATTCTCAGGCAGGACAAAATATTGTTCCACTCCTACAAACTCCTTTTTGACATCTGCATGGGCAAATGGAGAGGACAAAAGAGGGATACTGTACAATGGAAAGAGTCAACAAGGAGTCTGCCACTGGAGACCTTGAAGCATTAACCTTAAGTGCTTTTCTTAATAATTGGGGCTTGGGTCCATGTCAATTTAGGAAAATGCCCTATGCACAATTCCTTCAGGGGTCAAGACAGTCTTTAAAATTTCCTGAACAGGAAAGTTGCAGTATTTTTGTTCTCTACACAACAACAACACAAGAAAAACACAGGAACACAGTTGAATGCTAACATGCAAGGTCAAGCTACTGTTATTCTGTTATGATCAGGGGGGCTTTGGCATAGCAGTTAAGGCATTTTGCTACAGCTCTAGTAAGATAAGTCCAAAGCAGGGCTTGTATGCATATCAAAAGCTCCTGTCTCCCAACCACAGGCAAATGGAGAGCTAGTCATTTAGTAACTGGTGTGCCTTAACCACTCTAACCCAATGAGTCATTAGATTCAGGAGGATCTTTGATTTCACTTGACTTGACTCGGGTAGTTTCTGGACTAGAAGACAGGGCAGTGCAGTAGGGGAATCCTAAATTGTTTACAGAGCTATTACTCAGTTCATGAACACATTATGCTATCTCATAGTATTAAAGGCATGGAAGTATCTCTCAGCTTTGCATTTTTCCAATTTCAGGTTTTCCCAAGAAAATTTCCTATAAGTCTCTAATGATTTTAGGTGTCCAAAGTAATTATCTTCATAACTCGAAGAAAACAGATTCAGGTGTAGAGCAACCAGGTTATGAAAATGAAACCCAAAAGAAGAGTCCATAATTGCAACTTTTGTATATACATGCCAGAATGTTATACTCATAAGTAATTTTCCACAATGATATCTAAGGCCTTATTTATAACAGCACAATATTTATTTGAACAATAATTTAGTTTGATATGTTTAAATTGTGTTGACATTTTTATTTGTCTTGGGGTGAAGTTACGTTGCACTTAGATAGACAATGCGAAATCTCTGTAACATTAAGCAGTGTATAAAGTTAGAATGTGCTGCGAGGAGTTGCATATTAAGGGTTCATCATACCATTTCTTGCCTGCACAGCTCTGACTTCTTACTAGAAGACTGGCAAGCAGGAATGTGGTTAGGAGCTAACACACCTTGGCTCTGCTCTAACTCTGCTCTGGGTGTGGGGAGGAAAGGGAGGGGCTGGGAGCTGTGCATTATGGGATACTGGACAACTGCAAATTGCTTGTTTCATTTCTGTGGAGCACACTGAAGTTATCCTTACATGAGCTAGGTAGCAGAGACTAGAGTAGACCCTCACCTGAAGTGGTGTAACTTTATACTCACAGGGCACTTAGCACAAGTTAATGAGCATTAACATGCAGATGCTTACATTTTAAGTGCCCTTAGTATGATCTAAGTAGAATATGTAATTTCATCCCCCTATTTACCCAAAACCAAATTTTCAAATATATTGAAAAAAACTGAAGCCAAAGTAAATTTAGTACTTTTATCTCCCCTACAAAATATCCCCACAGAAAAGCTGGGGCATTGGTTTAGAGTGTTCTGTACACACTTCAGCCAGGAACACCACTACAACATCTGCTAGATTTTAGGGAGAATATTCAAGTTTCATTTGTATGCCGGGGCTGCAAACAGGTGGGAGTTTTGTGCCACCATAAACATTTTCATGGTTTGTTTTAAAGTGGAAGACTGGAGTCAGCCCAGAGCTGCCTGTGGTCTCTAGCTGCCGAAGGCTGTCCATGAGCCCAATCAAGCATATCCCAAGAATTCTCCTGTAGGGTGACATCTGTTTCCCTTATCAGGGAGTTCCCAGTGCATGCAGAACTGGGCCCCTGAAGCCTTGGGAGTGGCAGGAACCCAACCCTGGAAGACAAGGGACAACAATAAAGCAAATCAGCTGTGCTGGGACATTTGGAGTCCACTTCATTTGGCAACTTCTGTTGACAGCCTAGGAGGCTGAAGGGCATTTCCAAAAGAGTCCTTTTCTCAGTACAGCTTTGTATTGCTGAGAAGGGTTAGAATGCTTCAGTTATCTTTTTGGAGGAGAATCTTGGGAAACTGGAACCAAGAAAAGAAGGAGATTTTATTCACCTCACACAGGGCTAAATAGAAAATAATCTGTTTTTGTACTGGCCTTGGTTTGGAACTTATTCTGCCATGGCTTTTGGTTGTCTCTCTCTCTGATGGTCAGCAGCAGATGTAAAAACAAACACTTCATTTTTTGTAATACTCTGGAAAGCAAAAAAGAACACACCAGATCCTGCAAATTACCAGGCTTCTGACCTCAGTGGGAATATTAACATGCATCCAATTAAGCATGTGCCCAAGTGCTCAGCACACCAGCTGTAAGACTGAGTATGCAAATATAAGATCTATTTTTTAAAATTCTTGTCACCAATTACCAATTGTTTCCATTAGTCATCATCTCCCTTTGTGGAGGCTGTCAAATAATGATAAAGTGTTGAATTTCCTGGCAGGAAACAGGATAAAAATCCAGGTTGGATTAGAAACAAATGAAGATCAGCTTGATCCTTTTAAGGTGAATTATTTTAATATTTTATGCAAATGATGCCATATATCAACTTAGAAATGAGTTTTCACTGGTTTCTAAAACAACTTGGATATGCAGAGTCATACTCTACCTTGTGAGGATGCCAAAGTATTGGTTTCTAGTTTATCTTAGTCTTTATTTTTGTATCACATTCTAGATGGTCTATGAGAAAAAAAGTGGTATATCCTCTTTCTACCAAGTCACAATGGTATTGCCACTGTTCTTGAAAGTTCCACAACACTTTTCAGGTAGGAAGGAGAGAGAATCCTGCTGCCCTCATCAACATACCGCCTCTCATTAGGAGAGCTTCTGAAGACTGTGTAAAGATACTGTTCAGCATGCATCTAATCAATTTGGCTATGTAGACAGTATCAGCATCAAATTACATATTGCTTCCTAGCTTCTTTTCAAATCCTAAAGAATCCCCTTGAAAGTCACCTTTGTTGTTGTTTCTTTTTACATCTTCCAATCGCATTCCTTTCATATTGGTATAAACTTCGCATTTAACTTTAAGATCTAGCCTTCCTCCTTCTTCATTATCCCAAAACTTGTGCTGCTATTCTTTTGCCCTCTATTCCATCCCTTTGTTATAGCCCTCAGCCCTCAACAGCTCTGCATGTCAAATTTATTCTGACACCACCATTACAGGGATGTGAATGGAAAATAAAGCTGTGTCCTAAATAGTAATACATTGCACCCCTCATTTTAAGGGGAAGGAAGCAAGACTCATGACAAAAATCATAAATTGAAATAGCTGGCGGTCCACCCACCAGGAAAGGCTGGATGGCAGAACCACTGTGCAATGCTGCTGTTAAGAAATGCAAAGTAAGTATTTATTTTACATTATGATTCTTATGCAAGTCTCTCTCTCTCTCTTTTTTTTTTGAAACTGCTGACGTAGTAAGTGATTGATATGGAAGGAGTTGCACTAAGCAATCTTGTACTTAGCTGAAAATGAATTCTGACATTAATGTGAAAATTCTGGGTGGTAGAGAAAGACTATCAGATTCATTCGATTGTGGGATGGAAGAGGCTGGTGACACATTGAAAAGCAGTAATGGCTCACCATGGAGTTTCATCTTGTTCACACTTGTTTCTTTCAGCTTTCAAGATGTGCCCATTACTTCCCATGGCAACAGCCAAAATGGATTCAGGGCTGCTCTATATATCCTGCCCTGGCAACTACAACATCCACTTCTTCAGTTCTCCAAATATACACATTCCCTTCAGGAGTTCACCTATCATTTTCACAATGTCACTCTCACTGATGCATCAAATTTATTTTACTGGTCACTTTCTTTAAGGATCTGTATAAATATGCCCCTATATACTTACTCTTCCTTGTCAAGCTTTGTGTTGATGGCTGTTCCTCCAATCTGCCACTGTCATCTCCTTATAGCTCTCAAAAAATGACCTCTGTGACTTCTTTCGCATAGTCCTTAATGCATGCAAGTCCTGAATTCCTTCTATCAGTGCTCCATCCTGCCCATTTTGAAGGGCTCCACGAGGTCCACCCCTGCTATGCTGCCTATTAGATTCACTTTGTAAACTCTAACAGCTACAGATTAGGGACTGCTTGCAGATGGAAAGTCCAGTGCATTGTGCAGCAAAAGTTAGATGCTAGGGAGGTCCATTAAATCTAGATTCCAAAACAGCTTTTGTTCAGCCTTCTGATTGGATAACTAGGATAACTAGCTTGAGAAACCAGTAATTAAGCTCTTTTACCAATGCAAAGAACTTATCACATTATAGCTGCTACTGGAAACAAGTAATAATGATCGAATAATAATAAAAATTCCAGTGGTTTCAAGATTATTGACATGGGTGTCTTGATATATGCTTTCCTTCACAATATTAATCTCATTTCTCAGTGAGTTTCTGAAAATTTTATTTTTCTCTGGTAAGCGTAAAGAGCACAATATTTGGGAAATTTGTCACTAAAAAAACAAAAGAAATATTCTGGGAAACGTATCAACAGCCAATCTTAAGGGCATAATCCAGGCTAGGAGGATGTCCCATGGGATAACCTTCCACCAAAAATGTCTATTTTACTTTCATCTTTGTTTGCAGTACCTGACTAGTGGACAAGAAGCTGGGCCACTGCTCTAACCTAGTATGTCAGTCCCTGTGGTTCTACAGGGGGAAAAAGGTTAAACAGCCTTGGTTTTATTTCATTTTGCACTTCAGTCACTGAAGATGTGGAAGTTCCCAGTCCTCACCCACAAAGGGCAGCACATGATCTCTACGTAGTGGAAGCTTGTGGCTGTCACGGTTTCCTTCTGTGCATTACCCTCCTGTGATACTTTCAGTTTTCCAGGGGTATAATTACAGCAAAGCAAGCAAGGTCTCATTACATTTCCTAAACCACCTTGCCTTAATACAGATGTGAGCGACAGGCAGTATAAAGGGGGGATACCCACAATCAATTGGGTTTTCCTTATTGGGAAAAGACATGCTCCTTGATATTCTGGTAAGTTTTATACAACTCTGTCTTTGGATCACCTGTTACTGTATATTGCTAAGATTTCAGGAGACAAATACAAAAGGGATAGCTAGGGGTTGTGATAGCCTGCAGCAGTGATGACACAAAAAGTATCATTTCTCTGAGATAAATGGTATAATTTTTATGCTGGATACTTTGAATTTAAAACCAGTGATGCAATTTTGAAGTGCTCTAGTTGTACTAGTGAATCATCTCATTAATGAAATGCCCACTTGCTTAGAAAGTCTAAACAGCTCTGTAAGGAAATGGGATCTATTATTCTGTTATGATCTTTCTACAAGTATTTTTCTTACTTGAAGTCATTTTATTAAAAACATTAAAACAATTATTTGAATGCAAGAGTCACTGAGGGAGCTCACTCTCACTTGTTCACATAAAATACAGAGCCTCAAAATTTAGATTTAGTTCCTGAAAACAAAAATGTTCCAGGGCTGTCTGGAAATAGGCTGAGGGAGAGAGTCAAACGACCTAACAAAGTAGGAACTGTTTCCAAAGTATGTATCCTGATCTAGGTTCATTTCAAATTGCCATTCTGAATAAATTTCATATTCTGGATTCAAGACTTTAGCTTGTGCATCTGCCCAGCAGAGTATAGTTGGGCAGTAGACATATGAAAAGCAAGACTGCTGGGACTTCTACCCAGAAAGAGGTCCTAGGTTTTATATTGCATGTGATTCCTTTCAAAGCAATACGCTGTATTTTGCAATCACTTACCTACTTAATCTAAGTGAGAGGAAGAGTGATATTTAAAACTGGTTTGAGAAACAGCTGGGCGGTCAGCATGATTCTACCTAAATTAGAGTTGCTCTGTTGTTGTCTGCATAGATGCAAAATAATGATAGAAAGAGAAACCTGGATTTTTTAAGTGCTGGATTTTTTAAGGTCATTAGGTCACATCAGATTGGAATCTCAGTCAAATACCATTGTTGTCCAAATACAGAGCAAAATGTAATGTATAAGAACAAATCATGTTGATACATTAATGATAAAATCCGATGAAACGTAATTTTTGAGGTATGTGGAATTTACCATCTCTGGAAGGAAAAAGGTAAAGATGGTTGAGGGATGATATCAGTATAACACTGTTCTGTTCAGTTAAAGCTCTCAGATATATTCCACACAATAAAGATCACCTCAGAACTACAAAAAACCCCATTTGAAGTAAAAAAGCATAGTAGGTCTTTCAGTCTAGTGAAATTATTTAAACTAATTCATATGGGCGTGATGTATGAGCATTACATGGTCCCTTAAGAACATTTTCAAATCAACTAATGAGATATTTTATTACAGGTGTATGAAGCAGGACCTGTTCAATTTGGATTTGGATTTGGCCCGAATCAGGGACAGTGATTCGATTAGTTGATTTGGATCACTGTCAATTGTTCAATTTGGCTGAATCCATATCTGAAGATTCAGTGCCGATTTGGAGAATCAGTGATTTGGACATAGGGACAGCTTTAAGGTTTCTCTACATACCTTGAGGTAGCAGGCATGGCTTGTGAATGATGTGATGCTGGGGTGCATGGAGTGTCCCACAGGACTGTGAAAGGGGTGAGCCCTCCACGTGCTTGGCGGCGAACCCAGAAGTGGACCACAAGTACTGCCGGTCCACTTCCAGGTCTGCTGGGGAGCCTGCTGTGGGGCTGGCCCCTGTGTCCCCCTGGCTCAGTGATCTGCCATAGGGGGACCCCTGCTGCCCCCCCCAAACCCAGGAGGCACCAGCCACTGAGCATCAGGGACAGTCCCTGATTCAATTCGGCCAAATCTGAATCGAAATATTCGATGCTAATTCAGAGAATCAGCGATTCGGACATAGACACAGCTTTAAATATTTTTTCTACATACCTCAAGGTACCAGCATAGCTCGTGAATGCTGTGATGGTGAGGCAGACAGAGCATACCACAGGAGCATGGGGCAGGGGCCCACATGCTCAGAGGCAGATCCAGAAGTGGCCCAGAAGCACTTCCATTCCACTTCTGGGTCCACTAGGGAGTGTGAAAGGGCATCTCCCATTCCCCCCGGCTTGGTGATTGGCCACAGGGGGACCGTGCCCCATCAGACCCAGGAGGCACCAGTCCCTGAGCCGGGGAGGCATGCGGGGGGGGGCAGCACATTCCCCAGCAGACCTGGAACTGGACCAGAAGTGCTTCTGGTCCACTTCCGGGTCTGCTGCCGAGCACACTAGGGAGCCCCCCATGCTTCTGTGAGACATTGCAGCACAGCAGCAATCATGAGCCACCTGCTACCTAGAGGTATGTAGAAAAAACATTTAAAGCTGTCTCTATGGCCAAATTTCTGAATCTTTCCGAATCTCTCCAAATCAGTTCAGAGGGTTCCGATTTGATTTGGAGAGATTAAAGGGTCTCCTGATTCAATTTGGATTCAGAGATTCTGTCACTGAATTGGGCCGAATCAAATCAAGGAGCGAAGCTTCATACAACCCTACATTTTATTGCTTCCAGCTTGTTAAAGAGAGGTAGTGAAAAGTAGCAGCACATAACTACAAAGTCTGGAATTTAAAAACCAGATTTTGCTGGCATGTCAGTAATCCTTAGTGCATTGGTTATGAGGAGTGGAGAAGAGGGTTTAGCTTTATATTAAGGGAAGTAAGAAGACTCTATAGCCATGTAATTGAAGGATTAATAGGCAGTATAAGGCAGCTTTGCTTTACTATTTACATTTCCAAGGCAAATTTATGAAAATCCTCACAGAGAAAACCTTGATAATTGAAACTGAGACTCAGAAACAGTATGCTTCTAAGTTGGAGGACTTAAGTGTAATTGCTGAAGTTACACATCTAGAGGCAAGAGTTAAACATCCCATGATACATGAAAGATTATTCCCCCAAGGAAAAGGAACAGAAGCTTTACAGTAAGACTCAGTAGCTTTTTTTTAACTATAATTTGCTACATTCCCTTAGATGAGGAGCCCAGTTTCTGGGTATCCAGGATACAGAATTAAAAAGTCATGATTTCTACATCAGAAGCAATGGGGGGGGGTTCTAATTATCATTAGATGCCACCTAAGCTTAAGTGGATAAGGAAGGGTGATGGGACAGGGTAAGACTGCGTTAGGAATTAGGTAGGATTTGGAGTTTCCTGTTATCAGAACAATATAAAAGAATTGAAAAGTTTTGGAGAGGACAACTCTCATCATAAAAGATTTCAGGAATTCTAACTTTCCTGCGTTCAAAACAAAAAGGGTACATATTAGAAGCAGAGAGGCCACACACTAAAGGAGCTTAGTTCTCATGCATTACATGGAAAAGAATCCCAAGATAGCAAAAGAAAAGGAATGCACTCACAAAGTCACTCAGAAAAAAGCCAAGAAGCAATATCTATCTATATCTATATATTAAGGACTAACTAATTATACATAGGACACAACTAGTTAGCTAAGTGGCCAACCCTAAGGCTAGGGGTAGACATTCAAAAAGCCTGAGCCTGAATTGATTTAATCTTTACAGGTTAGTCTAACCTGGCTAGTCTAAACCAGTTTGTAACTGAACAGACATCCCCTCTGGACTGCAAAAATGCAGGCACATGCCTTCAGTGGCTCAAGCTAGAAGCCGGGAGGTGCTAAAGCAGCCCCCAGCCCCTTCCCTTCCATAATGCTGAGCTAGGGTGGGGGGAGGGGGCATGGCTAGGCCCAGGCAGGATGCTTTGATTAGAGAGAGGTCCCGCTCTCCTGACCAGCCCAGCAGAGAATTGATAACAGTGTTTATCACCCATAACTCGGTGTTTAATCACCCCATTAAGACAACCGATGAACATTACCAACTACCTGTTGATTCAGCCCTTGTTCCATCTGCCACAGAATGAACTGTAGCCAGCACATGGTCTGCTAGCGAATGCTGAGAGGCATCTGTGTAAGGCACAGGGGACGTCAGAATCCCTGCTTGGCGGGGGGGGAGGGGGGGGGGCAGAAGCCAGGCAGACATCTGCAGTTTCTACCTGAGCTGCAGCCAGGGAGCAAATGGGAGGGGCCAGCCCTGCTGTGGAGCCAGCAAGGGGGCTGGGATGGACATTGCATAAGCTGGTTTGACCCAAATCAGTTAAGTCTGATACTACATTCAACCAGGTTTATCTCAACCCGGTTTCAGCCATTTTCAAACTGGTTTATGTGCACTGAACATCTGTTCTGTTACAGGTTTAAACCAGTTTCTGATCACTTCAACCAGTTTATGTGTAATGTCTGTCCCTAGCCTAAAAGACCTTTCCCTCCACATAAGTGTTTCTGGCTGGTAGAGCAAATGAGCTACTTGTGTATGTTTCCAGGAAGGTACAATTTGGAATAAAATACAAAGGAAAAGAGTTCTCATAAAGGTGTAGAACAGCCTGGTTACAAATTATCTGCTTCAGGGCAACATTTTAACTGCTCAGCATACAAGATGTTTAAAACCAGCAGCTGCTTTCTAATCTACCAAATCAATTTGAAAAGATTCTCCATGCAATAGGAATTTTACCATTTTGTATGATGTAACTGGCATGTTCAAGAGTTTAAGAGACTTAACAAGATGCATAGTTTTCCTGACAAATTCATATGCAGAGAAAGGCTCATTAAAGAGATTATCTGATATTTGAAATGTAAGGAAGGCTACTTAGTTTTGACTTCTTTCATTTTAATGGAGCTAGGGATAGCCTTTGCCTCTTAACCACTACTACAAGCCCATGCATGACTTCCCTCCTGTCCTTAGGGCACCCAGATCAGCATCCCTGTCACAGCCTATTAAATACATATCTGATAAAATGTACTCAGGTTCCAAGGTGACACAGCCTCTTCTATGAGGTCTGTCACTCCCTTGATTAGATTAGGGCTGAGGCCTATCTTTGCCCTGTTATTGACCCATTGCATCTCTTGGGAAATTCTAAGGAGTGGGGAAAACTTGAAAATGACTGAAACAATGGAGATGTTCAAGATGCTTGACTCTATGATGCAACTTGTTCATAAACTAAATTTGTAGCAACTACACACCTTAAGCTTGTTGATCTAAAAACAAACAATAATTTAATACATTCTTTTCTGAATACTAAAGTTTTTATGGGCTCAGTATGGAAAAAACAGGTCAAACTTCTAATTTTCCTTTACTCTGCTGAATATGCCAAGCATATTTTTGCATTTTAAAGTAACACCAGTTCTCCCAAAATGTAAAGAGGATGAACAGCAGCAAGGTACATTGTTCAGATGACTTTACACCAGGAGTGTCAAAGATGCAGTCCACAGGCCAGCTATGGCCTACAGAGCTCCATGATTCACCAATCTGATGTCCTGGGGGGCTGGATTTGACCAGCCTCATGCACAGGGCCTGGGGGACATGCTGCAAAACTTGCTCTAGCCAGCCTGGCACCAGCTCCAACTAGTCTGGGAGGCATGCCGTACACAGTGCCAGCTCTGGGTGGCCTGAGACCTGTGCTGCACATGGTGCCTACCCCTCCTAACAGTTGCTCTGGCATGGGTCCTAGAGTGGGTGAACCCTGTGGTGCAGTCCTGGCAAGCCACTTGCCATTCATCCAGCTTGTGGGCCATTTCAGTCTGACACCCCTGCTTTATACCATATTAACTGTTCTCCATGTTGGATGGGTTTTAGCTGACGAGCTTCATCCAAATCAGATGGCAGTTGCCCAAATGAGCTGTGTGGCATTTAGTTAATTCTAGAGTTTAATACTTAAAGATCAAGGTTTTTACTCCCTTCTCCCCACCCATAAATACCACAAGTAGGCACATGTGAAATAAAGGGAACACAAACAACACATACTGCAAATGTCAGCCCCTTTCCACACACCTATACCTCCCACATACAACTCCTACTCATCTGACATCACAAGGAAATCCAGTTTTTCTTTCAAGTGTTTTTCTTTGATTCTTTTATTTACAGAAAAGACATCACCTGAGCATCTTAAATACAATAAACATTTGTATTTACATAAGGCAAACTGGTATATCTATCATACTTAATACCACTGCCCATGTGAATGGGCGATACATTGTGTGATAACCTAGGAACCACAACCTCCAACAAAATGCCACTCCCTAGAATTTTTTGCTTTATGCATCAAAGAGTAATGTAGCATGAAACAACCTTGTGTATTCCATTTTAGCGTCTCAAATCTGAACATTAAACATAGTTCTTTCTTTTCTTCACCTTTTAAAGCATGGAAGGAAATTACTGCATTTTTAAGGAGAAAAACAAAATAAAGGGCTTTTATTTTTAAATGAAAATGTATTACCCCAGTTAAAAATACTCATTACTTCAGGATGCTGCCACTTTGATCTTTCAGTCTATGTTCCTGTTAAAAACCTGCTTTTAAAGGGGTGTGAGAATTTCTTTTTGTTTTTTCTTATACTGGCCACATGTATTTTCCCCCCACTGAACAGGGAGATCACACTTCTTTCTCTTAATCATAATTTTAGTGAAATTTTATTTTTATTTGCTACTGAAGAAACTGATAGGCTATAGTTAAGACATCACAGAAGCAGGGTAAGAAAATGGAGAAGACAGTAATTAACTGATGGACTATGTTAAATTAAATTTATTTACATGTAGTTATTTTGGTAGAGATACATCTATATTCTTAGAGATTACAGAGTGCTCTGACAAACTCAAATATTGGTCTTCCTGCTCAGCAGTAATTCTGACCTATAGAAACATTTCTTGCCTCAAGGTACTGTGCAGTCCTGTTCAATTCAGATACAGTAAGAGCAGCATCTTCCCATTCCAAAAATTAGAGGTTGTGCCTTAAGAATGTGAGGGACCTGACCTTTCAAGAAGCACATGGAAATAAGTTGGGATTGACTACTGTGTGTTTTTTTGTTTTGTTTTGTTGTGTTAGGAGGGCCAGAGTTCATTTTTTTGGGGCTAAAAAATTACTCCTTTTCAGACACAAATATCAATTTATTAATTATTTATTGCTAGCAAATATTCCAGGGAATCTCTGCAGTGAAAAACACTGAGAAGAAACGCTCTCATATTCTGCAAACAATGCTCTTCAACTGCATAAATTATGCATTGCTTTATTCCTCCCACCCCCTGTTAAGTTAAAACTAAACAATACAGCAGCTGTGTTTCTTGTAATTATTTGATAAACCAAGTGTCAAGGAAATTCCAGTCACACACCAATAAAAACATAAAAGCATTTTTCTACATTATTAAGCAAGGAACTTTTAGAGCAGAGATTCCCAACTTTTCTGGACTCGAGACATGACTGTTTGGACTAAAGGCACCCCTCCATAAATTTTGTGAACCAGTATACCTAATTTCAAATTATGTATTGCAATGCATACCTCCTTGCAGAGGGGCTGAGCAGTTGTGGTTGGAGATCATTCAGTCAGGAACAAGCCTTAGCCTGTGTTTATCTTAGCTGCTTATCTTCTTATACCTCCCAACACCCTTCAAAGGATCTGCCAGCACTCCAGGTCAAATCACCCTGGTTGAGAATCACTGCTTTAGAGGTTTACAGTTTCTGATGAGGATTGTTGTAACAAAGGAAAAGTGAGTCCTTTGTAGGCCACCAGGGAGTCCTCATACTTAACTTTGGAGATTTGTTATTCATTGACAGCGACCTACTGCTACTTCTTAAGTTCTTAAAGTTTGAGATTCTAAAGCTGGGATTCTTAAAATCAGGGTGCTACCACACCCTAGGATGCTGCAAGATCCATTTAAGGACACAGCACAAGGTTAATAGGGATAGGTGTTCAAACACTTGCACAGGATTCATAAGATAAAACTAGAGAATTCAAATAGCAGTCCATTGTGTCAAAAATATCTGACCTATTGTGGTCTTCAAGGGGCTTTGCAGTGGAACAATTTGCTATATTATTTCTCTAATCTAAAAATGAGTGAAAGCAAAGAGCTGGCATTTATGGGGGGTTCCTTGAGTCTAACAAGGCTGAGAACCACTGTTCTAAAGCTTTAGCTAGGAATAAGGATGGACACTGTAATCTCTGGACACCGCCATGACTGGAAGTGAAGGAAAGGAGAGGGCAAAATACTTTTTAGTGTAAAAGTGGATTCTTTGAAAATATCTCCCCACTACGCTGACTAGCTTAGCCAGAAAGGACAAAGACTAATGCTCACCACAACTGAACTAACTACGTCTGATCTGCAAAGGTGAAGTCTACAGGTGAGGATTGAAGAGAACTAGTGGACCATGTTTAAGAAGTTTACAGTTGCTAGTGTCCTTGCAATAGCTGCCTTTCTAAACATGAAAAGCAGCTTTTAGTCTCTAGGGTTCTGAACCTATATATCTTGTGGGCAATACCTATACAAGGAGAAACAGAGGAGGAAAATAGTCAAAATCCAATTAAATCATATTTAGGAGTCCAGATATATGAATTTCTCAAGGAAGGAAGTAGGTTAAGACACTCTGTCAGTTAAAAAAGCAAAACAAAACAAAAATCTAAAACAAAATACAAGGCTTGGGCAAGATTTTTAGTGTAGCATCATGTGATGCTTTACCATCACGTGATACAATTCCCAAAATGCTGAAAGGCACGTCACTAACTAACAATCCAAGGATATACTGTTGATATGCACACATGGAATATTATGGTGTAAATTCTGAAATATATTTTCTTAATTTACTCTTTAAAATAATTTTTAAAAATTAAATTAAAGTTATGTAATGCTGGAAATGGATCTGTGTATCTTAATTTTTCACAAAGAAACAATACTTCAAAGGGAATTAAAAATGCACACAAACCTAATAAAATGTAAATAACTATCCAAAGAGCAAGATACACTAGAAAAGAGGCTTTAAAAAAAAATCTAGCTAAATACTAATTTATTTGCTGTGATTGTATTCTTTTAGTATTAGCAATGGCTATCCCATTATAGCTTCCCCCACAAAGAAGTATGGTAAAGGAAAGGAGAGTTGTTCATCCTTTATGTGACTAATGGACTGTCTTCCAAATTGCAGAAAGCTTTGTTTTACTATGAAGCAAAGTAACTTAACTCTGAAATTACCAGAACTAGGTTCTTACTATTACACAGAATACATTTTATTTGAACAATTCTATGGCTTTGTTAAGTCTAGCCAGAATTTTTTAATTGCTTCTTTTCAAGAGTTGTTGTAAATTAGAAAGTTCACAGCATGCTGCCCTTTAGGTAGATTATTTATGACATTCACTGCAGAGCTGAAAATGGAACAGGTAAATAATGTACATGGCTTGTTCTGATAATTGTTGCTGAATGAGAGTAGGAATTCTGTACTGTTCATCCTATGGCAGGTAAAAGTGGAGAAGCATGAGATGGTAACCCAGCTGACCAACGCACTCTCCTAACTACTATGAAACTGCCTTGTTCTTAGGTGCTGAAGAATCCATTTTCATCCATATTGGTGCACATTCAGAAACTTCAGCAGAGGCTGTGGCACAAAGATATGATGACCCCTAGACTAAACAAGGCTACAAAGACAAGAGTCCTATACAACATAATAGGATTTGGATTTGGACCAATACAATAGGATCCTGTATTCTAAAGCCAGACAATTTTCTGCACCATACAGAATCTCCAATTCAATTTCATAACATAGAATAGTCCAAAGAAAGGGTCAAGTTGGAGAGTGAAGGCAAATAACCATACAACGGTAATAGAGATCTACAGTGCCATAATACAAATCTCCCCAAAACTACAACAGGATCTTTGTAGCATTGCAGGGTTGGAGGAGGATGGAGGAGAAAGATTCACTATAGGAGATTCTATGAGGCAGAGGAAATATAGGCTGTGGCCATGTCAGTTCTGAATATTTTTTCCTGCAATGGTTCCTTAAGCGAAACCTGCAGCCAGCTCAGGTTTGCTGAATGCTCCCTGGCTACATCTAAGGATTTGTTGCAGACAAGTCATTTTATATTACATTCCATAAGCCTTTTCCCCAGGACAGACAAGCTTTGAATATACTATTCATATTCACTGAGAAAAGGAAATGCCAGTCCCTTTCATTTTTCATTCTTTTCATGTTCAAGGGGAGGAGTGGGAAAGCATAAAAAAATAAATAGCTTGAATTTAAAGATTGAACTATATGCATTGGAAGCCATGCCTCTTACAAAACAATAGTCAATGTGACTGATAGTCCAGGAAGTGCATTAAACAAGTTTAATAGTTTTCCCCGTGGACAGAGGAAAGCTGTTAGTTTACAGGGAAGAATCTGCTCTTGGAATGAGACAAATGAAACCTGTTATTATTTTAAAGAAAGAAACACAAATCTAGCAAGAAGTAATGCTGTCCTCATTTCAGTCACAAATCAAACAGAAGCATTGGGCAAATAAGTAAATAAAAATCAAGCATTCCTTTGAGAGGATAAAAGCAGAGTTCTAAAGAGTAAAGAAAAACAGATGGATCCAGGAACTGTAGCAATTTAACTACAAGATGAAAAATCTGTGTGCAGAGAGAAAACAAATCTGTGTGCAGGCCCAGTCCTGCTTTATTGTTAACGTTGTGAACCACTGGTCACAGAGGCTACTCAGCGCCCTTTAAAAGAAGTCCTTATACTTGCATGGTAGAAATTATGGGGAACTGAAAAACTCCTTCTGCTTGCTGGATGGTTAGGGGTTGGGGCCAGGAAGGGTCAAGGAACAGAGAAAAAAGGATTCAGAGGTTACACAAGGATGGACAAAAGTAAAGTCTCAGATTTTTTGAAGTGTTGTAGGGATCCCTGAATACCTGTTACATTTCCATTACAGTTTA
The DNA here is from genome assembly GCF_052110815.1 of Crocodylus siamensis. Classification (NCBI taxonomy): domain Eukaryota; kingdom Metazoa; phylum Chordata; order Crocodylia; family Crocodylidae; genus Crocodylus; species Crocodylus siamensis. The sequence continues at coordinate 34,571,659 of NC_143401.1, read as the reverse complement.
GAACAAAGAGTAATAATCTATCATTCAGTGATCAGCCTGACATTGCTTTAAAATTTGTAAGGGAAACAAAATTCAGCTCTTGATAACTGGTTTTAAAAAGGAAAAGGAAGAGTAAGGAACACCCATTAGGATCAGGAATGAATTCAGAAAAAACACGTTCGGAAATGCAAAACAGCACCAAAATTAATAGTGTTTATCGAGCAGAGCTTTAAATGATCAGACTCTAGCCTTTGGTAGTTTTTGTAAAGATGGCTCCCTTAAAAGGCTTTGATTTCCTCTCTGTTCCCATGACAGCAGGCTCATATTTCACCACAAGTTTAGCATCTTCTTTCTGCACTGTGGTCACTGATTAATGCCCCAACCCTTGACCTATTAACCTTTGTAACAATAAGACAGAAGGCAAATGCTCACAGTACCCACGTTTTTAAATTGGCTTAAACAACATGCTCCCTGTGTGGTAATACTAGGTCACAAGGATGTGTTTACATACAAAAATAAATATGGCCTTATTTCCCCCCCCTTTCATTCACAGCCTTTTCTTTGGATTACTAGATAGCTGGCCCAGCACATTTTAAATGAATCAAAGAATACCATTGTTTACCTGGTTCTGCTTATGACCCAAAGCAAGCTGCAGAACTGCAATCAAGGAGTCAACTCTGAGACTAGAAGGAGCAAAGGTAATAAGTCACTTAGCCTTTAACTGACAGGCTTTAAAAAGCCTTGTCCTTCTTCCTCCACTGGAAAATTGAAATAGAAAAAGCAAATCTTAAATAAACTTGTCTTTTCTGTACAGCTGCAAGGAACTGTTCACAATCAAACAAGCGCTGCAATGCTCCAAAGTTATTTGCCAAGTACTCAGTGCAATTTTGCTCATCATCAGGATCCTCGGGTATGCCTTTGTGCTTTACTATTTGCAGTGCGCCATACTAGAAAATACTGGGGTGGAGGTGGGGTGACAGGCACTGCACCATGGCAGCTTGAAAAACTCAAAGCTTCCAAGGGCAAGAAGCCAGGAGAAATGATAAAATGAAAGGTGGAGGCTTTGATGAAATCAGGGCTCATGAAAGCGGAAAGCGATTCATAGTTTTAAAGCCAGGACACATTGGTTGCATCCACATGAGCAGGAACATGCGTTTCCCTGGGGGCAAATACCTGCAGTTCATGTTTGTGCCCCTCCTATTTGTCCCCGGGCAAGCCCCTGTGTATATACTCTGGCACACAGCAAATTGCCCCAAGTAGGGTAGAGGAGGACTGGGGCCTGCCTCCATCAGTCTTACCTGGAGTCCTGGGAGCCTCCTGGGGTACAGTGGCAGAGATCTGGGCATACAGAGCCTGGCCAGCAGCAGGTGCCTACCTCTGGCTGGCCAGACTCCAGTTTTGGGCAGCCATGTGCACCATGCCACATTTTTTTCCCATGAGTCTTTGGATACTGGGATTTCCTGGTATCTAAGTATGCAGCATGGGGAAACAGATCCATGTGCATAATTGATTATAAAAGCTTTGAGGCCCCACAAACTGCATGTTCCTGCTCATGTGGACACAGCCATTGTGTTTAACCCCATCACTCCCACTGATTGTGTCACTCAAGGCAAATCTTTTTGCCACTATCTCCCTCTGCCTCAGTTTCCCTAAAATGAAGAAGCTGTAAATCTACCCAGCCAGGGATTCTCTCTTTTCCACATGTCTGTTAGATGCTATTGTGGTACAAACAAATGTCACCTTATGTCTATGTTATGGAAATCAACTCTGAGCTCAAGCAACATCTTAGAAGTACAAAGAAATATTAGTTAGGTTTCCAAGTGATGATTTTGCCAAGCAGAGCATGAGACGTCTAAACTAAAGGCTTTGACTTTCCAAATGTCAAAGAGTATTTGAAGGTCAGAGAGGAGGCAAGTAGCACTTTAAACCTATACAGTTTACCAGATATCCAAATGACTGAGAAAAAGAGAACGTACTTCCGGTTTTAGAATAGGGCTCAGTAGTGAAGTGGGATCTGACCAGAGAGGTGAAGCTGACACAGATTTACTTGTAACAAACTTACAACAAATACTTGTCTACAACTGATAAAAAGTTCATAATTGACTCAAAGAGGATTGGCAACAACTACTTTGCCTGTTCAGAAGGACTCCTGCCCAAAAAGACGGCCCATGAAAGAAAGCAATGACAGACGCAGCCCTTCAGGTTTTCTAATGCTAGGTTGAGGCATAGCTATCAGCTAATCTATCCACAGAACAGACTACCTACTAATTTCTTTTATTTGGGCACAGGGACTACTAGAGCAGAGCTACAAATTATATAATTAGACATAAAATGTGTTGGTGCTTTCCTTACTGTAACCTTCCTCGTCGTCTCTAAATTCTCTTTCACACTCTGTGGGCATGAAGACTATTTTTGAAACTTGTTCCTACCAAATATGCCATTTAAGTGGCCGCACTTAAAAAAACCCCAAACAAACAAGCACATACACATGCACACAGCTGGAAGATGTTTGCATCCCTGAGACTTGAAGCACATGTCATTAGAGCTGTATGACACAACACCAGATATCTTTCTATGTGTCTTTCCAAATCAGACAAGCAAGCCAGGTGCATCAGGCCCAAACCCGGGCTGACAAAATTCTGGGTGGCTGTGTTTTTATTGCTAAGAAGCAGAAGGCCTGGCCCAAGCCAGGTAGGGATAGCTATTCCAGGTGAGTTTCTAAGTCAGATGCTGGGGTTCATTCAGCCCCCTGCAAACTCAAATCAAAACTCTGCAAGTGTGAACCAAAATGAGAGATTTGAGTGAAAAGCCTGTGAATGGAAACCACCAAGTCCTCTGAGAAACAGTATTCTCTTCTTCACAGCACACAAGCCTAACAACCACCACACAAATATTAGTTTCTGGTGCATATCATTTTCAACCCACCTATTCTGCCCTGAGAGGTTTTACCCTTACTTTTTATTTCCCCACAAAACTTCCCCATAAACTTGAAGTGCTAGCTCTTAATATTAAGAACAGATCAGAAACACCCACATCTGCATAAGCAAGAGCAGGGAAATTACCTTTCTACATTTGGTTTTTCAAGAGATGAAAGAGGGAGAGAGAAGAAAAATAAATAGATCAGGAAGCCACAGGGGAAAAACTTGAGAGATCTGCAAGTTGTGCAGCTCAGGCAGGCTTTAGAAAGTGCTGAAAGATTTCAGAAGGTGGACAGATTCCTTTCTCATTAACCAAGGGGGCCCCTGACTTCAGAGCTGCTGAACACACACAGAGTGGAAAGCCATTCAGCTCTCTTGTGTGATTGAAAGCATAAGCCCATTACTTTCAAGCTATTGGTAGCTTTCCTTTTTAATACAAGTTGAGGGGGGAGGGGGTGGAGAGGAGATACGCAGCAAAAACTCCAGCAGCTAAGAATCGGGTCTTCTTCACCAGGATTTGCAGGACAGCTCTTTGAGATACATTAATAGTCTGGAAAGTAAGAGGCAATTTATTTTTCAAAAAAAGAAAAGATTGTTTTACAGTCATATTAACTGAGACCAAACTTTATCTGCATCTCCTACCCACTCCTTCCACCCATCTACCCAGATTCCCCTCCTTATCAATATCAGGTAGGAGTCAGGTGTTAACAGAATATGCATTTAGCTGAAGCAAATGCTGCTTTAAAAACTCCCCCCTGCTGGACACCTGCTATTTTTAGGGAAGGGTAAAATATACTTAGATAAATAAAACCCAACTGTCTTGACTGCTGCAATGCACAGAAACTACTGCTACTAGAATCGTGCAGCTCAGCTGTTCCAATTGCATAGAAGCCATGGGCACCCTCTAAACTTCCAAGGTCTGGAACCAACTTCCAAGGGAAATGGTTCTGGCTCCTACCCTGGGGGTCTTTAAGGAAGAGGCTTGATGCCTACCTGGCTGGAGTCACTTGAGCCCAGTTTTTCTCCTGCCCAGGCAGGGGGTCAGACTTGAAGATCTACAAGGTCCCTTCCGACCCTACTTCTATGATTCTATGAGTCTATAAACTTTGCCAGTGCTAGAAATTATATTCCTTTAGCCCTTTGCAAATGAAAACTGACCAGGATTTATGATAAAATGTGTCCAATAGGAGTGTATGAAACGGGCTGTATTTGATTCAGATTCAGCCTGAATCGGGGACAGCAATTCATTAATTGATTCTGATCACTGTCCCTGATGCGATTTGGCCAAATCCAAATCTGAAGATTCAATCCTGATTTGGAGAATCAGCAATTTGGCCATAGACACAGCTTTAAACATTTTTTCTGCATACCTTGAAGTACCAGCTTGTGAATGCTGTGACACTGGGGCAGATGGAGCATCCCACAGGAGGGCAGGGGGGAGAGAGGAGGGGGCCCGCATGCTTGGCAGCAAACCCAGAAGTGGTTCTGGTCCACTTCCATGTCCACTGCTGAGCACGGCCCCTCCTCCCTCCGCACCCTCCAGCTCAGCAATTGGCCACAGAGGGACCCCAGGTGTGTATGACCCAGGAGGCACCAGTTGCTGAGCTGGGAGGGCACTCTGCGTGCTGCCCGGAGGACCCAAAAGTCCACTAGAAGTGCTTCCAGTCCACTTCCATGTCTGCTGATCAGTGTGCTGGGGAGCCCCCCATACTCCTGTGGGAATGCTCCATCCACTCCAGCATCTCAGCATTCATGAGCCACCTAGTACCTTGAGGTATGTAGAAAAAAAACATTTAAATCTGTGTCTATGGACAAATTGTTGAATCTTTCCAAATCAATTTGGAGGGTTCCTATTTGATTCAGAGAGATTAAAGGGTTTCCTGATTTGATTTGTATTTGGAGATTCAGCCACCAAATCAGGCCAGATCTCTGCTGAATTGAATCAGGGACCAAAGCTTCACACAGCCCTAGTGCCCAAGGCAAATAAATGAGGTATAATGTTCGGCATGCCAATGCAGGAATTCTCTGAAAAAAATAATTTTAATAATTCCCTACATCACTTAGCAGGCATTATGATGTTGTACGTTAACTCTTGGAGTCAAAGTGGGTTTCAGGGGTTCCCTTCTGTTTTGTTTTTTAAAGCCTGCATAGAAGATCAAGTCACTATTAGACATGTGTTGGTGATGCACAGTACAGACAAACCTCATGTGTACTCAGCTGTACACAAGCTGAAATGCAGCAATGGTCCCCTGCTAAGCACGATGCATTAAAGGGACAACAGCTTTGGTGGAATTCGAGTTTATTTGCACTCCTCTTTCACACTTTGAAAGCCAAGGCTTTCAGACTATGTGGATTCCTGTCCTAATGGATTTACAGTTGAGATACCTCTATTGCAGCAGTTCCAAATCTGTGGCGCACATATCACCAGTGATATGCTGACAGCCTGTTAGTCGTACATGTTAACAGATTAATTATAATTACTTTATATGACAAAAGTTTGCTGGCGGTACTTAAGGTTAAACTGAAAAATGTGTTGGTGGTACTTAAGGTTGTATTGTTTTAAATTGGTGGTGCACAATCTATCAGAGTTTGGGAACTACTACTCTCAAGGCATAGGTAAGATTCAGAAATAATAGCATCAGGAGGAGTGCCGATACACTCACTTTATGAAGTGAACCTGCAAATTTAAAAGTGGATTTTTCAGGTGTGGTTAACAATGTTTTTAATGGTAGAGTTGTTAAAACCCTACCTAGGTTTAAGGGAAGAGCAGCAATGCTCTTAAAGCAGATGTCTTCATCCAATTTGTAGCCAGATCTGTTGAAGCCAAGGGGTCTCAGCTACTTTTGTTTCAAGTTCTACTTAGCTAGTTGCTCATCTTCCCAATGAGAACTATTATACAAATGCAGTGATAGTAGCTTGGACTATTATCTTATAAGTGAAACAAAGATGGCTTGGTAGTTACTGAATCAATTAAGGTCCAAGTGTGTTGTTATTCAGGGTTCAATCTTTCAATGGGCTAAGCACTTGCCTCAATCTATCAAAGAAATTATGTACACAAATAGTTTAAATGTATTCCTAGTCCACTGACAAGTTTGCATGCCTCATTAGAAAAAAATAAGGTAAAGACTGTTAATTTCTAAAGTCAGCACAGTAGGAGGACTATATAAGTCTATGATAACAAGGCTAAGGGTGAAGTTACATGTTGCACTTAGGCAATACTAAATCTGTGAAATGTTAAGCAGTGGTAGGGTTCAAAGGTGCTGTGAATAATTGCATGCTAAGATTTAATACTGTTTCTTGCCTGCACAGCTGCGACTTGCTACTAGAAGGTGGCGAGTAGGCATGTGGCTAGGCATCAGAACACCTAGGTTCTATCCCTACTCTGTTGCGGGGGGGGGGGGGTTAGAGGCTGGAAGTGGTGCATCCTGGGATGCTGGAGGACTGCAAATTGATAGGTTTCTCTCTGTGGAACAAACAGGAGTTACCCTAACACGAGCTAGGTAGTACAACCCACACCTCAAGTGGCGTAACTTTGAAATGCTCAGAGAACACTTAATATTAGTTAATGAGCTTTAATGCATGGAAGCTCTTGTTATAAGTCCACTTATTGTGATCTAAGTTTAACATCTAACTTTACTTAAAGCATATTAAAGACTAGTTTTTAAGGACAATGCATTATATTCCTGGTCAGGAAGAAAGTTACAATGAAAACAATGTTGTATTGTTGCTAAAGATGTAATGAAAATAATTAATTGCAACTTACAGAAACTCTTGGTAGGGCCTATTTAAAGTCACACATTTAAGCATTTTATTTCTTATTTATTACAAAACATACTTGACTCTTTCCTGTTATCATTTTCCTATACTGGTTTGTTACTGTAGGATTGTCTATCACCTGACTTTTTCCTTAGTTTAAAAGAAAAGCACTATAGAACTTAGATTACTTTAAACTATGTATATATACAGCTGATTTGAAATTCCATCCATTTTTCAGGATGATATTTTTTCTAAACCCATAGGAGCTCAGCATCCTTTAATATAATGTTCATGCTTCACATTTAGATTAAACATATATCATCTCACCCCTTAAATCCAGCCACTAGGTTTCACAGCACTGCTCTAAGATGAGCCTCATCATTTCTACTTCTTGGTGGGGAGGAAATAAAGAAAACAACAGCAAAGAACCAATGAAGGCATATGTTGAAAATTTCTGGCAACCAGGTCCAAAGCACCAAGGGAGACGCATTCAGAAGTGATTAGATAACATTCGCAGCCAACTTTTATTGGGGGGTTTATTCAAAGCCTATTCAAATCAATTGAAATATTTCCATTTTCTTAACCAAGTTTTGGATTAGGTCCCAGATGCACAGGGTACAAGCACACTGACCTACAAAATACCTACAATAAAATAGTTTGGGGTAGGTGGAATAAGATCCCCCCAAACTGACAACTAAATTTATTTTGTACTACTTTAAAGCATACACACCATAACACCACTTGTTGCTGATTTGATGCTCTTTGATGTGTGAACACATACAACAGTTGGAGACATTGCAATTATCTGCAGTTCAAAGTTAGGCCAAAATTAGAATTGCTTATGAATAATACATTAGGGTTTAGCAGCAGCAGTGCTGAGTGAAATAAAGATGAAAGAAAGTTAGTTGAGTTGTGAACATGTGAAATAGGTAAGCAATGTTATTTGCTTAAACAGACACATTCTGCTTTGCACATCCCTTGATAGATCTTCAGAAGTTCAATTAATAAAACACATGTCAAATACAGTTTGAGACATACAGTAAGTTGTTTTCAATTGCACTTTTGATATTTGCAGGATAATTTGGAGCAAAACTTGTCTGAGAAACTTCCTCTAACTTTGCTCTGAGGCACACTGGAATAAATGACCATAAGTGTCCAAAAGCTCTTCTAATAGTTATTGTAGTGTCTTAACAGTTCCTTCATCTGTCCAAGATGAGTCTTGAAAGGTTCACTAAACAGTAGCTACATGCATTGGGCTGGATATTCAGATGGTATTAAATGGTGAAGTTCCATTGACTTCAGAAGAGCTTTGCTAATTTACTAAAAATCTCGCTTTCTTAGCTGTAGCCTTTAGCAGTCTGAGGAATACCACTGTCATTTCACTAGCAGACAATCATGCTTCTGGATGGATAAGCTTTTAACATACATATCATGTATTCTGTGAAACTGACCAGAGCAGAAATCAGGAAGAGGATTGGATAGATTGTAATAATGAGAGAATACGTTTGATTAATGTATTTCCTTATTGCCCCTCAAGACCCACTTCCAATTACCTATCTTGTAGCATCACAGCTCATCAGCAGCATGGGCAAAATAAAGTAAGATGGGGCAAAGATTGGCTATTAGACAAAGCTCATCACTATCCCTAAAAAGGGCCACTGAAGTCACTGACCTGACTTCTGTCTTTTGGAACCCAGAGCTTGATGTCACCCCCTCTGTCCCTGTGCATTTACTGCTCCTTTGGGTTTTTTTCCTAGCACTGACCCCTCCCCACTCTCCCTGTCCCTTCCTTGTATTTTGTATTCTCATTTTTCTCCTCCTTATACTGTGCTTATTTAGTCTATAAAAAGTGCATTTCTACCCTGCCTTCTACATGCTCTCTACCAGCTTGCCCATTGAATTCCTATGCATTCTGTCTTTAATTTAATTTACTAGTATTTACTAACCATAACAATGCAGTGAATATGTAAAGTAGTCATATGCTTTGAGTGTTTTCAGTTAGCAAGACATAGGCTCCAGCAATTCAAAGGAACATAATCAATCAACAATTTCAGCAGGAAATAAAGAACATTTACACACAACACAGAGATTGTAAATAAATTATATTTATAATAGATAGAAGTTTATAGATTCTGTCTTGTGAACAGTTACCCTTCAACAGATTTCCTAATGCAGAGATGTAAGCAAATGAAAACCCATTGCTTCTTAATGGGCTACTGGTACAAACATTGACCTGTGTGAGCCTGTCCCTCTCTTGTTTTAAAATTTCCATTTTTCTTTTTGCCTTGGACTATCCAATCCCTCGCTCACACGTTCCATCTAAATTCATACAAAACCCCTAAAAAGATCATTTAACACACAAGTTAGATGGGGCTCAGTATTGCCAGAAAATGTGTGATGTAACTAGCTATATTTGACAAAATACATCTGAAAAATCACAGGTGACAGTTTTATAGACCATTTCAGTTGTCAACACCTAAAACTCTCCTTCACTAAATAAACTAAATGGAAATAGTTTTAAATAAATGATGGACAGCACCTGTTATCCGCAGACCACCCCCACCCAATACAGAACTTCACAAGCATTAGCCCTGAACTCCTAACTGAAGTTGTTACAAGGTAGCCCCTACAGAAATCAGTGACCCCTATATATCATGGAAAGCTGCTCATCAATTAGACCATACATTCCTTAGTTATGCTCCCTGTTGTCATACTGCCTAACTGCATTGTCAATGGACAGTAAATAAAGTTACCCCAAATAACTATTTATTATGCAAATAATGCTATTAAAGCAAAACCTGCCAACAGTTCACACACCAGACTTCTGTGCTGCACTTGCCAGGGGCCTAACTTTATCAGAAATGGAAGTCAGTGGCATTTATGCATGAAGAAGAGTTTGCAGGGCTGTGGCCTGGATTAAGGTGACAATGTAAGGTGGGTATGGTGTGACCTACAGGGATGAATTTGAATTTGGAGATCAAGGTCCTGATTCCCTAGTGCATTACTCCCAACTTATGCCACAGAAGTTCCACTGAAATCATGGCATATGAATATGAAAGAACTAGAACAAATACTACTTTTTTTCTTAACTGAGGATTGACCTCGTCTTGCACATCATACAATCAGACAGAAAACCTTAAAAGTTCCACAGCCTAGTTAATCACAAGGTGTTGTTGAGACACAGAGTTTTCTAGTTATACATTGTTGTCTGTTCACTGTAAGACATGCTTTGAGTAAAGTTACATGTAGGACTGCATGCAGAACAGTAATAGGTAGCCTCTCTAATCAGCCCTGAGCCCTGCATACTATTACACGTTATGCTCAGTGCTTTTCTTGAAGTTATCCAGTGCCACATTGCTTTTACATAGTTAAAAAAACAAGTTAGATTTCATGAACAAATGTGAAACCATGACTATTTAATGAACTGCAATCATTTAAAGATATTTTCAATGATGGAACTATAGGTCTTCTAGCTTATTTCCCAGACTGATTTGTTCAGGGTCAGCTGCCTACTCAACTCCCATTGACTTAGCTGAATTTCCTAACTGAAACCAGCACATTTGAAAATATAGGGGACAGTAGGTCATCTCAGATGCACCAAATAACTTCTGGAAAAATAACAGGAATCTCTGGATCCCCTAGTAAAGAATAGATCACAATAGATAAATTCTGATTCTGAAATGGTAGATTAGCACTGCAAAACAGTCAAGGTATTACCAACAAAGGAACTGACAGGATTGCTGTAACACATACCAGTTTTAGAACTGTTTCTAACTGTTGTTAGAACTGTTTTAGTTTGGTTTCTTTTTTCGGACCTATATGCAGTAAGAGTGCTATATAGTCACAAGTCCATCTTAGATGAAAAAAATCAAGAACCATTATGAAAGGAATGCTCAGGAAGTTTACAAAAGGACAAAGTTTTAACTCCTATGCTACCTGCTGAAATCTAGCCAAAGGTGGTAGTTACAAGCCCTGGACACTCATTATATTTAAAATGCAATTAATAGGTTAATCCTGCATGAAATAGTAACCCAGCCATGTGTTCATGCCAATTTAAGGCATGATAATACAGTAAATGAGGCATAAAAGTTATTTCTCACATAATGTGTAACAACTTTGTGGTTTGTTTTTATCATGCCTTAAATTGAACACGTGGCCAGTTGGGGCTGGTCCATGACAGATCCTGATACTCAGCTGCGTATCAGGATTCAGCATGAGGCAGGTCCAGGGTCCAGGATGTGACCATCTCTTACCCAATTGGGCAGGGGGCAGAAAGAGTCCCTGGATCTCTGCCCAACCCCTGGAGGCAGAATATGGGTGCAGTGAGCCTGAGATTGGACAGCATCTCCCTGATCTTGGGCACACTGCATGCCAGATCTTTAAAAGCTGTTTGTGCAGCTGGGCTGCACATGTGGTTCTGTCATATCCCTGGTGTCTGGGGACCCCAGGATCTAGTAGCCTCTCCCAGATCTCAAGGTGCCCGTGCACTGAGGATATCAGAAAAGGGCCCAGCATGACAGCAATCTGGGATCAAGGGGAATCTCTCTGATCTGCAGGTCCCCCTGCTCCAGGACCCCTAAAACCTGTGTGCACGCCCAACTGGAGTTATGATAAGCCACTGGCTACTGGCTGGGACCTGGGACTGAATTAGAACTGGTTCCAGTCTCTGGTTCTGTCACCGGCCCCAGCTGACAATCACCTGATTGTGGACACCAGACTATCAACTAGCATCATGATCCAGGGTTCTCTGCACTGGAAGGTAAGGTGCAATTGGGATTTAATTACCATCCCAAAACTGTGTGTCTTGCTATACACATGCAGCATGGCAGGAGGCATGATTGTTAGATTCATGGATTAGATCCCATCATGCCTTTAAGTGAACGTCTGGCAACAGCCACAGAGTCATTATCATGTGTATCTACATACATTTTAAAAGTATGCTTACCTGATGATATCCCAATGCCTTTCCTAAGAAAGGATCTTTCAGCCTTGCCAAATATAAAAAGCTTGAAGTTATTTTGACTGTTTTAATAATGCATACAGTCATATATATGGCAGACTATGAAGTTAGACATGCATAGGGGTTACTGAAAGAAAGGTAAGTCAAAGAGATGGGTATGCATTTCATTTGAATGAAATGCACTGCTACAAATGAAGTAGTTCTCATATAGGGCCCAATTAGTAGCTTACCTGAAATTTCTAAATAATTTTCCTGCATATCAGTGTCATAATAAGAAGGAATGCTCTATACTTACATGTCTGTTTCCTAAAAAAAGGGAAAAGAAATCAAGAAGCATTCTTAATGGAAAGTCAAAGAAGTATTCATTTCTGATACACAGATACTCACCATCAACAGTTTCCACTTTATTGTTAGTCTTATCAAGAGATACCTGGGGACAGGCCAACCATGGATTCCTAATTTGGTTATCTCCAGGCAAAGGGCAAGGCACAGTAGGCAATGTAGCAAAGCCAGCCCTCAGCACTGTCTGCAGGATTCATGCTAAACATGCAGAATTATAAACTACAGGTGTTTCATCTTTCACCAGGGTTAAATGTTCTCTTTGGCTTATTTTTCTTCTCAACAGAAGTTAGCTTATACCCCAATCACATGAAGGGATGGGGGGAAACCCCAACTTTCTCCATCTTTACAGCCCCGGCACCAATCTTGAAGTCAACTAGGGAATCCTGGAACTGCTCTAAATTTATGCACAACTTCCCCCTACTAGTCTAAGATGGATAATCAGAAGCATAAAGAAACTGGCAGCACCTTTGCTTATACCAGAAAAGCCTCATTCTCTGGAAAAGAGGGGTTCTAGGGCTGTATACTATCTAGTGTTCTGCTGCACAGGAAAGCCCTCCTGAAGCTCTTCAAGCTGGCAATATGGCTACAGATCAGGTGAGAACCTGGCACAACAGTATATATGGGACTAGCCTAATAACTGTTACTGTAATTATATTTCTTTTTTATAGCCTATATAACAAATCATTTGGACTTGCAAAAGCTAGAGCAAAGGAAGTGTTAGTTCAATAGTTATCATATCATGTTGGTTAAGGTATTGAACATTCCACCTTCCTAAATAAAAGGTCTAAAGAAAAGCTGCTAGGACCACATATCCTATGAGACAGCCCCCAGCTATCAATTATAGGCATGCTCTTCTGTTTCTACAAACATGGCAGTGGTAAGGGCAGGAAAGTGCAAAAAACATGTTGTTTTTCATCTGTTATCTAAGTTGTGACTTGATCCCTAAGGAACAGGAGGCAAGAAAATAGGAAAATAGCTGCAGGGGGATATTAAACTTTACTTGTTTGAAGTGCAATGCTGTTTATTTCCTCACATAAATAGTGCTAAGGAGAACTGGTCAAGGTAGATCAAACATGTGAATTTACTAACTAATTTACATCAAGCTATTTTAGTTTCACCACAGAAAACACTGTAAATCCAGTCTGGCTTTACCTTAAACAATATTACAGAGGCATAGAGGAGGCATGTAAGCCACCTATTTGCCTTTATTTCAAGCCTGATGCAGCAAGCTGGGCATGGGCAGTGGTTGCTGTTGGAGCAATGAGCTCCGAGTGTGTGGTCTTTTGTGCAGAAGCCTCTTGAGAGCAGTGAGGCTCCATGTGAATAGACCTTGGCACTCATTGTAGGATAGGGAGCATGGCTAGCTGCAAAACAATTTCATTCTATGGAAAATTTAGAAACATAGAAGTTTATTTACATTCCTATTTGGAAGGAACACAGGCCTTTCACATATTTTGTGGAGGGTGAAGTAATTGGGCACTCACTTGAAAATATGGGAGAAGAAGGGTCAAGTTAGTCCTCCATCCAATGGAGAAAATGACTTGTACATCAGTTATTTTGATGTTAAACAATAAAGTGTTTAACTAAAATGTTCCTCACTGACTAATCAGGAGATTAATTTATTAATCCTGAAAGATGAGTGACTTTAACCCCTTTAAAAATGAGATACATTTTCCCTGATAAAAAGGGGCATTACATGTTAAAAGGAACACCACCAACAATTCTGGCCTCACACTTATCCTTTTACTTGTATATTGTTTATTAAAGATAACATTTATTATTGTCATGTTTGTTAACATGACAATGGCTCATATGCACATAACCCAACAACACTGTCCATTGTTAAATTGAATATGAATATATATTTTTTCAATATACACTATACATATAGTGGCTGTGTATGTGTGTATGACTACAGACATTTGGAAAAACCTCCAACCACTACCAGTTTGCCAAGGAAATATTAAACTTTCATACGATTTATACACTCATGCACATACATATTAGTAATGACATTTTAACATTTGTATATGTATACACATATATGTGTGTACACACACATGCGCGCGTGTGCGCATCATTACTATATGTATAGTAATGACATTTTAACATTTTATGGGCAAACTGGTAGTGGTCGGAGGTTCTTCCAGATGTCTATATTCATTTATGAGTCTACTATGTTTTACAGTCATTTATGAGTCTAGTATGTTTTTACTAAGTTCCTAATATGAATGTGTCCTACCTAAAATCATCCTGTGCATTTAACAGCTGTTAATTGAGCTGCGAGTCAGATCATTTCAATTCATTCCAAAACTACTATCCCAACTTGTACTAATTACCTTGATGATGCCAGTATGAAGAATCCAAGCAGTAAATACACATTTGGAAGTAATTATTTGGTCATTTATGCAGGGGCTCCCATCAAAATCAAAAAGGTGAGGAAGACTGGTAGCAGAGTTAGAGGAATCTTGTTTTAATGCTGCTTGCTCTATATCTCTTGGAAAACAGCGTACTACATTTTCCAACTCTAGCATCTCTCACCATAGCCTTTATAAAGGAAATTCAGAAATAAAACATAATTGACCAAAAGAAATAAACTGAACCCCCTCAATGACCTTAAAGAACCATGTAAATACTTGGAGATGTTTACACAACTGCTGTCATAATTTCTGCTAAGCAAACACAAGGATGACTAGCAAGATTTGTATTTTTCATGTGCTAATTACAATGCCCTGCAGCTTCTAGAGCTAAAAATAAACCTCTTTTTTGTTGAGTAGGTTAAAAAATAGCAACTCATGTATTTACAAAAATACTGTTTTCAAGTAGATTGACATCAGCAGACAGGCAGATTTCTTCTCCCCTCCAGGCACTAAATTGCTGATGTATGTACATGATCACTCCTTGGCATAATTGATTTTCACATTCTGCACAGTGGCACATTTTCAGAATAACTGGCACAGTGAGGGGCATGGCTGTGCTAGTGAAGGGCACACACTATTTGGGATTAAAAGGTGACTCTGTACCCCAACATTGAATTCTGATAATTTTTTAAAAATGTCAGATTTGAAAAAAAAACTTAGGTAAAAGTTCATTAAGACTGTTTATTAACATCCTTAAAAGTTCAGCTCAAATTGGAAACTCAGTGATCAACACAGTACCCATAACAATTCCTGGGTTACTGCGTGTACCGAGCAGGCAGCACGTGCAACCCATTTTCTAGACAGTACTGAACCAGACCCTTAGAGTATGGTCTACAATATGCAAGGAGCAGTAAAGATAAGAACAAAGGCAATGTCTTTAGCAGAAATAACTGCTTACTTTGCTCTGATCTCCTGAATGACCCCTGATATACACTGGTATGTATGTGCTATAGATGCTCATTTTGGTAAAAAGAGAATAGTGTGTTTTTCCCTCTGTGCTACCTCTCTTCCTTGCTAGGTAGTTGACCTTTTATATGGTGTTTCCAAATCCACCAGACTTGGGAAGCTGTAACCACCCAATCTGACAAAAAAGCAAACTTGACTCTTTGTCAAGTCCTTCACTGATCCTGCTAGCATCCACAGATTTCGGTGGGATACATACATCCTTGGTATGTTCAGCAGATGTGTCTCAGGTGGATATAAACTTTAAAGTACTGATTAGCAAGCAAGTAGATAACCTATGAAACCCCTTAAGGTAGCTGCCATTTGTGAAGTTTGTGAATCAAATAAAGAATGTCAGAATACTTCTTAAATGACTCTGGTAGAATAAGGATAAATACTAAGGCAAGAAAACTGCCTTAGTAGAATGAACTGAGCCCTTTGCCCAAAGTCAGATTTAGCTAAATGTAGATCTTTTAAAACATTCAAGAAAACCCCACACCAACATGTGTTATCATCTCAGTCCAGTGCCTAAGAAACATCTCCACATCACAAACATCATCCACCAGTTTGGTACACACCTGTCTTGGCTGGAAGGTAAAAGACTGAATGGGAAAGGACAATTTTCTTTGAGAGATTCTCCTTTTCAATTTGGGGTTGGGACACAATGCTGGGGGAAATTCCATTGATACCACCCATCACATAATTGAAGAACCAATGTCAGACTCTAAACTTGATCTTCCACTAGTATAAATTTAGTTCACACATACACACAACTAGAAGTAGTTTATGTTTTGACAGCTTTGTTTCTTTCCTTGAAGCAGCACTAAAAACAGGAGTGATAGAGAATCTCAATATAGATATCTCTTGTATATGCACTAAAAATTACCATTGCTAGAAATCTCCTGAGAAATGCTGGTTGGGATTTATTCAACAGAGCAGTTTTCATCAGGAAATGCCAATTCAGAGTTTAAACTTTTCATGGTAATTACTGGGTTTTGACAAAATTTTATTGACACGACACAGACTCTCCAGTCAAAAGGTAGAAGGAGTCAGTCAGTAATTCCTAATAGCATTATGGTTATGGTACTCAGGTCCAGGTTCAACTCCTCTCACATTTAAAGAAGGATTTGGATTAGTCTCTCACACTTGCTGCCAGGCTACTAACTACTCTGGGGTGCTTTTCCTTAAAAATGGAAATATCTTCATTTCACTCCAATGCAGAATGGAAAACTAGCTGAAGTCTCAAAACTTGTTGTGGAACAGGAAAAAAAGTTCCCTTCTCAGCTGTACCCTGTTAAGACAAAAAAACTTGATGACTCTATCCTGAAGAGGCCTCCTAATTTTGGAGTCCCATGATAAGCTGTTGTCTGTGATTTGTGCTTAGCCTAAAACTGCTTGCAACCTCACAGACAGCCAGAGAAGGTGTATTGCATGTATTGGTTCATGGTTCCTTGGCTCAGCTAACCAGCAAAGACATTTTTATACAGTGTGAATGGAAAACTACAAGCATTACAGGCATACCTAACAACCTATGATATAATGCACTGTTTTGAAATCTAAAAGCTCATGCTCTAAGCAGCAGTTGGACAAGGCATGTAAAATACTTCTGGAATGCTAAAGCATACTGGCACAATAACATTTGTAAAAGATGCTGAGTTATGGACATGCCAAAAAGTTCTTTAAAAAATAATGTGTGGATCCAGTGTACCATTTCAAGGGCATACAAAATGCTAACTATTCCGTACATTGTCCTCTGACTACATTCTACACATTTTTTTCAATAGTCATTCTGACTGCACATAACTCCAAAGCACTGAAACTAGACAAATGTTAAAACTATGTGCCTTGCTAGAGAAGAAGAGGTACAAAGGTCAGATTCCACAGCTTACATTTTGCAATAGCCAACCATGGAAAGGGGCAGTTTGGGTATGCATATGAAGACATGAAGGACCAAGGCCAGATCCCACTTTCATTACTTAATAGACAGTAAAAAAAGAATATACAATGAAGCTCTTTCTGTGCTGTCTCTCCCCCTTTGACCTTCTTCTCTTTCACCAAGGCAAATGATGAGACATTTAGTCACATGTATGGGCTCTGTTTACGAAATCAGACTTATTACTGAACAGGTCTGTGTGGAATGTAACAAGCAACTTGAATGATTTAAAGCATAAAGGCTACAGATGTGATATTTCAGAGAGACTCCCTTTGATATTAGGCTGCAACCGTAATTACAGAGTGTTAATAGCTCCTTGCAGTTACTTGCTTTTCTGAAGTAGGAAAATAATTTATACACTTTGCCCAAGTTCATTTAAGTAACAACTCTTAACTTTGTCCATCCAGTTTAACAAGGAATAGATTTTTTTCCCTTTAAGAATGGGGGGAAAAAACTGCTAACTTAAAACAGTAAAATTTGGAAAACTTCACTTCATAACCAACTTCTTTCTAATTTTTCAACAATGTCTTTCCTGGTTATTATTACGTATTTTTATTATACTAACTTCTGCAAGCCTCAAGCAACGTTGAGACCACTTTGGGTCAGGCATCATGCACACAAAGTAAGAGTCAGCTGCTGTCCTGGAAGTTATACCATCTAATAGAAAAAAAGCCACAGGAAGCAACCAGCCTCACCATCATAACACAGATGAGAAACTGAGGCATAGACAAATTAAGTCACTTAGGCCATGTGTAGACAAAACAAGCATGTGTGCATGGCACTTTAAAGTGGGCTAAATGCTTTTACACCGCTTTAATGGTGTCAGTGTTTGCACAACTCGATGGCATATTGTGCATTAATTCCAGCCTCTGTAGGAAATTGAGAAGCATAATGCGACTTAAACGACTTAGGGCACTGGGCTGCCCCTACAGCCATGGGGCAAAGCACCAGGCTCCATGCAGCTCAGGGGCTTTGCAAGAAGCCCTGTGGGCAGCCTGGCAGCAGCCCAGGAAAGCAGACTCTGACCAAGAAAATCAGCAAGCCTGATCTGCCCCCCTTTCCCACCCCCCCCAGCCTGCCTGAGCTGCATGGGGGCCTGGTGCTTCCCTCCACAGCTGTGGTGCCTCCTGGGACAGCCCAAGCCGGGTGCCTGTAGGCCGGTGACACCTGGGGAGGGCCACTGCTGTCGTAGAGGGAAGAACTAGCCCTGCCTCTCGCAGCTTAGGGACCGGTCCACCCACTGGCAGGTCTCCCTCCCCTCCCCACCAGAAAGGCAGGTAAATCATCAGGATGTGTGCACAACACAGGGGTTTAATCAGCCCTAAATTGAAGCAACGTTTTTTAAAACTCGACGCTTCAATGTAGGGCCCCCGTTTATTCTACACATACCCTTACACATTTAATCTGCAGCATTCAGTAATTGAACCAAGATCTCACAAATTTCAATCTAATGTCTTAAAAATCACAAAGGTTAACCTTCTTCTTAACAACACCTTTCTTGCTGGGTGCTTTTAAATTTGCTAATGGAAGACAGGTGGAAAAAAATCCCCTTGCCAAGACAGGCTTGATGACTAACTTACCTTGAAGCAAGAGGCTTTTCTGACTTGCTTGGCAGAATAGCTGCCTGCATAAGGGTGCTGCTTCAAGTCCCCTACATTATAAATGAAGCACATGCACAGGGCAATCAAAGCCATAGCTCTGTTGATTAAGCCTGGACTGGTGTCTGTCCACTAGCAACAAAATGCACACATTGAACTGTGAATTTAGAATGGCATTTTGATGTATTGTATATTACATCTTTATGGTGCTGACAGTTTGTTCAGGAAGAGGATAACAACAACAGCTACACTCAGACCTTAGACGGTCTTCTACATCCATACCTCTCAAAATTCTTATTAAGAAACCTGTCATCATCCATGTTTTACAATGATGGAAAGTGATACACTAAGGGAATGACTTCTCCATTGTGACATATCAGGGGCAGAGCTCATAAGAGAGCTTCACACTCAACTCCCAGGTCAATGTTCTTATACCTACACCAGATGCAACTTTTCCCAAGGCCAGTCTAAGATAAGGGAAAACAACTACCATATCAAGGTGCCATTCTACACCCCACCACATTTCTGCTCTAGGAGCAAGACATTGCTTTGACTGTACGTTCTCTCACCTACCTATAAGAACATGCATATTGACTTAAAAATAAGAAAAGGAGTTCAACACACATGTTCTACTACACCTTTAAACTTCTCTGTCCATGAAGAGGGAGAGAAAAGAATACATACTACTCACGCTGCTGAAATGTAGCAGCTGCTTCTCTTCCAGTGAACTGTAAAATTGTGGGAGCTGCAATGTTTTGCTCTCAGGCCTTTAGGTCTTTAGCTATTATACAATAACTATAAAATGCATAACTTTCCAACTTAACAGTAAAGCTGGAGCTTTCATAGCCACCTGCTTCCTACCTTCAAAGTTAGGCAAGATTCACATTGCTCACGCTATTATGAAGCCTGGGATGTTTTTAAAATGTCTTGAAGCTGAAGCTACTGGTTAAGCTTAATGAACTTTGTCAAATTTGCTAATTCTAACTGACAAGTGCCACTCTTGGTCTCAGATCTTTTTGTGCAGGTTTAGTAATGGACAGAAGTGGGCAAAAATGCATTTTTCCTACACATTCACTTGTAGATATTGTTAGTTCTGGCTATAGGTCTGACTACTAAATAGATTGATCAAATAAGTGTTCATTGAGTAATGGTCTAAAAAACATAAAGAATTAAACTGTCCTCTGTTAGATATAATCAACCCAAATATTCTTATAGCCTGTTTTTAGTTATTTAATGCAGGTAAATAAAATAAATAAATTCCTATATCAGTCAGGGGACAAAGGAAGCGAAGGGTATGTCTACACATGCAATCAATGCACCAGAATTTCCTGGGCAGAAAATTCAGGCTCCTTAAAACACTCTCGGGCGCATGTCTACACATGCATGTACCAGGAGCAGATTGTGTCTGACAGCCCAGTCCAGGGTTCTGCCCTCCTGCAGTAGCCTGAGGAAGTCTGCAGCACCCCTAGGTGCCAGCCCTAGGCTGGCAGGGATCATAGGGCTTGCCCTGAACCCTGGCAGTCAAGGGAACTGTGCCAGCTCCTGAGGTAGCTCCCAGCTGCACAGAGCTCAGGGACCATATCAATTACTGGGAATATATAGTTTTTATTCAGTTGCTAGATTATGCCTTTTTGTTGTATAGTGTAAGGATTAGAATCCTCCACCCATATGATCCCCTGCAAGACAAAAAAAAGATCGCTTTCCCTGTGTATTAAAAAAAACAAACACCCTACTCTTAGTTATGAGAAATGAATATTCATTTTTTCTCATGCTGTGGTTTCTGAGGGAAAGTAGGCTGCACTGATAACTTAAGCAATTTGATTATGAGATGCTTAGTAAATATAAAGGTGGCAAATGAAGATGGATCTAACTGGGAGCAAGGTACTCAAAGTTATATCACTGAGAGAATCTTTTAACTCAGTTGATAGGACAAAGCATGCCTCAGACAACCAGGAACCTTGGTTGCATTTCTCAGCAAAAAATTGAACTACTATAAGCTTTTTTGCAATGATAAATTTACCAAGTACTATGTTTCAAACATCCACAATCATTTCAGAGGGAAGGCTGGTATATAATTGTATGGTGAATTGTTTTTATAAACATATGGCGCCCAATACTCTGGTGCCAATTCATGCATTTCAGCAAAGAAACACAGACATAATGTAATACTTATACTGCTCTCCCCATCAGTTAGGGCACTGTTCTAGAATGAGGGGACTAAGGCTGAATCCTGGAAACTTCTTGCCTGTCTAACAAAAGTAGTATGGATGGGGAATTAGTTCAGTAATCAAGAGAATTGGATTTAACTAAACCTAAGCCTCTTTCCTTTAATGAGGTTAAAATTAGGTTGTAAGAGTTCACCCAACATGCTCCATAAGCTTTGGTGATATACCATAAAGTTTGCCATTGCATCTCAGTAGGCCTGTTTGCTGCCTTCAAACCATGTGTTATTTGGGACTTGCTAGTACCACAGATACATAAAGGAACATCTCAGAGCTCAAAAAAGATCAAAACTGTCAAGCCAATTAAAAGATACCAGCCATGATGATGGGGCATCATACCTGGTACCTGCATTAGCCTAGAGCCATCAAATAAATGTTCCTGGGCCATTTAAAAAGGTGAGACAATCCTATTGAAGTAAAAAGCAGTCAATTGCTTTGCATAGCAATTTCTGGGCAAGAGAATAATTGTAATGTAAACAGTTTGAGGGAGAAGCTCTTCTCAATGGCACATATCTTTACATTCTATCATCACACAATTCAAAGGCACTGCTCAGTGCTGTGCCTCACCCTCATAAGTTGTTTTGAATTGTACTTCCCAACTGTATTGGTTTGTACGGCTTGAGATTCAAGGTGCTAGAAGCAAACTTGCACAATGTGCCATTTAATTAGTGCTAATTCCAGCAATATGCCAGTGAATGAAAGAAAGGTCATAACTAAACAGTGTTCAGAACTGCAGACAGCACTCTGGATATTGAGGTTTGATGACAATTTTCCCACACCCCCCAAAAAGCATTTTCTAATACATCTGAAAACTTCTGAAAAACGTGTTGAATAAACATTTAAATGAAGCAAACCAACTATCCAGTTCTTAAAAACCTTTAAAAAGTGCTCTTGGCATTAGCACAACTCAGCTTCTATTACAAGTCCTGGTGAAACTGCCTCTAACAGCACTGGGAAAACAAGTTTAGTCGATGCTGAGACTTTATGAAAATCCTACCAAAGGGGTCTGCCACGTTGCTTAGCCTCACTTTAAAATTTCATGCAAATATAGATTTCAGGCACCACTTCCTTTCCTGAAGAGACTGCAGCTTTGCACATATATGGAGAGAAAAAGAAATGAATTGGCACTTTTATTTTGTGTACACAATGCCACAAGTCACACATGTCCTGACTTCATTTCCCATTGGTGTGCTTTGCTTGACTCTGATCTTCTCTGAAGTAGTCCCAGACTAGCCCACAGAGCACCACCGCTGCCAGACACCCCACAGGGAGTGAGTTGTTTATCTTTTCTATCATAGAAGAGAAGCTAAAGTGCTGCTGTTCTTGGCAGCCAAGCCTTTCTGAAGAAAAAACAAGGAGGAAGCGGAGGGGGAACTTCATCTAAGCAATCAAACCTGTTGGACAAGCCAGGGCTGCTACAGAGGAAAGCAGAGGGTGGGCTTTTCTTTCCTAGTGTGTACAGTGCACACATACAAAAGCCAGCCCCAGTACACTCGGCTTCTTTTGAATTGGACAAGCTCTCCCTCAGCCAACAGATTGCTGAGCCGGGGACTGACGTCAGAGGCAGTCCTTGGAAACTGCCAGTTTTCTGGGTTTGCTCAGATGAGCCTGAAACTCTTCAGATGTGAGATGGCTGGATCTACTATGGCTGGCTGAGGCTTTTATACTTTGAAAGAAAACCCCACCATCAAGATTTTGAGAACTGCCAAGGCTTATGTACATATTACACAGGAAAATGAGGGTAAGATTTTCAGTTCTTCAGTTATGTATGTGATCTGTGTGTATTTGATTGCCATGCAGAGCCTTATATGGCACTTTTTGCCATGGCGAAAGTTTGAGCCAAATTTTGCTCTCATTTACATCAGTAGAAGACTACAGGTTGTTTTAAGGGACTCAGTCCTGGATTACTGCAGTGTAGCAGAGATCAGAATCTGGTCATGCGGTCCTTTGAATTCTTTGTTCCGCTGCCAAAAAAAGATGTTGGTTAAACTGAATGGGATGCAGTTGTTCACCTTAGAATTTCTGCAACCCCTTTAAAAGACTGTTTTCAGCAAGTTTTTAAAAATATATATTTATGGCAGTTCACTTTACAGTCTTAATGCTGAAATCTAAAGAGAACTCACCTGTAGCATGTGGCATGTTTTCAAGATTATTTCGCTTGCACTGATAAATAGGATGTCACCAACTTTCTTCCTTTGGCTGTGTCTCTGTGCTAATCAAGGGTATATACATTTCAGGAAGGAGTGCTGCTGTCTTATTTATTATGTGACTTGCAATTGCAAGTGGATTTTAGACTTGGCATGAAAGACTGTACGATGTCTTCAAGATTTACGTACCCACTTTTGTTGAAAAACAAAGAGACTGGGACTGTATATGTGAACACTTTCTGCTGTACCCAGGGAAAATATCCCAGGAGCAGTGTTAGCCTTAAAAGTGACATAAAAACACACTACCTTTTTAAAGCAGATTAACTACTTTTTCAGCACTGCCAGCCTCTCATAAAGTCAAGGTATCTTAGCTTAATCTTGAACTAAACGTTTAATTTCTGTATTGAATTTTAGAGTGGTGATTTTCATGGAGCTTTGCTTATTAATAAACAGATTACTTGCCAATGCCTGGAAAGTACATGTACTAGGATTTAACACCGGGTACCACATGGCATCAGTTCCCAAAAAGACTCCCCCCACCTTCCCATCCCCGCCCCCCCCAGAGTAAAATCATGAGGACAGTGTTAAATTTGGCAGTGTAGCTTGATACTTCTCATTTGAAGTCATTCATCGTTTATGGTTAGGTTGATCAAGCATCATATGCAACTAGCATAAGAGCTTGTAGCCCTTTACCTACTAAGAGCACAGAATTGTCCACATCTATATTTCAGTTAACTAGAAAAAGATTTATTACTTCTCCTTCCAGAAAGGATCACTTGAAAGAGAGAGACAGGGACGAAGACAGATAATTTCCAATATGTTCTAAAAACAGTTCACAAAAAAAACCAGAATGTTTCTCCCCTCCTTCCCACTCCTACCTAGAAGCTCTATAACTAAATTGTTTCAGTAGCAGAGAGAGTCCCTTTACAAATCTGTACAGGCACCTCCATGCCATTATTAGCCAAACAGCACATACCATACATTATTGCAAAGCTATTGGAATAGATCTTAAAAGGAAAAAAAAAAACAAATTACTAACAAGTTGCATAATATGCATAGCTAACTCAGCTTCCTCGCCTCACACTCTCAGAGGCACACAGTCATTTGTCAAGGTCTTTACATGCTGTAGAGCCCATGTCTTGTGTTTCAATTTGTAACATACATCAAAACATTAATAGGGAAACACTTGGCATAGTATCATCAAGTTTCATATATTATAAGCCCATAGGTTCTGCACATTGTGTTTTAAAACATGACTCTTAATTATAGTTTAAAAGGGGCAAATACTAGAAGTATCTTGACACACAAGGTAATATTCACTGTTTAACAGCTGCCATGTTTTAATTACATTTCTCTTATTCTCTTTATCTATCTATAAATGTTTGTATTGCCATCTTTGTTTGTATTGGCATAAATAGAAACATGCTGTGCTAAAGGCAGTTGAATGAAATTCTGTTCACTTGTTTGCCTGGAATAAGAAACATACCTTCCCCACCACACCTTGAAGTACAAGTACTAGTAACTGACATAGCCCCAATTCACACCCCCATCCCCATCTGAAATCTTGTAAATCTTGTGCCTTAGCTGGTACATACTGCAACATCTGTTTAAAGAACTAAATGCTGAAGGCCTTGCTGTTGTCCAATAATGTTGCAGATGTCCTTAAAAAAATCCTGTGGTGAGTATGATTTGTTTTCCAGCAGGTAACTGCTTCAGCTGTAACATTTGCCAATAATTTTGAACTTCTGCATGTACTGCATTGACTTCAAGTTGCAGTCAGACTTCTCTATTTGCATGTGGTAACTACAACACAGTTGGGCTTGTGGCCACAAAAAAAGTATGTTTTTTTTAGGTGACTGTTTTACTTAGTGGCATAAAAGGCCAGGCACAAACATGGGTGTGAGCATTCAGACTTACTTAATTCACATTGTGAAATCCTAGGTAAGGAGACAGTCTTGCCCAGATGGTGCATCCTCAGCCATTTCCAGTCCTGTCCAAATGGCAAAGGACATGCCAGAGACGACTCACTTCTGTCAAGATCTAGAATACCATGTATCCAGAAATGCTGGATAATTTATCATCACATATATCCAGATCTAATCCTGTCTCAAAATCCTAAATCGAAAAGCTTAGAAGAAGGAGATTATGTCTTTGTAATGCAGTAGTTTGGACAGTGCCATAATTTTTACCTATGTGAGATTTCTTCTTGAATTGACAAGGTGTTTCACACTGATGTTTCTATATCCTTATTTGTGACGGACTGAAAACCTGATGATGGCAACTGCACACAGGGAGAAAAAAAGAAGTTTGGTTACACGTAATTTCAAAGCTAAAAGCAATGTTTTTAGGCTGACAGGAGTGGGGGTTCAGAACTCCCCCTTTAAAGCCCAAGCTGTGTTCACTCAGATGATGTAACTGAGCACAACTTATGCCTTTGTAAACACTATGCATACTCACAGAAGACCTTTAAAGACAACTGAAAACTTCTCTCTTTTTCTTCTCCAACCACCACAGGAAACTATGCCCCAGACGCCAATATTTTCCAGCATGCTTGGTTCAAGTTGTAGTGGGCAAGTGCAGCCAGACATGGGCGAAAGGTGTGGTGATCCTGTTTACCAAGATGGAAATCTCATCTCTGGATCACTGGAAGCCCTGATAGAGCGCCTGGTTCCCACCTTGGACTATTATCCAGATGTAAGTAGACATTTGAGGGTTTCTTTCTACAGCATTTAAACAGAATCAGGATTCTAATGCAGGTGCTTTAGCTTACTGTCTTGTTCCATTTGAATCAAGATTAAGAAACAAGTCTAAAGAGCCATTGCCTGGCCTCTGATAATCAGCCTTGTACTTACATAAAGTGATGCCCAAGTAGGAGGCTCCCCCTACCTGCCTGAATGGGAATATTTATTAGAAAGATTAAACCTTGGCTAACCCCACTGGTACTTTAAGAAACAATTAAAACTGGCATTAGCCGTAGACATTTCAATCTGTCTAAGCTTCCTTTGCCCTAATGCAGCCTAGATTAGTTACTAACTAGATTCTGCTGGGGGGAAGTACAGAAGTTCTGTGCGCTGAGGGAAGCTCCAATTCTTTAACTTCATTTTACATATTCCTTTAGTTTGGTTATCTAACCAGCAAATAAATATACATACATACATACATACACTTTTATATATATATATAAAACGCTCTCTTTCAACACATTTTGACTACCCTGAAATTCCAAAATGTCTCTCTCTCAACCCAGCAATGGTTTTGTTGTGGTTTCCAGTCTCCTCACCACAATCCCCTGAAATGAATGCCCTGTCTAACTGTAGGGTTCTAAACTCAGGATGTCATTAAGAGATTATTGTATTACTTAAAATGACCTACTGTGTCCCATAAAGGAAGGTTGCAAAAAAGCAACACAATTACATGGCAAAAATTGGGTTTAAGTCCTGGGAAAAAGGGTAAAGGAATCCAAACTTTGTTTAAAGGCTACCCGAACAATTAACTATATCAAAATCACTACTGCAGTGGGCTATGCTGGAAAGAACTGTATGGCAGTGTGAATGTTTGTCAGCTTGATTGATACAGGGCCTTGGATTTTGGATTCACATGA
The DNA here is from genome assembly GCF_052110815.1 of Crocodylus siamensis. Taxonomy (NCBI): domain Eukaryota; kingdom Metazoa; phylum Chordata; order Crocodylia; family Crocodylidae; genus Crocodylus; species Crocodylus siamensis. The sequence goes on along the minus strand of NC_143401.1, from coordinate 34,544,841 downwards.
GGTAACAATTTAAAAGATAAGCTCCAAAACACCACCAAAAAAGATAACATTACACTCCTACTGACACCAAAACCCAGGTGTATGACGTAGGAGATTTATAAAAATATATGAGGTAGATAGGGAATGCTTCAACCTTCCTATTCAGACCTGTTGCCCTGTGGGGTCAGGCCAACTCTCAGGATCTCAGTATTGTGCTGTTAGACAGGAGGGTGTGACACAATTGCACATATACAAATCAATTAGGTGCGCGCACACACACACACCCCCAAACCAGCCTAGGCACATGCATACCTATCACCAATTCAAGCACATACACACTAAAAATTAGACAAAAATCAGTTGTCAATACCTGCACACTCAGTATACATACACAGATCACTAATTCGTATATCATGCACCCAATGATAGATATATATATTACACACATACACACCCACCCATATATACACACAAACTCACCAGTTCACACACATACAACCCATCTACATATAGGTAAGTTCCTAACTTGGATGGTACAGTACATATGTGTGTGCTTGGGGTACCTGGGATACTTGGGGGAAGGTTAAGGTGAGAGAGTTAAAAGTGTAGGGAGTGAAAGTTGCCAAAACCAGGATTAGAACCGGTGGACTAGACAGAAGCTGGATGAGGAACTGAGGCTTAAGATCAAGTGGCCCCAGGGTTACTCAAGGTCACTGGTGCAAGGGAAAGAAAAAAAATAGCTTGGTGGCAAGGAGGAGACAGCCAGGAAAGAGAGACAGAAACCTGGGAGCTTGGGGCTAAAAATTGAGGCAGACAGCTGAGATTGGGGGGGGGGAGCAGATAAGTGGTGGAAGGAGGAGACAGCCAGGAAAGAAACTGAGGCAGAAACCTGGTTGCTCAGGGGGAAAGGAAAAGGAAGTGGGCATAAGACATTGGCAAAGAAAAAGGGGGACTGGAGGCAGAGAGGAGCTCAGGACAGGTGTTGGAGGTAGCAGTGAGCCAGAAGCAGGAGAGGGAGAAATGAGACAGAAGTTAGAGGGTTGAGGAGCAGAGATTGGAGCAGGGTCAAACCATACTAAAGCAAAACCCAACTTAGGGGTCCAAATAACAGTTTTATTAAACAGACAATCTACACAGCCCCATGAAATTATTGGTTCACACACACACACACACACACACACACACACTCTCTCTCTCTCTCTCTCTCTCTCTCACAATGGCAGCAGAAGAAAGACTCAGTGGAAGGGCTGGAGTCCAGGTAGGGAAGAGAAGCAGAGTCCAAGTCCTTGGTTGAGGAGAGGGTGGGGGTGATAGCTACCTCTCCAGGCTGGAAAGGGGTCTTTGTGCAGCAGGGCATCTCGGTGGATAGGTGGTGTGGCATGGTGCTGGTCCAGATGAAGAGGGCATCCGAAGGAGTCAGTCTTCACTACCCCTTTTATGGGGCAGACTACCTCTGATCTCTTATGGGGAGGGCCTGTCTAGGCAAGGTCAGTTCTGTTCTAGAAGGCTCCAGGTATTCTTACTGAGCATGTGCAGCCTTGGCACAATGGTAGGTTGCCTCATCTTTTGTTTCTTGAATGCTGAGCATGGTTCCAAGGGCTGGGTCATTGGTCCAAGTATTGGTGTTGATGGTTTGGTCATTCAGAAGGAGCTATTTTTAGATCTACTGCCATTGTCTCTCAAGCACCCTCATTCATCCCCATTCATTCAGGAACCAAGTTACATAGGAGGGGTAAGTGCGAGTCATGGGTTACACAACCAGGCATGGGGATAAGATGGAGGCTTGATATTACAAGATGGAAACTTGACATGACTTATGCTAACTTACATATATAGGCCTAAAGCAGTAATCACACAATATAAAAGCAGTTAAAAAAAAAATCAAAACAAAACATAATAATTATCACTTATAAAACAGTGGATATCTATATGAAAATAGCAGGGCACTTAATTGCAAGGAGGGGAAAGAAAAATAAAACTTACTACCTAAAATAAAATGTTAAAGCTTATCCTACATCTTAGCTTACTTATACTTATCTAGGGAATAGAGAGGGAGAGAAATAGTCAGAATTGGTTGGAGAAGGGGAGGGAATGCATTTTAAAATAAATTTAAAAAAAGAAAAACTGGGGATTTTGCTACAGAACTAGTCCTAAAGCTTCTATTTGACTATTCATAGTTACAACTGTATTTTGTTGACAAACATACACATAATATCCAATTTTTTATAACAAGTTATAGGCTTAACAACCTCCATTTATTCTGCTATTTTTTATTTAAATACACACTATACAGCAAGCACAGTTTGTTCTTTTTTTAAGACACTGTTAATGCATTGAAAAAAGCAGCAGGCAGAGTTTAAAAAGTGAACCTGAGTAGCTAGCTTTGTATTGGTGTACCTCAGAGTCCAGTTCCCTGTTACGTATACTGTACACAGCTATAAAATCCTTGGGTTTCTGCCTGCAGCTGGCCATTTATGAAGTAGCTGCTCATACAAATCTCTTAGTACAGACTGTATTTATAGCACAGTTGTTCTGAAAACTGTTCCCCTATCATAAGTGTTACCCTTAGGATTTTAACAATGTAATCATTGGATCACAGGAGTTACTATGATTTCTATAGAACTCCAACCATGCTCAGAGCATTACAAATCAATAAATCAAAGTCCTTACTATAAGGACCTTATGGTATTTAAATAAACAAGCAAGCAAGCGAGAGGAGATGGGCAAATCAAACTGAGCCCCTAGGGAAGAGAGACAGAAAGAACTGAATTAGATCAGTCACCCAATTCAACAGGAGGACATATTCCTTTTGGAAGGTCAGATCATCACCACTGCATTCATTTTAGCCCAGAGGGCTAACTATTAAAAAGAAAAATACAAAAAGCTTTAACAGTATAAAGACAAAGCAGCACCTGAATCACCCCCAAATAAGTTTTCTGCATTTTACCCCACTGACAAATGTAGTAATTGAATTCTCTGCTTGAAAAAAACAGTTGTCAAAAAATCCCAATGACACCTCATCTACTGGGATCTGGTCTGTGCCAGAAGCCTACACCAGATAGTCAAGAGAAAGAAATATCCCTCCCACCCTCATCCTAATGTATTTTACCCCTAGTATATGCTGCATAGCAAAGGATCTCCAGTTCAGTTTTGCTTAGTAGAGCAACCAGTTACAGCAACATAGATTTCCCAATTTCCACCATAGCACATTTGCAGGAGCTGTGCTCCCAAAGCTGATGAACTAACGTCCCAAGTACATGGCTTGGAAAACATTCCCCTTTATGTCTGTATTAAGCTAAAGATCACAGTAACCTTTTAGGCATAGAAAGGAAAAAACAAACATACAGTATCTTCCCTTGCTAGTTACAAGCAAAATAAGACTTCTATGCCATATTGGCAGAATGGAAGAGGAACAAAGAGGTCAGTAGGAGCAAGACAGCAGCAAGCAAGATAAGGGCCTGCTCTTCTGTACTGCCCTTTTGGAGGCTTGTTTGTGTACTGAGGCTTAGCTGGCATATGGAGAAATAGATGCTCACTACACAGTACCGTTCCGGGGGTCAGGAATGGAATGTACCGTCTGCAACCCTCATGCCCAAGCAAGAGAATGTTTCGACTGAATATTTCACAAACAAGAAGTTCCAGAATGAGTAGCAAGGGCACAAGGAAAATAATATTTTTTCCCTGAGAAGGCATAAGTACATTCTTGGGCCATAAAGTAACAGTCTGTTATTTAGTCTTTGCTCTTACTCTCTTAAAAATAAATAAATAAATAAAATTCAACACATCTCTTAGCAACAAGTTTAACCACCAAAGGAATCTGCCTCCCTTTTTTCTTACAAAACACAAACATCTTTTGTGTCAGCTTAAGTTTTCTAAGTGCTAAGGGCATTTTTTTCTCTCCCAAATACCTGTCACTTTTGTAAGATAAGTGGGACATAACTTTTGACCTTTAAATAAAGGAAAAAAAGAGGAATTCCTCCCTCCCTACCCCGACCTCCCTGCACGCACTTTTTTTTGGTCAAGCTCAGCTAGCTGCATTTCTTTCTCCAATCTTAGTTGTGATGACAGGAAGAAAGAGTGTAGAAAAATATAGTGCATGTGTCTCAATCTCCTACATTTGTTCACAGAATTGCTGTTTTTAAACCAATTTATTCTGAGTTAAAATCCCAGCTCATGGCCCACACACAAAGAGAATGTGGTGATCTCATCCTACTTCCAAATACATTGATTTTCAACCTTTTAGGGCAATTTTGTATCTAACAGACCCAGCTACATCTACCCAGTAAAAACATATTGTGCTCCAGATATGGGGCCCTCAGGCTGATTGTATTGCTGTAGGCAGGCTGCTTTTTGAACTGCCACACCCATAGCACTTCAGACAGAGTGAGTGCCAATAAGCCTACTCCCTGCATTGACATGACTTCTGGTACAACTCTGCCCTGCCTTCTGTATGGTCTAGGAAGTCATTCTGGAGCACAGCTTTGCACAGACTAAAGTGCTGATTCAACTGTAATTCCAGTCACTTATTTCAATAGAGGCAGCAAATTGTGATGGCCTGAAGCTCAATAAGCTTCAATGGTCAAAGACAGGGTTGACTTGGGTACAGCACATAACACCTAGGGGTACCTATACATGAGTAATTACCGCGCACTGGAGCAGACTCAATTAAATCAAGCCTGCTGGAGTATGGTAATTCCTGAGCTCCAGCAGACTCCAGCATCTCATATCATCTTCCCTGCACTTAGAAATGGCGGTGGGGGCGCTTTAACTAAAGCTAGTTCAATGTGCTTTAGTTAAAGCTCCCCTGCCACCATTTCTAAGCACAGGGACCCTGATACATGAGATGCTGTGGGTGCCTTAATTAGAGCAGTTCTTGGAGCTGCCCTAAATAAAAGTGCATCTCCCCAGAGCATGTGTAGAAATGCCTTTGATGCCCATCAGCTCAGTTTTAACAAAATCCCCAAAATCCCCACTGTAAACAAGGCACTGAACTGAAAAGAAGCCACATCATCCCAATACAGAGTTACACAAAGCTACTACTACTACATTAGAGATTGTTGTGTAGTGTCGGCTGAACTGATACAATTGAATATGAAATGGCCGGGGAGACCAACAGCCCAGTTGCATTGTTTAGATGGGGGAAGGGGCTCCACTTTGTTCTGAGATAAACAAGAGTATAAAATCAGTGTCTGACTGGGAGTTATCCCTGGTTTATACCAACATAAAATATCATAGTATCAAGATAGAGAATCCTAGAAAAAAGTGGCCAGATTCCCCAGTGTGGTAAACAGGCTTTACTCCAGTGACTTTACTAAAATTATTTTGTTTTACACCCATTATGAACTAGGTCTCAGTCATTTTGTGAAAAACAGTAACCAAAAAACAGTGCTATGTGGATATTTAAACTCTGGAGAAGCCTATTCTGACACAGACATTACTTTTTAGAATGGGCATGAATAAAGATGTCTGGATTAGGAAGCTTTAACCCCGCCTGCCTGGGCACAATATTACAACTTGCTTCCTAAAAACGAGAAGCAACACTCTGGATTTGAAAGAACTGGTTCTCTCAGTGAGATTGTCTTGCAGTCACTCTGGATAAACAGTTTCCCACATCACAAAAACTTTCAGGAAGGAGACCCAGACTAGAATTAGTGTGCAAGGCTAAATTATATCTTGCCTTAGAAGAATGTGGCACAGTTTATCCGAGTGAAGGTCATTGACAGGGCAGTGCAGTTTACATTTCAGCTGCCTAGCACTTACCTTGTGTAAAAGGCAATTCTTTTGACAGGCTCTTAACCTACTTAAACAATATTCCCTGCTCTCTCCAAAAAAAGGCAGGGGGAGGATAGAAGAAACAAAAAAACCCAGCAGAGTTAAGAGAGAATCATTTTACTCCCCCTTTTCCCTAGTAATTTACAGAAGGGGACGTGAGGTACTATAAAAGCCAAAGCTACTGGAAACATTTCCCAAAAAAGAATTTATACATAGTCTGATTAAAGACATAAAGGATATACCCAAGAGGTAAATTCCCTCCTCAGTTACACCAGGCAGACTCAATGATTGAGTCAATGGGGTCACAGCCATGTCAGTGAACTCAGAATTCAGCTAAAAGGAAGAATAGGAATAGAAGAGAAGCTAGTACAGCTCACACAACATCACAGCTATACTTTCTAGTGCTACAGTTTTGAGTCCAGAGTGGTATTGATTTAAAGTTTATTTGTTACATTCAGCGTTACCATCTATTGCATTTGCTTTACACAAAGACAAAACTGGTCAGGACACTACCAGGGGTGATCCTGCCCTCTCCCTCCCCCAGTGCTTCTGTAACTTCTTTACCAAGTTCTGGCTCTGGAGGCTGGTCTAAAAATTGGTATAAATCCAAGTCCTCAGTAGAGCTTTGCTGAGTATCACCATCTGAGCACCTGACCCTGAACCATCCCCATGTCTCACTTAGTTTCTACATCAACCTGCAGTAAATTAAGAATTTAATACACCATGCTGGTTATTCCTTCCCCATTTTAATTATAGGGACATTACTTGGACCAGTAAGATTACTAAAAACCAAAAGTGAACATTTCATCGCTTCCTCACCTTGTCTTGTTCTCATTTATTCTTCTCTTCCAATAAAAAGCCTCCTTTCTGTCAGGGACTGAGCTGACTTTTTAAACATATATACTATGGTTCTTTCATTTCTAAAACTCAATCTCAGTATTAAGTTTACCATAAAGCCTTTCTTTTACTCTTTCACTCCTGAAGTGTTAGGATATTGTGTATCACGGACACTCTAGAAAAAACAGACTGTACTTCATTAATAGCCGTTTGCCAACAATTAGATAAAGTCATGATCTTCTACTTGGATTCATAAAGGTCACCATCATTATGATTTAGATGAGTGTTTCTGAAGAAAGTAGGCAACAGAATATAGCACACAGCCGATGACACTATCCTGCTAACTGTCCTTAAATCTGCAGGTGCCTTGGTTTACTGGCACTATTGTGGCAGGTGGGGAGAGAAGGAAGAAAGTAAATTAAATTTACACACTTGCTTGAATTTGTCATTCCAATTCAAGTTTGGCTGTAGGATCTGTAATTGAAATTCATGTTCAAGGGGTTGACAACTCCAAACTGAACCAAATCAAAGTACCTAAAGAAAAAAAACAAAGTCTTTAGAAACAGTATTATTTAATAGGCAGGGGGATATTTTCAGTCCTCATGGGGTTACATCTAATAGGCCTTTAAAAAAGAGCAGTCACAAATCAACCATTTACATTAGGAGGTCATAAAGACACGGTGGAACAAATTTTACCTTCCATTACATGAAGGTATACTCAATCAGATTAGTGAAACTGCCCAGGTGTAAATTAAAACAGAATGTGATACATTTTTTTCTTTAAAGTACTAAGAACCAGATCTTTATTCCACTATTGAATACCTAGGTTCTATTTAGGTGTTTAAAACCACTGACATATGTTCATTTAAAAGGCATAATGGGCTCTCACCCCACATATGCATGGCAGGATGTGGGATTTTGGGATCAGAGATCAGAGTCTAATTGTACCCTAATTGCTAGGACAGGAGGAACCCACTAGCAAGTTGAAAGCCAGGTGCCCAACAATCAGCTGACTGTCATCCAGGTTGTCATCAGGGCTCCCACTGGCCTGGTGTGGTCCCTACTGGCTAGCAATCCGCTGATCATCAGATGGATTGGGACACACACTGAAGCTCCAGCTGGCCCTCTGCCATCCTTGCCAGCCAAAGACAGCTGACTGGATCACCAGTTGGAGCCTTACTGCAGTCCTGATCCAGCCAACAATCAGCTGATTGTCTATCCACAGGGACCATGCAAAGCCAGTTGGAGCACCTGTGCAGTCAACCAACTGACAGCTGACAACCTGCAGGTGGGGACTGTATTGGGCCCAGTTAAGACCCAGTGTGATCCACCCTGCCACATAGTCAATTTAAGGCATGATGGGAATCTAGCCATAAAATTATTACATGTATTTTGTAAAAGTTGTGGTTTATTTCCTTTTTTATTGTGCCATTAGTTGTCTGAACATATATGTAAATGGGTTACTATTTAAAATGAGATTAACTGGTTAATCATGTATTAAGCGTAACATTTGTCAGAGGCCTTAGTATTCTAAGTGCAATCATATTCCACCCTGTTCCAAACCCTGAAAAAACAGGATAGACAGGATGCTGGATTCTTGCTGCTTTATGTCCCTTAGTCATAAGGCTATGATCAAGGCATACTACAGAAATAAATGCATTCCAGGGTCTCAAACAGCATGGAACAGGATTGCAATTTAGAAATAGGATGCCCAATAGATGCAATAGGATCTGCCCTGGAGCACAGAGTCTTAATAAGAAATTATAATGCTTAGAGTTTATATAGCACTGTAGAAGCTCAAGAGAATCATAACTGGGCCCCAAATTAGCAGAGACTTCTACTGTCTCAAAACCGAATTATTGTCATATGGGAGAAAACTGAGCCAAAGTCTGTACCACTGATTGTGGGAAAAAAGCACTGAAAAAAAAAAAAAAATCACACAGGGAACAAAACAATATGGTTGCAATTTGGAATAAACATGCAGTAGCTTTCTGCAGCTAAATAAAAACCAATTGTTCTTAAAGGAACAAAAACAGTATAAATAATGGTGTTCAAGAAGGCATAGTAGCCCATTTTGGACATATTTCATTAGTCTCTTTGGTGACTGATGACTTCTTAGGAATACATAGTTTAACAGCTTAAATAGTTTGGGAATCTGAAAACAATGACTCTTAACAGCTTTGAAACATGCTGTATTTTTTCCCCAGTGACATTAACTGGCTAGAAAGGACAAGTGAGAAAAGAAGATATAGCAGGAGATTTAATAATTAGGGAAATTCACATTTGTGACTTCTGGAAGATAGTTTTCCCTTGTAGTCTTCAAGGTGGACAACTGATTTCTGTGAACATGGAGTAATGTTTTTTTTTCCCTTCCTTTTCTTCTTGCTTCTCCCTCCAACCTTTTCCTCAGAGGACTTACATCTTTACTTTTCTACTGAGCTCACGAGTCTTTATTCACCCACATGAACTCCTGGCAAAAGTGGGGCAGATCTGCATTAAACAGAAGCAACAGCTTGAGATGGGGACCGAGGCAGAAAAGGTAAATGACTAATTGTTTCTGCAATGACCTAAGCTTCTGCCACATTTCATTTTCCTCTTTTTGTTTTTTTGTGTGTACAGTTACAAAACAAACAAACAAACAAATGGACACAGGGAGAAGAAGTATGCCACAGGACTGGTGACCTCTATGCTTACATGGCAGTCCTTAGATACACAGTTACTTTGTTAATCACAAAGCTCTGCTAAATAATTTCAATGGGCTGCAGCTTTACAGTACTTCCTTCTCTAGTGGGCATACACTGTAGCGCCTTTGGTCACTGTGAGATCCTGAATATTCAAACTGTTACAGTAGGCTTTTTAAATATTTGAACAACTAAGTATAGCAAAGATTGCAATTTGGTGTGTCACAGATTTCAGTTTATCAAAGGCAACTCTGCAGGTCTTACACATTCTTAACTGACTGACTTTAATAAACAGATACCAAGTGTACTAATGAGGGGCAACCACCCAGCAGGTTTCGGTTTCAGTAAGCAAGAAGTCTGATACAGCTTTTGAATAATTTCCCAAACCTTCACCCTTCCTGCTCTGCAAGCAGCCTATGGAATGCAAAGCTTACAAGAACAAGCTTTCCTGGGCTTTCGTTCCATTAAGGGAAGTTTTAAATAGCTTTCCACCAAATTGGCTTAAATAGTTTGCCAAAACCGGTTCAGCCCTAATGGCATGTTTCAATAGCAGTAAACAGACACAGCAGTAGGGACATGTAAAGAGCTCTCTGTTTGCCTGGCAACAACTCAGCCCCAACTGGCCCTTGGGATTACACCATTTGAAACCTGCTTTTTTTTCCCTGCAACTCCCCTCATCATACCACAATACAATCAAATACTGAGCACCTTACTGTAAACTGACTGAAAGGCAAAGGTGATGTCGTAAGCCCTGTGTCAACTAGAAAATCTCTGAGCAAGGTTAAAATTTGATAGTGTAGTGCTTAAAATTGTAACTTGGCAACAAATGACAGAGCTGAACCTATGCTGATAGCAGTGATATATATTTGAAAATTTCCAGGTTTTGTTTTTTCTGTTGAGAACATTTTTCTTGAACTTTTGTGGTATTTCAGATTTCATCCGATATTGGGATTTGCTGAGGGACACAGGAATGGGAGGATACCAGAAATATTATTAATGCTTTCAGTGACTAGGGTTCAGATCCAGTATATAGGCATGATTTGAGGCTGTTCTTTTTGAGTCCACAAATCTGCAACGCAATTACATTTGTAATTTTAGGCACAATAATAATTGCACTGTTTAAGCACCTTGTTGAATCAGCTTCAACCAATTAAACTGTCCATATACATAAAGAATAAATTTGATTGCAATTAGGAATTAAACCTTCCAAACTCACAGGCAGGATACTTAGGTTTAAGAATAATTGAAATACAAACTGAGAAGCTAAAAAGTATACTTCAACATATTCTTGCTAAAATAAGCCTCAGTCATTCAAATGTAGTGGCTATTTTTGCTCAAGACATGAGATGCAAGTGGCAGGGCATTATGTGTGGAACTTTGACACTCACTGGCATAGAAAACACAGGTAACTTACACACACAGATGACACGGCAAGAAAAGCAAGTAGCAGAAGGCCATCAACCAAAGCCATTCACACTCCTGACACACACTCTTACACCTTCTGTTGACAGTTTGGAAATAGGCCTAAAGGAAAAATCAGCTAACAGCAGGGCCCGAAAATAAATCGTGTGCATTTGGGAGGCTGCTTTACTTTACACCTCCTGTTCACTATTTTTTTTTCCCGCTTGATCCCCTCCCCTCCCATCCCCCCGCTGCAAAGTCCTATCAGCCCCTTCTTGGGTCAATTGCACTTGTTTTCTATGCTCACTAGATACAAAATTATGATTGTGTATGATTTGGATTTGTTTATGCAAATCACACTTCTGTGCATCCTGCGAGCCTATCCGTGCCTTTGGCCAGCAATCTTTCACTGGTGTTGTACGAGCTTACACCCAAGAAGAATTTGGCCTGTCAACATTTGCAAATCATTTGCTTTATTTAGCTACTCTGTAGGAACATAACACTGATCCCACGGGTGTTGTGGAGCTTACCAACTGAAATCACTCTCCATGGAACCTAATGGATCATGACTGGGTTTCAGCATCTGCAAGAACCTTTGAAGTACTTCTGCAGCAGGAAGTCGCTAGCACAAAGAGTTAAACAGAGCTGATGCTTCTTATAAGAGATTTGCATAAACAAATCCTAAATAAAAAAGCTGATTCCCTTGTTGTTTGGGTAGTGCCTAAAGATGAAGTGCTGGCAAGGAGCCAGTCTGAGGTTATGCACCACAATGCTTATAGTTCCCACATTTCTGACATCACAGCCCTGTAGAAAGTATTCCAAGGCACTAGTTGATAGATTAAAAGGAGTGTGTTCTAGTCTGTCAAGTACACCCTGTAGTAGTACCTGATGACCAGCTAAAAAACAGGTCTCATAAGTTAGGGCATCAAGTAAGTGCAATCGTTAACCCTTTCAGTAAGAAATAAATTTAATTTTCCAGGAGCATAGTCAGATCAGACAGGGCCAGAAGTGAATGGTTCAGAGAACACCACAGTGTTGCCCAAAAATAAACACAGTTGCTGAAAGTGTGGTATATGAGGAATGAGGAAATGGTTTTGCATAAGAAAATGTTTGTGCTCAAGGACAACTTTGTTTTGAATGATTATTTAACTTGGATCGTGACCAATGTCTTCCATTGCCTGGAATCGTTTTTTCCCCATCATTTTAATTAAGTCTATTGTAGACACAAAGAAAGTATACAAGCTTCTACCAAGTTTTACCCTACCAAAACACCCGATTATTAAAGGCTTCCCTTTCCTATAGCTCCTCCAGTTAACCTAATTCCTGACCCTCAGTGGTCTGCACCCTGCAATGTGGGACAGTCTTTGTCCCTATGGTTCTGAATTGGCACAGATATGGAAGACCACAAGAGTGAAATAAAGAGGTTTTTTTGAAAGGTAGAGAGCTTCCATTAAATCTAGCAAACACTAGAACTTACCTTATACATCTGCTATCCCTCTGCCAGCTTTGAGTACTGAATTCACAATCTATTTTTTTTTAAAGAGAGAAAACAAAGGTATGAGAGCGCCGACTGTCAGGTGGTGAGCCACTTCAGGGGAGCAAAGACCATTTAAACTGAGGAACTGGACAAGAACCTTGCTATATTCAATAGATATCCATTCACAGTTTTTACTAAATATTAATGTGCTGTGTTAAAATGTGAGGGGATGTGAGAGTGTGCAAGCGTGTGGAGTTGTCATCCTATAACAAAGCACTCAAGGTCTGTGTCCTATTTTGCAGCTATGGATAGTCAGCTAGTCTATTTCCCATTTAAGGGCCCTGTTCCAATGTTCCTTGAAGTGAATGGGTGTGTTCTCTTTACTTCATCAAAATAAATATTCATTCCCACAGAATCAAAAAAGGTTTGGATCAGGCCTCAGAAGAGGGGATATTTCAAATATGAAGCAGGGATACAGAAGAGTGAGGAGGGTATAATTTTGGAAGCATGTCATAAATAAATGTGCCTGTTGCTGCCACCCACACAGATCTTTACAATGTTATATCTGGGTTATCACAGATACATGCATCAGCAGAAGCCAGCCCCTCCCTGCTGTGTTTTATCAGCATGCACATGAAATAGGAATCTCATATTTTGTTGTGGGGATGGTTTCCAGTGTTGCACTCAAAAGGAACATCTTGTTTTCATCAGCCATTCTAAGAGACTGATGACATAATAAGCTTTTGTACACCTGTGTTCTTGCAGAGTAACACAGCTTGTAGTTCATTTTACAAAAGATTCCTAGCTTTCCACAGGGACAAATCCTGACAACTTGTGCATGTGCTAGAGAAAACACACCTCACCAATAAAACATTATTCAAAATAAATGCTCAAAGCACCACAGGGCTTTACAACTTTGAGGAAAAAGTGTGGATTCCCCCACCTAAGCTTCCAAGTTTAAAAGATGTGTTGTCAAGATAATCAGTATTAAAAGCAAATGTACAGACATTTGGTGATGTTAGATGTTAAAAATGGCCACCTGATCAGCATGCAAAAGGTTAGTGAGGGTGCTTGGGGAGATCTAGAGGACAGATAGGGTCTGTGGGGGAAGGGATCAGAGAGGCTCTCTGATCCCCCCAACCCTTCCCCTGCATAACCTGCCACATGCCAGAAAACCTCCTCTGAATGCAACTGTGTTGGACCCAGCAGCTTTACCTGGGGTCCTGGGGGCCTTGGGGAACTGCAGCCACAACACTCCTGCAGCTCAGAGCCTGGGGGGCAACCAGTGTGTGACTCTGGCTGGCCAGGTTCTGGTTTGGGGTGGTGTGCATTGCTGCTGCATGAGCTACCCAACTTTTTTCTCAGTGTGGGTTTTTTTGACCCCATAAGATCTCCCGGGGCCAAAAAACCCCATGTGAGGTAGCAGTGCAGGGAACACCCGCATGTGCAATGTGGCCCACATCTGCACTCATCTGGACATGGCCATGGAGTGCAACTTACATTCTTTTATTACAAAGCCCCGTCTCCCATTCCCCCTCTCTTAGTAGTTCATTTCTGAAATGTTCAAACCCTGTGTGATCTAATTTTAAATTCATATTAGCCATCATTAATTCCCACACTGATTGTACTTCAGTGAGCTGTTAAAAAGAAAAAAGTCAGCGTAAGCAGCCAGTTAATAACAAGAGACAGGGAGAGTTCTTTCATAACACTGACCTGATGTTTGGGAGGGAATTCCCACCAGGTTCTGGGAAGACATTCTCTTTCACCTCAGTGGAAAACCCATTCATTTCCTCAACTGCTACTTTTACTGCTAGTTCATTTTCGGTGGATTCCAGCAGGCATGGTGTGGAGGTAACTAGAGGGAAGTACCTTGCCAGTTCCGAGGAGGAACTGCAGTTTGCATAATGGAACTTTTTTAGCTGACAACTGAGACTGTAAAAACCCAAATACTTACTCACAACAACAGTCTTCCTCTTTTTTAGTGCTTCATTTATTTTCAGTAAGTCTCTTAATCAGAGATAAGGATCAACAGGATTAAAATTAGATGCTTCCTGTCCCACCAAGAGCAGATTCTGTCCTTATTTAGACAATGTGTTCACACTGATTTGTACTGACTACAGGGAAGAATTTGGCCCTTGGCAAAATGCAATGTCTCTCCCAAATGACTACACATTGTCCATAATTTACTCTAGCATTGGACCGACATTGGCAGTTACTGAGTTTTGCAGAGTAACAAAAATGTCATCTGCCTCTTTGAGCATACCTTGACCAACACAGTATCTGACATTATGTTTCCTGCCTTCCTAACTGGGATTCATCACCTTCTGCACAACGAGACAGTTCTTGCCAGGAGTGCTGTTTGAGGTGCAGCATCTTAGATAAAAATCAGTGAGAACATGTGTGCAGTCTGCTAGAAGGCACTCAGTGGAGGTGCTGCTGCAGTATGACACTGTGGGGAGCTACTGTAGCTTTGTCAGATAGTACGCAACTTAACAAACCATGTTTCTAGCTGAAGTTGAATGTTACTGATAGCTTGGATAAACTGCCAAGTAATCATGGAGTATGGGGAAGTATTGTTCATTAGCACCATCTCCAAACCTTACAAGATAACTCCCTTGATTTTACTAGTGCTACTCTCTTTTCCCCACATAGATAGAAGTAATTGGCATCTCAGTTATATCTGATAGAATGGTGCTGGAGCATTCACTTGTAAGTGACCAAGCTAGAAAACAGCTTCTCCTTACTCTGAATGATGGCTTTTTTGTGTAAGAGCCAACATTTTACTTTCAAGGTCCATTTGGTTTTTAAATGTAGTACAATCGAGCAGGTCTGATAAATTTCTATAAAAGAAAAATTTTGTTTGTAAGAGCTTCATGTGAAAGACACTTTGGTTAGAATGCTGCAGCCTGGATATATTTGAATCAAGATAGTCCCAGTCCCCTCACCTTCTGCTAATGTACATAAGAAAAACTCTACTCCCCCTTGGAATTGATTGCAAGCACTTGCACAGACCTACCATTGTCCTGACTTTTTCTAACTAGCTTTAAAAAAATATATATATATATATATCTTCAAAAGGAAGCATTTGTGGAGCCAGGCCATCAGCTGTGAATCTGATGCTGTACAATTTTAAATTAACAACAGTTTCTTTGCACAATACCACTGCAAAGATTTTTCAGCTGTGGATAACAGTTTAAATTTTTTCTGTCAAGCAAACACTTCCTTTAAAGGATGTAAAAAAGGGCCTGTGGGTCAGTAATTAACTAATCTCTATTGCTCTTTAGGCAAAGCTAAAATCCTTTGCTGCCAAGATCATTCAGCTCCTGAAGGAATGGACTGAAACATTCCCTTATGACTTCCAAGATGACAAATCTATGAAAGAGTTGAAAGAGATTGCTCACCGGATCACACACTGCAATGAGGTATGGTGGGGAAAATAACCTATACAAGAACAAGACTGATACTAACTTAGAACTAGTTTCTCTCAACATGTCAGGTTTGCTCTCCTACTTTCTTTACATTTTCTCAGCAGTGGCGTAACTCAGTTTAGTAACGCCGATAGCTAAGTGGTGCACTTAAGGGTCAATTAGTAAGAAACTCTATATAGCAGTTTGCACTTGAACCAGCACCAGATCATGGTACAGAAGATGAAATGGGAGGGAGGAGGTAGAAGACTGGTTGTAAGGAATAACACTGAAATTGTAAAATATCTGTAAGCAGGCCGGGTCTGGAGGTCTCAGGCTTGGTCCCCAGTGATAGCCATGATGACAACAGTAACATTACCAGGTGTGATGCTATGTTTATATTAGCTCATCAGATTTTCTTTGAGCAACAGTCTACCTATTAAATTCTGGTCACATCACAAATCCAAAATCTCTGAAGATATTTTTAAGATGAGTCACAAAGAGCTTGCGATACAAAAGGATTCTGTGCACGCTTTGTTGATTTGTGTGCAGAAGAATGAAAAGCAACAAGTCTGACAGAATTCTGAAAGGTAGTTATAAAACACGATGCACTCGCACACTGCGTCAGTCCTCAGAAGGAAGTAAGCCAGTTTTATTGTATTGACAACATTGTTTACCCTCCATACTATTAAGGAAAAGTCAGCATCTTCAAATGGAAAGGGAGGAAGGATTATGGTATGCCATCTGCTGCAGTTATAAGTGAGGGAAGGCCAGAAGTTGATTGTCAGGGATCCTACCATGACAGGAGTTTTTTTTCCTTTTTCTTTTTTTAACATCTACCATTTGCAGTAAGTCCAGATAATATAGCCTGGATAAGACTGTTTTAAATCTATTATTTTGAACTAGAGGAAATGCTGTGGATCCCCCCACTTCACAAGCTCCCTTGTGCACAAATAAATTGCTAGCTGGAGAAAATGTACTTGCCTTGTTTTATGAAATAGCTCAATGCACTGGTTGTTGAGGTTTCTGGTACCATCCATTTATTATGATATCATAAGCATTTATCCCTTAAACAAGGCTACATCCCAGGTTCTCAGTTAGCAAAAGGCTAGGTTGCCTCTGACCCCTAGAAATGTAATTTGATGACCTGACAAATAGTAAATAGTTTCCAGGATCACTTGTTGCCTATTCTTTTATGCTGTAATAAATTACTTAAAAGGTGTTGCTTTAGACACTGTTAAGTTTTTACATTTCCAGCTTCCCCAGGGAAGCTCTCCTTGAAATACAAGACATTATGAGTTAATAGAGAATAGATGCACGACAACAGTACTGAAGATGATAGTATATCTGGTCTGGAAACTTGAGGATGGCAAAACAAACTGCTATGCTTGAATAATCAAACATGTAGGACAGATATGATCCCAGTACAGGTAGGCGAGACACAGGCATATTACAGAAGCAATTCTCTTGAGGATCAGCTCTGATGTGCAAGACATTACTAAGATTTAACTGACCCTTGTTTAGGATCTTTCAGGACGCAGTTTCTTCCAGCATTCAGGACCATGCATTTGAGTTTAGGACTAAGCAACAGCCCTGTTCAGAGTCAAATTTACTTCTGACATCAGCAAGGGTCAGTCATGTGTACTCAATGGCACTGGAAG
This sequence comes from Crocodylus siamensis, assembly GCF_052110815.1. Taxonomy (NCBI): domain Eukaryota; kingdom Metazoa; phylum Chordata; order Crocodylia; family Crocodylidae; genus Crocodylus; species Crocodylus siamensis. The sequence continues at coordinate 34,527,629 of NC_143401.1, read as the reverse complement.
CAAGCTGGGAGAACTTTAAGGTAAAAAGACCATGGGGAAAAAATAAAAAAAAGTCACGCTAAAACAAAATCACCAATCTAGAAGACTTTGACTATAGTTGCAAAAATAGGTGATCTCTAAATTGAGAGTAGCTTTAGCCACTATTTAATTTCCTGTTTCCATATGATTCACAAGGGGGAGGCATTCCCTTCTCACTTACACAGGTGTCAGTCAGACATAACAACTGAAAGCATGGATTTACAGTATAAAATCCAACGTAACAGATTAGACTCTTAAGGAACACCCTATCCCCATATTTCTAGATGTGTAGCAAAATAGCAATAACAGTTTCAACCAGCTGCTGTTTAGCAATAATCCAGTTGCCTCACAAAAATAAGTTATGCTGCCTTCAGCTTCTTATTTGATTCCAGTTGGAAACAGATTATTGCTTTGTAAAGAAACTTTCTACCAACATTATTGCTTAATTATTGTATACAAGTATTTAGTAGTCACAGTCTCTCACATCTGTTACACAGGTTTTGGTCATCATCACATGTTAGTGGCAATAACCACAGACATATTTCAGTTCTTCGAAATCCATCCAGTTAACTCTGGCTGCAGATACATGACAGCAACAACATTAACCCTTAGATGGCCATAGTACCAAGCAAATGAAGTAGGGAAAATAGATAATTAATTGCATAGGGAAGAAAACAAGGAACATCATCAGAAACATTAGTTAATCATAGAAAAATGGGGCTGAAAGGTACCTCGGGTCATCTACTTCAGTCCCATGTCCATGGCAGGATTGTCTCTGGCTCGACTATCCTAGCCAAGCATTTGCCTAGCTCACTTAGTGGTTCTCAGCCTTGTTAGACCCAGGAAACCTCTTGGAAAATGCCTGCTCTTAGCATTCACCCTTTTCCTGACTACAGAAAAATAAAGTAGTTCTTCTGTTGCGAGAACTCATAAAGACTACAACAGGTCATAATGCTTCTGATATCGTGGATTCCTATGTGAAATCTCTGGATTTAACTTGTGAATCATGTGTAGGTGCTTGCACATTTTAGAGGGCTGTGAGGGAATGGGGCCTAGGAGCAGCCGTGAACTCCCTAGCGCCCCCTACCGTCACGTTAGGGTGGACTCAGCACCCTCAGAATCTCACCTGCCACGACTTTGATGACAAATAAGTTGTACGGGAGGCTGCCTCTGTTCCCCTAGTTGACGGTACTGATGTTCCTGCCCCTACTCCGGAATGGGGTATCTCTATGCGCCCCACCTTAAGGGCTATGCATGCCTCCAAACCTCCCCTTCAGCACGCCCCAAGCCTCGCAGCTGTTCTGTGGGACGTTGTACGGTCCCTTGCCCCTCTGGTGCCCTCTCTCTCTCTCTCGGGCACCCTGGGCTCCTCGCCCACCTGGCGCCCCCTTGGGCAGGGCTCCTATCTTCCAGCCCGCTCCCTGCACCTGGGGCCTGTCTCGCCGGCGTCTGACTATCGCTGGCACCCCCTGGGTCCAGCTCGCTGCCACCACCCTAATACCGGCGCCCTGGGCCTGGCTCGCTGCCGTCGCCCTAATACCGGCACCCTTGCCAGCGTTCCATGTGCCTCGCGCTCTCTCTCTGCCCCGCTCTGGGGCCTTGCCCTCTCAGGGGCCGCTACCGCGTGCCTCGCGCTCTCTTTCTCTGCCCTGCTCTGGGGCCTTGCCCTCTCAGGGGCCGCTACCACGTGCCTCACGCTCTCTTTCTCTGCCCCGCTCTGGGGCCTTGCCCTCTCAGGGGCCGCTACCATGCCTGTCCCCTTGACCCTTCTCTGGGTCTGGATGCCCCACTGGGCAAAACACCGCCCTTATGGGCTGGGGTCTGCAACCCCGCATACCGCGCCTCCCTGGCGCAATACGGTGCCTCTCTGGCACAGTGCCCACTGGCACTGTGCCCCTACTGGGCACCGGGAACCCCCAAGCAGCTGGGGAGCCCCCGTGAGGCCTCCTCACTCCCCTACAGCCTCACCCGGTCCTCCGGGGCAAACTGTAACATAAGCTCAAGCCACCCGGCTGTAACATAAACCACACAGAGTCTCCCTGCTCCAAACATAAATGCAAGCCCCCACCAAGGCTCTCAAGCCTACCTCCCTTTAGGCCATTCTTGTTCCCCGCATCATCGCAGCCCGTTAGCGTGGTAAGGCTGCGACCACTAACTCGGGCCACTCAGCTCAGGTGCAGAGCTTGAGCTCGAGCTTGAGCTCCTGCTCCTGCTCCTGCTCCTGCGACAGCCAGAAGGGAACTGTAAGGCAGGCTCCGGCCTAAACTGTTTATAAAGGCCCGGCCCTGCCCCCTTCTGGCCATGTGACCCACCTGGTCGCCCTGGTAACCGGCACCTGAGCTGCCCGGGTGATTGGCAGCTCTGCCAATCACACTCACAGTCATGGGGCACTTACGTGACTCCGTGACAAGGGCCGATAATACATGACACCCCTGTAAAATATTATGGCTCCCCAGGTTGCCACAGCATCATGGTTGAAAATTACTAGTTTAACTTGTTCTTAAAAACGTCCAGGTATGGAGGTTCCACAACCTCTAAGTAATTTGATTTGTTCCAGTGGTCAGCCACCCTCATAATTAATAAGCTCTTCATGATATCCATCCTAGATTTCCTTTGTTTCAAGTAAGGCCATTAACTGCATGCCCTGTTCCTTTGTGAGACTGCCAAGGGCCAGAGCAGCTGGGGCATTTAGAAGGTGCTGCAGGGAGATACAGGCACTGGAAAGTGAAGTCTACCATGGAGTATTTGCATCTTCTCCTTTTGACTGGTTGGGTGTGTAAGCAATCGTTATGCCAAGCTAGAACAGTGCAGGAGAGTCTTTCAAACTGGGAATTCCCAAGAGTCTGTTCAGGGCAGCCAGACTTGATTAGTTATGTATGCGAGTCTAATAAATACTTTGTCTCTGCAAAATGAGAAAGAGACCAGAAATCATCATGCTGACCTTCAGTCTTTCATTACTCCTGTATCTAAGTGACTGATAAACCTTTTGAAATGGATTTGGAGCCAAGATGACCTGGCTGCAATGACAGCCAAGCTACTGGGAGCACAGTTACAGAGGAAGGGGTTAAAATGTTAGTAAAGCTACACAGATGCCTAGGGTATCCTGAGCTGGATACACATGATAAACCACATGATAAAGAACTTTGGTAACTGGATAGAAGATAGGATGCTAGGCGGCATTTATTTAGCTCAGGTAGAAATGCCTTGTTGATACAAATCCCTAATCCAAAGTAAAGACTCTTAATCAATGATCCTGCCCTCTTATGCTTAGGAAAATGGAACGGTGAAAAAAATCATTAGCCAGATGACACAGAATCTGTTGATGACCCTCTCTGCACGGAGTCAGTACCAAGAGATTAGAGAGAAATTTCGGCAACCTGTTGCTGATAAAGGAACCATCCTTAAAAACAAGCCGCAGTCAACTCAGAAGGACATACTGAGTGTGTGTTGTGACCCTCTCATCTTGGCACAGCAGCTGACTCATATTGAACTGGTGAGATTTTGATATTGCTCTTTTAAATCAGTTCACTTTGTTTACTATGTGTGAATGTGTTCTTGGCCAGGCATTAGGCTTCTGTCTTCAACAGGAACCTTCAGCCTAATTAAATGCTCTCACCTAAATGATGATAGTAATGAATGAGGGCAGGTAGATAGGTTTATGAGGGAGGCAAACATACACGTCCCAAAAATCCAGAGGCAACTTTATAACCCAACTATGACGGAAGCAACCACAGAGCCTTCCAAAACGTTTAGCCCCTTCTTCAAAATCTACTGATTGAGAATGAAGGTGAGGAGACCTGGCAGCCACGGTAAAAACTTACCCAGTCCCCAGTTGGCACATGACAAGACCTATGGTCACAACTAAACAAAAGACACCACTTCTTGTTGGTTCCCTGGATCAAACAAAAAAGTAGAGCAAAGAGAATTGGAAAATATCAAAGTGGCCTTCACGCCTCAGCTCTATTCCCTGTCAACATCTGCATGTGTACAACTGACAACCTCTTCTGTCATTCTAATGCAGGAAAGGGTGAGCAACATTTACCCTGAGGATCTGATGCAGATTGTCAGCCACATGGACTCACTGGATAATCACAAGGTATGTGTGTGGAGGAGGAAATCAAGCACAGCCAAAGTAAAGAGCCTCAAGAGTTCAAATATGTATGCAATATCCATTAAAGGCATGGAGGCGGCACAACTCAATGGTAGTTCCACTTCAGCTACCTGAAGATGAGATGATTTGGTTTGGTAGCACTGAATCTAGCAAATTTTCAGTGCCCAAAGGGATATGTTATCCTATTACTTATTCAGACTACTTTATGAACTGGCTACTACTACATCATGCTTTTCAAAACTTTAAGTATGTTAAATCCAACGAAGTTGATTAAGCAATGTTCATTAGTTCTCTCTCTTTCTCATGCTTATTTCCATTCAAATGGCTGAAAAATAAGACAATGTTCAAAGGCAAAGAATAACTAAATGTTGAACAGAGCATATAGAACATCACTCATAAGAAAGACATCCACCAAGCAGAGAGGATAGCCTACTGGGCTCACTTTTTTATACAAGTATTATAGCTCAAGAAGGTGGAACTTGCAGTTTCACATATTCAGTAAAGCAGTACAAGAATCCTGCAGCCTTAGTCTTGCTGCTTCTAACTGTGGGTTTCTTTCTGTTACATGTGGCTCTTTGTGGCCTACAAAACAGTTGAGAGAAAGACAGGGACTGTCTCTTCCCCCAAGTTTTGTGATACTTTAACACTGGCACAATCAGAAATTTAGAAGACAAAAAGGATGGAGACAGAATTGCCCTTTCTATGTATCCTATTCCTTGGTTCCTCAATAGCAGGAGAACTATGCAGAGATTAAAAGGCTTTATACAATGTTCTCTACACAAAAAGGTAGGAAAGATCCTTGCTTTTCTCATGTCCTTTTGACAAGGTATTTTAGTGGAATTTGCAGATATGTTGAATCTAATAGGGCTGTGCCATAAGCACTTCTGCTGTGGCCTCAAACCCTTGACCTCTGGGCATCCAGCCACTCACCCCAGTGCCAACACTGCCAGAACAGGCTGATAGGAAAGATTAATAATTCACATTACTAACCAATAATTCTGGCTCCAGGTCTTGTTACCAGTAGGGAATCCTTTAGAAAAATGTTGCTTAAAGCTATTAACTTTCTTCTGTTGTTACCTTTAAAAAGGATGTTAAGAAGTCTGGGCATACAACAATATGTGTGTTTTGGTGAGGGAAGGTAAAGGGATAGAAAAAATAAACACATTTGCCCAAATCATAAATCCATGCCTGCTTCTTTCACAAATCTTAAGGGGAATAAAAATAAGTATGTTCAGCTTGCTATTTTCTAAGAGATCTTTTTCCTCTTAATCCAGAGCCATCCACTTAGATTTTCTAATTACTTCAAATGAAATAGGGGTTTATACGTAGTAATAACAGCACACATTTACTGTCATCTTCATCAGGATTTAGTATAGGATTAACACAGAGCTTCTTCTCTTTCAGTGCCGGGGTGATGTTACCAAAACCTACAACTTGGAGGCCTATGACAACTGGTTCAACTGCCTTAGCATGTTGGTAGCTACAGAAATTTGTAGGGTAAGTATGGATGAAAAGAAAATACCCAAGCAATAATTCCAAAAAGACAAAAACCCCACCACAACTATGATGTTACACGTGTGGAACCAGATCCAGCACAATTTTAATCGTATGAGCAGCCTCTCTGAAGTCAGAAAGGTTACATGTGTATAGTTAGGTACATGCTTAACATTTAAAAGTTCAGAATCTATTTCTGGGTGGTTTTTATGTTACCAGCAGTCATGGCTAAGAAATAAAACTTTACAAATGCTACAGTGAATAGAACTTTATGAATGTTTTTATGGCATCTGTGTCTTCCCAAATATGCCCGTCTTTAAACAAAAGTTTTACTATATTGCAAACACACTATCTTTTCAGTGCACTGTGATATGATATCATGGTTATTGCCATCAGAATACCTTGTGCTGTTACAAGGACAAGGTTAAGGATCTTGCGTAAAGATCAAGGGGAAGAAACAGGGCAAGCAGACAGGCGATCTATGTTAAGAACTGTAACATACAAAGAAACATATTCAAGAAATGGTTTCCATTAATTCCTTTTCTGTACATATTTCCCCCTCTCAAGTGAGTTCACCTTTCAAGTCTTTTCTAGCACTTAAAACTCTGGGAAGAAAAATGTTACCACTTTGAAAACATTTCAGAGTAGAATGCACTTAGACCTCTGAAAGCTTAAGGCAACTACTTTAGCTAGTATAAATTAGTGCAACTTTTCTCCGTTTTATCATCTTTGGATCTGACCACAAGTCATTAGAGCAGCAAGGACAAGGAAGATCCTTCTGCTTGCCTTACTCCTAAACTGAAAAAAAAAAAGGGGGGGTTATGGGAAAAGGATAGTTCAGTCGTCATACCTGCTTAATCTACAGACCCTCTGCTGAAAGTACCATTGCTGTGGCTTCTGGAGACTTACTTATTATCGCTGATCTCCAGAATAACTGCTCCCATAATAATGTAATGATCTGTTAGTATTTATTAGTGGTTCTTGGACAATCACACCATAAACCAGTGATTAGTAAAGCCAACTTGCAGAACAGTCTCTGCTTACACAAGTAAATCAGCTGTGCGGATGTCTAGTCTCATCCACCAGCATCACGGCAGTAAATGAGGATTGTTATATGTCAGCATCTTATTACACTTCCCTCATCTACCATCAATCTAGAGAGTTTGGATTAATCTGTTGATTTAGAAAGGGAAAACTTGGACCTGGGTAGCATTTGACTTCCAACCCCCTTTGCATTTCCCCCTGGAATTAATATATACAGTCCCTCTAGCATACCCATGTGGCATTCTTCTTCCTTTGATACTTGAACTGTTTGCATATCTCTGGCATTCTGGTGGCTGCTTCATTCTCTCTCCCTTCTTCAAAGAAAGGAAATTACTTAATAGTGTCTAGCTATTTTATAAGATTCCCTGAAACACTGCCCTTTATCTTATATATAAAAAAAGAATTCCACTCTTCCACATAACAGCCCAAAATACTGTAACTATTTTTAATAACAAAAGGAATCTTGAAAAAACACCCAGAAGACTGCCTCAAGAAAAACTCTTAGCTGGTGAAAAATGGAAATGCTTATTCCAACAGCATGTTGGAATAACCCCACATCCAACATGCATCATTCCCTTGGTTTCAATGGGATCTTCTTTGTTTCAGGTTGTGAAGAAAAAGCAAAGGACAAGAATGGTGGAATTTTTCATTGATGTGGCAAGAGAGTGCTTCAACATTGGCAACTTTAACTCCATGATGGCCATTATCTGTGAGTGTCCTCAGCATTGTTGCTGGCTTTAAGTCAAGAGCGCTAGATTTGACGTCTTAAATGACCTTAGGTGCTTATCTAGCCCCTAAATTAAATCACTGGATCTGTATGCACATCCTTCCTGTGGTACTATGCACTGGTGACAGACTAATGCAGTGGGTGTTAGCTTGACAAGCTTCAGTTGTCAAGCTGAATGGCTTTCTAAAGCATAAAATGCACTTCTTAAGTGCATTTTGACACTTGGGGGGAAGAAACCCAGCCTTTGAATTTAGGTTTTATCTTTTTTTGATTTGGTTTTTTTTTGCCTCTCTCCTGTCCTTTTAGCTGGAATGAACTTGAGTCCTGTGGCAAGACTAAAGAAAACTTGGTCCAAGGTCAAAACAGCCAAATTTGATGTCTTAGAGGTGAGTATGTGTAAGATTAATATCCTATTTAAACAAGCACCATGTAACAATACCAACAGCACAGGCTGGGGTGCAGATAAGTAACAGAGATGAAGCAGCATACATTAAGTGTCCTCACTGTATACATTGGGGCTGGCAGAAAAACACTTGCTATTTATTCTGTTTTGAAAATATCTCCCTAATGTGGAAAAAAGAGGAAATAAATTATCTGTTGGAAAAGCTTACCTCAAAGTGGTTTCAGATTCAATTCAAAGGATGTTCTTTGGCATTCCTTTTTAAAGTGAGCATTTTTCTCACCTTCCCCTGTGAAAATGCTAAGTCATCATTTCATGTGCTCCAGGGCTGAGGGGCACTTTAATTAGGATGGCTCCCAGAGCCACTCTAAAGCACCCGCAGTGTCCTGTACATCAGAGTCCATACAATTCAAAATGGTGGGAAGGGTGCTTTAACTAAAGCTCTTCGAACAAGCACTATAATTACAGCATGTTGGACAGCTTCCCTGGACAGCTATAGGCACCCCTTGTCTTTTTTTTTCTTCCGTTCCCTCCCCCCACAAAAAAATCCTTATCCCTAACTAAAGTACTCTATCTAGTGGAGATTTGAAATAATACTACAGCTCAGGGGTGTCCAAATTTGAAGTGGCAAAGGGCCACATGGGCCTCAGGCCACACTAGCAGTGGCTGCAGCCATGGAGGCCATGGATCCAGGGGCTGCAGCTTGCCCAGGCCCCGCTGCTGCACCAAATACCAGGGTACTGTGTCCCCCTCCACAGTTTTCTGTATGCACCCAGGCACCCCTTCTGCAGTACCATCTGCCTGGGTACCCTGACTCACCCTTAGCTTCCCTGAAGCAAGCTCTCTTGATGCACCATTACTCAGGCTTTGGGGTCTACTGGCATTGAAGTCTGTGCTGGACCACCCTGCCCCCTGCAGGGCAAGAAGGGGAAGCTGGAGACAGGGGGAGTCTGGAGCCCCCAGCTGCTGCTGCAGTCAGAGCAGTGGCTGGGTGGGAGCCCTAGGGCCACAGTTTAATCCTTCATGGGCCACACGTGATTGACAGGTTTCCAGTTGGACAGCCCTGTTACATTTTATTAACAACTTCAAAGCAATATTGAATGGACAGAAATTTTGATCACCCTTTTCTAAAGGCAGTTTCTTGTTTTCCCATAAGCAACTGAAAGTTATTTACTAGACATGCAATAAGTTCTATAAACTCTGCATTTAGGGAAAGTATGGATCCAAACCCCTTTTACTGCTTGAGCCCATCTTAATTGATTAAGAATGGAACCTGAAAAGTAATAAAATAGAAGCAAACACTGATAATCCCCAATTTTTTTTCTCCATTGACCTAGTCAGAGCATTGGTACCTGTGAGCATTTTCACCATCAGTTTGTTACTTGTCTGTTGTTTTGGTTTGTTTTAATGGAACAGCATCACATGGATCCATCTAGCAACTTCTGTAATTATCGAACGGCCCTGCAAGGAGCAGCACAGAGGTCACAAACTGCCAATAGCAATCGGGAGAAAATTGTCATCCCAGTTTTCAACCTGTTCATAAAAGATATTTACTTTCTGCACAAGATACATACAAATCGCTTGCCCAATGGACAGATAAACTTCAAGGTGAGGCTCTGTTTTCATAGAATAATATAATACATTAATCAAATGCTGTACATTGCAAATTTTTTAAGCATTCTAAATTAAGTAAAGATCCCTATAGCTCAGTATAGTTGTTGAACCCCTAAATTAGTCAACCAATACAGTCTCCATCTGCTGTCATCTATATGCAAAGTTAAAATAATTTTCTTGGGCATGCAGGATAAAAAATAATGTGGTTTAGACTTATTCTCTAAGTATACTGCAGCAGTGGAAACTGTATCTAGCACATCTAGATGGCAGATTTACCACCACTAAAAACTTCCATAAAGCTGCCCATTTTGTTTTCAAATGTTACATGAATATTTCAGCACATTTTAACACTAAAAATAAATTGCTAGTATATATGAAAGAAACAATGCAAAATTCACACAAGTCTAGAAAACATATAATCAAGTAGGTCAATTAGCAGACCGTATATGCAATAATGTTCAGTGGGAAATACAGCACTTCAGCGGAGAAGATTGGGTGGTATTTCATGAGATGGAACTGCTAACATGAATACAACTCGAATAGAAATACAAATAGAAAAGGAAAGTCTTTTAAGGAAGATTCTTGTTGGACAAAGAGAGAGCAAGGTGCTGGAGAGCCTTAAAAGTAAAAAAAAGTTACAATACATGAAGATATTGAATTAGGAGACCCAAACAATTATTTTAAAAAGGCAGGGTAGAAAATGTAAAGAAAGTATATGCTATAAGGAACAATACATCACCAAAGCCTAAAAGCAGACCTGATGGATTCTGCGGCTTCTATGCTTTCCAATTCCAAGTCAGCTTTCTTTTCTTATTCCGAAAGTTGAATGGGAAGTTTTGTAGCAGAAACAAGCTTCTCCCCTCCCTGGGAGTAGGACAAAAACAAAAAAAAAGTTTTTGGCTTAGAGTAGCTGAGTTTTACATTAGTGTATAAACAAAGATTCTGGTACAGGCAGATTCTTACTAGGTTACCACTTTGCTCACCCAGTGAGAAGTCTGGCTTACTGAAGACAAGCAATTTCTCTGGACTTGACATGAACCCTCTTGAAACACCTAGAGAAGTAGAGAACTGTCTTTAGACCATATTTAAAACAGTGGTTGGGCCCAAAATGTGAGGTTACTCCTTCAGTGTAACCTCAGCTCCAGTAAAAGAGACACAATGCAACTGCGTGACGGATCAGCTTGGTATCAGAGCTTGACTGATAACAGAATGTGTGGGTTTAAAGAAATGCAAAATCCTAAGCCTTCAAAGCTATTCACCAGGGCTTGCCTGCACAAATTCCATTGCTTTCAAGTGGAGTGCTGTGTTCAATCACCAAATGCAGCTAGCACACGATATTTAAGAGGGTTGAAGAAAGTTTAAACTGCTAAAAGTAGAGTTTGCTGTATGTTCCAGTAAGTAAACAATGAAAATGTAAGATGGGTGGCCACTCTCTTTTATGAAAAACATGGTATGTCCTACAAGCATATGGGGGACAGGGAAGGGCACATTTTAAATTCTGGGTTCATTTCTGACCATCTGTGCAGCCGTCAGGTTACTACAGAAGAACTGCAGAAGACAGCCTGCCTTGCTGAAAAATTGAAATAGAAAAGCTAATGATGCTGAGTCTGTATTCTTTCAGCAATAGTGGTGATGTCAAGGCACTCAGAGTCTGAAAGGGCGGAGTGTGGGTGGCGAAGGATAGCAGCGAAGAATAGTAACTGTAATGCTATTGTCAAATATCAGATAGAGGGGGGAGGGGGGAGTTTTAAAGCTAAGTGAATGTCAGAGCCCCTAGGTATTTCCTCCTCAAACAGAATTGCTAAATATATGGAAGAGACTACAATGGACAAGTGCAGCAGCTCTGATAAACAGCTTTAAATGCAGTGAGAGGGAAGTCCAATTCTCACAATACAATGCACTGAAACAAGCAAGGAATTAAACCAGGAGCTTCTACCTGCCCTGCATTAAGAAGACTTACAGCAACAACAACAAAAAGATCAGGGAAAAAATTCACACACAGTAAAGGAGGCTGTTGTTTCTAATCAATACCAAAAAAGTCTCTTTGCAACTGTACAGTTTCCACCAATTTCTAAGCCAAAAAGAGATATTGCCAGAGCTTCAAAATGCTCCTTTAATACATTAGATAATTCTCAAGCCCTAGCTTTGTCTGAACAAGAAAACAGCAAGAAGAAATCTCAATATGCAGAAATAGGGAGACAGAAGAGTTTCTTTTATTTTCCTCAATTAGATACTGCCTCTCTGAACAAGAAATTAAAAACAAAGGCAATAAAAAATAAAAGAAATATTGCTTTACAAAACTAAGCTGGGCTGGTTTTCTCACAGAGTTTTAATGGGAATAACATTGGCCTCCTGAAAGCCAATTTACTATTGTAGCCTCTGCCTGCAGTATTTGACTTGTAACTCCCCCGACCTGATCTACAAATGTGTTTACATAGCAAAGTTTGAACCAGATTTGGATATTCCCTTTCTGCTTGACTGAACAGTAAATGTTATTATATACATAATCATAAAAGCAGAGTTAGTTTGTTTCTTAAACCCGTTGCAGCATAAAATGAAAGACTGTTTCTGAAAACACTGAAGCAGGGAAAAAAATTATACTTAAGGTTGATTGAAAATTCCTTGCAAACTTGAGTGGACATCGCATTTTTGGCTAAGCTAAAATTCTTTGACAATACTAATCTCAAGTGTCCAGCAATTTTATTGGAAACTTTATTTAAAATAAACAAACCCCAGAAAATTAGGGAAGGGAGGAAGGGAGCCTTTTGCCAATGTTTTCCATTGTTTCAAGCGGTATTTAAGAGGCATTGAAGGAAGTTTAAGGTGCTAAAAGAAGAGTTTACTGTATGCTCCAATAGGTAAACAATGAAAACATAAGATGGGTGGCCACCCTCTTTTTTTCAGGGGGGTAGGGAAGGGGGGGAACACACTTGTATTTCCAGAAATACACTCAGTAAAATATTTTTTGATTGGCTCTAATCACAAGCTAACAGAAATAAAAGACACAGAAACAGGCTAACACTTCAAGTGAAAATTAATAGGCAACTGTAGATGAAGAAAGGGGTGGGGGTGCGGGAAACTAAGAGAGAGTAGAATATGAAAGAAGAGAGTTAGTGTTTGATGAAGTGGGGTAGAAACTGTACCAAGCCTAAGCAAGATGCTTAAGTGAAAGCAGAAGAAAGGAGTAATACAAAAGGATAGGGACTGAAAAAGGAGATTAATGGGTGTGGGTGGGGGGAGGAAATGTAGAGGTATTGGTAAGTGCAACGTGCCCACACTTGCACGAGAGGTTGTATCTGAAAGAAGGGCAAAGATATATTTATTTTATAATATTCTCTTTATTACCTCTGCAGAAATTTTGGGACATTTCAAGACAGATTCATGATTTCATGACATGGAAACAAGTTGAGTGTCCTTTTGAAAAGGACAAGAAGATCCAGAGTTATCTACTCACTGCACCCATTTACAGTGAAGAAGGTAAAAAAAAATCTTTCAATCTTTACTAAAGGTTATACAATTTCTTTCTGCCTGCTGATACACGGACATAAAAAATGAGCATGAGAAAAAAAAAGAGGCTAATGTAAAAGATGAAGTTGTGTCTCTTGAGCTCCACCCTGAAAGAGCTCTTTAAGTCAGGGTCTGACAAAGCAGTCCTGATAAGTTTGCATGACCAAAGCCCTCATAACGGCATACTGCCTCAGGGTTACTCAAACTTCAGTATTGCCAATAACACTACTTCACTTATCCACAATTATTAAAACACAAATTATAAACAGGTAGAATGCCCATCCCTGATTATTTTCTTTTATAATTTAGCTCTCTTCATAGCATCTTTTGAAAGTGAAGGTCCAGAAAATCACATGGAAAAAGACAGCTGGAAGACACTCAGGTATGAAGTCTTCTCAAAATGCTAGCCTTCTCCCTGCATACATGCATGCGCATACACACGTACAAGTGTACATGGTCCTCCATTTGTGTATAGTCATTTTGTGTACTCTGTTAACATACACATGGATCTATATCCTGAGAATAGATGGAAACAGCTTCCAGATTTCCCCCTTTTATTTGTATACACAACTCAAGCAGTTGGTTTGTAAAGCAGTGGGCATCACACACTGCAATTGAGATTCAAGGCTGCAGGTGATCTGGAATGTTTTGGACCAGATTCTATTCCATTCATTCAACATCTCTTCTATTCCACCATGTTCAAACCCCCAACAATCCATTAAAACTTCTATGTTTGTAATATACCAACACCTGATGTTAAGGCTTGGTTACAAAAACACAACAAGAGAAAGACTTGTGCATCTTTTGTATTAAAGTTTTTTTCAGACACCTAAGCAAGGTCAAATAGAATCTCGCATAAGTCCACTCATATACCTAGTAATTGGGATAGAATGTGGACCTTAGTTTTGAAACCTTGAATAGCTGAAAGAGAGAGACCCTGAAGAAGTTGAGGGCCATTGAGGAGAATAATCAAGTCCCTTCTAGGTGCGTCTACATGAGATGTTTACTACATTTGACAAACCAGCTGCCCAGTAAGCATCTTAGTGTCTACACGTGTACCCCTGTTAGGCTGGAGTAAACTCATTTACTCCACAGCACGACAGTACTTGTAAATAGCTGCCCTGCTGTGGGGTAAAAACTCTGCAGCAGCACACATGTAGATGCTGTCCCACTGGCTGGGGCATGAGGGTATGTGTACTTCAGTGCAGGAGCTGCCTTCTGGCTAGCTCTCCACTGAAGTTCCCTTGTACCCCAGCCAGCCACTCTGCAGCACACTGAGCTGTGGAGAGCAGCCCTGGGCTGGCAGGTTGACCCTCAAAACTCCCTACGAACTTTGCCCAAATAACCTTCAGAGCTTATTGCTCTGGAGTTAATTGCTCCCAGGCATGCCATTTGATCATGAGTGATTAACTCTGAAGCAATAAGCTCCGCAGTTTATTCAGGCACCAAAATTGCACATGCGGATGCGCCCTCCAACAGCTAAGTTAAAGCTATAATAGCTATAATAGTAGCTGAAGATACTAAGCCAGGGAAAAGCATAATGGTGCAGTACCTGGGAAAAGCTTGCTTGAGTATAGCAGGTTGCTATATCTGGAGGAAGAGCATGGAAAAGAGTGCTACCCTCCAGGCACTAGGTAGGATGCTGAGGAGAGTAGATTATGGAGAGTGTATTATTCACTTGAAGTCATTCATTCTTCAGGATGCTGCTGATAGGGCCAGGCTCTCAAGGATATAAAAATCAGCACCTCTGTGAATGTCAAAGATGCTCATACTTGCTGAGAATCTGGCCCTGGAAGAAAGAATCTGACTGTCAAGCATTATGTCTAATATGGATGCCTTCCCCAAAAGAATACCATCTGTCATGTTTTAGTGGAAGGTGGAAGCACTATAATCCATGAGATTTTTCTTTCTTTTATTTTTAGAACAACTCTGCTTAACAGGGCCTGAGATTCCTGGATCCGGTCTGCAGACTCTTAAGCACATAGAAAGAAACTTGTTTTTAAATCCTGAAAGACTGGGGTTGAGATAAGCAAGACCTCACTGGCTGAGGTCTGGTTTTGTATATATAGTACCTTTTATGAAATAAGGTTGCCATGTGAAACAGTTACCACATTTTTAAGGCACTTAAGTGAAGGA